>NC_133546.1:50207500-51407500 GCF_048773025.1 Camelus bactrianus | reverse complement strand
ATTAAGTACCCACAACATCTTAAAAGTCTCATTAATCCCTTTTTAGATGCAGCAAACAAAGCTCAAAAGAATTTTTTTGCTCAAGGTCACATGATTGTGATCTTTAAAAGGAGAGATGCAATTACAGAGTCCTTGCTCTTTCCTGGATTCTGGACTTATCCAAACTAAGATACTGAGCTAACAAAGACAGCAGCACCCTACACTGTAGGCAGCACTGGACCACAGGTCCCCAAGCATGTTCTTACAAAAGGGGCTTTCTCCAACCTCTACACTCCAGTAGACCACCTCCACACAGCGTGAAGCCTGCTTCCACCACAATTACACCCACAGATAGTCGCCTTTGGATAACAGTCATGAGATTCATTCCTGCCTCTGCAGCATGCTCCAGACAGGTGCTCTGCATTCATCTGGATGTGGCAGCCACAAGCCAACTCAGGAAAAATGCCAGATGTTCCAACAATAGATGTTACGGTTATCTATTTTGATTCTGGCAGCTCATTGAGGTTTTTATCATTTTTAGCTGTAAAATATAGAGAGAGACCCTCTTATGGTAAAGTCCTGTTTTCCATGAAAAACTTTCACTCTATCAGGCATAAGCAGCTTTCCTCTTGATTTGTGTCTGCACCGTGAGAAAAAGCATTACAGATGCAGACGTGTTGTACTAAGAACATATGCATGCTTTTAAATCACTTTTATCTTACTTTTTACTAATGTAACCCTGAAACATAAAATATGTCCTCTTTTTTCATTCACTGTTATGGGAAGAACAGATGGCAAAAGGGTTAGATTAAAGTAATACAGCATGTCCATTAAAGCAACCCCACTGCTGGGGATGCTTCCCTCCAACGGGAGTCGTGTTTACCATAAAGAGCAGCTTTGGCTCAGACACGTTGGAAACTGCCCGGAGTTTTCTCAAGGATAAACACAAGGGTAATAGGAAAAACTAATGGCAAAATCAAATGCATTTTCAAATGACAATTATGCAAGTTATTTTGCTAACCTGGGAAGCTGACTGAAAACACTTGCCTGCGATAATGTAACTGAACAGCAGTCAAAACAGAGTCCATTTCTAACTTGAAAAACTTTACTAGATAGAAATTATAACTAAATGAAACTGCAAAGAAGATACTTGCTCCGTTCCTGCACTACTAGTGGTAGGTAGAAGTTTATTGCTGCCACTTCAATTCTAATTTATTGTCTTAATTAATTAACAGCAAGAATAATTCTGTATAAACTATACATTAAGTGTAACATGATTCCCACACAAGTCTCACAATATTTAGCATTGGAAAAGAATCTTCATGAAAAATTCACTTTAATTACATATAGCTCCAAAAGAGTTAAGCTTGAACAAATCTTCAAGAAAAATTAGAGAATGCATTTAAAAATATATATATATATCAATCTTGAGTCACATCCCAGCATTGAGGGTGTCTTCACTAGAGGAACTGAGCAGTAAATATTTTCATTTATACTATAAATAATTAGAAAGCATTCACTGATTCAAAATTCAATTATTAAAAATTTTAAATATTTTGGCTTTTTCTTCCTTCATTTTAGAAGATGGTATAAATGATCAGCTTCTCAAAATCAGTTTTTAAGAATGGGTTCACAAGATTTTCACTCATTATTTTTATGATTTGCTCCACTTCAAGGATAATCTAGTATTTGTGGTGACACTGTTTTTAGCTTTAAGCCACATTTTCATTATTGTTAGCTCAAAGAATATGCTGGTGAGAAACTTTTCATACCTGTAAGTTCCTGATATATTTCATGAAGTGGAAGTAGAAACATGGGAAGTTTTTTAATATGCCCCAAATGTGGTTTGAAATGTCATAGGTCTTCTCTTAATCCACCCCCCACAGCTACAAAAATGTTCCTGGGATTTGGTTCAGTCATTTTTCTCACAGAGAAGTAACTGTAGTCGACATCTCCTTAGCTGTCAGGGTGATGTGCAGCTGGAGGGGAAGCAGCACTCGGAACCAGAGGCTGGGTTTCCTCCAGTGTAATTCTATAGGCAGTCTCCTCTAGGGTTCCATATGGAGAGAGCTATTCCCAGCCATGAAATCCACAATCCACATCCTTTTGTAAATCCAAAGGTAAAGTCCTAAAGACTGGCAGGCATTTTCATTGCACTGAAGATGTAAAACAGGTAATAAACATTTGATTAAGCCCTTTCTGTCCTGGCATCCACAGCTGTCATGATCAAGAATATCCCAGCCTGCATAGATCATACAGAAACGGCTGTAGCCCAGTAGGTAAATCCTGGGTTAACAGGACCAGTAGCACAAGTTTTAATGGTAATCTTCTTCCATGATGGGCTTTGAGCGTGAGCCAGAACCACTTCCATCTTTTCGCTGGTACTCTGACTCACCCTCTGATTTTTCACATGCAAGTGGCAGATTAGAGGGGCTTGAATTTGATGGGTGCAGGTGGTGCCACCTGCTCCAGCCCCTAACTGCTGCTTTGTTTGGTCTCCCGCTGGTTTATTCTGAGTCTGGACAAAAAGGCGGCTGCCTGAGCTGCTCTGGGCCACGTCCTAGAACTGGGCCAACAGATTGGCGGGCATGTTACCAGCTTTCTGCATGCTGAAAGGAGAGATCTATCTGATTTGTAATTTTATAAGAAAGAAATTGAAGTTTAAGGCTTTCTACTGAGTTAATCGATTTCAAATTGGTGTCTGTAAATGGAAGGATGGACCTACCTTTTCATCCTTTTCATCTTCTAAGCCAAGCAGAGTAAAATAATGAGGAGAGCTAAACTCGCCATTAAATAATATACATCCAGACCTTGGCCTTTTAGGGAAACACTGCAATTCAATGCACTATGATATGCTTAAAAGGGTTTCCTAAAAAATCTGTGAAACATGGAAGAGTTAAAGGAATCTAGATTTCTTAGACAAAGATACCAAAATCTAACTTTGTTAACTTAGAAAGTTTCCATTACGAGTGGGTCAAATCCCACCAAGAACTGTCGAATACGGCATTGCTCTCTTTAATTTCACTACTTAGTTTTAATAAAATTTGATTTTATACATTTTGTTAACATAAATTTCCCTGGGCGCATGTTGATGGTGGATTCTGCCACTCCCCTCTTCTCCTCTGTTCAGCTGCAGAGCACAATCCCAAATTCCAGCCATCACCTCCATTAAGCCAGAAGCAGAGGCTTTCCATTTGACTTAGCACAGCTGCTTCGCCCGCTGCCCAATTTCTTTTTTGACACTAACTCTCCCCTGATCCAAACCATCCTCCATTATGAA
Source organism: Camelus bactrianus (assembly GCF_048773025.1). NCBI lineage: Eukaryota > Metazoa > Chordata > Mammalia > Artiodactyla > Camelidae > Camelus > Camelus bactrianus. The sequence goes on along the minus strand of NC_133546.1, from coordinate 51,404,241 downwards.
ATAGAGATGTGTTTAACATGAATTATTCCTCAGAGCCAGGGATCTGTGGGGTCGAGAGGTGGGCTGCAGCTGTGCTTTGGTGAGTGGGGAGGATTTAAGAAGTGCGGCAAGAAGGGTGTCCTCAGGGCGAGCACACAGCAGGCCCCAGCGAGAGTGGAGAACCGATGTAGGGGGCGGGGGTGGGGCAGCTGGAGGTGGCCCACAGAGGCGAGGATGTAGCCTGGGCCACATTGTGGAGATGGGGCTGCATACTATAACCAACACAGAGCTGCTGTAGGTTTTTAAATAAGGTCTGGGGGCAGGGGGTCGGGCAGGGGAGGACACAGAAAATGAGATTTCTGGAAGCTTACTCTAACAGGAAAGATCAAGACCAAAAGAACAGTAAGGAGGCTGAGAAGCAGTCTCGATGTGATGTCCTGTTCTGAAGAGCCTGGGACTGGACAAAGACAGTGAGGAGCGGGTAGAAGAGACACTAAGGGTCAGGAAGCATCGTGAAGGAACATGACCCTCACAGGGCCTTCTGTGTCCAAGGGTCAAAAACCAAAGAAAGAAAGAAACAAAACTGTCTGAGTCTTTTCACTTTCTCATGGAAGAACTCTGTCCCTCCTAGGGTCTAACCCTACTAAAGGTGTAGCACCAAAGTGCACACAGATAATTAAAGGAACAAGAGAGTGATGTAGAAAGTGTCTACTGATCATGGGAAGTGGGCTCTGGAACTAGGGCTGAGTCCACAGACAGAGACAGTTTCCTGAGATAAACCACGGAGCCAAATGGCATTTCTTGGACAGACACGTCAGGGCAATTATTTTGTAAATCAAAACACACACACACACACACACACACACACACACACACACACACACACACAGAGCAAACATCAGTTGCCATATCTCTCCACTGCTGCACTGGAGATGACAGTGGAGACATGAAGACTAGAAAGCCCACTTCAGGACGGATGTGGACCGTTCTCTGCCCCTAGAATGAGGGCAAGAGAGTGCTTGTTCCAAGTTTCACTCTTGAAGGGGCCTCTAGATTCCACTGGATCTAATTCCTCCTCAGCATGCAGGTGTCTGGTTTGTACTGCAGGATTCTGCGTTTGCGAAACCATCCTAACATTGTTCTGCATGGGTATCTTTTACCTCTTACGTAGGTTTAAGTTCCATAGTAGCAGAATCTTTTCCCTCCTTGGGAGTTTTATATGTTTTTATAGGCAATTAACAAAATTACCCCATACTTTTTAATGTGTTTATTTAACTGGTCATCCATTTCATTAACATTTAGTGAATGAGTATTTGGAAGATGCTGTACTAGGTCCTGGGGTGAGGTGGGGGGTGGGTATGAAATGACATGGTTACTACTTTCAAAGGCATTATAGTCCAAAAGAGGAGATCTGACATATCTAGAAGACAGATTATTCTAGAGGCCCAAAGGAGAAATATAACTCAGTTATATTTCATGAAAGAGATAGCACTCAATCCTGGCCTTAGAAGATAGGCAGAATTCTTAAAAACAGAGACAGTGCAGGCAGAAATAACTGCATAAGCACAGTGTGGAGGCAGGAAAGGACAAGGCTTTCAGCAAAGAGTGAGCAGAGAAGTCCGGCTGGATCACAGGGTTCAGGTAATTTAGGACCCAATTATAGGTGGCCGTGAATGACGGCTAGGATTGTGGCGGGTCTCCAAACACTGACATGATCAGTGGTCTTTTAAGGTCACTCTGGGAAGCAGGGAAGACTGGAGAGGAAATTTTCCAAATCTTAATTTTCCACAGTGGGGGGAAAATTAAGATGTGTTGCAATTCTCCAGAGTGAGGGCGCTCCTAGGACACAGGCGATGGGAGAAGAAGGGTAGGTGAGTGAGGTGGTGAGCAGCAAGGCTGGGAGATGGAGCATGAGCCTGATCCTTGGGGGGGGGGGGGCACCCAAAGGGTGCAGGGCCTTATTAACAGTCAACCCGCAGCCCCACTGCAAACCTTGCCAACAGGAATAAAGTTGAACCTGCTGGAAACTCCCTTTGGCATGAAGGGCTCTGAGCCTAGGAACTGTTAGTTCTCTCACTGTCAACTCCCAACTCCCACCCCTGATCCACTGCTGGAGGGGCAGGTGAGCCCCCAATACACAGCACCACAGCTACCACCACGGCCACCATGGCATACATACTACACTGCCTTTAAATCACTTGCTCACATTTTTATCTCCCCCCGCTGAATCTGGAAGCCCTCTAGGGGAAGGGCTGTATACCCACATCATCTCATCTCTCCTCTGCTTCTTCGTCCACCTGTCTTACCACCTTCACTTCGGTGGGCTCATCCATCAGTTCATTCACTCACTCATTTCATATGTCCTAAGGGCTTTTGGGTGCCCAAGGCAGTCTGGTTGTCAAGGACAACATCTCCCATCCTCAGGGATCTCAGAATCCCAGCTTACTGCCTCCAAGTTTTCTTCCTTTGGTCTTCTCATTTTTGTAAAATCTCATCCCACCTCCCTCATTGATACCATTTTTTCTCCTTTTTTCTTCTCATTGGTCTTTTCTTATTCAATAAAGTCCTGCTGGGCCAACATGTAAATCTTGTGTGACTAAGTACAGCCACCTGTTTGTTCAAATTTTCATGAGATTTGTCATCATTGGATTCTCACTGTTGGGAATGAATTTTACGTGCCACGTGCCACGATGAAGTACATGTTTTAGTAAACCACACCAGCGAAACAGTGTATTTAAGATACCTGCCCGCTTGAGTAAACTATTCAGCAAAAAAGTGTATCATCTTCTGGTCCTCTTTCTATCCCATACACCTAGTTGTCTGCCACAAATATCTATCTTGCCCTTATCAATATTTTATACTATCGTGCTCCAAAGCAAGGTGCGGGACAAAGAAGCTCCCTACAACGGCAGGTAAACTGAACTGGAAACAACTACTGCTGCCTGGCCCCACTGATGCTTCCTTCTGTCTCATCATTCATTCTATTCATAATATCTCCTCAGACATCACCTTTCTCTTAGTCAGATCACTCCTTCACCCTGCACATTCCTGCAGCAAATTTGTGTGTGCTTTACAGCAGACCTTACCAGCCTATTTCAAATAAGACATCGGGTTCCTTCTGAAACCCATGTACTGAGTGAGGACAGAGAAGCAGGGCACTGATGGGTAAATTTGGGAGTAGAAGGTTGCTGATTAATGGGGGAGTGTCTGTCCTCCCCTCACCACGCGCCAAGGGAATCAAAAGGCAGAAGCAGTGGCCTGGAGGTCCCATGACCAGCCACACCTTATAATTCCTCTCTAAAATGTTGGTTTTGCCTCCCTAGTGACACCGTGGACATGGTTCCTTAGGGACCCACTGTTAGTGTTTTACAGCACAGAATAGATATTTAACTAAATGCAAGAGTTAGTAAAAACCAAAGTACAAATCTGTAACACAGAGGTCTCACCTTACTGAGCAAAGTATTTTCTACAATAAAACTCAGGTTCGTTTACAAAGACAATCTAAAAAGACCATAAAAGTCCACTTTAATAATCTCCTGATATTTTTATAGAAGAGGGGACATCTCAAGTGTAGACATGGCCAGAAAATATAAACAAGCCTGTAGAGTGTAAGATTTTCTGAGTAAAGGATTTTCTCAGAAAGCCCTTCTCTTTGCAAGATGCATTAAAATCTTTTGTTGGTGTTCACGGTCAAGGGTTACGTTTTCATGTGACATCTGAAACATGAAATGAAGGGATATCTATCCTGGTAGTGATAAAAGTACCATGTGTAGAGGAAAACCATGCTTGAGAAATTTTTGGTCCTTCTTTCCTCTGTAACTTAAAAAGTCAGCATAGAGGTCACTGATTTTTTTTTTTTTTTTTTTTTTTTTTTTGAGGCCAGAAAGAACCTTCACAGGAAGAAAGTTTCTACCTGCACCAAAAGGAAGCCAGATTGCTGGTACTGAGAATTAAGAGGGTTCTGAGGGATTATGTAAGGTAACAGATGTGAATTAAACCTGCAAGTGTTAACAGTGTATCTGTAGCAAGTGATTAAATACTTTCAGATTCCAGAAGCATCCATGGTTTTCTGCATGCACTGTTATTAGAGAATTACATAGTGTATTGTTTATTACTGACCAGGCGAAAAGCAAGAAGAGGGTAGGGGAATGCAATAAAAAGGAGGGCACACACTGTCTCTAATAAACATAACAACTATAAACATGCCAAGATGAGAAGCTTAAAAGGAAACTGGCATCAGGAGGCGATTTACTCATGACTGACATGGCTAAGCTACGGCAAGATGTCTCCCAACCGCACTACAGTAGCAGAGACTAGTTCCATCAAAATGGGTGAACAACACTCCAGCAGTTGCTACTGGCAATTGCCAGAGATAAGGTCTGAAAAATAGATTCTGTAGACTCATTATTTCTAATTCAACAGAACTATGAAAAAAAATAAGTTGCTATGTGAATACAACTGTCATTTGGTAAGAGCGCTGCCCCCAGCACAGGAGAGTCTGCAGAACCGCAGAGTTGCAGGGCTTCGTCTATAACATCCCTTACAACGATTTTTCCAAAATCATTCAAAACAATTCTATTTTGACCTCTCTTGTCCTATGTAATACATAGAGGTGCAAAGGTGACTGAGTCATTCATTAAGCGACTATAATATAATCAAGTCTAAAATCTTTCCCAAGGGCATCTCCTACCAGGTTCATCTACTAGCAGACAGACTGGGTGGTGGCAGTGAATTACAAGTGTGCACATCTTGCATGTTCAAATAAGGGTATCTAAATAATTCCAAAAAGCAGTGTTGCTGTTTGCCATTCATCGGATGTCGTTAGAAATTTCTAAATATGCTTGATACATAATAGAGCAAAGAACCTAGTAAATAATATTGATAGGATCATTCAATCACCATTTTCATAAATGAATAAAAGGCACAAGACATTACCCTATGAGCTCAGCCTGGCTGTAGAAATTGCCCCTGGAAAACCTGATGAGAACTTGCATGCTAAAAATAAGGAACATGGGAATAACAAAAAAAAAAAAAAAAAGACTTTCTCTTTATTTTTGAGAAGATGCAGAAGCACTTAAAATTAAATACCATTCAAGTTTGATCATTCAGTAAATAAAAGTACATTTACAATGTGTCTACCAATATATAAAGGGACATTCAGTGCAAGTGTGTCATTGCCTCCAAAACGTAAGCTTTAAAATATAATTTCAAAATAAATCTATAATGATCAAAATATATCTATAAAGAGAAAAAAGCACAAGCAGCTAAGGATAAAAAGGAATTTTATCCATCCTTCTTCTGCAATGCCTTTTACTTCGGTTGAGGACTTTAGCTCAGACCTTCCTAGACTCATACCAGGACTATTAAAATGAGTCTCCTGAGTAGTTCATCCTGCTTCAACCACCTTAATGCTCTCATTTCCTGTTCAAAAACCTTTACTGGTTTTCCACAAAAGAAAATCTAAACTCCTTGGTACCAATCAATGCATTCCTCCAGGCATATAACCACCAGTCCTCATCCACAGGGGCTGACATCTGCTACCTCACCCCCAGTGCATTCCTGCATCTCTTCATAATCGTGGTCTTTCTGAAATGTCCTCCCCTCTGCCTTATGCACATATATCTGAATTCTACCCTCAAAGTCAGGTCACCCCTAACACATTCCCCAGTCCTCCAGGCTGACACATCATCTCCTATACACTCCTTACTCTAGTCTATAACTTATTCCAACTGTACCACAAAACTTAAGGGCATTTCTTATACCACTTCTTTCTATTCTAGCACCTTCTACCCAGCCCCTACCCTCATTCATGACAATGGCCAGAGTAGCATCTTTCTGATGCAGAGGCTCAGCTAATTCTTCTGAGTCAAAGACACATAATAGCAATGATGCAGGAAAGCTGAAAGCAAACTATTAACAATGTGAGGGCAATTTGGACCAAATAAGACTTTTGAGAAGCTAAATTTTTTTTTCTTTAAAATTTCTGAGGATTTAGAATCCAAGATGCTGGTACAGAATTGTTTTCTTCCAGCAAAAACAGTGAAGAGTTTGCCTGAGACATCATGCTTTTCTAATGTGACCCCAAATGTGTCTGCTCACCCCATGACAGTTCACTGCAAATGCCTGTTCTTTTGTCTGTCCACAAGAGTGGCTCCTCGAAAGCAAAGACGTGTCCATTTCTGATCTCTACATGTTAGTAGCCCATGTACAAGGAACTCAGTCAATGATTGACCTAGCACCATGATTATCTAAAGCAAACACAATTAAAGAATAACCTTTACTAGGCACATAAATGTCAAGTAAACCTAATTCATGACTGAAATTTCAAATGAGACACAGGACCAAAATTCTAAAGACTATGTTTATATAAGTATTAATTACAAAAGTGAACACACAAAAAAAAGTCAAGAGAAACTTTCTGTGAACAAATGTGTGTGCATGTGAGTGGTTTTTATGTATCAGACAACATTGCTAGAAGAAACCATCATTTGTAGGGGGAAAATGAGGGGATGGTGGGGGATTTTCTAATTTCTACCCTTCTGTATTGCTTTTTTTAAACTATAAAATATGTATAACTTTCAAATTAACTCCTCCCCACACAAAGTGATGGAAATGTTAGCTATCTTGATTGTGGTGGTGGATTCATGGATGCATACAGCTATCAAAATTCATCAGATTGTACATTTGAAATATGTGTAGTTTACTGAATGGAACCATACCACAATAAAAGTGTTTAAAAAAAAAAAAACTCCCCATACAAGCCCAAAGACTAGTCTAATGGCAGTTAAAATGTTTTTTAATGTGTAGGTCGTCTACCACTAGAGTAAACTAAAGAAATTTTAGACTTAAGAGCTGAGTGTGATAGAAAACATAGACAGGTTTTGGATGTCCAGTGGGGAGATTTTGTTTTTGTGGCTTAATGTCTGTGTAACAGTGGACACACTCCTTCTTTCCTTTGTATTTCCTAATTTAAATTCTTTCATCTACTTGTCCAACACTCCTATACATTTAAGGATAGAATTACCCAAAGGAGTAATCCATCCTTCCAAGTAGTGAAAAGAGATGGTCCAAGAGAGCAATAAGAGAAGCTTCTCAGATATTCAGTGAGAAAGAAACAACCCTTCCTCCTCCACAGTGACTTGAACTAAAATGCACGTTATAAGGAAAGGGCTCAGTCCTCAGAACAGAAGGCGTACATTGAAAAATGTCCAGGCATCTCACATCTACTCCCGTTCCTTTTATCAAGGTAAAGAAATCTGGCATCTGTGGGAAGTTTTAAACCACATGACATCAACCCCTTGGGGGCCATGATCTCATCTTCATACACGAAACTCCTAAGATAATCTAGAAAATAGGAGCTTCTTAGTGACCGTTAGTTCAGTGAATGACATTTCCTCTAACAGTACACACTTGTAGAAGTCAACAGAATGACACAGCTCTGGTAAGCAAGGAAAGAATTCTGGACCCACTAGATTTCCATTTTCACTTAAAAAATATATTTAAAAACACAAATGATAAAGACCACCTTGATGAAATGACTCTGAATCCAGTTTGATTTGATACTAGTTCAGGGACCATCTCCTGAGGTTCTCTGATGAGCTGCAGGAATTTGATGTGGTGCCTTTAAAAAAAAATAGGGTGGAAGTGGCCACAGATAACAGGCGTGGGAAATCCTCAGTTCTGTTCTACTTCCTTCAGGCCAGGAGAGAGTTGTGTCTACACCTTGACACAGATACATTTCCATATCTCTGTGGCTGATGAGGCAAACATTTTTTATCCTCCCAATAATCAAGACTCATCTTTGTACCTTGCAGAATTTCTGGAACACCTCCTCTGGGTCTTGTCAGCTCACCACATTGCAAAGATGAGAAGAGAGTTGCTTTTCCTACCATTCCTGCCATCTGGAAGACCCTCTTTGTTTCATTCTTCCCCATAAATAGTCCATCTGTGCTCAAATCTCATGGTGAAATGCATCCTTGATCTTTTGCTTCCACCTCTTAATTTATCCTCCTTCAGTTCCTGCCCTAAGATTTAATTTTTCTGTATCAAGCTCTTGTTTTCCATATTTTGCTATGCTGGCTGCATCTTTCTGGTTAATTATTATGGGGGAAAATTTTAGGACCAATCTCCTTGAAACAAAGTTACGGTTTTGACTACAACTAAGCCTCTCACAACCTTCATATAAAAGCAGTAAACCACAAGATACACTTCAAATTTTTACCAGCAGTTATTTTAAAGGAAGAAGGGGAGGAAGAAGATATTTTTAGAAAGCTTTCCAGATTTATAGAAGCTTTAAATGTATTAAAGCCAGATAATTAATTCCAAACAGCTTTAATACTTCCCCCACTTCTAGACCAAACCAGGTGACAAAATTAAAAAAGGAAAGGAAAGAAGGGAGGGAGGGAGGGAGAGAGAGAGAGAGAGAGAAGGTAGGAAGGAAGGGAGGAAGGAAGGAAGGAAGGAAGGAAGGAAGGAAGGAAGGAAGGAAGGAAGGAAAAGAAGAGAAGAGAAGAGATGAGAAGAGAAGAGAAGAGAAGAGAAGAGAAGAGAAGAGAAGAGAAGAGAAGAGAAGAGAGAAGAGAAGAGAAGGGAAGAGAAGAGAAGAGAAGAGAAAAGAACATAAGTTGCCAAATGGCAGCGCACCTACCTGAGGGTAAGGGGAAGTCCTGGACTTTGACTTGGAGCTGGAGAGCCTGGACTTGGCCCCCTTCCTGTTGTCAGTCATGGCAGGGGTGGAGCTGCTTGCATAGGAGAAGGCTGGCTTGGAGGCGGAGATCTGATCCAGGGACAGCTGCAGCCCTTTGTATTCCGTGTCCCTGCAGGGTGGGAAGATACAGCCCTTAATCAGCCAGTGTAGGAAACAAACATGCAGGTTCTCTCCCTAGAAATGACAGTCACCCGTATTTGAAAAGGAAGCAAGCCAAAGTCAGCCATATAACTGGTTTTCCACCTTGGTTATTTTAGAAGTGCCTAATATTTAACTGGTGTGTGTGGATGTGGCTTCCACGTGTACCATGACAAATTATATGATAGGTTCATGAAGATGTCTTGATTTTAAAATACTTTTTCATTATTTTTGTATAAGTAGAAAATAAACCTGTAATCCAAGTTCTCTGAGCTTTGTGTCCTCACTGGTGAGATATGGATTATAACATCTACTCTAAAGACTTTCTGTGTGGGGTGAGCTCAGCAGACAACTGACCATCTGATGCTATCTGATTATTGGCAAGAAGAATGTCTTCCATCAGCTGTTCCAAGCTCAGTCATTTTGGTCAACATTCCAAATATTCGTCTGGCTAGCAAACTAGTGTATCCAGGCTTATAAGTGGTTAAAAATCCCTTTCAGCAGGCTAACTAATTCAGTTACCTTAGGGTACACGTTCCCCCCAAGCTCCTTCTACTCCATCATTCAATAAATATCATTAAGCTCCTAATATATACCAGACTTTGTGTCATGTGGAGATGAAAGGGTAAATGAGACGTCCACAGCCTCTGCCCTTGTGCAGATTACAGTCTACTGGGGAGAAGAAACAATAAACAAATAAGCGTAATAACTGCAGGCTGGGATATGACATGGATAAAGAGTGTGTCTCAGAGATTCGCCACCAAGGCATTGCTGCAGGTATGCAGGGACTCAAGATGACAGCGTGGCCCTGCCCACAGCTACCACCTCAGCCTGCTTCCAGGCAGCAGGGAGTCTCATCTGACTCCTCAGTTTTCATAAGAGGATATCAACTCTTCCCACTGGCAGCCAAAATAAAATGTTTCAGAGCCTTCTTTATGAGGACTCGTGGGAGAATTTTCTCTCAGGTTCCAGAACTAGCTGGGCTGCGCCTGGGCAATTGATTTCTTTTTATCTCACGAGCCCCGTGAATCATTTCACTCATCACGTTTCCCTCTTTGCACTGAAGTCAAAAAGCCCAGAGCCCCACGTCCGATGCGTAACCAGCTCTAGCAAGCACACGAGTCCTCGCGGCGGGCGTTTTCTGCAACAAATACCTCTGCTTCCTTTATTTTTCTTATCTTATTTTTCCTTTTGCTAACGGGTTCACCTTTTAAAACATTTTACATGCATTTTCAATCTCTTTGGATTAAGATAGGCATATTAAATGTAATCAATTGATAAAATTATATATGTAAAAGTGACTGGCAGATTTCCGCAGATCGGCAAATATTCATTTACCTTGTTTTCCTTTTCCCTAGCTCTTCTTCTACAGAGAGATCAGTCAAGAGCAAAAGTATAATTCAAGCAAGAAGTTCCTCCTCAAGTGACCAGGAATAGAAACCAGCTAAAACCAGTCCAATAATATCACTGCCACAAACTGCAGTGTAGAGACAGATGTCATCAGATTACAGTGGCTTCATATCAAATAGTCCATCTACTCAGTGCAAGTTAAAAAAAAAATTCTCCTATGTGAGTAACAAAAATTTAGAAGGTAGGCATGCAGTTTGTCTTTCAGGCTGGGAGAGTCTGGTCACATGGCTGGTCCGCTCTACTGTGTCAATCACTTCCAAGGACAAGACACAGCACAGACTCGAGCACTCCTCGATCAGAAACTCAGTGCCCTCCAAAATGTAGCTCCTATCTATTTTTCTGGCAATAACTCAGAATTTTCCTTCATCAGCACCTCACTTCATTCAAAATAGTTCTCACTGGACTGACCTTGTATTTTCCTGATTTTGTTCCTCCTCCAACACGTACTTATAAAACTCCTCTTATAAAGAACTATCTCAAATCCCACTCAGCTCTAGGAAGCCTTTCCCAATGGTTAAACCCATCCATTCCTTCAATAAGTATTTACTGAGTGTCTCTGTGGAGGCCCTGGGGAGACATCAACGAACAGAAGGACCAAGTCTCTACCTTCATGACCAAGGCACCAGAGCCAGTTCCTGAGAGAAGTAGGGAGGGGACTGGAAGCTTATCTCTTTCCTCCTCTCATCTTATTTTTCAAGTGATTATGTCATATCTTTCCCAGTGGATTCTATGTTCCTAGAAGACTAGAGTCAAGAGATACTCTCTCCTATTCCAATGGCATTTTGTATAATATTTCACACAGATGGAAGAGGAAGAAGGTAAGGATGCAACCAGGAAAGGATTGCTTCCTTCTATGACTACTAATAATTCATGACCCAGCAGCCTTTCTCTGTGAGAAAAGACCCCTGTGGGCTGGGGGTCCCCTGACCCACCTGGCCCTGAGGTCGCATGCATGTGACAGTGAGCAAGCTGCACCCAACCAAGAGGGAGAGCCCCCATCCTTGGGCATCTTCTGTTTCAAATGTACTTCTGTCCACTGGGCAGCAGAGTATCTATATAGGCCCTGACAGAAAAAGTCATGTACCCCTGAAAACACAGCCCAATAATTTTTGTAAACTCATTCTTGATGTAACATTTCAGCACAGAGACTTCATGGCTGCAAGCAGAGCGTAAACAAGGATTCACTTTTCTCTTGCACACTGTCAGACCCCAGAGTACGCATCTCAACGACTGAAAAAGTCCCTCCAAAATGTTTGCATAGTTTCCAATGATAGAAATACTCCAAATTAAATAGGCTTAAAATTTTAAAGCCAATAGATGATTTTAAATTCTACATATTCATATGAAAAAGCCAATAAATATAAGAAGAGTTATAAAAATACTTTTGATACACCAATAACAATATTAATATTTTGGTGCACACCAAAAAATACAGAAAAGAATCCACCAAAGTTGAGCAGAAGACCACAAAGTCGGGTAGATCACAGTTTGAGCCCCTGACTGTGTGACAACCTGTCTAGACTTCAGTTTCCTCTTTGAAACTCATAGGGATATGCTGAGATCCAGATGACATATTATATGAAAAACTCACAGCGTGATGCGTAGAAGAACATAGTAAATGCTCGATAAACAGGATTATTTCTTAACGTCCACGCTCTGTGGCACTTTTTGGCACCTGAATGCCCCAGAACAATAGTTTCACTTTGGTAGCAACTGTAATACATTTCATTACAAACAACTGCCATGCTTATTTCTTTCCTTTCTACCCCAAACACATCTTAATTTGCTCTGTTCCTTTTTAGCCTATAAACTCTATTGTGGTGTGGCCAAAATATCTATTAAAGGTAAGTTCTTTATTGCTAAGTTGGCAAACAAAGACCTTGGAGCAACATAGACCCGGAACTCTGAGAGGAGCTCAGCCTTCCTGTTTCTCTGTTCAAGACTCTAACAGCTCAAAAGATGTGTTAGGATGAAAAGCACAATAAAAAATATATATATATCCACTTAAAGACATTTCAAGTACGGTTGATGTGCTGCCAAGAGCAATTCTGAATGGTGGATTCATGAGAACAAAGCATTTGTTTTACTTTTTGAATTCTATTAAATGGAGTACTTCATTTGTGTAGATTAAAGGTCTAGATGCTGATGGGAATCACGTTACAAGTTCTATTCCCCTCCTCCGAACTCAGACACAAAGAAGAGTCTGGCTCTACCTCTCCTCCTCCCCCAGGGAGGCACATTCTGGTATCACACACGCATCCTGCAAGTTAAGTGTGTGCCTGGTAAATCTGTTCAATGCTTCCCTGCCGAGCAGGACAAAATTAAATACTTGCTTGCACAGAACTTAGATTCTGAAATGAGTATGGTGAGGAACTTGAGTTGGCTGACTGTAATAAAGGAAGGACTCAGGCCTGCTCACATTTGCTTGAGAAGAGCCATCTAGACCATGGTCAGGACTCTGTAGGTAACCCTCTCAAGGGCACTCACACTATTCTCCCAGATATGATTCTCAGATGGAAAGAACCATGGCATACGCCAGTTGGCATATTTTTCAAAATGGCTATGATACCAATTTACACTTTTTTCTCCCTTTAATGACTTGAACCAGAACTGAGGACATCCTCAGGTACCTTAGCTCTGAAAGCGATGTGAAACGGGTAATTTGCAGTCACTAGGACTTGCAGCTTGTCAGTCTCACCCGTATTTGCACAGACCAGAGTAATCCTCTTATTCCATTATGGACAGTCAGAAATCATTCAATTTGCAGAATTAACCATCTGAGTCTACTCTAAACTTTATAATAGTCATGTACATATTTGGAGTTACTCAAATTCCAATAGAATAAAAGGGGCTATTTTTGCGTCATTGGCCTTCTCAGCCTTTCCTTAAGCAATAGTCCACGACCACTCACAAGGTAAATGCCAGCTTGCCACAGGGGAAGCTCCGTGTGATGCCAGTGCAAAGCAAAAGTGTCTTCACCGCTGAAAGGTACTGTCAGCTTCCGAGAAATGCGTTAATATCATGCCTATCATTTCGACTGGGAGATGGCGTCAGTGGTGCGGACAGCAGCACCAACAAAGTACAACCTTCAAGACAACTGGAATGAGTGCACAGAGAAGCAATCAACAGTATTTGACCAGTTGAGTCAAGATTCTTTGTAAGAATTCTCCTCTTCAACTCCACCACACTCTATTCTGCTCCTGTTTTAGACCACTGAATTTTTGCTTCTGTCACGTCAATTTTGAAGCTGGCCATTCTAGAGTGATGATTTTATGTTATGTGGCAATTCTTAAAAGATGTTGCCAGATTTCCCAATTGAGTTATTTTTTTTTTAAACAGATGAGGGTGATCAAATTACTGGGGGAAACGTGGACACAAAGACATACAATTGATTTGGCTCCAAAGGTGCAGACTGAACTAAGCAGAGGATTGCATTAAACCGTGGTCGGATTAAGTGGGAATGACTGTGCCTTACACTAAACTTTTTAATTGGATTCTAGAGTCACTGTTACACGAAGTGTATGACCTTCTTTACATTCTGGCAGAGTTACTGCTTGGCCACCGGGTAAACCTCCTCAGCAGAGAGACCTACTTTATGTTTCATTTTCAGGCTCCCACGGAGCCCAGCAGAGATGGTTGATAAGGATTCCATACTGAGGGGCTCACCGACTAAGACAATCTGCTGGGAAATTAGGCTAAGTCACCCTTGGAAATGTAATCGTCTCATTCTAATAAGTGGATTTGTGTTTGCTCCTTGTGGTTTTCTCCATTTGATCTGGTGATTTTAATAGTTCCCCCAAAGTCTTGAGTTTTGCATAAACATTGCCTCTACCTAGAAACCTCTTTCTCCTCCATCTTGTAGGTTTCATCCAACATGCTATGGAGTGGATGGCCCCACAAGGGTAAGGGATGGCTTACCCTTCCCTTACGTGAGAGTAAATATTATGTGGTAGTGAATGAGGCTCACCATCACATTGTGATTTCAAGAAGGAAAGACAGGGGTGTAAATAACAGGCAAACAACAACAACCAAAAAGTAAGTCAAAAACTGCAAGTTGTTGGTAAGATGTGGCAAAACCAACCATCCTCACAACATGGATTGTGTAACACCTTCGTACAAACCCATGACACAAGTTGGAATGTAGCTAAACCCAGAACCGCCACCACTCTGCATCTGACTGTTTGCCTCCCTGCACTTGCCACTGTGATCTTTCCCTGCTCCCTCCCCCGAGCTCCTATACCAGTCACTGTCCCTTCCACCCATTTGGCACTTCTAATTTCTGTCTCACAGAGAGTGACATATCTTACAACAACCTCCTAAATTCCTTCTCTTCTCATAGTCTCTATTTACTGTGTGTCTAGCACAATATCGTACAGAGAGTAGAGGCTCACTTGCAAGAGATTAACAAAATAATTCTCATTGCAACAAACTTTCATTTCTCTTTCATCCAAATGACCAAAAATTCAAAAAAAAGGGCAAACTTTTCTACATAAATGGGAAATAAATATCTGCTAATTAAGCAAGTTTATGTGAGAGATTTCTAAATTCTTAGATTATAATTAGTAACGATCATTCCATAATTCTGAGATCTTAAATCAAAGAAACATATCATATGGTACCATTTTAGTGTTATATATATTAATTAAATGTACTTTCTTGTATCAAGTTATAATTCAGGCACAGCATATGCAATACTTAGGCAAACTAGAATACTAAATTAATTTCATCCTCAACCATTTGTTTGGAACCATTACAGTTGTATAGAAGGAGTGATGAGGAATAGTGCTTTAAACCCCCAGAGAAACACTTCTAGAAATCAATAATAAATGCAGTATCTCTGCAATTGAAAAAGTGAAAATGATGTAAATTATGCACAAATTGCTGAGAAACATTTTTAAAGGTTCAGCCTCCCTGGTAATAACCTATGTGAATTAAAGCAGCGATCAGATGTTATTTTTTGCCTTTCAGATTGGCAAAGATTTCTTAAATGACAATGAATCTTAATGAAGACAGGGTGAAATAAATGGGCATTTTAATATATTACTAGTAAGAGAGTAAACTAACAGTGTTTATCAGGAGTCTTAGGAGTGTTCGTACCTTAAATCAAGGAATTCCACTTCTAGGAATGTAATCATAGATCGATATCACAAGTCTATATATGAGGGTGCTGATCAGCCTAATTTCTTATATTTAATGTAAATAGGCAAATAGGAAGAACCAAAAACATAAGCATTACTTAATTATGGTATACCAATGTGATAAAAAATTATGCAGTCATTATTTTGTTTTTTACTCAGTGTGAAAAATACCATTGATAAAGTAAAAAAATCTCTCTTTTTTTAAATTAACATGTGCTGTATAGGCATGTTTATGCATGTAACATACGGGAGACAGAAAACTAAAATGTTAACAGTAGGTATCTGGAAAATAGATTAATGATGTTCCTTATCTTCTCTTTGTACCTCTCCACATTATCTTAATTTTTTCTACAAACATGTATGACTTTTACAATCAGAAAAATATTCCTTGAAAAAGAAACACTAATTGAGGGAAATTTCAGGCACTCCCACCTTTTAATGAAATGGCTCCTCAATTTCTTTTCTTTGTATTTCCTGGGTTTCTTCTTTGTGAACAATGTTGAGTTACAACAGAGAAAGCAACACTAAACTCTTTCCCCTTAGGTTCAACTTCTCATGTACAACAGTTATCATTTTTTATTGTCCAAGTGTCCTTATGCTCTCCTGGTGCCCATACATTTCATTTACTTTCTGATCTATTTTCCACCCTTCCTACCTTACAGAATTATCTGTCTCTGAAGGGTTTCAAGTGAACTACAGGACTTCACGGTTCCTTCTTTGGAGACTACAAGTTAAATTATTACTTATAATTGACAAAAAGAAAATCTTGCCATGTAGTTTCTTAAAACAATTTAGTTTCACGTGAGTTATAGATGGCATATTTGTCATAGTTTAAATAGCGTAAACCCTACTTTGGGGCCACATCTCTTGCTCTGAGGAACTTAATTTTTTAATGCTCAGAAATTCATTCTATATCTAGCTACTAATGTTTTAGGTGTGTTTGTGAATCTTCCTAGTCTCAGTTTCAAATTCTATTTATCTTACAGCTGTTCTGTTTCTTATTTTCTTGAGGTGGGGGATAGGGGATGAAATGTTGGGCTTTAAAAGTTAGATCCGAACAAATTAAATGTAGAATGTGCTGCCTCTTTCATCAAAGGCATAAATAAAAAATTGTCAGTCTCCTCTCTCACAATCAGAACCCCAAATTTTAAGCCTACTTTGGAGGGAAAAAATAGCCAAATATAAAAAAAGAAAAAAACGACACTAATATCAACCAAGTTTTTCTTACTTTTTAAAATTTGCACAGATATAAAATAAAATGCACACATGTTACTCTAGTCCCCCCTCTTTACTATCTCTTCCCATTCTGTCTCACCTCCGCACCCTCTCTGTCCATCCCCCCCCACCTTCACTGTCACTTATTAAGCTGATGTTTTTCTGACATATGTTCTCTTTAGAACTCTTCCAATACCTAAGATAGATAAGTAATGGGGGACCCAATAACCTAACACCTTATATTCGGCTGGGGCTCTGTTCTCACAGGAATAGCTTTCTCACCTAGTCCTTCTGATCCTTACAAAGCTGATTCCCAAATCCTACAACTGTCCTCTGGCAGAGAGGGTGGCAACACCACATGAACTCCAGGAACAGAAAAGATATCTGTAATCACAAAGAAATAATCTTCCTACAACACTTATCCTTAAGATCACTGGGTTCCCAAATTCCCCAGAGAGTGTGGGGAGGCCCCACAGGCCAAACCTCACAGCACTGTTGGAGGCTCTGCCCTCTTCTACACAACACAAGGCACTGGCATTTCTGAGATAATTGATAAGCTGTACCTCAGGCTTTGAACTCCCTAGGAAAAGATGCAGTAAAAAATGACAGCATGATGCAGTGTTTTTAAATGCACAGGTCTTCATTTGTTTAACTTAAATATTTTAAAATATGTCTCTTAGCATTTATTAATGATTAAACCTCTTCTAGATAGTTAATCATTAACGGTTTCTTTACAGTTGCTGTGCAAACAGTTCACTCATACCTATGACATATCAAATCTCACAGACGTGTTCTTTAATTGGATTCATTTATTTCTAATCTCCTTAAGTCCTTACTACTGTAATGCTTAACTAAATATACATAAAACTCTATTATTTAAATAGCTAAAATTAATTTGTGATGTATTTTATGAAAAAAATCACAATTCAACAAATAATAATAATATTATTATTATTATTATTATTATTATTATTATTGTTATTATTATTATTATTATTATTATTATTATTATATTGCCTGGTAGATAAGTTGTGTTTAAACAAAATAAGTTCTTAATTGTTAGAGATTTTGGATTGCTCACTAAAATGCCAAATTTTTCATTGTTGCCATATTTGGAGTCAGAGAGCTTGTATAACATTATACAGAATACATAGTTATCAATAGAACCCATTACCAAAGACAGGATAGGCAGCTGCCTGCTTTTATTTTTTGTAGGGCTTGAGAAGTTTCTTTGGCCCCCATAAAGATATCTCAAGAATGGGCTACTGGTTGATGTGTAAAATTTACCATTAGACATTTATTTATTTGGCTTTAGACAGATAGCTCATAAAGGATGAAAGGGTAAGCCTTATCTATTATCCTTCATTGATTTCGTTTATCAGCTCCTTTCCCTAGAGTTGTGATTCTCAAATTTCAGCAAGCATCAAAAGCACCTGAAGAGTTTATTAAAACACAGCTTGATGGGCTCCATTCTTTAGAGTTTCCCATTTATAGGTGTAGGATGGAGCCCATAATTTGCAAATTTAACAAACTCCTGCATGGCACTGATGCTACCAGTCAGGGGACCATACTTTGAGAACTGGAGCAGTAGTCATCCGGGATGAGAAAAACTAAAAGAATCAGTTGAAAGAAAGGGTACCACAGAGAAGATGGAAAACCACTGAGAAGGAAAGTACCATTCCAAAGATAAAATTCGCACTTTCCCCAGGGCCTGTCCTGACTGCGTGTGTATCACCAAACTACTCCCTTCCCCACCAGTGACTGTTTGCCTCCTTTCACCCTCCTCTTGGGCACTTCCTGTTCCTGCAGACCCTATAGCACTGGAGAGCTGGAGGGCTTGGTCTTCAGGCTACTTCTCCATTAACACACCCACCCTCTAGTGGTCTCACCCCCTCCGCTGGCTTTAAATTTAATATGCTGAAGCCCCCCAATCTCCAGCTCAGACCTCCCCACTCCAAGACACCACATCCAACTGCCTACCTGATGTGTCCACCCTGATGAATAATAGGCATCTCAAACTAAACAGGCCCACGCATAACCCTTCATTGCTGCCTTTCCTACAAATTGCTTCTTCCTGCCATTCACTCAAGTCACTCAGGCTAAAAACCTAGGTGCTATTCTTGACTCCTACTTTTTTCACAACTCACATCCAGTCCATCTGCAAACCCCATTGGTCTACCTTCAAAACAACCTGAATCTGATCCTTCACCACTACTTCCCTCTTTCGAGCCATGATCTTCCTTCATCTAGGCGATTACAATTATTTCCCAACTGGTCTCTCTGCTTCTTCCCATCACCTTCTCCAAAGCCTATTCTCCACATTAGCCAGATGATCCTTCCATAGCTTAAATTATTTCATGCCATACCCTTGCTCAAAACTCTCCAATGGCTTCCCAAAGCTTTCGAGATCCAACATATTCTGACTCTGCCTATTCTAGCATCATCTCCTCCTGCTCTTCTCCTCCGTTTCCCTGCTCCAGCCACAATGACCTCCTACTTTCATCAACTTATCAAGCTGGTTTCTACCTCAGGGCCTTTGCATTTGCTTCCCACTGCTGGAAATATTCTCCCTACAGGTCTCAGTATGGCTGCCTCCCTCCTTACATTTAATAGTCTTCAGAGAGGACTTCCTTTACCACTCCCATCTCTTTGTCCTACTTAATTTTTTTCCTTTTATTTCCTGGCATTATATGACATATTTATTTGTTTATAGGTATTATCTCTTTCTTCCCACTAAAACTTACGCTCCATGAGGGTAGGTACCTTGACTGTCTTAGTCATACCAGAGTCCTACACAGAGCTTGGCATGTAGTAGACACTGGGGAAATATTTGCTGAGTGAATGCAAGAACCAACCCCAGTTTTCAATAAAAAGGACTATGCTCTACAACATTTCTTACCATCCTCTTAATTATAACAACAGAAATTAAGCTGATTCTAATGATAGAAATTTGTTTATAATGAAGGTCCTATTGAGTCAACCAAGATAAGACACAAATAGAAAAGAGATTATGATATAAAATGCCATGTAGCGTCTCTAAATATTTTCCCCTGGTTTTCAATTAGCCCTCACAGTCAAATGCCACCCTGCACTTCGCTATTTCTTTAACTACTCTAATTGGAGGAATGAAATTGACACCCACTCTGCCCTCCCCTTTGTGGGCTTCATCCTTCCAACATTCCTGAGCTATAACCCTGCAGGAGCCCATTACCCAAATCCAGCACAACAAATACTCCACTTCGCCAGGGCTATAGTAAGATTTCAACAGCTAATAGAAATGCTGTGACTTCCAATGCTATTAGTCTCTTAATGGCTTATAAAAATTAAAACGAAAACACTTGTGTTGCAATTGGTTAGTTCTGGAATAAAAAAAAAATAGCTGCTCTTTTCCTGGCATATATTTAGACACCAATATCAATTAATGGGAGTGTTGAAAGAAGTAAATCTCGTGGGTGCTTACCTTCAGCCACCAGAACACATGACAGTCACCACAGGTGCAGAGAGTGAAATGAATGACTACAGAGCAGCAGCAGGCCATAAACCCCTAAAAATGCTCCGAACCCAGGATTCTATTTTTGTCATGGTTTTCAGTCACAGGAGGAGACAGCCAGCACATTCTCAGATTGCATTACCAGAGAATGTTGCTGTTCTCAGAGAGATGTAAAAAGTGGCAAGGGACTTGGGTTTAAAAGTACAAACACAGAGAGAATCCCACCTTAATGGGTACCATTATGACATCCAGTTCAACATAATGAGGCTATTTCCACGGTCTGGCCAGCAGCCCATATTAGCATGGCTTTACTGATGTGGATACAACAAATTCTGTTTGAACAAGAAATCCTCGGGAAAAAAAAAAAGGAGAGTGAGCCTTTCACAAGCTCTGTCTACTCAGCAATCAATCAAAGGAAAGATACCCTAGTAAAGACAGCAGCTCACATTTGAATCCTGGTAAAAATAATAATAAATGAAATAATGGTCTATGCGTGATGCTTATGGATTGCAGATTTGTGAACACGTTGTAACCATTGATGCTTAAACTGGTGAAGGGGAGATGAGCTGAGGCCTGATGGGTGGGCATAACGGCTCGGCAGCTGACTAGTTCTGAGTACAGCCAGACTGTGAAGCAATGGAGACCTCACACTGTAATATCCATAGCCCTTTGCAAAATCTCTGCAAAACATCCTATTCCTGAGCAATAGGTGGAATCAAATGAAATTGCCAATTATGGACTGTTTTAACGCACAGAAACAGCAATTTCATATGGTTCACCCTGGTACAATATTACCAGCTTAACGACAGCGCGTCAAAGAGGAAATCAGGTAGGCTCTGGAGTCTGGGCTCTGGATTGGCATGCCCATTTATTAGCTGTATTGGCAAAGTCACTTGGGCTTTCTGAGCCTGTGACACAAAGTAGCCACCCCTCTAATGTGAGTCCTTCTTCTGCCCCAACCTTTCTAAGTACAGCAATGAATGGAACGCCTTCCCACTCCACCTCCAGCTGGGAGCTGACAGTCATCATCCAGTCTGTCCAGGGCAAGGCAGCAGCAGGGCCAGGGGGTTACCCCTTACAAGAGAAAAGTTTAAAATATTATAAAAATCTAAAACAATTAGCAACATTTTCTAAAAATGTAATAAATTTGCAAAGACTATTTTGACTCTAGAGTGAGTCTTCAATTGAAAATTTGCGGAGATTCATAATCCTATTAGAGGTCAGTCCCACCAAATATTCAAAAATCCCATTCAAAGCAGAACAAAGATCAGCTCAACATTGTTCCAACAGGACAAAAATTAACTTGGACACAACTGCTCTCTCTGGCCGAGATAATGAGATACACAGGACCTGCCCTGGATAATGTCCTTGTGAGAATTAGAGTTGGACTTCTTGGCTTGCAGCCAGTTACCTTACTGCCAATCATGATCTCCCTGTGCACACACACACACACACACACACACACACACACACACACACCCTCTCTCCAGGGACCCAGCTCCTCCCACTGCCTCCACTCCCTCCCCACCATCTAACCAGAGGGGAGTCTGACCACCCCTACAAGCTTATTCCCTGGGAGTGGCCCCAACACTCTCAGGGTAGTTTAGACCCTCTTCTTTCTAACTGTAGATGGAAGCACTTCCGTCCAGGAAGAAATCTCAGTCATTAGCAAGCCCATGGGGAAATCAAGCCAGGCTACAGCATGGACCTGTGCTTATTTCTTCTTTTTCTTGCAGATACTGTCTTGTCCGTTTTGATGTCCCCAGAACCTGGCCCAGTGCCCGATGCATCATAGGTGCTCAATAAATCTTTCATGAATGTTTAAAGACCTACCAGCACTAACCAGCTGAAGGAGGGTCTCACAATGCTTTCCAGATGCATCAGAATATTTGGCGACTTCTCATTCTTGGGCAACCCTGGGCCTTCGTAAGACTTGTGCTTTCTCTCTTTCAGCTCAAAGACTTACAGACTTGTATTCTGTGTTTACCAGCAGGCCAAAAATTCTTTTATTTAATTTCACTGAAATAATCACCCTGATAATTCCCATTTATTCCATGTTACTTTATAATCAGGCACAGTGCCAAAAAACCTCACACATTATCTCAATTAATGTTCACAACTCTATGAGGTAGATAGAATTATCACCTGAATTTTCGGATTTAAAGAAGTAGAGATGATGAAGCTAAGCAATTTGCCCACAGTCCCAGAGCTAGTCAGTGACAGCACTGAGATTTGAATAGGCAATAGACCCAGAGCCCAAGGCCTTAACTAGTATGCTGTGTTGCATAAAATGTCGTGATATCTCACTTCATAGCACATTTTTCAAATACCTTGTAATGCATCCCTATGGTTATAAGGGTTTGAAACACCTAAGTAAGAAGCCTAGGGGAGATACTGCATCGTATTCTAACAGCAGGATTGGGATGTCAAATGCAACATTGGGAGAACTCCTAGTCCTGCAAATCTGGAGCTAGCCATAGAGGTTCTCTGCACCTCCCTCACCTCCAATCTGCTGCTGTTTGTCATCCTAATATATATCTCACATTAGCTTTCTACAAGTAATTGAAAAAATATAACCATTATAGATGTGGTACCACCATGTATTCATTTTAATAAGATTTTATGTTCAACTCAAAATACTGACATCCCTTAAAATTTGAAAAACTGTGCTTAGATGCTAATATTTACATATTTATTACCAAAGTCAGATGAATGTGTTGAATGTGTTGAAGATACACCAGTACCAACTCAGGAAAGGTAAGAGCCTTAGGGAAAATAGTTCCCAAGCCTGATAGAACATGCTCAGTTCCAAGGTAGAGACAGAAAGAAACTCAGCTTTGACGAGAGCAGTGAGACAAGCATAGCTGAATTTGAAAAGTGATACAAACTGTGTCACAGGGACACTTACTGAGAAAGAACAATGGGACCAATGTGCAGAAGTCACTGCTTCGTATCAAAAGACCCCAGCTCTGCTTCCAACCCTTAAAATTCTACTCCTTCCCTGATAGCTCCACCCTCACTCCAAGCTCCTCTGAATTCTGTGCCCTTAGCAACTAGTGCAAGTGTACCACAGCATTTCAAACTGGGCTGATCTGAGTTCTTAAGTATTTCAATGAAGTGCTTTTACTTTGCCAACTGAACTGTTAACTACTTAAGAGATGCCAAGACTTCTGCTTCAAGTATGCAGGCAATAAATCATTGCAATCTGCCATACTCCGTAAAATGCTGGTGATATGGCCATACCCATCCCTGTGGAGTCATGGGGAACGTACAAAAGGCTCCGCTGAACACATCAAGAGTGCTAGTGTTGCACGCCTTTGTCACTTTGATTCATCATTACTGACATTGGTAAAATTGACAAAATACTAGTTTGAACTAAATTAACCTTAGAAATTTGATGAAAGCTTAGTTTCTTAGAATACTCATTCTCCCTGTAAAACACCATTCCACCATGTAGGGCACCTTCCACCTTGCCTGGCACAAATAAGGTACTCGGTAAATGATGGCTTACCTCCATCCAAGCAGAAATCTCAGCTCCCTCTAGAATTTACAATGACAGCAGTGAAAAACAGGGTGCACTTAACCAAACTATAGAAGCCACCACACACGAAAAGCACAATGCTTGGAGGAATGTGTATGGAAGGCTGTGGAAGGGAAAGAAAATAAACACTTAAATTTGTGGATTTGAGAATTTTGAAATCCAACTTAAAGAGGGGATTATTCATCTCCTTCCAAAGTGTTTCAGTTGATGTCACATAATTGGCAGGAGCTAATACCAAGAGTTAAGATATTCTGAGCATCTGCTTTCTGCCAGGTACTGTGATATATATACATACATACATACACACACACATTGTCTCATTTAATCCTCCTCAGTCTTTAAAAAGTATACACAAATGTCTCCATTTCGTGGATGGGAAAACAGAGGGTCAAAGGAGTAGAACTGTGCTCAAAGTCTCACAGCTATTATGCAGCGGAGCATATTCGAACCCAGGTCCATCTGGCACCAAAGCCCACGCCTTTTCCTTGCAGGTTGCTTTGAATAATACTTTGTGCTTTTATAAAACAAAATCATGATCCAAGTGCAATATAACTTTCCAGAGTCAAAGTCACAGATGGTAAACAGATGGCCCGGACTCAGCCAGACCCCAAACATTGTCAATGCCCAACCAAAGCAAGTTCTCCTTTCATGGCCCTTAGCCCTGCCCTCACCATGGACCACCTCTCTCCCCTGCCAGTTCCCTGGACCTCAGGATGCCTGAGACAGGGGAAAGGAGGTATGGAAGTGACTCCTTCAAAAAAGGCAGGATGTTAAATTCCTCCATGCATAGGCACTCGGGTATTTTCAGGTTCCATCTAAACTCCAGCTAATCCTTTCTGCATGATGGCTTAAAAACAGACACCAGTACTTCAACCCAAATGAATTTTCTATCACCACCTGCTCATCTGGAAAGATGTCACAAGCCAATGAGAACAGAAAACAGAGAGGAAAGCACTGGATAAAGGGAAAGAAGTAGCAGCTTTTTACTAAATTATCGAGATAAGCATAACCCACCCCACCCACCAACCCACACACATCTTGTACCAAATATAACACTGTTTGCTGCATGACTACAATAAGTCAGAAAACAAACAAAAAATATTTCTCAGGAATTCCAGTAATGCCTCCTTTGAATTTCTCCATCTATTCACAATAATGTGGATGGATCCCTGCCCTCAAATGCAATGATCCATGTTTTTCCATGATGTGACTCATCGATCAGAACCCTTTCCCTCCCCACAGCCAGAGAAGAGTGGTCAGGCTAGTCATTTAGAAAACACCAAGTGATCTCTACCCAGGAAGTGAAGGGGAGGTCCTGGGAGTCAGTGCCCTCCAGGTCAAGGCAACAAAAAAGAAGTGGAAGTCAAAGAAGCCTGCGAAGGGGACGCAGCCAGGCAGCAGCAGTGCCAAAGGGCCAGAGGATGACACACTTGCCCAGAGCATGCTGGGAAGCTCTCCATCCCCAGCCTCTGAACAGTCCCAGGGGACAACATTTTCTGCCATTCTCCTTCAAAAGTAGAAAAGGCCCAACGCCACACCCCACCCCCACCAATACACAAACACACACACACACAGAAACACACACACCGCCTAGGATACAGCCTGCTGTCACAGGAGGTAATTAGGTGCCTCATCTGATTTTAAAAAAAAGGGGGGGATGACTTCACTTGCCAATCCACCGACACTTGTTTTCACACTTGTTTAACAGGAACAAAATGTTAAATCTGATTGCAGAAATGAAATTATTAGTAATAGCAATATTGTATCTGTGTAACCTAAAGGCAAGCAATTCAGTAAGAAACTAAAATGTTGGCAAGCTACATTTTTTCTTAAAGACGAAAATGCCCTTGGTGAGGGGGAAGATACACTCTTAACTGAGTGTCACTGAGAAGGTAGCACTGCTAGTTTAACCCCCTAAATTGTCCATATCTGTGCAAACTGGTAAAGCAGCAACACAGAGGCAGCGTGTTAACGTTGTACCATGAGATCAGGTGAACACCTAACCAGAAGCTGGGTGGGCTGAACACTGCACACCTTACTCAGTGAAATCCATTCCTCTCTCCCAGACATTTTCTCCCCTACAACCACCCCCGACCACTCCTCGTATACAGGGAACACAGGGAAGACAGTCAACACTCCAGGCTGCACCCCTGGCTTCGCCACTTCCTCGGCAGATCTGACCTCAGCTTCCTCACCTAGATCATGGGCAGTGTGATCCCCACCCCAACCACTGTACAGCGCTGTCAACACAGCAGGTTGGT
Organism: Camelus bactrianus; assembly: GCF_048773025.1. Lineage (NCBI taxonomy): Eukaryota > Metazoa > Chordata > Mammalia > Artiodactyla > Camelidae > Camelus > Camelus bactrianus. The sequence continues at coordinate 51,378,362 of NC_133546.1, read as the reverse complement.
AATGAATGTAACAGCACTGAAATATGTATTCAGCAAGGGGGGGAAATGTTGAGTATTAGTGATGAATTCAAAACTAAATGCAGACCATTTTAATTTAAAAAATTACAATAAGTGAAAAGCGTATGAAGGTTAAGATTATTTGAGTACTGGCATCATGTACTGTAGAACAGACTAAATCTCCCAGCTCTTTTCTTTAATAAAGTGTTTTGATAGTTATAAAATTACTATTAATTACTATTAGTTTTGGTTGTTATAAATTACTATCTATAAAAACGTGTCTTCAATTCGTTTCTATGATTATTCAGTTACATAAAAGATCAGTTGGGGCTGAAAAGGACAGTTGGGGCTTTGATGCTTAATGTTATCATCAGCATAATTAAACACAATTAAGGATCAAATCTAATTTATGGGTATATGCTGGTGCATGATTATCATTTTTAAGGATCAAAAACATTAAATCTATGCAACAAGTGCTCCATAGATCTGAGGCACATGAGAGTAGATGATTTTATATTTTGGTGTAGCTTACTTCATTTGATATTATTTGTAATATAAAAGGGTGGTTTTGCCAACCAGAAAAACAAAGTCCATTTTATAACTACACATATTATTGGTCAAGTTTTTAAAAAGCATTTTCTAAAATTTCCTCATAGTAATAACATCACTGGCCTTTAAATTAATTATACATTTTTAAGTTAATCACTCAGAGTAACTCAGCACTATTCACGTACTTGAAAGCGCAAACTAATATGAGCATTTTGTAATGTTTGCTGCTTTATAGTAAGGATATGTGAGGCGTCTATTCACAGACTATAGTAACACTTAAAAACCCTTTCTAATTGAGAGAACTACAATGGTTTTATGCAAAGAAGAACAAAAATTAAGGGACCTGCAATAATTAAAATGTAGAGACTCCTTTTTTTTTTTCTTTTGCATGAAGGAAGTATGTCTCCTTTGATATTTGCCCTAACTTTTCTGCAAATTGCAAGGGTTATTCAGTAGATAGCAAGTGTAATATAGACCACAGATGTAAATTCTCTCTGTTTGTTCTGCCTTCTGTAACACTGAGATAGAAGTTGTAACACAGAAAATTACTTTCTTCTATGTGTTCAGTGACTCACTCTAAAACAGCATATGAGATTTTCCAGAAAAACAGTGTTCTATCCTAAACTTAGGAAATAAGCAGAGATGGCTTCTTTACCAACAAAAAAATGGCTGAAGATGTTAAATGTATTTGATTCCAAAATTACCAAATCACTCTCAAAATCTTCTCTTTTATTTTCCAGATAAAATATCAGAATCATATTAGCGTACAATTCTCATTGGAAGTCTAGTTTAAAATACATGAACATTTACAACTATATCCTACAGAAGTCACCTCACAAAATACTGTCTATCAATCAGCCTAAATGAGGTCACACATCAGCGAGTACTTGATGAATTTCAGTGGTAGATTGTCTTTAATGGCATCAGTAAATAGATCCAATGTATATTTTTGCAACCTTCTACATAGTAGTTTTGAACACTTTAAATGTGCCATCATAAATGGTACAGTGGCTTTGTAGGAGAATGTTATTTAAGGATGATGTATCATGATGTCTGTAGCTTATTTTAAAATGATTCAGTGGTGAAAAAATACACAAATAGACACACATATAGGAAGAGAGTGACATAAAGCAAATATGACATATAATAGATGATGTGTGTATGGATATTCATTGAACTACTATTTTGACTTTTCTGTATATTTGAAAGATTTATGTTTAAAGTATTTTAAATAGGATTTTTAGGCCTTATTGGTTTATTCTTAGAAGTAGACTTTAAAAGTTTAATTTTTTAAACATAAAGAGAACAAAGACCCTTCTTTTTTCTAGAAATTACTTTTCATAGTTTATTGAGTGTTCCGCATTTTCAATTTTCTTCACATTAAGTACTAATGTTTTCCATCTGAACTGGCTACGAATAATTAATACTACTAATTAAACTCAAGGAAATACAAATTCAGGAAAATTAGGTTTTACACAGTATGTTCTTTTTCACTCTCCAGACGTTTCTAGACTTTCCCCACATTCACTATTACTAGACACTAGCTCCATCTCTTCTTTTCCCGAAAATAATCAGGGAGCAGGGACCATCCTACTTAACACTTATTTCAAAGCCTGTGGGTACTCAAAGTTTATAAGATTTTTTGTTTGTTTGTTTGTTTTTAAGCTTACAGGGTATGTGTTTTGTTGTTGTTGTTTTTAAGCTTACAGGCTGGTCAGTTTTTTAGTTTGGGGTTTTTTGTTTTGTTTTGTTCTCTGGAGTTTTAATGAAGAGCTATGTGAGCTTCAGGGAACTTCAAGGACTCACAGAAAAACTAAAGAGAACTTTTTAAATTTAATCTGTGTTTTCTCTGTCTCTTCTCCAGATTTTCAGAACACTAACATTTTGTATGGTGGTCAGACAAAAGCCAGTAAAGGCACCACATGCCTCTAAAATTCCTACATTCACTGTTGCAGCTGCTTATTAAAACAAAGTTACTGAATATTTCTATTCATCATTGCATTTGTTAGATAATAATGACTGATTTTTCTACACATATTTTAACTTCAGCCATAAATTTACCATCAGAAAATCAGAAAAAAATGAGTTTCCTATGACACAGCTTCCACCAAAATGTCACACCTTCATTTAACCAATGCTTATATAAAATTCTCTTTACCTTCATGACATGGAAACCCCTTCAAAATGTATACTATTAAAATGTCTAAATTTGGAAAACATCTGGTCTGTCAAATTATTTGAGGGGCTTGTGGTTTTAAGTATATTGTTTGAGATGCTGTATTTGGAAAGAATTCACTTATCATTCTCAGGCTTCATAGAGAACTAGCCCTGAAAACAAATGTATGTTGTAGTTCACTGCTACCATAGAGAATCAATAGCCATCTATTTAATTTGCTAAGACAATGTAAATTAGTAACTTCCAGCCAGATGTGCGATATACACATCAAACAAACTGCAACCTGTTCATCATGAAAATCCTGTCAACACACCCAGAGCCACTTGATGACATTCCATCTAAGGCAGTTTCCACATTTGCAGCTATAAAAATTATCCTAAGAATTTTTATACAAAGAATTGGAGCTGAGACTCATAAAATCAATTTCAGCTTTTCCTCTTGTGTGCTTCTGTGTGTTTATTTCTATTTTCATTCAGAGGTATAAAACATTCAGAAAAATGTGTGCCATGCTATTTTTCCTTCTGTAAATCATTTATCCTCATTACATCTTTTTAATCTCATGTAAAGTTGGGAGCCTAATCTGCAGCTCTGAAGAAGTGTGTGAAGTGAAGAATGGCAGAGTCAACAGAAGTAAGAAAGTACACTTATCCACTGGAAAACAATATAGAATATTTCAAAATGACTCTAAACATAAATTAAGTTTACCTATTGGGAGATCTAACTTGCATTCTGATCATTTATATGGGTCTGTGTGACTGTATACCCTGCTGTTTGATAAAAAATTACTAACCACAGGCACCCACCAGAGAACAGAGGGTATGTATAATGCTCGTGACGTCTCAGACATACAAAGTACCTTCTTAAAGAATGTCCATTTCCTTTCTATGGTAAGCAGACATAATTTTTCACTCCTTAATACTTCTGCTTCACAAAGTGGCTTATTTTATGAATTATGTTTTGCCATTTTCTCTTACATTTATTTTAATAATATGAAAAACTGCATTCATAAAATAGACGGTTTTGTTTCATGGTGCCCAAAATATTGGTATGTTTTCTGCTCTGTATTAAAATCCACAGCCTTCCTGCTATTATAAAAACCTAATAGTATTTGTTTTAACACCGTTTACTAAAATGAAAGAAATAAAAAATTCTTCTTAATAGCTAGCTATTATTCTTGAGTACTGAATCCTCATTTAAACCAAATTCACTTTCCAAGCCTACTGAATTAAATTTTCTTATTAAACAGAGAGCAGAGTAAATAGTCTTATTGCCAAGCATAATATTTCCAACTACTACATTTTTAATTTGTTAATTTAAAGGAACGTGGAATGAATCTAGTCCTCGTGGCCTATAGTATAGTCTGATTCCAAATAGCAGCCTTTAATCAACTTCCTAATGTCAAAATATCATTTCTACTAAGTGCCTGGTGTGTCAATGCTTCCAAAGTAAATAACTGCTGATGTTCCCTAAAATCACAAGAATTTCAACCTCTACCAAGAAAAGAAAAGAAAAGAAAAATGCGCACACTAGGGTTTTTCATAAAGGCTTCAACCCTAAGCAATTCTACTTTCACAAACATTATACAGAACGTGCTTTCTTCACCAGCGGCACACCAGGACACGTGATCAGCCTGCAGGGGCACACCAGCAACCAGAAACGATTACTGTTCCTAGGAAGAATAAGGCTCCAATGCTGCGACGGGGGCCGCGCAACCAGCCCCGCCTGCAGGTGGCACTGCGCTGCCGGCTGCTCCGCTCGGAGGCGCGGCACAGCGCGCGGCGCCGGGCACCTGCCAAGACTGGCAGCGTTATCGCAGGTCCCTTTGCTTTCCGGAGGTTAAGGTTAGACCCTCCTGGTCACTTAAACCCCCTTTGTGGTTCAGGGAAAGAATCACTCTCTCAGAACTCTTAACTTTGATTGGAGCCTCTGGTTAAAATTAAGAACTTCAAACCCAGATTTGAAAAAGTGAAACAGATGTCCTGTTTGTTAACCATAAACGTCTCCGTACGTGGGACCCTTTCCTCTCTCCCTCTCTTTTCCCTGCCGCATTAAGTTTTATTTAGTGCAGAGTTCACTTAAAAGGTTAAAAGAGAGAGAGCAGAAAGCAAGTACGGAGTATGGATGGAAAAACTTCTAAATCTTTCTTTGGAACATAAGGAAGGAAGCCTCTTCATAACGATGAAAGTGTTCCAGCTGCCACCTTCCAGCGTAGCCAGTGCTCAGGGTCAAAACCGGCGCCTCCAAGTGGACCCCAGCCTCCCTAACTGACTGTGCCCACCAACTGCGCCCTCGTGGAGACCAGAATCGCCTGGGTGGGAGAAGGGATCCCAGACTTGCACTCACGTGAGGACATAGTTGACACTAACGATGCAGTGTGGCCTGGAGGAGCGGCTGTTGTGCACGATGGTCGCATAGCTCTGCACCCATACCCAGCCGCCGTGCTTCGCCAGGAACCGGTAGTACTTGGTGGTCACCTGCCCTTTCACCAGCACTGGCGGAGAAACAGAAGGCAGCTGGTGGTGAACCAGCCCGCTCCTGAACTGGCCCAAAAGCAATCTCTGGCTGTGGGAATTCGGGTCCCCCGAGAGCCCTAATAACTGCACCCAAGCAGGAGGGAGAGACAACCGGTAGATTCCCAAACGAACAGACTGACCCGTTAATTTGCATCGGGTCCGCTCCTCCCTCACAGTTAGCAAAGAGGGGAACAAGAGGGAAACATTTAAAGTTGGGGAATTACCCGAACTCGACTTTCTAACGATGAAAGGTAGGATCTGGGCCGCTGAACTCTGATGCTTACATTACCTGTCCCGGGAGATTAAGCTCAAAGCAAAGCTGTATCAAAAGCTGAAGTGAGTCAATGTGCGTGAGCCAAGTGGGCTAGCCTGGCGGGGTGGGGGGGTGGGAGTGGATGCTGGGGTGCTTGTCAATAGGAGAACAAGACTCCTCCTGGGAGGATTTCACCCAGAAACTCAGACTCTCCCTCTGCTTGTGTGAGGGACCTCGATGACTAGGGCTATAAGGTAGGGTCTTTAGCTCCAGGGCCTCTCCTGCCACCACCATCACCACCGCCCCCAAATGGCCCCCACCCACGCGCCGGGTTGTCCGGGTGCAGCGGGGCAGGGTGGCTCCTTACGCAGGTGGTGGGCGCAGCGCAGGTGGAAGGTGTCGCAGCCATGTACGTGGTGGTACAGAGTCTTCTCAATCAGGTCCTGAGGTTCGTACCCCGTCAGCTCCGCCACTCTGCGGAGAGCAGGAGAGCAATCCCTGCCGGATGAGCACCGGGTGCGGGGATGTCCCCACCCTCGACAGCCATCTCAGACCTGGCTGCCCACCCTCACTTCGCACTTCGGATCATCTGCAAAATGGGCTCACAAGGTCGACTGAAGAGCTCTCAGTCGATGAGCAGGGCTGCCCTCCCACTAAGGGTGACCCTTTCCCTCCCTGGTCCCACACCTGGAGTCCAAGAAGATGAGCTTCATGTCCAGGCTGGCGCGGAACATGAACATGTTGCTGTGCAGCTTGATCTCCGTGACGGCGCTGGGAGGGAGCGAGTGGCCCACGGCCACTAGGCCCACGTTCTGGTAGCAGCCATCGAAGGGGGACATGTCCAAGCTGTACTGGCGGATCTTCAGGTAGCCGCTGCAGTGAATGACCTGAGGCGGATGGTCAGGTGTGAGACTCAGCCACAGTCAGGAAACAGCCCAAAAATGTGGGGAATGGATTGAAACACTTTGAGACTCTTCGGGCCCAAAAGCTTGTGGGCCACGACCATGCATTGAAGGGGTCAAAACTACTGGTGCTCCATGGTGTCTCAAGGGAATGACTGTACTGCCCCACTGGGCTCACTTGGGAGCTTATAAAGACGCAGAGCCCTGAGCCCGGCCAACCCTAAATGCATCTGAAACACGAAGGGGGCCCTGCAACCTGCATTCTGATCGTGCTTAATGTCATTAAACTAGAGAACCGTGGATTCCACTAAAGCTCTGGTTCTTAACCTCTAGCGGGGGGGTGGGGGAGGAGCACAATCTGAAGCTGTGAGTAAACTACGAATCTACCTTAGTTGCCGATCATTTCAGACGCTTTACGCATCCCTAAGGCCTATCATGTACCCCAGGTAAAGATCCCCAGCGTCCAGGCAGTATCTGTGCCCAGTGAGACATACGTAATTGCAAAAGGTAGTCCCCAGGTGTTCGCAAAGTTTAACGGCCCTCGCGGTGGGCCGGGCCCGTGACGCTTGGACCCGTACGGAGTGGTCCCGGGGACGGGAACCTCCCTCCTGCGCCGCGCGCTCCCCTCGTCCTGCCCCTTCGCCCGCACCCGGCTGGGTGGCCGCGGCCGCCACGAGGCGTGGATCTTCCCTCTCAGCCACGCACCTTGTAGCCGCCGCAGGTGAGGCCCGCGTTTCTCTTGGCCAAGACGCACTTCATCCTCAGGAAGAAGGAGCGTTCGATCTCGTACTCTGGGAGGGAGGAGCGGAGAGAGGGGCAGGACGTGAGAGAGGCGGCGCGGCGCCACGGTCCCTGCCGTGCTAACTGAGGAAGAGCTACAAGCCGACTGCCTTACCCTGGACGAAGTGAGAGTGGTAGGGCTGGTGGGCCGTGAGCACTGCGGTCATCTCGTCGTGGTCCGCCGGGTGTATGTACTCGTAAATGCTGTTCCCGGTCAGCTCTACCTGTAAAGAGGAGGGTATCACCGTCTCCGAGATGGAGGACTGCCCCGCGGAGGGGCTGGAAGATTGGGCCAGGGGGTCTGCAAGGCTGTGAGGGCCAGAGTCAGAGCTCTACAGTCCGCCCTGAGTTCTAATTCCAATTCTGCTGCCTGCTACCTACTGCAGCCTATCTAAGCCTGGGTTTCCTTATCTGTGAGAAAAGAGAATGATAATAAAGATTACAGTAGTAGGAGGAGTAGTAGCACTAGTAGGAGTAGTAGCAGCAGCAGCTCCCTGGCAATGTTCTGATGAAGACATCGTGATATGTATGTAACCACCTCCCATGCTGTTTGGCTTATGGTAGTAACTTAGAAAGGTAGCCACTGTTTGGGCCTGGGGTGGAAGCTGAAGGCTATGTAGAGGGGGGAAAAGGGTAAGTAGAGGAAGGGGGAGATCCAGACTTCCTGCCAGCTGAGATGTTTCCAGTCCCAGAAACACATATAAAAGCTTTGGGAAAGCCCCATCCCTGATTGTAAACACTGAAGGCCGGAGGTGTGGACCACTCACCTACCTGAGAAAGACCCAGATGGACTGAGGCTGTCTCCGAGATGTACATGATCTTCCCATCGGGGGCCACCACAAAGATGAAGCCATCCAGGGTCTGGAGAGAGAGAGATAATTGAATAGAGAGCCCTCTGGGCCATCGGGAGAAATTGAAGGTGGGGGAACAGAAGGTAGAGATGTTCTGCTGAAAGCGCAGGGAGATGGAACAGAGAGGAGCTGACAAGAAATAAGGCAAAGAAAGGCAGCCACAAGGGTCCCTCTTCTGTTTACTCCAAATTTGTAAGCATGGGACATGCAGCACCCCAGGAGAGACCCAGAGGAAGTGGCGGATAAGGCTACTGCCCTCCAAGACTGAGGATCCACTGAAATGGACAAAGCAGACATATCTATAACATACACACAAACATTCGGGGGGGGGTGGAAATCACAGCCTGTTATAGGTGGGTTAAGTTCTTGAGGTAATGGTAACTGAACGATCCAGGAGTCTCCTGTGTCAGTCTGGGAGGGGCCTGTAGTGACAGCATCCTATAATGGAAAGAGTACTAGCAGGGTTTGGGAAATAGTAGGCACTGGGAGATGTGGAAGGGCCGGCAGTATGAAAAGTTTGTAGATAGAAGGCAGCTGGCCAGTGGCTCTGGAAAGAGTCCAGGAGAGGGGGATTTAGGAGATGAGAGGCTTTCCGGGCAGCAAGTCCATAGAGTAGTGCTATAGTGTGTATGTGTTTACACTGATGAGTCAAACTGGCAGGCTCTCCATGAAGAAAAAGTCCTAGACTTTCACTGCTCCTTTAACTCTGTGAATGGGCTTCAGTCCAGGCAGTGGAGCATAAGGGTGAGTCAGATCCAGCACCTAAGGAGCTGGAAATCCAAAAGGGACACCTGGGCTAAAGACAGATATGACCATACAGCTGAGAAGACAGTGCTGTGAGGGCCTGGAGGCTGAGTGGCTAGAGGCCTGGAGGAGAATCAGAGAGGCTTTAGAAGAGCTGTTTGATTAGAGCCTTGAAGAGGAAGCTTGAATGGGAGAAGGGAGGAAAGGCACCCTAGGCAGAAGAAATGACACAGTGAAAGCAGGGACTAGGGGAGAGTGGATGTGGTGTATTCAGGCATGATGAGTTTGGTGTACCAGAGAGGAAGTACACCAGTGCTGGATTTTTGGAGAGTTTGAGATGTCAGTCTGAGGAATTCAGAGATGCTCCTGCAGGCATCAGGGCTCTAACAGAGGTATCTAAGCAAGGGAAGAGCATGCTGAGATATATTTTTTTCTGGCAGAATGTGGACAGTGACATATAGGAAGGAAGAGTTGAGATGAGGAGCTCAGAGATGGGCAAGCCTGAAATTGAGTGGTCACAAGGAGGACGAGGTAGGGGGAGAGCCTAAGTCAAAGATGGTTCTAGCTATTGTGAATTTATGGTGGCAGGAAGAGAAGCTGAGACTGACTTCAAGATCATTGAAAATTTAGGGAGGCACAGTAAATTTTTGCATGAGTGGAGTCTGGAGGAGGGAGATAGTGAATTCTTTTCTTCCATATGCTAAACTTCAGGTATATGCAGACTTCCATCTGGATGCATACAGTTGGCAGGAGGAAATAAAGGTCTGGAGCTCAGGAGGGGTGTCTAGACAAGAAACCAGCAGGTGGGGGGTGAGGGGAGAGGGTCATGCAAATGTGGGGAAAGGAGTTGAGGTGGTGGTGTTGACTGAGACAACCCAGGGGGCCTTGAAGCTGTGAGAGGAGAAACAGAGCTGGAACCTTGGGGAAATGCCAGCACATACAGCCAGACAGTGGTGGGAAATCCAGAGGAGCAAGCAGAGAGGGAGAAGAATACAGGAAGGTGTGCTACTTTAGAGACTGAGGGAGAGGCAGGATGTCAGGTAAGCAATGTCACCTCCATCAGGTCTTTTACTGAATGTCACCTGCCCAGTGAGTTCCTCTGCAACCATCCCCATTTAAAATGGCATCACTCAAACACAGCCCTGCTCCTTGTTCTTCTTATTGTTCTCCTTGGCACCTACACCACCTGTTATACTATGCAGCAGCCCTGTCAAACCTCAGTGGGTTTGCAAGGCTGCTTTCCTTAGCATGTCAACTCCATGGAGGCAGGGCTTCCTTCTGCCTGGCACACAGTGGGGCCTGCTATATTTGTGGAGTGAACGAGGTCAGGTGGGATAAGAGATGGGCATCTTATGCTAGATATCAAAATAGAATGGAGCGTGTGCAGAGCACCTGGGAGAGATGCCAGACTGCAGGGGTGTGGGAGTGAGGGGAGCAGGGTAAGTGATGGAAACAGAGGCTAGTTGTGTCCTGTGATAAGTTTGGGATGAAGATGAGGGGAAAGATTGGGCAAAAACTAGAAAAGGTGAGGGATTGCTTGGGTTTTGTTCCCTTGTTTTTATTGGTTACAGAAGTTAGCTGGCAATGTGGAAAAATTTGGGAGGGGTTCAGTAGCTGAGAGACAACTATTGCAGGGTGTCCCTGAGAAAAGTGAGAGACAGCAGGTTTCTAGTTAAGTTTAGATGTGTGGAGGCCAGACCTGCTCACACAGGGCCTTTCTTTGCTCTATGAGACTTTAGCCTCTGGGATTGAGGGAGGGATGGGGTAGTGATGGGACAGGAAAGGCCTCGGCACCACTGCCCTGAGATACTGCTCATGCCTGGCCCAGGACCGGGAATCGTCTCAGATTCCCCAATGCCATGCTGCTCAGGCTCCAGGCTCCCACGTGAGAAGTCCAGGTGGACTTGAATAATAAGAATAAGGGGGTGCAGGGTGGGATATAAGAGTCAAGCCTAAAAATGCCATCGGGAGTCTTACTATTTTAAATATTTGCCAGGCGACTTAAGCGGGCAACGGGCAATTTAAAACGGTGTACACTGCAAACAACGCGGTGATGGGCGCCTGCACACTGGATGAACTCATTACCTGGGGAGGTGTATGTGTGTATGCCAGGGTCTGTGCACGGCCTGGGGGCGCCTGGGGTGAGGGCGTGTGGAGAGAGAGAGGGAGCCGGGAACTACAGGGAAGAGATGAAACGAGTTGCAGACGCAGCAGACGCAGCTGGATCCGGAATGTGCAGGCTTAAAGCATTGACGAGCATTTCTACCAGATTCCCGTTATTTCCTGGATAAATCCTGCATTTCGGATTGTTTTGCAGCCTGGCCTCGGCAACTTGGCCCGGGGAGCTCCGGTTCCCTCTGCCGAGTGGTGTCAGATGGCGCCCCCTCCCTCGGTTTAGCCGTCATGATTGGGGACTTGCCAGGCTCCCTTCCAAACCCAATGGGCCAGTTGTCACCTTATCACCCTCTCTGCTTCGCGAGGCACCGTCCGCATCTATCGAGGTTAAGAGCTAAACATTTTAACTTTATAAGGAGTTATAGGGACTGCGAGATGGCCGCCATCGGACCGGATCCTATTTTCTGGGGAACTAGAAGCCTGGCTCCGGCCGGCACCCGGGTCCTTGAAGCACATGCGCCGCCGCGAGGCCCGCGTCAGTACCTGGAGCAGATGCGAACCCAGTTCGCGGCCAACGTTGTCCAAGGGGCTGGTCCTACTCGAGTGGCCCCACGCCTCGCCGAGCCCTGTGGAGACACAGAGACATCCTTAAAAGACACACTCCGAGCCGGCTGGCAGTTTGAGACTAGTTTCGCGGTTGTGTCACACACGCAAGCTTGCGCACACGACAGATACCATCCCGGCTCCCTCCCCACCTGGACAGCGAGTCGGGTGCGGATTAATGTCGGCCACGCCCTCTCAGCTTCTAAAGGTTTGAGCAAAGGTCAGACTCCCTCTTCCTCTGCTGGACGGGCTCGGCTTCTCCGAAGGGCAGCGCCCTGGCTGAGCGCCTCCCTGGCAGGACCCCAAGTAGCCGAGTTTGGGCTCAGCCTTTGCCCAGTGGGGCCCCGACACCACACGACAGCGGCAACTTTTGCGTAGGTTCACCAGTGTGCTTAGAAGGGAGAAGGACACTACTTCTCACCCCAAGTTTCATCGTCATCCTTATCACGAGGCCGAGGGTGTCCACACAAGCAGCTAATGCCGCTGTCGGCCCAGAGCCACCTGAAACAGCAGGCCGAGTCCAGCTCATACCTGGAGGGCTTTCTGATTGGCTGCGGGGTTCTCCAGCCATTTTCCTCGCCTCGACCTCTGACTTTAATCCCCTTTTGGAAAATCTGTTTACTTGAGGATGACTCCCAGCACCAACATCACTACGCAATCCTTCCTCTGCCTTTCCTCTCCTCCTCACACATCCTAACCTCACTGCCCTCCTCCCATCAAAAAAGAACCTTCCAAGGGCTTTTGTGCAAATCACTTGCTTTCAGGCGCTAACACCGTCTTACTAATATTTTCGTTCTCTTTTTGACATACAGAATTATTTAGTTTCTCTGCTATCCGGGTATCATCTATTAACAAAGACTGCCCCTTCCTCTCCTTGATGTTACCACGTTAAGATCTTTCCAGGCTTTGCCACAAATCATTTCTCTGGTGATGCCTAAAACCCACCCCACCCCCCAGGATACCCGTGGCTGATTTTTTAAAATTAATACGGAATGTGCTATAGTACATTTTTGCCGAGAGAAAATGAAAAATAAGGCAGAAGAAACTGGCGGAGACCAAGGTTATACTACTTATGGGTAATAATATCTTTTAACAGTGTTGCTGCTGAAATTAATTTAACTAGGTAGTTAAACTCTTTTATGCTTACACCATTAAACAAGGTTTAACATAATAAAAAAAGGAGGGTGATTTACTGATTCACTGCATTACGGGACAAATCACTATGAAATACCCAATGACAAACACTTGCATTGTAATATGGGGGTGGGGGCGGATCTTTCTGAATAAAACATGGAGTTGGACTCTTAAAATGTGTTGGCCAGGAGCTGCTTCTTAAGCAAGCGTTCAAAACCCTGGTAACGAGTAAACGTGAGCGCCTCTTAAGCTCGGATCGGGTCTTCCTGGGTGTTTGCACATCTAAATAAATCTAACGATTTCCCCACCGCTCTGCAAACAGTGACCCCCCCCCCCCGCCCTCGTCCGGACTCCTCTCCCTCCCTCCCGTCTCGGCAACCCCTCCTGATTCTTTAGCCAGCCCCAGTTTCCCTCCCCAGAGTGACACCACTGCCCTGATCCCTGCGGTCCTCCAGGATCCTTCGGGAGGCCTCCGACACGGCCGCCTGTACACACCCCTTCGCCTTGCCACCTTCCCTTCGTTCCTCCCGTCTCAGTCAAGCCATCCTCCTAGGTTGCTGGCGGGATCTGTTTATGTTTTCATCCCCGACCACACATACCCACCCAGAGGAAGTAGCGAGAGGGGTTAGTCGGGGAGGCCGCACAGGGGGAAGGGGAAAGGATCCTGGTGGGAGAGCCGGGGACGCGGGTGGCGCTGGCACTCGGATGCCGCGGGCCCAGCCGAAGCCTGAAAGCCCAAAGCTTCCCGGGGTCGAGAGGCCGGGCGTTCAGGGGTGCAGGGAGCTGGCCGAGGCCGCGTCGCGTCTGGAATCGAGTCTTCCGCAGCTCCCTGAAGGATGCAAGGCCTGCGCTTGGAGTCAACAAACGTCTTTATTCTAAAATTACGAAGGTCCTCCAAAGCATCTGGAGATGCCTAAGAGCCGCCTCCCAACTCGAATTATCTGAAAGTCCCCTAAACTCGACTCGAGGTTAAGTACTGTTTCCGAACTCTCGGCGCCAGCCTCGGCTGGTTGTGGTCTCGGGTTGCAGCCTCATTAGTATGCGCCTACGAAGGGAAAATAAGACTTCTCGGCAGGTTAATAAACAGCTGGGCCGGGCGCAGGTTAACAGGGGCCTCCCTCGCCCTGTCCCGTACCCCACCCCCACACTTTTTAAGGAACCTTTTGCTCTCATGGAGCACTGCCTTCTCTTATGTTCCCGGTTGAAATCTCCGTCACACGGTTACGTCTGGGTTAATGTTTTATAAGGGACTGGCTGCCCTCGTCTACCTGCCGGGCTTTCCTGACCTAATACCAGGGCCGAGCTCGCCCTTCAGCCTGCCCAGGACACCTCTGAAGCCCCGGTCACGCGTTCCACCTCCCGAAAACCCTGGAGTGGGTCAGAGACCCCTTCCCTGGACCCCCTCACCTTCTGCCTGCGGTGACGCGCTCCCGCACCCAATTGCAGTTAGCGAGGGGGGTAAGCTGAGATTTCGTTTCTGCACTTGACCTACCGCAGAAAATTCGCAAATCCTTTGATTGTCTGCTTAAAATGAGGAGGAAACCAGCTCCCTTTGGGGCAGGATTACAGTGGGAACAAGATCTAAAGATTCTCTTGTAATTCGGTGAGGCCGAGGGAACGGGGTTTTGCAAAGGAGAAAAGGAGCTCTGTGAGGGAGGCGATAACTAAATCGGGTTTTAGACAAAAGGATTTTCCCCAGCTAAAGTGGCCGAAAACAAAGGAAAACATAATCTATTTTGGAAGATTTCCAAGATATGCCACATTAACCTTAGCAGATAAATTTTGCTTCTCCCCTCCCCCCTTCCCTTAAGGTCTGGTTTATCATATTTACATAAGTAGTATTAGAAGGGATGTATCAATTATGGATCTAAGGGCTAGCTCACATTTCATGAGAAACCCCGGGCGAAGTTTCACTGTTGCTTTACCCTCCGTGCGCGATTGAGCCATTTCCATTTAAATACCCCCTGACCCAAGGATTACCTCAATGGACTGACTGCACGGGTTTTGTAATTTCCTGAAAATGAGATTTCGATTTATAAAACAAGAAACCAATTAGTAACCAAATGAGGCGAAGTAGATCCACTAAAATTGACCTAATCCCACAGGCACAATTTAGGCCCGTTCTTGGCGAATGAATGATGAGCCCCAGTCTAGCGTGAGCTCAAAGCATCATCCAGCTGTGTTATTGCAAGCAGCAAAAATAAATTGATCGAGTTTTTCCTTCGGAATGAATTTCATACCCTTGACAAAATATAGATTACAGACTCGGCGTCATCACCTCCTTCACTCAGACAGGAAGAGGAGGAGGAGGACAGCTTGTTCTACTGGGGTTTTTTCCCCCTCTTCCTTTAATAAATAATCACTATATCTCAATAGAAAGGTGTCCTCCTTATAGTCGGTTTTCGGGCACCTTCATCTCCTGGCTGGATCACAATACGCCTTTTAGGCAATGTGGGGTTGCTGGGGTAGCTGTCCCATAACCCGACCACAACTTGGTGACTGAGGCGGGGAAAGCCCTCCGAGACCCCTCTCCCACCATCGGGTCCCGGGGGAACTTGTCTCAGCCTCCTGGTTTTTCCACAGGGCCTGCGCGACCTCGCTGAGAACCCACTGTCTAAATCTTTCCCCAGCCCAACCACCTAGCTGCCTTCGTATTAGGGCTCCGGAAGCCCCAGCGGCTAGGCTCTCTGGGGAAGAGAGGGACGGAGATCCAGCGCGCTTAGCCAAGACCGAGCGCCTGCAGCGGTCACTGGACAGAAGGCGGCTTCACGCACCAAGGCGCACCCACCCCCGCCTCCCGCACTCGGGCGCCGCCTTCTCCGCCACCTGGCGGGTGTGGCCGATCTTCCGAGGGCGTCGGTGGCCGTCCGGGGCCGGACTTGGTCCCGCGCAGCAGCCTGGCCCCCACAGTGCGTGTGTGCCCTGCCCCCACGCCGCCTCTGAGACCCCTAGCCGCGCCCAGGGGATCCGTTAATGTTAGTGCAAATCTGGGGTGGAGATCGATGGTCACAACGCTGACTCTCGGCGCCCTAGTCGTGCTCCAACCTCGCTTCCGGGGCCGGGCCAAGCCTGCTGACCAGGCTGGCTGTTGGCATCCGAGCCCGCAGCGAGAGAACACGAACTGCGGGAAATGGGGTCAGGCGGGGTTCGGCCAGGTCCAAAATAAACCATGGGACGAAAATGCACGAGGGGTTGAAAATAGTGCTTGCGTGGGGGCCAGGAGCGTCAAGCGATGTCGCCCCAAGACTCCGGACCTTCGAGGGTAGCCGGGCGGGCTGTTGCCACCTGCCCCGAAGGCAGGAGCGGGCGTATCCCGTTTGGGTTCTTCTTGGCGGCCGGGACTCGACAGCAGCAGGACGGCCCCTTGGGCTGGATCTCGGTTTAAAACGAAGAAGAGTCCTCCTGGCAGTGGTCCGCGCGGCACGGAGGACGGCGGGCCCACAACCGCGCCCGCCTGGCCTCTGCTCAGGGCAGGCGGGCGACGACGTCCTCGCACCCGGGAGGGCAGAGACCTTGGCCCGCGCGGGGAGTGAGGAGACATTGCGCGGATGCCTGGAGCCGGCGCACCCTCAGCTGCGGCCACCCGAGCGTGGGCGGGCAGGTCGCCGGCCGCCGCTGCCAGGAGAGAATGGGCCGCACCGCGCGGACTGGCCGACCGGCCTTGGCCTGCATGCTCCTCCCGGATGCGTGCTGCGGGCGGTGCGGGAGGCGCGGCAGGCGCGGCAGGCGCGGCAGGGGCTTCGACACTGCCGCTGTTCCCTGTCTGGTCCGAGCCACCGAGGTCGGGTGACTCCACGCAGGAGCCGCCTACCAGATGGGGCTATCTAAGGAACAAAGTTTGCTTCTTAATTCCTAGACACTGTTTTAGTGTTTTCTGATTAGCAGGCCCATTACTAAATAATTGAGGGTTCCCCGCCATCATGTAAAACTTTTAATTCCATGGATCGGAGACTGGCAATGGGTGAACAGCTAAAATCATAAGGTTTTAGCTGGGTCTAAACTCCATTCTCTTGAGACAGATTCTCTGAGCTGACAGAGAAATGAGGCAAGAATCCATAGGCTCGAACTCTGTCTACCTTTGTGTCTGCAAAAGCTCGAAGCTGCCAAGATTTCCCCAGAATTTAAAAAGAACTTCCCTAGAAATCAGATTTGTCCTCTGGAAATTTAACCTGATTTTTGCTTCAGATGGGTGTGATTGTACCCAGCTTAAAAGCATGCTGCCATAGCTTATGATACCCGGGTTTTACAGTTGTTTCTTTGTTATTGTTTTCATTAGTGATAATTCCCTTTTAAAAAAAAAGTTCTTTTTTCATTGATCTGATCTACAGTTTCTAGCACATAAATCTGCCTTGCAAATACTCTGCGTGAGTTTAGTTCTGCAGTCTACAGTTTAAGTCAGCATCAAAACTGGAATTAAACAGAGAAAACCAGCATGGAGCATAAACTGTGCTTAAAGGCTTTTAAATGAGAAAAACTTCTGTAAGAAAATAAACATGGAAACCTAATGCTCAATCATTTCCCCAAGCAGCAAGAAAAACAGCCTTAAATCACCCATCCACGTGGGAAATGGGGCCTCTTTTTCTCTTTCAGTTCTCAGCCTCAAAAAATAGAAGGTGATTAAGGATTTCAATCTTGAGGTGAATATAATAGAAAGGGTCTGTATAGGTTTGTTTAATCATCCTGTCCTTCCAGCCTTTGTAGAGATTCTTTCCTGCACAGTTACTAATTTCAATTCTGTCATTATTTTTATTTTCCCAAGATATCTTGACAATGAAATGGTAGTGATGTTACCAAGCTTCTGAATGGCTATAGATTTGAAAATATCTGATCTTTTCAAAGGCTATTCTGTGAGCCACTACACCCCCGGCCAAAACTGTATTATATCTGGATAACAAATACATATTTTTAGTTGAGTTTGTTCTATTTGTACACAAATAAAGTCTCAGCATCTCGTTTTTTATCCTGCCTTTCTGGTTTGGATGACACTAAAGACATATATTTCTAGATGCCTCAATTCTTCCTTTGTAAGTCTATTTAGAATAGAATATGTTACCACTTGGGAGATATGCAGTTTTAATGATTTCACAGCAATTGTCCCAGGGTTTTGGGTTTTGTTATTATTAAATCTCCAATCTAATGCTTTATTCTTAATTATTGCAAGTGCCCATATCCTACTTGTCTGTTCTCTCTCTCTCTCATTTTCCCCTCAACAGCTCAATTTTATCTACTCAGATAAATAAAAGCTGAAGTTTGCTCGAAGACCAGGAATCTACTAGACCCCGGGGAGAGGGGCAGATTGTATTCAGCAACTGAGGAGGGAGGCAATTAGCTGTATTTTAAAAATTTTTTAATATGTAGGTATAGAAGGATTTCTGTTTGTTGAGTTAAACCTTTTGTCATTACCGGGTATTATAGATAAAATGTAATATGAGCAAAAACAGTGTTGTTTTACAGCATTGTTATGGCTATAAGTAAGATGTCACCAGATTTAGAATTATTTTAGATTATATACCTTGCAAAACCCACGTTACATGTGATAGAAGGCCACATTACATGATGAAGTAGCCACCTTCATCCCACCCTTAAAATTTTATTGAAGACATACTATGTGCCAGGATGGTGTCAAGATGGATATAAAAACGAAATTAACTTTCAAACAAATTCTTTCCATTTCTCATCACTAAAAAAGATTGCCCCTATAAAGAGTGCTCAGTTTCCCCCACTGCCTTGGATCCAACCTTGTCCTCCTTTATGACTGAAGGTGAACCCAAACTTGGCACCCTCTGCAGGTTGCTCCTAGTTCTGCGCTTGTGATTATTCCATTCCTTTGAAAGCTGCTGTTTTGTTATTGTTCTCTAATATTTTAAAGGGCTGTGTCTAAGTTTTGGACTTTTGAAGCTGATCTATCCTCAAAATTAAAACCTCATCCCTAGGACCAACTGTCCTGATGACCCTGTCTAACTCACCCGGTGGAGGCTGCGGGTGAGTTACGAGCTGAACAGTAGCTTGAGAAATAAATGATGTGTCCAGAGTTCACACATCGTCCATCCCCTCCTCCCCATAAACTCACACTCATCCACAGAAGAAGGGAGAGGAAGGAGGGGCCCCAGGCCCAGAGCTCGGAAGGAAGGTGAGTGGGGCTGCAGAAAGCACAGTCGCCTTTAAAGTAGCCACAGGGGACGGGTTTGGCCACCAAGGAGACTCCAGCGGGAATCTTTGCCGGCGCTCTTTTTAAAAATAATAAGTTGGCTAAGAAAGTTTACTTTTTGTTCCTCCTATTTATTTATCAGGCGACTTATAATTTGTGGAGTTAGCCCTTAATTAAACAAGAAAGCTAGCTCTCTTTAAAACAAAACCAAAACAGCCCTAATCCCTCCCCGCCCCCCACCCCCCCCACGGCCGGCCCGGGGTCTGCACGGCACAGACGAGACCCTGGCCCAGTGACTCCGCGGGTTCTCTGTCCCTCCCTGTGCCCGCCCAGAACGGCGACCCGCTATTCTTTTCCTCCGCGATTACTCGCAGCCTCACAAGCAGCACCATATGCTTCTTCTGATCAAACAGTGAGCGACATCGGCAACGATAATTGACGAGACCCGCTAGAAATCACGCAGAAAGGGAGCCCACTGAGACCGCAGGGGCTGACAAATCACTGCTAATAATCCTGTTACGAACAGAGCGGCCAGCGGAGTTCGCAATAGCTTTATTTTTATAAAGTAGGCGCTGACAGTATAAAGAAGACGAGATCTCTTTTTTAAACAGAAGGCAGTGTAGCATAATAGTAATTTTCCCACCAGCAATTCTCAGGACAGTTTGAATGGGAAATGCGGTTTTTTAGTAAATAAGTTCCCCCTCTTTTTTCTATTTCTTTCTTTCTTTTTTTTTTTTTCTTTTTTTAATTTTTAGGGTACTTTAGGTTTTGATGCCTCTCCTCTTGTGGTTTCCAGGGTCAGATGAGATTGTTCAAGGAACTGCTTTAAGACAAAATTACTGTAACACTACTTACAGTTTTGGGGGTAAAACTGAACTATAATTTGAAAGTTTTCCTTTAGTGCCCTGACTAACCTGGGGTCATGTTTTGCAAGATTTTGATTCCAGTAATAACTTTTAGTCAAGATGAAGCAGAGTGAAACTCAAAGCCCGATAATGACTATTTCCTTCCCCCTATTTCCTTAAAAGAAAACAACAAACCCCAAACATCTAAAATCAACAATAACATAAACCTCTCAGGGTCAAATAAGAAGTTCTAGTTTGTAAGTAAACAGAGTTCTTTCTCTTGGAGTTTTGTTTGTTTAATATTCTCTTCTTTACATTTCCAAATCCCCCTCTCCCAGCAAAGACATATCTGAAATATTTTTAAACCGTTCATGTTATTTGAAGATGGGTAAAGGAAAGGATGGGGAAACAGAAAAGAGTCTTTCTCCTAGTGAGTGTAAATGATTTTATATAAGACAGTGTTCGATGAAGGCTACTCTGTCCTCACACAGGGAAATCTTGATAATCTAAATACACATTTTAAATCATGCCAATAGCTCAGCTATTCTAACTTCTAGGCCCTATAAGACAATTTCCCCAGGTATCCGTTTGCCAACCTGACACCTAGAAGATATTTTCTAAATAGGCTAGCCATCTTAATTCAATCTTACATCTCAGAAAATACCAAGCCAAGAGTTGCAAATCACCAAGGCTCAGAGTTAGTTTCAGAATCTGTGAACATCTCAAAAACTCAAAATACATTAGCTATAAGCAATCAAGAGGCTGGGTAAATTCAGGACGTACTTGTTCATGGCTATGCCTGCTCCCCATTTACTGAATTACTGACATAGAAAATATTATCTGGCTTAGATTATTATCTCCATGTACATGGGGCAATCTAGACATGGCAAAAATACAAGAATTTGGAGGTGTTCCTGCTCTCTACCAGATACAATTCTAACAAGAGGAATAAAAAAAGAGAAAGTCATGTTTAGATTAGCAGCAGTTTCAATATTGAGCCCACTATCTAAGTGTTGACAAAAGCACTGTTGGGCTGCTTCCCAATCAGACATATTTGATGGACTGAAGAGAAAGTATTAATGGAGAAGTAGAAAGAGCTACAGGAAAGGCAACAGAAATTCTAAATCCAGAGGGGTCCTTACTTAAGCAGCCATGCTAAACGTCCCTTTGCAGGGAAGCATGAATGTACTTCTCTGCCCAGTGATGTAGGCTCATTCACTGTCTGGCAAATCCTGTACCCCTTCTGCCTTTGAAATTCCATCTGGGCCAAGTCACTTACCTTCTGGGAACACTACTCTCATTTTGAGGTAGCTGGTGGTGAGTCTGATTATGGATGCTTTGTCCAGCTGCGAGGTGATAGCCGAGGGCAAAGGCAGTAATTTAGCCAGTTCATAAAATTCACTGTTTTCCTTCTCCCTCCTAGTCCGGGCAGCATTTTTGGACTTCTCTTTCATCGTGTCTCGTTCCCTCTTTCTTCTTACAACATAAGTTCCACAGATTCATCCAAAACCAAAAATAAACTTTTAATTAGAGATCATATTTGGCAAACATATATAAAGCACGCTTTGAATGACGAGACTGAAGTCTGCTTCAGTGTTTTGTTGGTAGTAAAAGACCAACGTGGAGAACAGAAAGTATTTTCTTTAAAAATATGAGATGCCAGTAGAGGAAAGTTGCTGATCCTCGGCAATTTGGGCAATCCTAGGCGTCCCTGGGTTTCAAATGCCGACGGGACTCCCGAGGAGCCAGCCTTTTCTTCGGTTCCGAGCTGCGAACCCCGGTCCTCGGAAAGTCGACATAATAATCCCCGACGTTTGCTCTCAGTCCCGCGGCCTTTGAGGCGGCTCCGAGCCCCTTTGGGAAGAACGGGAATGCCGGACAGCTCTTTCAGGCCACTGTGAAGACAACAGCATCAGAGCGTAAGAGATCTGCCGCTCCACAATCACTCACGCGCTCGCCCGAAATCCAAAAAATGGCCGGAAAGGGCCTCAGCGCGCCTCAGCTTTCCTCGCCGGGCTCGGTGTTTTGGTTTGTGTGTGTGTTTGTTAAGATACGGAGAGATCAGCAGCGAGACTGAGCCCTCTGCGTATAATGCTCGCATTCTCTCAGTCCTGCCAGACACATTCTCCAGCCCCCTGGGAAGTTGCCCAAACAACGGAACGCAGATTTTTGAAGACCCTTAGGAGCCCCTCGGCCTCCGGTCCC
The DNA here is from genome assembly GCF_048773025.1 of Camelus bactrianus. Classification (NCBI taxonomy): domain Eukaryota; kingdom Metazoa; phylum Chordata; class Mammalia; order Artiodactyla; family Camelidae; genus Camelus; species Camelus bactrianus. Next base: position 51,356,547 of record NC_133546.1, on the reverse strand, counting down.
CAGGCCCCCGCCCAGGCCAGGCGCACGTCCTAGGAAAGCAGGTTTCCGAAAATCAGAATTCCTCCACCGCGCTCGGGAGCCTTTCATTCCCCCCGACTTTGGCAGGTTGGGAACTTGGCTCTCTACCTTGGGTCTCAAGTCTCAAGGATTCCTGAAAAAGTGGCACTTACACATCAAGTCCCTCGGGACTCCCGAGGAGGTGACCCAGCGCTCTCCTTGCACAGCAGGGGCGGCAACACGCCGGGCACAGCAGCGCCAGGTTAACAGGTGGCACATTCGCGACAGCCCCTCGCAGGCACTTGGGGGGGGGGGGCGGCGGTGCGGGAGGCCCTGGCCTCTCCCCCTCCGCCGTAGAGCTGCGGGCGCCCTTAGGAGGGCGCAGGGTGTCTTCCGCTTCACCTACCTTTAGTCCCCGCTGACGGCAAAGGGTGCGGAGGCGCCCGCCTCTTAATTGTACTCATGCTTACGTCCAACTAAGCAACTCCTCAGGCCTCTCCGCTTCCCACCGGCAGAGAGGAGCAGAGCGCGCCCCAGCTCTCTTTTCTTTCCTTGATTATGAATTGGGGGAGGGGTGCATGGGAGAAGGAGGGGGGTGCGGGCTTTGGGACGGGTGAGGTGGTTTTAGAATCCTCCTCCTCAGTAGTTGCTACGAAGCCAGTATTATTCCTAATTGGAAGCCGAAAACGCCCCCCCTGTAACTTCTTTATGGCTTACGGGGTTTAGCTTCAACTTCGCTCCCGGGCTCCTTCTCTCCCGCCCTCCCTTAATGCCACTCACAAACCTCCTCGCTTCCTATTGGTCAGGGGCTTCCCGGGGCGCGGCGCTCACTGGCCGACGGGGCCGAGTGACTTGAGCACTCCCCGCGCCTACTCCCGCGGGCCCCTGCTCCCGGCTCTCCGCCTTGCTACCCGCGTGGCCGCAGAGCTCCTTAAGAGCCGGGGGCCCCGGCGTCTGCGCTGCCCGGCAGCCACTGCTGCTCCTGGCCTCCAGGGCCCTGAGGGACATGTGCAGGATCCGCGCTCCCCGCGCTCCCGGGGGTCGAGTGGCTGTACACTCAGACCCGGGAGCCCGGCATCTCAGTGCAGAGGGCGCCACAAAGCGGCTGGCAGGGACCCCGGGGCCACCGAGGTCGGGCACGGGGGCTGGGGCGCCCGGCAGGCGAGGCTGCAGGCGGGGTAGGAGGCGCCCGGGCTGAGGGCGGGGTTCGCTCAAAGGCCGACTTGGCGGCCACGCCCTTCTCATCGGCAAGTCGCGGGGCCCATAGAGTGCGCGGGGCCGGCGTTGTGTTATATTTTCTCTTTCGCGTTTCTCTGCAACCACAGCGACACCGAAACCATCCGTCTTTAAGTTAGCCTAAAAGAGGTGCATCTTTTTCGAAATGGGTCGAATTTGGGGGCTGATTTGTTCACGGTAGAAAGAAAGCTCAGTCATGGATTTTTTTCCGATAGGGAGCAGATAGGAGACACTAAGGGGAAAAGGGTTACATTTCAGACCAAAATAGAGTTAGAATCATTGATACAGGGATAGATATCTCACAACAGTCCACTATCTTGAACGCGAGCCAAGACTTTTTGTTGGGTTTTGTTTCAGGAAGCAAAAGTCCAACATGAATAATTCCTCACAGAAAGGATACAGTCTGCATGAATGAATTTACAGCATTCACTATTCCGTTACAGGAGCCGTTTAAACAAACGCTTGTTAAGTACTATTGCTGACAAGTTATATTTAAGAGAACCTCTAATTGGAATCGCCTTCTCTGTCATATGAGGATAAACAACAGATAGCAACGGGAAAAAGTTCAGTAGCCCTGGAAGACAATTATTGCTGCTTGAGAATCACTCCCTACAGATGCGATTCCCTGCTTGGTTTTGTCGCTGCTGATGACCACGATTCTGCTCCTGGAGGTGGACTTGGGGGCAGTTGTTTCCTCAGCGATATAAGACAGTGAGAATACCAGTCGTGTTTCACTCGTCCTCTCGTTTGTGGCTCTAATTGCCTCCGAGAAAACATGTATTCTCAAGAGGGGTGTATGCTATCCTGCTGATATTTGGAACAACTTTAAGAGTGTTTGTTCAGAAATACATACATCTGTCACCTCCTTGCCGCCCGATGGCAGTAAGCTCGCAGAACTACCACGGGAGCGTTGTAGGGGTATTTACACATCTGGGAAACACCTGGCGGGAGGAGGTGGTGAGCGTTCCGAACAGAAAGAATTTTTTTTCTGAAAAGAACTAAACGTAGAGATTTTGTAGGTATTTCAAAACCGGAATCCAGCTAATGGGCTCTAACCTAGAAAGAGTCCTTTCCCCAGAGACTGTAGCCACTTGGAGACCTGGGTCTGGGCGGTTCGGACCAAGTAATGCACTCTTATCAAGAGATGAGTGAGAATACATAGAGAGGTATTGTGGCTCCCTTCTACACAAGATTCCAGAAAGACCAGATAAGATCAAGTTAACTGCTACAAGGTGGGTGGGGAGGGGCAGGTGTCTGGAAAGAGTGAAAGAATCTTACGTGAGATCCTTCTTTCTCCCCAATTCCCCGCCCCCAACCTGGACAGCTCTTAGGGCTAAAATGGAGCGGCCAGGCGAAGCAATGACACTTTAGGGGTAAGAAGCAGTTTTCTATTCCGACTGTGTTCTAGAAAGGATTTCAGTTAAGTAAGCGGTTACTGTAAACCCTGTCTCTACTTCAAATAACGGGCAGGTGTGTTAATGCTTTTCTGCAGTCTGAAACCCTTGCCCACCGCAGGGACTCTCTGAGGGTCAGGCAGTGCCGGGCTCCGGACGCAGGGCGCGTTGTGAGCGGAAGACATGTAGTTTTTTGCCTTTAGAAGCAAGACAGGCAAAACGAGTATGGAAATTTTCACACCAAAGACGACGTCCTGGGGGTGGGGGCCAGCAGGGCTGTTCTAGCGACCTAGTGAAGCTCAATAGTCGTTGAATCTAGTATGTGTCCTTTAATAAACAAAGTGAATGCACGGCCACGTGGTGACAGACCCCTCGCTAAGTCCTCCGCACACAACTGTCTGAGCCGCGTTTACCAAGAGAGTGAATTAGCATGGCAACTAACACCTGTTTTTCTAATCTTTGAACCCAGGCTGGAGCGGGAAGGCGGCTCCTTCACTCCCCTGCCCAGGCGCAGGATCCGGCCTCGCACCCTCCTGGCGACCCCGCCCGCGGTCCACGCGCGAGCACCACGCCTGTGGGGGCGGGGGCCGGAGCCTCGGGGGCCTCCCACGTGCTCGCAGAATCGGTGTTCGTCTCTAGCAGCAGGAATTTTTCATCAGTTTCTTGAGTCTAATCCCACCCACCTCTTTGCCAATGTAAAGGGAAAAGCCCCAGAAGGGAAAAAGACGGGCACACGCTACCCACCAACACCAAACAGGATTCCTAAGAGCGGCTAGGCTGCCGCCTTCTTGCGCGGGTGCCTCAAACTGTAGCCCTCTGGCCCTCGGGGGCTGTCTACACGGTCCTGGAACGCGATCCTAAAGCGGGAAGAAACCGGAGCCCATCTATAAACATCTTCCTCCTCCTCCCAGCCCCCAACTAGGAAGGCAAACACCCCAGAGTGACCGCGACATCGTGCCCTTGGGAGTCTCTTCCCACTCTGGGACTGCCCCCCTGGATCCCGCCCCTTTGCGTCCCGCCCTCAGCCACCCTGGACGCCACTCTTTGCATGCAAGTCCCAGGGGCAAGGTGTGCCCGCCGTGGAGGAACTGAGAACGTACACGCCCGTGCGTGCGGAGTCCCGCGCGATGCGCGCGCCCGGAACGCAGAGGATGGGGCCTGTGAGGGCCGCCCGACCTATCTCAACGATAGGCAAAGTCTTGACTAGGGAAACTGAACCCTTGGATTGTAAAAGAACGAGTGAACGCCCAGCGGAATTACCGTGCAAACCGCGGAACTAGTTTCAGCACAGCGGCCGCGACCTCTGCTTCGGGCACAGACCTCTATCTTGCCTTCTGGTAACTCCTTTGTGCGCGTTGCTGCCTCAACATCTTATCAAAATTAGAATGTACTCTGTCTCCCACATCGCCCCTCATAACATACTTTAGAAAACAACAACAGGCTGCTATGGACCCACACACGCACTTTTACACTCTTGCATATCACATATACACAATTGTACACAGCATACAGGTGCAGATTTTACACAATGGCCAACGTCTGGATGAAGGATATATTTCTAATCAAGAGGCAAAACCCGGGGGAAGAGGGCATAGCTCAGTGGTAGCGTGCATGCTTAGTATGCAGATAGGCCCTGGGTTCAATCCCCAGTACCTCCGTCAAAGATCAATAAAGCTTATTACCTTCCTCCCCCAAACCGGAAAAAAAAAGTGCAAAATCTGAAGATGGTCACTTAAATATCTCAGATGTTCACTCTTTACCACTGGAAAGGAGACTTTATCTAGGAAAATACTAATGTCTCAGGAAATACTACCATTTTTCTTCTTCCATGCAAGTGAATTCTGCTCTAGCCCCATTTTATTACATTTAGACGTTGTGATGTCGAAGCAGAAACAAGGGCCCCTGATAACTTTGACGCGGAGGGGCGAGTCTGCTGGAAAACAAAGGATAGGAAGAATCTCAAAAAATAAGGCCGTACTTAATGTTTTTTAAGTCAGGATAAATATTACTTGTTTGATGAGGACATTTGGGAGAGTATATTTTATGCACAAAACAGCCCTCTTCTGAGGTACTACTTCTCAGGTGCCTGCCTGAATTGACCATTAAAATGTCCAAAAAATTAGCTTCAGTCGTTACATACTGAAAAGAAGAAAGGAAGGAAGGGAAGGAGAGAAAAGGAAGGAAGGAAGGGTAAAGAAAATGTGCCAACTTAAAAAATGAGAGTGGCAAACAAAAGTAAGAATTTTGTGTAGTTTCTCTAAATATTCTGGATAATATTTTCCACCCAGATTTTGAAACCTTAGTCTAATATAACTTTGAACTGGTCCCTGAGAAACAAGAGTGCTTCTTAAACTGGGCCCACTTTAAAAGAATTGAATTGTTCAAACATCAATAGTAGCTAAAAAACTGATGCTGCGCTTTCTGAGGACAGGAGAGCATGGGTGCCTGCTACCCCGGGCGCTGGCACTTTTCAGACCTTTCCTTTCGAGAAATCGAGCTGCGGATAGTGTGTGTACAGTTCAGCAAAGCAGGGCACGGAAGCACAACCAACATGTTCAAAAGCTGAAGATGAACGTTGGTTTGCGACTTGGGGTTGAAAGACACTTTAATTTTTTTTTTTCTTGGAGCACAGAAAGGTTTATTGCAGGGCTGAGCAAGGAGGACAGGTGCTCATGCCCAAGAAAACCCCGACACTTTAATTTTTAAGTCGGTTTCCGAATTTCAGGCCAAATGCTGCTCTCAGTGCACTGCAGGAGTGCACGCCAGGTCCCAGTGGCCGGGAGAGCTAGGGGAGGCTAGTGGCCGGAAGGGGGCGGAGAGGCGTCAGTGGCCTCGAAAAGAGTTAGGGGCATCAGACCTGAGTGGATTCAGAGGACTTGTGCTTCACCATCCTGCTCTGAGAGGCTTTGAATTAGGTTTCTGGAGAGTTTCCCCTTCCCTGAGACCCAGCTTTGAGTTTAACTCCTGGGACCAATGTACTCCGGGACTGTGCCGCGAGCGCCTGAAAAGGACCCCCTAGGCGGAGTAGGTAAGGCATTCTCTTGAGGTGGATCCCTCTAATCCATAAACAAATGATGGACTTCCAGACCTGGCTGAGCCCCGGGGTCCCCTAGGGTGGAGTTACTGGCGGAGCGCGGCTTTTAAATACGTGCCCCTCTCTGATTTAGGAATTGGAAACCCCTGTTGGACTCTGGAGTTGGCATTCCTAAGGTAGGAGAGGAGCAGGGGTGGTCCGAGCCGCAGAAGCAGGGCTGAGGACGAGCTCAGAGTAAGGGGCGCGGGCGCCACCTCCCACCGCGAGGTGAAGGCGGCCCGGACCTTGCCCCGAACCCCACCCCTAGACGGCCGCCCTGACTTAACTCGGCTGAAGGCGCCGCCAAAGTTAGAGAGCTGCCGCCCACTCTTGCCTTTTGGCGTCACCTCAGGATGATCGCGAAGTACCTCTGTTTTCATCTGCGCTGGGGACCAAGAGCCTCTGGCTTCTGGGACACATTCCCTGGAGTCCCCCTCTAGCTCTACTCATCACCTCTGAGCCAGAGGACTGGAGAGTCTGCCCTGGAAAATCTGGGTATCCTTGCTGCTAGCTGGTAGTTTGGGAACTTGAGCTTGCACGGGAAATGCCTGGAGGGCCTGTGAAAACACAGATTGCTGGTCCCCTCCCCCAGAGTTTATGATTCAATCGATATGGGATGGGACCCAATAAGTTGCCTTTCTAACAAGTTTCCAGATGTTGCTATTGCGTCAGTCAGGGGGCCACACTTTGAGAACCATAGATTTAGTCTGCTTTTTCTCAGCTTGTCTTTGGAGAAGACTGTCAGGAGGGAAAATATTTAAAGTGGAAAACCTATTGTAGGACCTTGGGCATATGGCATAAAATGATAAGACGTCTAGGCTCATGGTGGGGATAGGGTGGGGTCTCTGAAGATGGGTCATTCCTACCTCCTTGGGAAAGAAGTTGGTGGCCTCAGGATGAGGGGAAGGAGGCAGGGGAACTAAGCCAGACAGCCTTTCAGTGGGGAGTTTGGCCTCAAGAGGACAGGGAAGTGCTCAGAGCACCCCTAGAAGGTTCTAGAGTTCCAGGGTTCTAGCTGGGAAAGAAGTCCAGAGAGTATGAGTCAATCCACCCAGAGTAGGACACACTAGAATAACAGCAGATAAGCACTGGTTCACCTTTTGGCCTTGAAACTGTTCCCTAATTTTGCCAGAATCCTTAAGCATAAAGGGCCCGAGATGTGTGTGGTGTTGGTACAGGGGGGTAGTCCCTAGAGGAAGAGGTCCTGCCTGGGGCCCGGGGCTGTGAGGTCCAGGCCTCCTCTCAGGCGTTGTGTTCTCCCTCCTGTGTAGGGCCACGTTAGTACATTGTGACTTTGTCAGTCCTTGGGCACTTTTGTCATATTTTTAGGAACCCCTTCCTCCATGAAAAAATGCTAAAGATTGTATTTTACAGTGAGGTCAGTATAAAGATGAATGTAACTCAGGTTGGAATCATTATCATATATTCATTATTCTTATATTTATTTTTTCCTTTTGAATGTAAAAGAGATTAAAATTAAAATATTTTGTGGGCTCCTGAAATCATCATGAGCCCGAGGCTCTGTGCCTACTGTGACAAATGGATAAACCAGTGCTGCTTCTGGCGCACCTGGGAGGCTGGGGCTGCTAGGGGCGCCTTTTCCCCGCTGCAGCCCCTCGGCCTCTTTAGGAAACCTGGGGAGAGACTTGGGACCAGAATATTTATCCGTGCATCACAGCCTCACTGCAGAGTCCCTCCACCCGGCTTTACGTCCAAGGTGTGACCCTAAAGCTGGGTGGGAAATCCAGACAGATTAGGTTACCAGCATCATTTTTTATCTTAACATCTGGCCTGCCTCACATTTTTTCCTTACTTGAGTATCAGATTAAGTGAAACCCAATTTTTAAAAAGCTATGCAAACCAAGCAAATGCATCTTTGGGCTGCCAGTTGGTGTCCACTATTATACAACATTTAATTTCTTATTATCTTTTTAGAGTTGCTTTATGCATGTTCAAGCAAACATTAGGGTTGGTATTTTCTACACTGTCCTGAACCTTGATTTTTTCATTTTCCATGACAGCTTCCTCATTCTTTCTTTCCCAAACATCTGTATAGCATTCTGTTTTGAGAATATATCAGTATAATTTATTTAACCTGTCACCCACTGAGGGCATTTATGTTGTTCCTCTTCATTGCGATCATAAACAATGCAGCAGTGAACAACCCTGGACACATGACAGTTACCTTCGTACCAGTGTAACCAAGGACAGATTCCCAAAAGTGGAGTTGCTAGGTCAAGGAATGTGGATTTGTGCTCCTAACAGATATTGTCAAATTGCCCTCCACAGAAGTTGTGCTAATTGTTGCTCCCACCAGCAATGCTTGAAGGTGGCTGTTTCCTCACAGCCTTGCAATGAAACGCATTATAACCTTTTTTTTTTTTTTTGCCAGTCTGATAGGTGAAAAAAAAATCAGTCTACTTTTCATTTTTCTTTTATTATGGAGGTTGAACATCTTTTCATACGCCTAAGGAATTTTAACTTTTATCTCCTCTTGAATTGTCTTTCCAGAAACATTTGAAGGTGGGGCCCTCTTGGCTCTGAAGAGGTTTGAGGTCCAGGGGCCGGGGCTAGAGGAAGAGCTGGGACCTGGCTTTTAATGGAGGTAAGAGTTTCTTGAACCCCTGCGGGAGAGCTCATCAAAACTGTGGGAACTGGAGACAATCAGAAATACCGGTTCAAGGCTCTGGTGTCATCAACAGACACTTTTTTTCCTTTACGTGAAATAGTCAATATTCTTTAGTGCAAAACACAGAAGATAAATATACAAATATAATTTTAATGTGTCTTCATCCAACAGATATCCTGACTAATTATAGTCAATTAGATTGTACATATGTTAAGACAGCAGTTAATTTATGGATTCTGTATGTTTTGAAATTCAGCTGTCCCAAGTTGATATTTGATCAACCTGTTTCTGTATTTTACCTACAAACATGTGGGGTCTCTATCACAAAAACAGCTCAAGCATTAACATATGCCAGCCAATCACTTCACATGATTTGAGCAAATAACTTGGGGGGAACATGGGGATAGACAGCCTGGTGGCAGTTTCACAGGAGGAAAAGCAGTTACGGTCTGGTTAAGAATGTAAATAACAATGATACATAGGAGAAAACAGGGAAGCAAGTGTGCGGCAAGTGTGCCGCCTGTCTGGTTTGGATCTGCTCTGATGTTTGTTTTCACTGGTGGAGATCTGATAACTTGTTTGTGAAGATAAATGTCATATGATAAGCCACCGTGTATTCTCCCTGAATAATCAGAAGTCACATGATGGCAACGTGATTGTTTTACTCCAAACCAGACAGCGATACAAATCTGTGTTAAACCTGATACTAACCCTCCTTAAAATTTTTAATTTCTTATTCATTTCAGGGCTTGAGTGTATTAAGATTATAACATAGTTTTATATCAGATAACACCCTCATCTGTCTCTCTCTCTCTCTCTCTGCCTCTCTTCTCTTCTAAGAAAGACATGATAATAAAAAACTATTCCAGCAGGAGGAGCCGGTTTAGAAACAAATGGATTCCATGGCAACTCCTGACTCCACATGACTTCTAATAACCAGCATTTCGGGTGGAAATTGTCTATGTGCTATTCTGTCCAACGCTGGGGCTTTATGTGGGGTTTTCCCTGCTTTACATCTCAGAAACGGAGTCTTAACCTCCAGTTTCATGAATAAGCAGCAGCAGCAGCAGCAGCAATATGTCACCACCTGTAACCATAATGTGGCCAGTGATTTGTCAAGTGTTTCTGGTTCCAATTTTCAGACTAGCTGACAGAGATGAACACTGAATGAGAAGTGTCCGGAGCTGGTATCGCATAGTGCAGAAAATCTGAGAGGTGTGTTCCACTGCAGGTTGACAGAGAAAGTCAGATGTTCTCATTCAGCTCAATAGAATGGATGCCTCAGGCCCCTGACAGCAGGTCATGAACGCTGGCCGGTGAGTCACAGACCACCGCCCTTGAAGACGAAGACTGAACAGGGACAAAAGTAGCCAGAGCTCCCCCTTCCTCATTAAATAAAACCAAAACGGCTTGAGCTTGTCCTAGAGCCGGGTGACCTGCTCATCCTGATGAGTATGGGCACCACTGTCATGGTAACGAAAAAAGAAACTTGTAGCAGGATGGGTTTGTAATACCTTGTATCTAAGTATTTTATAGTTTTTACTGGGATCCAGGAAAAAAAATTGTGTCACAAAAGGGTCAAGTGACTGCTCTTAGAAACACTGCAAGTCACTGATGGAGTCAGTTAAAGGTGAGGAGGGGCTGAGTTTGTGTTCCTGAACTTGGTTCTTGAGCTTCTGGGTTCAGCTGGGGAGGTTGTGCCCTACTCGGGCAGGTCAAGACTGAAATTCAGCCATGACTCAGTCCTATGTTCTGCTCAGGGAGGGCATCTTTTTTCTAATTTGCACAAAGGTGCTAAGTGGTGTAGCTCTCACTGGGCCAACACTACCCTCCTTGTTGATTCTAGGCTGTGTAACACACATCAGGAAATGTTTATTATGACCTCATGGGAATGATCATGTTTCAGTGGTTAACCCTGGTTGCCAGTGAATTTTTTTCTTGGATTTTATGGGGGTTTTTTTTCACTGTTAGTTTTGAGAGTTCTTTATGTATTCTATGTATATAAACTCTTTATTGGATATGTGACTTGCAAGTATTGTCTCCTCAGATTGTCTTTTCAACCCCTTTCTAGGGTCCTTCATATAGCAAAAACTTTAGATTTTGATGATGCCCGATGTTTCCATTTTTCCTGTCTAATACTTATTTTCAAAAAGCCATAGAACAACATCATCTCCAAGGAAATGCCTCAATGTCAAAACCACACCTCTGGGAAGCTGTTTCATAATTGCAACAGAGGGATGGATGGCAATTCCAGTTCCATAGATATTTAATAAGCATCTGTTGAGTACCAGCCACTGCTCTGTGTACTTGGGAATTTTCAGGGAACAAAACAGCAAAGATCCCCACCCATGTGGCAGTTCCATTCAGATGGGGGAGACAGACAATGAACATGATAAAAGTTAATTACATAGTAGGTAAGAGGGTTGTAAGTGCTGTGGGAAAACAAAAATGAGCCAAGAGTCCAGGGAGCCAGAGGGGGGGCTTGGTTTGCAAGATGGAGTGGGAGTGTCAAGGTGGCTTTGCTGAGAAGGTGCAACCTGAGCTGACTTGAAGGGGATGGGGTTGGTCAAGTGATGTCTGGAGGGAGGGGGCTGCCAGAGCAAAGACCCAAAGAGGGGTTCACACCCAGGGTGCTCACTGAATAGCAGGTAGATTGGTGTCTGGAGTAGAACAGAGCTGGGATGGGGAAAACAGAGGGAAAGAGGAGAGAGGGGCAGATCGCTGGGGTGTGGAGGCCACTGTGAGGACGTTTCTCTGAGTGAAGGGAGGCGCTGGTGTGGGGTGTTGAGCAGAGGGCTGCAACCCTCTGACTGCTGTCAGCAGGGTCACTCTGGCTGCTGTGTTGCGAATAGTTTGAAGGAGGCAAGAACAGAAGCAGGGAGATGGGTGGGAGGCTATACAAGGATCCAGGAGAGAGATGACGGTGGCTTTGATGAGATGCTAGCACTGGAGATCATGAGAAGTGGTTGGATTTTGTACATATTTGAAGGGATATCCAACAGGGCTTTCTGATGAACTGGATGTGGGAAAAGGAGGGAGAAGGAAGACTTTAAGGTTAAAGTTAGAACATGGGATAAAAGTGACTCAGAGTGTAGGATGAGACTAGAAAGTTAGTAAGAGAGAAAGGAAAAAAAAAAAGATGGAAAAAGTCAACAAAAAAGTGAGTCCAGCCTTCGTGGGGGACAATTCAACAGCTTTTATAGAAATGTAAAATGTGTATATGCTTTGTTCCAAAAATCTCCTTTTTAGGAATTTATCCCTCAGGGATACTTGCATGTGTGCACGGTTATATGTAAAAGGATTTCACTACAGAACTGTTTGGAATAGTGAAAAGCAGAAGCAACCTAAATACCCACAAGTAGGGGAGTAGCGCATATACTACAGCACATCCAGAATACAGATCACCACGCCGCATTAACTGAGCGGCATGTATCTACTGTAGGCTCTGCAAGGTACATTGGTCAACAAAAAAGAGCAAGTAGCAGAATGATATATGAAGTGGGTGAAGACAACTCTCTCTATATGCACACTTACACATCCACATCGATGTAAATATGTAGCAGTAATCCTGGAATCATACACAGGAAACTCTTGAAAGGAGCGAGGAGTGGGTTTACCCTCTTTATATGTTTAAATAATCATTTAATACTGTTCTAATTAAACACATTTTAAAAGGTTGAATTATATCCAGAGATTTTTTTTTTAAGTAGTGTGGAGGGATTTTTTTTCCTAGCTAATAAATTAGATTCTTTATTACCTTCCCTAGGGGTCCCAGGAGGTCCAGCCCGCACTCTGGGAAGCACTCCCCACCCCGCGGTTAGGGAGTGAGTCTGGGTTAGCTGGGGCAGCTGGGGCCACTCTATTCAGAAAGGCTCCGGAAGAACCAGCTGGGGCTCCTTTGTGAATGATAAACCCCAACAGAATTATTTTGTCACTTTCTGCCTTACGTTTGGGGCAGCATACAGTGGCTGACAGAGACAGGACTTGAAATCCAAAGAGCTGGGCTCCGGTCTCTGCTGCCACACCCCTTGGTGTCTCTGAGCTTCTGTTTCCTTATCTGTAAAATCAAGCACAACCACTACTGTCAAATGAGAGCTATTGCTGGAAGCGCTCGCATGTGGAAGGTCACCAGCCTGTCAGGGGTCTGAAGGCAGCGATGTGGGTCCTTTTTTACCGCAAGCCAGGGGTTGCTATGTTGTAGGGACTCCGGAAATAGATTTCAGATAGATGCATTTGGTACAATTCCATGAGGTGTTTTGCAGATGAATTGGACTAAATGTTTTGTGAAATTACGTGGGGTTGCTTTCATTGTAAGTTTGCGTGAGAATGTCATTTCTGGATCCTTTTAGGTTTTTTCTTTCCTTTCTTTAAATTTCACTTTCCTCTCCATCCGCTGTGACATTGGTTTGCAAGGGCTCTCAAGGACAGAATGCCAGCAGTATAAGTTTGCCACCTATAGGTGGACACTTTCATTACAGGTGTCGGCCTGTGACCTAGATAGTGGTCTAAAACAAAAACAAAAACAGAGAACTGCCATGCACACAGCACCCCCATGACTTCCACTCCAACTGTCCTCTCCTCGTTTGCTTTCAGTGTTCCCGTAAGGATCACTAGCAGTGATTTTTGTGCTTGCAAACCAGTGTCACTTTTGCTTTACCAAAATTTGTCTTAAACGTTATATTGTTATAGATATTTTTCCTAGTTGATCAAAGTAGTTTGGATTTTATAACATAAATATTGTATTTCTTCAGAGCATTAAAAACAAAAAAACAGATTTAGATGACTCTGTGCCCCTGCTTGTAAAATATGTGAAGGCATGGACCTGTACAGGCATGAACCATCATACCTTCACTTGAATAAAGCTGGGCAGTGAGGAAGGAACCCAGGCCTTTTATGATGTCTGAGCTCTACTCGATCATGGCCTGATCTACGAGCATCTATTTCCACAGCTATGAATGATGTGATTGGACTAGACTTTTTGTGCAGCTCCTTCCAGCTTTAATAAGGTAAGTTATGAATAGTGCTGTCTAACACTTATTAAGGCCTTAGTACCTGTCAGGCCCCGGGCTAAGCCCTATCTCATTTGACTTGCTTGACAAAACTATTTAATAAGTACCACTATTGTAATAAGAAAACAGACTTAGAAAGATTAAGTAACTTGCCCCAAATTGCAAGGAAGTAAGTGCCACATGGATGACCTGAGCCCACCATGCCTTTATCTACTGGAATATATTTCCAATTAAGTGTTTTTGTATAGTCCCTTTGGAAGTCTACCCTTATATTCCAATGATGCTACCACCAGTATTTTTGGAGAGCTGTTTTAGGAATAACAAACTGGTCTAAATTGTTGGGTTAATATGAATCAAACAAGAAAGTTGGCCTTTGGCTACAAAGTTGTGTGGCTACCTCCAAAATAACTGAGTTCTTGAATCAACTGGTTTTTGATCCATCTACGTCCAACACACCTAGAGCATCTCATTGTCCATACAGGACGGAGACAAAAGATGCAGCATGTGCTGTGTGGTAGAGATGTGGGAACTACTGAGAGCCATCGGCCAGACCAAGGCATTTGTGAAGGAGGCACAGGTTGTGGGCAAGACAAGGCACAGGGTGTGGGGAAGGAGGCAGAGCTGGGAAGGTGGAGGCAGGCTTGATCAGACAGGAAGGCTTGTCTCTGGAACCAGCGAGAAGGAATGTTGAAGTGTTCGGGGCCCAGGGAAGGAGGGCCTTGGGTGCCATGGAAGGCAATAGAACATTCTCTTCAACTAAAGAGGAACTTAGTGTGGGGGTCTCGGAAGGACCTGCCTGGGTCCTTGTCTCATCTTTGCCCAGCAGGCTCCCCAAGTGATGTTATTTACCCCAAGGTGTCAGCCGTCACCCTAGTCCCATGGCAATGAGACCCCCAGGTACTTTCCAGATTTCATCTACATTGCCCTATGCTGACACGCCTACCCAGCAGGTGCTTACTTTAGGGGTCTCAGATTCAGCATGTGCCCATGAACTTATCTGTCTCATTTTAGTTCATAATCCCAACATGCTTAAAGCCCACAGGGTCAATCCCTAAAAGACATAATCAGATCTCCCCTCTTCCTCCTTTCCCAGATCCCGCTGGTCCCTGAGTCCTGTCCTAGGTATATCTTCCCTCGGTAGAGCACTCAGGCTTTGGGGTCAGACTTGTGTTCAAATCCTGACTCCATCATTATTAGCTGTAAGGCCTTGGCCAAGACACATGAGCTAACTGAGCCTCATTTTCACCATCTGTAAGACGGGTAATGGGATAATGTATGTAACAGAACCTTGCTTGGGGGCCGGTGCGATACTGTGTAATATATGGCAGCGTGCATCTTTGATAGTCAGTAAAGGTCCATTGGATTGAAGGTGTCTGAACAATCTCATAGTAGCTGCGTGCTGCTTATTTTCTATTTGCCCCTCCCTCTAGAGATCTGTCCTCTGCCCTTTTTACCCTGCTCTCTGCCCCCAACACTGAACCTCTTCAGAGTGTCCCAGAGGGAAGCCGGGCTGCCTTCAGCTTCTGACTGAGTTCAGTCAGTGGGCTGCCACTGGAGAGTGGGAGAGGGAGAGGTGGACTATGTGTTGCTTTGTCCTCTTCCCGCCACCACTGGGTGGTGGTCATGTTCTTCTAGGCTCTGTTTTGGTGGACAGCCTGTCTCTTACAGCTGCAGCTCTTTCTCCCTTTGCCCTCTTAGACCGGGGGTCGTGAGGGCTTCTTCCTCTTGCCAGTCTCTAGGTGCTCCTTCATCCTTTTGTGGCATCCAAAACCCTGTTCCATTCTGCCCAGTCCCTTCATTAAACTCTCCTCACTTCAACCCTGTCAGTGTGCCATCTGTTTTCATTAGAGTCCGCCAGGACAGGGTGCACATGGAGTTTTGGAAAAAGCAATCTGACAGTGGCCCTCAAGATGGGTAGAAAGATGGGATCCATCTGAGAGAAGGTGTAGAAGAGGGATTGGGCTGGAAGAGACAGTGCAGGGAGGGTGGGAAGGAGTACAGTTGGAAACACTCTCTTTTGCTGTGCGGAGTGCCTACCTCTGCCGCTGGCCACACTGTTGGGAAGACATGTGTGTTCACTGTCGGCTCTGAAAGCCAAATCCTGCTTTTAGATGACTGTCTGGGGAATTGAAAGATAAATCTGAGAAACTGAGCATCTGATGAGCAACCATAGCGCCATCGAGGCCCTAATCCTGTTTTGCCTGCTCGAGCCCTGTCTCAGGTCTGGTTGCAGTTGACGCTGAATTTAATTAGAACTATAGAAGTCTTTATTTCTCTCCCAGCAAGATCAAATGCATACCCTCCATACTCCAAGAGTACTTCACAGACACTCCAATTTAGGACTGACCATATTGACTTTGAGGGCAGGGACACACCATCTGGGTTCAGCCTCAGTTCCCTAGCGCCCAGCCCAGAGCCTGTGTACCCTACCCCTGCTCTGAGGAAGCCCCATTGGTTGGGTACCTAGGTTGAGGGGCTGGCTGGTGTCAGTGTGGACAAGAGTGAAGGGCCATGACTTCCAAGCTGTGGCAAAGCCCTGTGTCCATGGGAGTTGGGAGCAGAAATAGCTTTGAAATGAGTGGTTTGTGGGAGGGGAAGGGGAGCCCTAGGAGGAAGCTTGGAGCCAGGCACACACCCTTGTCGCAGCGCTCACAGAAGGAGAGCAAGCCTGGCCTTCTTACCCAAGCTGCCTCTACGAGTTATAGTCCTTTGCAGAATTCTGATGTGCAGTGGTACACAGTAAATGTATGTGGCAAATAAAGGACACCATCCACTGTTCATGCTGCTGAATTGCCCAAGGAAATGTTCCCTGAGAGAGATATTGGAATATTTTATTTGGCAAAAAGAGACATACTGTTTTGAGTTTTGTTTTCTCGTCTCTTGTAGAGATTGTTAGGGATGATTGACAACATACACCTTCACGGGGGCAGGATCTGTGATGGGTTCGTGGTTGAATTGCCACGGGACCCAGGGTATAGTAAAAGCTCACAAAATACTTGTGACTTGGCTTGATCGAGGCAGCCTGGAGAATTTGGCAACCCTGTCTGTGCCTAAAACTGTCTGAATCTCACCAAGATGCCATCCTATGGTGGTTGATTCTCCTATCACAAATATGAGATTTGCTTTAATTGGTTTTTTTTTTTTTTGGAAGGGGCGATAATTAGGTTTATACATACATATTTTTTAATGGAGGTACTGGGGACTGAACCCAGGACCTCGTGCATGCTAATCACACTTTCTACCACTGAGCTATATACCTTCCTGCTGCTTAGATTTGCTTTAAATGAGACTTTCCTAACTGAAGCATACTTTCCACTCTGTTTCCTGTCCTCTGGCTTCACTTTACTTTATCCTCCCCTCTTCCTTTGTGGCAGAAGCAGAACTTGCCCTGGACAGTGTGCAAGCAGAGTGGGAGCCCTGGGGCAGGCCCTGACGCCTTGCCTCCGTGTCCAGTGTGGACTCTCTCCCCTGTCTTTTCCCTGGCTCTCACCCACCGCATTTCAGGACTGGGAAATGCATTGTAGAGACTGCCCTCATCGATTCCTGGATTAAAAAGGATGGCCTGAGAATGCCGTGATAATCACAAGAGGAGAGCGAGACCCTGCCCCAAGTCGACTCTTTCCTTTTTGTTTTTCATGTTTTGATCTTATGAGCCTTGACTGGACTCCATTGAAAACAATGGCAGTGTCTTCAAAGGGGAGTATCAAGCCCTCTGAATGGACTAATTCTGCTCCAGATTCCCGCCATCCATCCGCCCTTGACAGGCTCCGGGAGAAGTCAACAGGTGGTTGTCCAAATATAAATGAAAAGGCTTAACTCTCAAAACATCACTGTCTGAGGGGATTTTTAGAGGACTTTACTCTGTGGTTTTGGCAGTGACTGTGGGCTTCTTTGCCAGCATACAGAGAAATTTGACCTGTGTCACTCAGGAGCTAGAGATTTTCATCACTACTGTCTCTGCATTGCACCTACCCACCCCTTCTTTTCCCCCACAAACCAGCAAATTCAAAACTAAGAAGTGAAGAGAGATAGAGGCTGAGGAAACAAAGGAAAGGGAGGGCTTGGTGAGTCTGTATGTTATTCCCTTATTAAAGTCACATTCATATGTGTCAAAAACAGAGGGTATTCTGATGTGTGGGTGGAGTGGGAGGACAGGTAATTTGCAAGCAGACTTCTCTCAACACAGTTTGCTCTGTGCTGACGAAACTGGGACAAATTATTAGCGTTATCTAGAGGAACAACATATATTTAAGTTACTGCCAGCTTCTCAAGTGGGGATTGAGAAATAAAGCAATAGGCGGGCAGTGGAGGGAAGGACCATAGGGTATAATCTTTCGAGTTTATCTGTAATTTTCTTTGGTACTTTACCTCTTAGGCAGCCAACCACCAGAGACAGGCCATGTGATCCTACAGGAAAATACTGACTTGGGCAAAACCCTTTTTCCAAAGCAGATTCTGTATGTCTCAAAGTAGCAGCAAGTCTGTCAGTAGAATATACCTTATAGAAACTTTACTGAGAATTTAGGGATTCAATTCAGAATCTAACTTTACATGCTTCATCTTCCTGAGCAAATAATTCACTTGATACTAGTTTAGAAGAATAACCTGTCTTCACTTTCCATTTTGGTAAGCCATCCTGGGTGTTTAGTAATTCCAAATAGCTGCTTAAAAGGGATGACTATAACACTTTGGTCTAATCTAGAGGCACAAAGATTTGATTGTATAAATAAAAGAATATATACATCAGAGCTCAGCTTACATATATGACATTGATTAAGTTATATGAATCAAATAAAAATCCCCAGGTAAACAGCAGTGACAAAGGTGAACACTCACATTAATAGCAGGCCAGCATGGAGTCCTTCGTCTTCCTTCTTGTCCAGGGGAGGGAAAGCCTGGACCCCTCAGTCCCAAAATATCAGGTTGGGTCAGTAGGCGGAACACCTGCCCTTAGGAGCTGCCATCTGAAAGGTTCCTTACAGACAAGTCCCTGTGCCACTTAACTTGGAGTTTTCTAAGATCCCTGAGGCTCCTCCTCCGAGCCCTCTCCTCCAATATGGCCCAAGGGAACACACACCCTGTTTTAGCCTGATGCCAATTTCAGATGGGCTCCTGACAGCTGACCTTTGTAGAACAGGCACCCCTGGTAGCCTGGGTGACTCCACTGTGTTCCCAAACACCAGGATGCCATCTCAGCTTGCTGTGGTGGAGCCTCAGCATTCGCTGGATCATGGAAGATGCTCAGGTCCTTTCTTTTCTGTTGGATGAAAGGGTCAGGCTTGGACCCCAAGGAGGCACACAGACTCCTCAAGTGAGTGCAGAGAGAGCATTATTTAGAAACGACTTTATCTTTTTCCTCCCCATATGTACCATCCTTGATCTATCACCAAAATATAGAGAAGTTGCCACAGAAACTGAGCAAAAGGCATTTATAAACCTTGTGGGTGTAGGAAGAGTTTGTTCCTCAGTCCTTGCGATGGGACGGCAGATTAGCACTTGACGACCCTGATGGTCATGCACTTTTGAAATAAATAAATGTCTCCTAATGAGCTTCTAAATTAGAGAGGAGAGGAGGCCCAGCTAACCTCCGCATGCTAATGGCATCAGAAACACGGTAAAGCTACTCAGCACTAATCTTGACAGCTTATGAATGCCAGAAAATGTTGTAAAGTGAAGAATAAAATCTATCGAACAAATCCACAGTGGCCCTTCCACTAGCTAATTAGTTCTGTGGGTTCTAAGAGAACTAATTTTCTCCATCAGAAATGAAGAAAGATGACTGACCTCAGGCGAAAGGAGAAATAGTATCATCAAGTTGTTAATGTCTAATTAAAACTCTGTGAAAAGCAGCTATAGCAAAAACTCAATATTGGCACTCAGGCTCAAGAAAAGAAGAGAGTGACTTTTCACACAGCTGAGCGGACACTGATCTTGGGAGGGCAAACCCCTGTTCCAACAGGCTGCCAATGTGTAAGACTTCCAAACTCCTCTTTGGGAATTGGTTTCAAAATTAATTACTCCAGAACCATAGTCTCATTTTGTTTTTGACGAAAGCTGGTTTTACCTAGACTGATTGTGTTAATTTCTGGTCATTTCCCAAAATCAGATTTTCTCTCAGAGAAAAAATGTTTGCCACCACTGGAGAAATGTACCTCGGGCTCTGAAGGGAGTCCTGAAAGGGAGTTTCAAAAACTTGTGGGATGTAACTGAATTGTTGAACTGACTGTGAAAGCACAGTCTACTGAGATGATGACTTTGAAGGAAATAATAGTCATTCAGGGATTTGCTGAAAGTCAGACTGCTTTGCAATCATTACTTGTAAATTTGAGTATTTATATAACCAAATTTATGAAAGTCATTTTTAACCAAAAGAAAATTGTTGAAGTTTGTACAATTCCTTTTGAGATATAAGAGGAAAAGCCAGATCTTTTCTCTTCCCCTTTAAAATACACTGGCATGTTAAGAAGTCTGTTTTTGAGTTCTTGTGTTTATGAAAAAAAGCCTTATGTCACCTGCCAAGTCTGTAAGTACTGGCTAAGAAGAGTTCTTTTCCCATTCTTATTTTTCATCTTTCTACTTCTCTGTCTTCCACAACCTCTGGCAATCTTTGACCTCTAAATTTTAGGGATTTTAACTGGTTTTGTTTATCTTGAAATTCTTTTCTTAATGATGGTTCTGAAGCAGCCCAAGATGGGGCCCATTTAGGGCAAACAGAGGTAACAAACCCTAAGAGGAATTAAGGAAAGTGTGAAGTCGGAGGAGATTCTATTAATTCTATTTTAAAGATCTTTTCTGGTAAAATTTCTCAGTTACCTACTTGTTATAGTCATATGAAAGCACAGGTCGCCAGAGCTTCGAGATCACTCTTCTCCCTCCCGTCCCAGACACCACTGTCCTGTCTCTGAAGGTCACATTGACATCTCTGGAACCACTGGAAAATTTTCAAAGCCCCAAAGTTTTCCAAAGTGCTGACTTAGAGAACTGGATTGCTTGGTGTGCATTTGTAGAACTTTTCCACAGGTTTCCTATTCATGTGGTGAAGCAATCAATAGGGACGGAGGGATGGTATACAGCTCTTATCCTTGCCTCATTATGAAACGACTACCTCAGCTACACTCAGGTCCAGCACACCTGGGACCTCACAAGGTATTTGGGGGGAGGAGGAGAGGTGGGGTGTGAGGGTGGGTGGTGGTGGTTTCTTGGAAATAAAGAGCATTCATCTCTCAAGGCTTTTACACTGAGTAGCCAATCCTCAAGGTTGCTGTGCTTGGGTGGACAACGTGCCTGGGTTGGATGCTTTGGAGTCAGAGGTTCAAATCCTGCCCTCACCATATGTGGGTTGCATGTCCTTGAGAGACTGACTTAGCTTCTCTTGAGGTCTTTGCGGAATGAGGAGGAATGCCAGCCTCACAGAGTTGCTGACAGGACTTGAAACAGAAGGAAAGTAACATGTGTGAGCACTTGCTTTTATACCCTCACACCACCCTCACACTGAATCCCTAAAACAACTCTGAAAGCCGGTGTCATCATTTCATCTTCAGCTAGGAAACGAGATTCAGTTAAGCCACAGAAGTAGTAAGTAAGTAAGTAAATAAGTAAGTAAGTAGTGGAGACGTAGTTCACGGCCAGGACTGTCTGACTCTAAGTCCTGTGTCTTTTCTGCTACCCCGAGGTACTCAGTAAATGTTAATTTCTCTTTAAGAAGATATCTCAAAGCTCGAGGGAACGGCAGGGCAATGCGGGAGCAGGAGGGAGGCTGGGGGATGGAGACAGACTCAGTAATGGTCTGTGGAATGGCACTGGTGCTTTGTGCGGACGTGCTGGCAGAGGAAAGATGTGTTTTCAAACCCATGTCCTTAATACCAGCCAAGGTCAACCCGAGAACAATTTGCAGTGGAAAATTACACCCGGCAAATTCTGCAGCCTGATCCTAATTAGGAGCTAACCTCTCTTATTAGGTGAACTTTTTCTTTATTCCTCCGCTGGGGAGAATGGACTGTAATTTGTTAATGAAATAGCATGCTAATGTATGTCATCTTATAATTTGTGGATGATCAAGAGAAAATGTTCTTTCCTCACAAAAATAGGGCTTTTATTTCCCACTTTTCTTCTTTATTCCTTCCACATCTTTGGTCCTTTAAACATGTTCCTGTGGATTCATAATGAACAAGTGGAAGAGTGAGACCATCTACTTCTTCCAGAAACTTCTTTCACACCCACCCATTTGTTCAGCCTCCTGGCTTTGCTGTTTCAATTCAACCATTGTTTCTTCAGTTCCCAGAGGACCCTGAATAGTCTCTGAAGAGGAGGTTACAGCTTCAAAGATACTCTCTACCAAATGAGATCAAGGCAGATGCATAAGTAGACAAGTGAGAGAGAGTGAGGGTAAAGATACCCCAGACAGTGCGGGCATCTAACCCAGGCCAGATGCCACTGCTGGGCCCCCATTTGTAGCCCTGGGCTCTTTTATCTCATGGGGCCTCTAAGCGGGAATGAGAAATAGTTACAGAATTGCTGGATGCCCTTGTTTCTCCTGTCATGAGGCTGCTTAGATTCCAGGCATCGCCTCCTCCTTGGAGGTGGGCGGGATGACAGTGCCTCTCCTGACAGAGTTCCACTGACAGTACGTACTCAGAGGGCAGTTCAGATCATGAACAGTTCACTGAGCATCTATGTGCCAGACCTTGTGGCAGGCTTGGGAGTAAAAGATGAAGACCATGTGGTCCCTACCCTGGAGGGAGTTATTCTTAAGGGCCAGACAGACCCACAGACATTTTCAGCATCATGGGCAGGTTCAGCAATGGAAGGAGGAACAAGGGAGGGGAGGGGAGAGTGAGGGATGGTGTAACCGAGCAGGACCCTATGGGGCCTTCCTGGGACAGACCCCTCCCCAATCCTCTGATGAAGCTCCTCTCTGAAGTACCGAGATAGGAGTATCTCATGCATATTTCCTGAGTTTCTCAGATGCTAAAAACCACCACCAAATGGAAGGAATTAACTCCTTGATGATCATAAGCACGTAGCCCCCCAGGCCTTCTGGAGCCTAAGGATTGAGCACCATCAACCAATCTGAGAATTGTGCACAGCTGACCACACACCCTGGGATGCCCCTCCCTCACTTGACCTTTAAAAATGCTCAGCTGAAACCCTTCAGGGAGTTCAGGGTTTTTTTTTTTTTTTTTTTTTTTTTTTGAGGGGCATGAGCCACTAGTTCTCCTTTCTCGGCGCAGGAACAAACCTTTCTCTGCTCCAAACTCTGACATTTCGGTATTTTTTGTCCTTACTGTGAGCCAGCACACAAACTTGCATTCAGTAACAATTTTGATGAAACCAGCTAAGGAGGCTGTGCCCATGGCAGGTTGACCTTGTCCAGGGCTAGCGCCTTGCCTGGGTCCCAGCAGCTGCCAGAACTCACTTTGCTCCAGGGAACTGGGGATGGGGGAATGGGGAGATTCTTTTTGACAGGTGCCGGCTGGCCGGTGCCTTGCCACGAGGCTGTTTGGGGCCAAGAACCGCCCAGAGCTACGGTCCACATTCGGCCCACATTTGGTGTCACCTGGGGTGAGTTGTTCCAGCTCACGCAGGCTGGGAATTTTCTCCACTCCATCTGGGCTCATTCCTTTGTGGGAAGTGAGCCACTCTGGGTCCATTCCCTTTCAAGAGCTGGGCCCATCTCTTTGGAGGCCTCCATCTGGGGTGCAGTGAAATCTAGACTATACCTCCTCTGATTTTCTGTCTGTGCGACTGTAGCTTATTTGTTGCTTGTGTTTTTGCGTGTTCATTCTGGGGTGAGCCACTCTGGCTTTTTTGCAGGATGGGAAAATTCTACCCACTCCACCTGGGCTCTTTCCTTTCTGGAAAGTGAGCCATCCTGGATGCTTTGGGAGCCACTCTGGGGCCATTCTCTTTTGGGAGCCAGTCCACCCTGGAGGCCTCTGCCTGGAAGTGGAAGTGGAGTTTTTGGGCCACACCTCATCTGATCCTTTGTGGGAACATGTTTGTTTGTATGTGTATCGGTACTTGCACGGGCTGGTTTGAGACGGCTTTGGCAACGGGGCTCACACGTGATGACACCAAGGCGTCCTTCCCTTCGGCTTCACCTGAGGCAGAGCATTGTTTGGAATTTTCCCTTTGGGACTTGCCTTGGTCTTTCATTCGGCTTCATCTCTGGGGCGTTGGTTGGGGTTTTCCTATTTTGGACTGAGGGAGCACTGGTTGGGAATCTCCTTTTTGGGGCTAGGGAACTGTGACCCTGAGAGACCATTCTGAATTGTTTGCTTGATGTTTGATGACATTGGCCAAAAATAAGTATGGATGATTAGAGCTCTGTTCCATCTTACTGTCCCCCCAGGGTGTAGTTTGCAAAACTGGGAGAACTTTAGCTATGCTCTCATAAATGAAAATAATCTCATACTACAACAAAAATGATCTCTTTTTTATTATAATACTATGTGGGCTCGGTACTCCCTGAGATCTGGAGAAAATGGCCCCTAATGGCTCTACTATTAGATCAAAGAGGGCCTTTTGCAGTTTAGCTTTTATCTTGCGCGCGCGAGCGTGTGTGTGTGTGTACCTGAGTCCAAATCCTGTTCTCTTTTCCTGGTTTTGCTGAAAGTGAGAGGTGTAAATGTGAATGAAATATATATTTGTCTATTACTGTTACTTCTTTAAACTGAAGTGGATATTTGGGAACTGGAGAAAAAAATCTCTGAAAATAGCCAAGATAGTTGGGTTTTTGTATAAGCAGATACAGGGGAAATTTGCATTTCTCTTCCTGTGCCTTTGAGATGTAAATGATCTAGCTGGGCTCTCAAGGAAAAAAAAAATTTTTTTTAAACTCAAGCAGAAAAACTGAGATCTCTGGCTCTGTCTTTACTTTAAAAAATTAACTTGTAAATGAGCTCTATTTAATTGACTTAAAAGTAAGTGCTTACAAATCAAATATTTCTCTAAGTTAAAAAAAGCTAGACAGAACAAATTTCAGGCTTACGTATGTGATCTAGGAAATACTCAATATTGAATTGATATCTGATATTAAAGCTAGTTTAAGCTTATTGGTACAATCAATGCAGTCATCTCTTATTGTACCTAGGTATATTGAAGGTCAGTAAGTTCATGTAATTTCTGTTGCAGGTTTGTTAGCAGAAAAAAAAATAATTAGCTTGGTATGATATTCTTATGGGTGAATTGAGTGCAGATGAGATGAGCTTTTGGGTAATCTCTTTGGCAGTGATTATGTTTTGGGAATGTATACCGAAAGGGGATCTCGCCAGATATTTTGTGACTTGAATTTTAGAGTTGTGCTGGATTGGGTTAAATGATGGAAGTTTACTGAATAGTTGAATAGTTAGGTCATTCTCAAACAAGATACTGAAACATTCACTAGAAGTTAAGAGCTGAGGATTCTAATTTAAATATGTAATTAAGGCTAGTAGAAAGAAAGGGAGCATTTTTGACAAGTACAGTTTTCTTTTAAACCATACAGCTGATTTGGGCAAGATATTTAAAACGTCTGTAGCTCTGACTTCATGGAACTGCTGTAAAGGGGATTGATTACATGGGATTGAGTGAACTGATGAATATAGTTATGGCTTTTTGGTTTGTCTAAAATATGACTGGCTTTTAATCTATTTTCTAATTGAGCTGATTACCAAATATTTGCCTCCCTATCAACATTGCCCCCGACATGTAGGGTATAATTTTCTAAAGGGTTGTCACAGGATATAAGTACTCATGATGTATAACAATGCTTGAAGTCTGTTGCTAAAAGCACATGTATGATGCCTGTGTAATAACTGGGGTATAAGTGATAAAAATGTATGGCCTATAAAGTGTTTTCCCCATTAACGTCCCTCTGAGCCTGTTCACGATATCTGATTAGTTTTCCCCCAACACGGATCACTAGGCAAATAAAAAAGAGACGTAGCACCAAGGGACGTGATCTGAACCTGAGGCAAGAGCCGCCACCACCTCAGTGTCAAAGGACAGGTATTTTGAACATCAGTGCTTTCTGTTAAAATATTGTAACCAAAAGGGGCAATGATAGGAAAATCTGCATATATTGAGACACGGGGAAGTCATCCTGGGTTATGCATGGTTTGACTTAAACTTTACTGACCAAAGTGGCCTGTTTTATGGGCTTTTGGACGTGCATTATATATCTGCTTTGGCCTTGAGGAGGGGAATGCATATGAAAGTCAAAACGGAGGCGCTGTGTTTCAGACGTCCAAAGTAAGACTAGGTGGCCATTGTGGACGTGATTTCAGACGCATTCCTATATTGTTGAGAACTCGAATTTTCTGAGCTCTGTCATTCTCAGGATGCCACCAGCCATTCTCAAAGCGGTGTCTCCTGGCAGATGGCAGCTGCAACCTTATGACCTCAAGGTCTCCTCTTCTATTAAATTTTTAGACAATAAAATTGCTTTAGATCAGGTGTTAGCAGATAAAAGGAGACCTGTGTGGTGGCCAATAGCTCGTATATATATGTTAACACCATATCAAGAATTAAAACCTATTCAGACAAAAGTAGACAACTGACTCTCTGGCTACAAGTCTCCCCCAGAGTGCCAGGTTCAGACTGGTTTTCAGGCTTATTCTCCGGAATTCCTCAGGGAATAAGATCTTAATCACATAAGACTTGGATCCAGGACTTGGAATTTGGGGATATTTCCAACTCCATGTCCATTCCCCAAATCAAGGTAGAACTATGCCCCATTTCCGTAGGAAGTAACCAGAGTGGTTGTCACCCCATTCCCTGAAGGACTTGGGGGAGGGGTGAAACAGGATTAGGGACTGAAACCAAGATCCTCTGCCAAGTATATGATTAACCTCCCTAACCAAAATATTCCCCTTGTACACACCTGTTCTCAGTATTGAGGGGTTTCAAGAAAAGGGGGGAATTATAACTGAGCAGGACCCTATGGGGCCTCCCTGGGACAGACCCCTCCCTATCTCTGCTGCAGCTTCTCTCTCAAGTACCCAGATAGAAGTATCTCATGCATATTTCCTGAGTTTCTCAGAAGCTAAAAACCACCACCAAATGGAAGGAATTAACTCCTTGATGAGCATGTAGCTTGTAGCATGTAGATCCTCGGATCTTCTGGAGCCTAAGGATTGATGACCATCAACCAATCTGAGAATTGTGCACAGCTGACCACATACCCTGGGATGCCCCTCCCTCTGCTGGCCTTTAAAAATGCTCAGCTGAAACCCCTTGGCGAGTTAGGGGCTTTTTTTGGGCATGAGCCACTGGTTCTCCTTACTCGGCCCTGCAATAAACCTTTCTCTGCTCCAGGTCCAACATTTTGGTATTTTTTGGCCTCACTGTGCATCGGGCACACGAACTTGCATTTGTTAACAGCAGGAGCTTCACCACCTCAAGGAGATGCCTCCAGGCTGAGCCCTGAGGATGAGTGACAGGTGTATAGCCACAAAGGCCTGCCAAGCATGGAGACCCACTGAGCCAAGATCTGGAGATGAGAGCTGCATGATGGAACTAAAAGCAATGAAGCAAAACGCAAGGCATCGGATTTGAGGCAAAAGGCCACAGGCGCCGAGACCTGGCAGAGGTCACTGAGGGTCTGTAAACCCAGAAGATGTGGGAAGGTTTGCGTTAGTTCCCGGGGCTGCCATAACAAAGTACCTGAAACTAGGTAGGTGGCTTAGAATAACAGAAACACATGATCCCACAGTTCTGGCAACAGAAGTCTGAAATCCAGGCGTCAGCAGGGCTATGCTCCCTCTGAACCCTGTAGGGGAAGGATCCGTCCTTGCCTCATCCAGCTTCCGGCTGTCCCCCATTTTCCTTGACTCCGAATATCTGCCTCTTTCTTCACAGGTGTCCCCTCTGTGTCCTTTCACATCCTCTTCACGTATGTCTGTCTCTGTGTTCAAATGTCCTTTTTCATAATGACATCAGTCCTAGTGGATTAGGACCCGCCCCAAGGCCCTAATGATAACTTGACCTCTGTAAAGACCCTTTTTCTGAACCCGGTCATGTTCGGAGGTACTAGGGGTTAGGACTTCATATCTTTTTTGGGGGCAGATACAATTCAAACCATATGGATGAAAGGTGAGAAATCACCTTGAGATTTCTTGAAGTAGAAAAAGCACAGAAATAAAACTCCTTCCCCAGAAAATCTTCAGTTTTCCTCCCCAAATAAAACACTGAATCTTCCCATGTTTTAATCATCCTTTAACAGAGACTCATCCCTCGGGAACACCCACTCGTGCTCATAGAGCTTCGTGGGGTTGAGGGCCTCAAGTACCAGCTGTGCCATTTCGCATACAGCAAACACGCCTGGGAACCCACGCCTGCTCTCAGGAGGGCCCCTTCCCAGGCAGGAAGGGGAAATTGCCCTCTTTCTCCCAAAGTTGTCCTTGACAGGAAATTAAGTTTTTTACCTTAACCCTCCATGGAAACCCTATCCCCTCAGATGAACAGCTAGTGAATCAATTTGTAAAGGAAACACCAAGGGCAGTCTTTCAGTTTGGTTTGCTTCGTTTGAAGCAGGTTATAATTTTGAGAGTTTTTTCCCTTTTATTAAACATTTTAAATCAATTATTTTCAATGGAAAAATACTTTAAGCACAAGGTTAAAAAAAATAGTGCAAAGCATTATACATTAAGTCTCTCTTTCCTTCCCCTCCTCAGAAGCCATCACTCACGAATTCCTCATATAGCCTTCCAGAATTATTCTGCAGAGAGCGCCAAGTTCTCCGCACTGCACGTTTGGTTGGGAACATGTTAAGTGAACAGCAGTCTGGGGCGGAGGCTGTAAAATATTCTCTCGTGGGGACTGTTAGACGTCAGGGACTTTTACTCCTGAGCCCACTGCCTGAAAAATACCTTTAGTTTCCTAAATTCTGTGCTTACTTGGTTCTCTTTCAGATCATCTTTCCCAGCACAGGAAGGCATTTGTCTGCCTAATGACCTGCAAGCAGGAAGGATACTCTGTAACCTCACTTTGCTCTGCTGACCTTCTCCGGAGACGCATCAACGAATCCCTTTAAGAGAAAACAGGACAATGGGCGTAGTGGACGCTGCAGAAGCCGTTAGTAAGTCCATTTCCTCTGTGAGTTTCATTGTCTGTATGAGACAATCCTTCAATCTATTATTTTAAATTTGTATTTGTGCCGCAGATACTTCTCAAGTGCTTCCTATATATGAGGCCATGTGCCCTGCAGGTGAGGGTTTAAGGTGAGCTAGTTAGTGTCCAGGAGAGAGGCTGATGCTCTGAGGGTCAGGAAAGGAGCACAGGCTCCCGGCGGAGGCAGCACCTGAGGATGTCTGGGGTGGCCTGCGGTGCTGACTTCCGTTGCCTCCTGTGTTCTGAAGCATCTGCACAGCTCAATGTTTGGTAAAATGCTGTGCTTAGTATGCCTTTCTTCAGTTGATGCAATGATGAGATGAAATACATGTATTCTGAGAGATATATAGATTGCTTCTGAAAATGATGGATAATGAATTTTTTAATGTGATCTTTTTTATTTCTTCTTGAAGAAATCTTGTGAGTTGTGGTGAGGTAGTAATTCAAGTTCTTTGAAATGTCTGACATCCCTTTAAATAGATCACCCATTCAATGTGCATTAGAACAGCCATTCAATGCAGCACCTCATGGGGTGTTACTATATTTGCATCTTGCATCAAAGCTGACTTTTCTCTGTTTAGATGTCTTATGGGGGGTGGGGTGGGGGGGGTAGGTTGCAGCTATAGCTAAAACTGGGAGGCAAGAGTCTGCAGGATTCTCCTTTCCAATCCACATGTGATAGGAAATATAGAGAAATGTAGTTAACACAAATAACCAAGCTTATCCAAGAAAGCAACACCATTTGACCAAATATGCTGCCAGGGAGGGATAATGTAATGTTAGCTTTAAAATCTGTAAATCAAAAATAGAAGAGAAACTTTTAAGACCTTTGTCACACCATGAAGCATGCAGGCATGCTTGCTAATTCATGATGACATTTTGCCCAGTCCCATTGTGCCAGGAGAGATGATGGCAGAGCACAGTCCCACTTCTCAGGAGGCTTACGACTTCATCTTAACTCCCGTGGTGTGGAAGAGTTAGAGCCCGCCTAACAGCTCCACCCACAGCCTCCGGACAGAGCCTGCCGAGTCCTGGTTCAGCGGCGAAAACACGGGGGCTCTGCTTCCTGACTCTCCTTCAGGTGATGCCTAGAGAATCCACCTGTGAGGTCATCTCCCACTGAGGCGCAAAAGAAGCATCTATTGGGAAATTGTGCGGTTAAATATAAGCTTAAAAGAGCAGAAAAGGAAAACGTGTGCTAACTAGTTTCATTTGTACATAATCAGGGACTCGTGAGATGTGGCTGCCTGTGTTCCATCAGCCCTGGCCAGAGATGCTTCCATGGCTGCCTTTATTCTTTCCTACAATTTCAACATCACCTACTTTCTGTGGAGAAATCCATGGGAGATTACATTTTGCCCTAAAAATATAAACCTGTGATACTAATCTAGGCAAATCATAAAATCATTGTGTCTAATTTCTTTTGATTCTTCAACTAAAATCCTTTTTAAAAGGAGGTGCTGAGGATTGAACCCAGGACCTTGCACGTGCTAAGCACGCACTCTGCCACCGAGCTATTATCCTCCCCTTCCTCCACTAAAACCTTAATCTGAATATTATGTAGCTATGTATATTTTTATGAAATTAATTATAATTCAGTAAGAAGTGGGGAAAATATTGTTGCAGTAATCATTTGTGGTAGCACATGTTGGGAACAAATATAAAAAGCCCATCAGCTTAAATGAATAAATAGTGTATTCATACAGTGTAATAAATTATGTCAACATAGATAAATCTCAAACAATATAGTCTGGAAACAAAGCATCTACACAAAGTCCAGAAAATGTTTTACTGTATTTGCTTTGGAAATCTCTTTTTTAAAAATTGTCTAAGTGCAGTAGTTTTCCAGTGGTTTTTAAAATTGAAGTATAGTTGATTTACCATGTTGTGTTGGTTTCAGGTGTATAGCAAAGTGATTCAATTATACACATACATATATATATTTACTTTTTTAGGTTCTTTTCCATTGTAGGTTATTATTACAAGATATTGGATATATTTCCCTTTGCTATACAGTAGGTCCTTGTTTAGTTTTATATACAGTAGTGTGTATATGTTAATCCCAAACTCCTGACTTATCTCTGCAGCCCCCTTTTTCCCTTTGGTAACTGTAGTTGTATTCTATGTCTGTGAGTCTATTTCTTTTTTTATAAATTAGTTCATTTGTATCTTTTTTTTCAGATTCCACATATAAATGGTATGGAAAATGTTATAATTCAATAAATTAGGCAGACTGCAGGGATATTTGTTATGTTTGTCTGCATTTTTTTTTTATATTGGGAATATTTCATAATGAAGAGTGAGCAAAATACAAATCTTTCATTCTGTTTCCTGTGAGCTCACAGGGTGGGGTTCAAGTACCTCAAAGCATGGGTGTGGGAGATGGGGGAGAGGGAAGGAGGCTTGACTTCTTGGTCACCAGTGTCACACTACTGGAGGTGTGGCTGTCACAAAGGGACCACCGTCCTACCAACCCATAACTTTTTAGTGTGTGGTAGCCGCAGAGTCTTGGGTTATGCTGGGGATGTTGAGTCACCCTTTCGCTCTAAGACCTGGCTCTGACCTGGTCAGGGGTATGGATTCTGGCAGGAAAAGGGGTAGTAGGGAAGGATGCAGGAACGGAAATTAGTTGCTCCACTCCTTTTTTTTCTTTTTTAATATCTGGAAACAATGATTTCTAGATCCAGCATTTGACAGGTTTTTGAAATATATTTTCAATGGATTAGACTGGTAAAATGGTCTGGTAAGTCTTCTATGTGGAATGTTTAATTTTGCCAGTGTTAAATATTCTGATTACGTGTGCACTGTCCTGAAGTTTCAATAAACATTTTGAATGTCATTTGGTTTTCTTATAATTCTTCTATTTGATCTAAGACATTTGACTTTTTAAAAATGACCTTTTCTATTTATGGTGAAGTACACATGTAAAATTTACCATCTTAACCATTTTTAAGTTTACAGTTCAGTGGTGTTAAGTACATTCATACTGTTACACAATTGTTACCACTGTCCATCTCCTAAATTTATTTTATTTTGTAAAACTGAAACTATACCTACTGGCTCCTTGTTCCCTCAGCCCCTGGCAACCACCATGTTACTTCTGTCTCTATGAATTTGACTACTCTAGGAACCTCATATAAGTGGAATCATACACTATTGTCTCTTTGTGACTATCTTATTTAACTTTGCATTATGTCCTCAAAGTTTATCCATGTTGCAACATATATCAGAATTTCTTCCTTTTGAATAATCAGGCTGCATAATACTCCATTGTATGTACATACCACGTGTTGCTTATCCATTCATCTGTTAATGGACACTTGGGTTGCTTACGTGTTTCAGCTACTGTGAATAATGCTGCTATGGACGTGGGTGTACAAATATTTCTTTGAGACTCTGCTTTAAATTCTTTTGCATATATACCCAGAAGTGAAATTGCTTGATCATATGGTAATTCAATTTTTAATTTTTTGAGAATCTGCCATACTACTTTTCCACAGTGGTTGTATCATTTTACAGTCCCACTAACAGTGCACAGCGGTTTAAATTCCACTACTTCTTTGTCAACATTTGTTATTTCCTGGTGTTTTTTTCTCTCCATCTAATTGGTGTGAGGTGATATCTCACTGTGGTTTCATTTTGCATTTCTCTGGTGATTAGTGATGTTGAGCATCTTTTCCTGTGCTCCTTGGCCACGTGTAAATCTTTTTGGAGATGTATCTATTCAAGTCCTTTTCCCATTTTTGGATCAGGTTGGTTTTGTTGTTGTTGAGTTTTAGGAATTCTCTCTATATTGTGGATATTCATTCTTCATCAGATATATAATTTGAAAATACTTTCTCCCCATATTCTGTGGGTTGCCTTTTTTTTTTTTTTACTGTTAATACATAGTGTCTTTTGATGCACAAAATTTAAATTTTTATGAAGTCCAATTTGTGTATTTTTCTTTGGTTGCCTGTGCCCTTGGTGTCATGTCCAAGAAATGCTTGCCAAATCCAATGCAAGACATTTGACTTCTAATTACAGCTGCCACTTCTCTTTCCCTCACTGTTCAGCAAGGTGGAACAGATCTCATTTTTCTGTCTACTGAACCTATAAAACATGTATGTAAATACAGCTTGGGTATACCATACATTTCCCTTTTCATTTTAACACCTCAGTATTGTTACATTATCTTTATCTCATTTTATCAAATCATTTTTGTTCTAAGAATATCCCCAGGTATTTTATTATTGCAATTGGTATCGTCTTTCTGATTCTTTTTAGCTGTTTTCCAGCATCTTAAAGGTGTTTCTGTTCTGATTGCTGATTCATGGATTTGTTGCAATGCACATGCAGATTGCATCTCTGTGAACAGTTAGTTATTTTAAATATGTCAGAATTGTCCCTAGAAGACTTCCTAAATAAAAGCTGATTCCAATCAATTTACTTAAATTCATTTTGAATTACCTCAGGCTCTGTCTTTAGCACATTCAATATTTATGCAATGCATCCTCGTGAGTGCTTCAAATACATTGTTTGGAGATAGGATGAAGCATCCAAAAATAATTAACATGGTGGGCAAAGATAATGAAATGACAAAACTGAAATAAAAGATGCAGATGTACAGTTATTTTCAGCATGAGAAGTAACAAATGAGAGTAAACCTTTCTGGGTCAGAGAGCTGCAAACAGCAGCAGGACCAATGTCTATGAGTTGCAGCATTTTCTAAGGTGGACAGAAGCCAGGATCATCACTGCGGTGTGTAATATGATCTGGGTTTCTATAATTGATTAGAATTGTCCATGGAGAGTGTTCTTTGCTGTAATCCAAGGATTTCTTCAATCTTTCAGTTTCTCCAAAGGCCACTTGAAGGGTAATGTGTTTTTAAAGGAATACATCTCCTAAAGTATCAGAAAACAAGATTGAGGTTTTACTAAGATGTCTATATTATTCTCATTGCTTCTAATACATTAGAAGCCAGTGGCATATTTTTTCCTCCTTATTTTTGGCTAGAATTAGGTTTCAGAAGTTGGATCAAATGGTGTAAAAACAGTTACTTCTGAAAGAAAAACCAAATATTTGATTTTAAAAGTAAAGGGTTTAGGTTTTACTGAATATACTTAAATTGATTTTCACGCTTATACAAGCCTGGGAGCAACGCGACTCCCAGGGAGGTTGGACAGAGAGGGTTTTGCTTGCAGTATTAAGGAAAGAACACAAATGCTTTTAAGGAAATTTTAGAACTTACTTAAATACCATTTTACTCTGGGTGCACTATACCTTGCAATCCAAACACTTGGTGGAAAGGGTGAGGTGCCCACATGCTCTTGCTCTCAAAAGATGTTCAGCTTCCAAAATGGTCCCTGTTTCTGCTAATTTGGAAATGAGAAATGGCCTTGGCAAGGTTGTGAAGTGGTGACATTTGTCCTCATAACCCAGAAGGGGTAGAAATGAGGCAGTCAGATTTCTCCTCCACTGTCTGGGGCTTCTGTCTACCTTCGCTAGCTGTCAAAACACATTCCTGGCAAGCATCCTGGGAACAGTTCCATTCCCGTCTGTGTGTTGAGCTACAACTGAAAGTGTGTATGCATTTGTAGTTGGAGAGGTGGAAACACTTTTCTATGTCTGAGTAGTATTCCACTGCATATATATATTTACCACAACTTCGTTAATTTTTATTTTTTAAATTATTTATTATTTTAAAATTTTTAAATGTTTTATCAAAGTATAATTGATTTACAATGTTTCAGATGTACAGAAAAGTGATTCAGTTATACATGTACTCACATATATATTTTCTTTTCAGATTCTTTTCCATTGTATGATATTACAAGAAATTGAATATAGTTCCCTGGGCTACACAGTAGGTCCTTGTTGTTTATCTATTTTATATATAGTAATATGTGTCTGTTAATCTCCAAATCCTAATTTATCCTCCTTGCCCTTTCCCCTCTGGTAACCATTGTTTGTTTTCTACGTGCATGAGTCTGTTTTTGGTTTGTAAATAGAATTTGTATCTTTTTTTTTTTTTTTAAGATTCCACATGTAAGTGATATCATATTTGTCTTTCTGTCTGACTTCACTTAATATAATAATCTCTAGTCCATCCATGTTGCTGCAAATGGCATTATTTCATTCTTTTTTATGGCTGAGCACTATCCCATTATGTGCTTTTGTGTGTGTGTGTGTGTGTGTGTGTGTGTGTGTGTGTGTGTGTATACCACATCTTTATCCAGTCATCTATCAATGGACATTTAAGTTGCTTCCATGTCTTGGCTTTTGTAAATAGTGCTATGAACATTGGGGTGCTTATATTTTTTCGAATTAGAGTTTCCTCTAGATATATACTCGGGAGTGGGATTGCTGGGTCATATGATAAGTCTATTTTCAGTTTTTTAAGGCATCTCCATACTGTTTTCCAAATGGCTGCACCAAACTACATTCTCACCAACAGTGTAGGAGGGATTCCTTTTCTTCACACCCTCTCCAGCATTTATCATTTGTGGACATTTTAATGATAACCATTGGACTGGTGTGAGGTGATACCTCATTGTGGTTTTGATTTCCATTTCTCTAATAATTAGCAACATTGAGCATCTTCTTACTTGCCTATCGGCCATCTGTATATTTTCATTGGAGAAATGTTTGTTTAGGTCTTCTGTCCATTTTTTGATTGGGTTTTTTGTTTTTTGTTGTTTTGTTGAGTTGTAGGAACTGTTTGTATATTCTGGAAATTAAGCCTTTATCAGTTGCATTGTTTGCAAATATTTTCTTCAATTCTGAGGGATGTCTTTTTGTTTATAGTTTCCATTACTCTGCAAAGACTTTTAAGTTTAATTAAATTCCATTTGTTTATTTTTGCTTTTATTTCTATTGCCTTAGTAGACTGACCTAGGAGAACACTGCTACAACTCATGTCAAAGAATGTTTTGCCTATGTTCTCTTCTAGGAGATTTATGGTGTCCTTTCTTTATGCTTAAGTCTTTAAGCCATTTTGAGTTTAGCTCTGTGTATGGTCTGAGGGAGTGTTCTAACTTCATTGATTTACATGCCACTGTCCAACTTTCCCACCACCACTTGCTGAAGAGACTGTTTTTTCTCCATTGAATATTCTTGCTTGCTTTGTCATAGATTAATTGACCATAGGTGTGGGTTTATTCCTGGGCTCTTTATTCTGTTCCGTTGATCCATGTGTCTGTTTTTATGCCGATACCATACTGTTTTGATTACTGTAGCTTTGTAGTATTGTCTGAAGTCTGTGAGGGTTATTCTTCCTAAAAGCTTTGCTCTTTTTCTTCAGTATTGCTCTGGCAATTCTGGCTCATTTGTCATTCCATATAAATTTTAGGATTATTTGTTCTAGTTTTGTGAAAACTGTCCCAGGTAACTTGATAGGGATCATATTAAATCTGTAGATTGTTTTGGGTAGTATGGCCATTTTAACAAATTTCTTCCAATCCAAGAGTGTGGGTTATCTTTCCATTTCTTTAAATCATCTTTAATTTTCTTAAACATTTTATAGTTTCTCTGTGTATGTATATTACCTCCTTGGTAAGGCTTATTCCTAAGTGTTTTTTGTTTTTGTGATATGATTTTAAGTTAAAAAAATTGTTTTTCCTGATATTTCATTGTTAAAGAAATGCAACAGATTTCTGAATGTTAGTCTTGTATCCTGCTACATTGCTGGATGCATCTATCAGCACTAGTAGTTTTTGTGTGGATTCTTTAGGGTTTTCTATATATAGTATCATGTCATCTGCATATAGTGACAATTTTACCACTTCCCTTCCGATTTGGATACCTTTCATTTCTTTTTCTTGTCTGATTGCTAAGGGTAGGACTTCCAATACTATGCTGAATGGAAGTGGTGGAGTGGGCATCCTTGTATTGTTCAAGGTTTTAGTGGGAAAGCTTTCAACTTTTCACCATTGAGTATTATGTTGGCTGTGGGTTTGTCATAAATAGCTTTTATTATGTTGAGATCTATACCCTCTATACCCACTTTGGTAAGAGTTTATCATAAATGGATGTTGAATTTTATCAAATGGTTTTTCTGCATCTGTTGAGATGATCATGTGGTCTTTGTCCTCTCTTTTGTTGATGTGGTATATCACATTGAATGATTTGCGTATGCTGAACCATTCTTGTGTCCCTGGGATGAATCCAGCTTGATCTTAGTATATGATCTCTTTTATGTGTTGTTGTATTCAGTATGCTAATATTTTGTTGAGAATTTTGCAACTACATTCATCAAAGGTATTGGCCTATAATTTTAATTATTGGTAGTGTCTTTGTCTGGTTGTGGTATCAGGGTGATGATGGCTTCATAGAATGAGTTTGGGAGTACTCCCTGTTCTTCAGTCTTTTGGAAGAGTCTGAGGAAGACTGGCACAAGTTCTTCTTTGTATGCTTAGTTGAATTCCCAGTGAAGCCATTCAGTCCTGGACTTTTGTTTGCAGCTAGTTCAGGTCCTGACATGATCTTTTTTTTTTTTGTCCTACCCTATTATGTGGAGATTTTTCTTGTAGCTTTGCTAGTATAAGATCTTCTGCCA
Source organism: Camelus bactrianus (assembly GCF_048773025.1). NCBI lineage: Eukaryota > Metazoa > Chordata > Mammalia > Artiodactyla > Camelidae > Camelus > Camelus bactrianus. Next base: position 51,319,583 of record NC_133546.1, on the reverse strand, counting down.
GAGGTTAGTGGGTATTCTGTGAGAATTGTTCCACATGTAGATGTATCTCAGACGTTTTTGTGGGAGGAGGTGAGCTCTGGGTCAATCTCTTCAACCATCTTGAAGCCCCTCTGCAAGAACTTTAAATTAGACAGAGGTGCTGTAATTCTGTTTAACCAAACATGGATTGATTTACAGTCCATTATGTTCTCCAGGAAGTCTGCAAAATGAACTGCTTAATATTAATTTAGGAACATAGTATTACTTGTGAAACTTTAATCAACTACATTTAAAACATATGCTCTGAATTGCAGGCCAATTGAAGAATATCAATAAAAATTTAAGCATCTATTCAGACGTGACTGTTGGGGCCCAAAGCTTGACCCTGGGTGAGACTGGACCCAATATATGAGTATCACCCAAAGATCTTTCTCAAATTGACATACAAAAGACTTGGGAAGAGATTCAAGGCAAAAATAATCCTTAAAATCTCATTTAAAGTCCTAAAATTTGAAGAACTTTTTTTCAGAAATAGGACAGAATGCTCCGTAATGAAAAGTGAAAGAAATGAGGTTGACACTGTGGGAATAACTCTTCCGGAAGTCACTGCAGCCGTCCTCCAGCACCAGAGAAACAGGCTTCCAGGACATCTGGAATCAACTACCATTCTGAGCACTTTTAAGGATCTGAAAATTATATAATTAGAACTCATTAAATAAAAAAAATTATCTGTGTTTTCTAGATTTAGAGTTTAGATTTTTGAAAGCAGGTTAAGAAAGGTAGTCTAGGGGCTCAATATACAACTTTGAAGCCAAGTTTTGTTTTGGTAATACTCAGTTGAGAAATTTAAAACCTAATTCAGGTTTTCCTTTAGCTCATGAAATAATGTTTGCCTCCTCATTCTGAATTATTTCTGAAAGTCTTTATTATCATTTTGTATTCTTCAAATGTATGGAGTTACAGTTTGGGAATCCTTTCACTGTGACTAGTCAGCATCAGTGATGGAGGAAAGAAAGAGGTCTGGTGAGAGAAAGGAGAGCTGAAACTTCAGACTAAAAAGGTCTTATGATAATTTGAAGGTTTAAAATATCTGTAACATCCAAGATCCACTGCTATATAAAAATATTCCATAGTCATCACAATAAAACTACCTGTTAGCTTAAGTATTCCTCTCCTCTGACAGATGACATGAGGGTCAGGTAAGTACCTTGCTTCTGGTGGGTCTGATAGTAGATGCTGTCTCTAGAAGAGGAGATGTCAACTGAAGTAGGTGTGTTTTGTTTTGGAAACCATTTGTGTCTCCAGGTCCATTTATTCATTCAGCAAGGATTTATCAAGCGGCTACCATGTGCCCAGAGATGCTGTAGTTCTTGGTAATGTAGCCGTGAACAAAAGTGATTGAAAAAAAAAAAAAAAACCCCAAAAAACCCTTCCTGAAGCTTAGTTAGGAGAGACTAAGTAATAAATTTTTTTATAGTGGTGATAAGAAAAATGGTGAAAAAACAGGAAAGTGGGCTAGGGGATAGGTCAGCTTGGGTGGGTTGACATTTAGACTGAGGCGGTCAGACCTGTGGGTGTCTGGGGAAAGGGCCAGGCTGAGGGAGCAGCACGAGCCAAGGCCCTGTGGGATGTTCACCAGGCACCGCTGCGGCTGTGTGGAGTGAGCAAGAGGGGGGTCAAGGATGACTCCAAGGTTTTGAGTAACTGGAGGAATGGGAGAAGTGTGTGCTTGGGGAGTGATGTGTAGCTTTCTAAGGCTTCTGGATTCGTTCACTAGAAGGGAATGCCAGCATCTGAGGGTGAGGCTCAATCTCGTCAGCACTTGGTGCCCATCCTCACCACAGGCACAGACGCCTGCCCTCCCGTCTCCACTGAGTCTCCGTTCTACTCTCTGAACTTCCTGGTCATCTTCTCCGGTGCCTTCCCAAGGAACTCCACTGTTTGCACAGAAGACTGCAGTTCTTACCCTGTAATTCAGGGTCTCTTCATATACTGTTCCATCCTTTTTGTCCATCAGTCCCTTTCATGTCTCTGAAAATGCAGACCAACTGGACCCTGCAGGCTCTCAGACTTTGATACTGTTCCTCCTACAATGCTCTTCATCTCTAACTTCACAGTTCTGTCTTCAAAACTCAACCTAAATGTCCCTTTCATGATTTTTCTAAATATTTCACTGCTGCAGCGACTTGCTTTTATGACAGTTATCTACATCTTTTCATCACCAGGCTGCCTTGTCTGAGGCAAAGACATATCTCTGATTCATTTGGATTTCAGAGTACTCAATGTAGTACCTAGAATGAATATCTGACTGGCACTTCCATTATCTGGAGTTGATTAAAATCCAGGGGACTATGAAATGGAATATAGAATTAGAAATGAAATATGAAATTAATCCATTGGAACATGCCCTACATCGTAATGCACACTTAACACTAAAATTTTGGATGAGTGATAAATGAGTGAGGATAAAGTCATAAAGTGGTAGATAAATAGTGCTGGTCATTCCTTGGAATAAGATGAACTTTTCCATCCAAGCAAACCTTGCCTTACTAGTGTCTTCTGCAACTGTGAACTGATGACTTTTAATTTTAAAATTAGTCACATTATTATCTCTCAATGGATGTTCTTTGTTATTGTGCCTATGTTTCTGTTGTGTGTCCTGCGAAGTAGATCCCCCACCTCCCCAAACCTGCCTACTCAAAAAGAAAAAATGATGCTGATAAACATGAACACAATGAGACTGTTTCTCCTCAGGTTCCTCTATGGACTGGTGATTGTCTATACATAGCCTTCATTTTCTTTTCATTTCACTAAAACAATGCTTAAGGTATGAATTGCAATTAGGAAATAAACTGCCAAAGGAAAAGCAAAGAACTCTTTCTATAAAATTCTGAGACTAGAGTTCTTTAGACACGTCATGCTTACTGTGCTCTGTGTGTTCACATTATTTAGACTTAATTTTAGGAGGTGAATGCCTGGTTCTCCCCACCCTTTTAGTTCTTCTTTTTTTCTTTTAGTACCGAAAAGGAGGTACACACTCCAATATGTTCCAGTTTCAGGAAAAAACCCTGAAAATTCTAGTACTTGTGGTGGTAACATTGGAAAGTATTTTAAAATAATTCATTACAGGACCAGGAATAACTGAAAATACAAAGATAAAATTTAATTTCACTAGAATGTATGTTTCATGGCCACTGAATTCCAACAACCCTTTAGTTTGAAAGCTATTTTTCAAGTTGGAAATTGGACACAGAGAAATTTCCTTTATCACGGGTGAAAACCTACCTGTAGGGGTTGAAATTTTTCTCCGAATGAACTGTACTTCTCTCCTTGTGTAAATAAATAATATTGGAAAGAGAATGGAAGTCTTGAAGTAGCAGGAAATGAAAAGAACAGAAGAGTAAGAGGGGCTCAGTGAGGCAGCTAGTCTTGAAGTGGCACTCCAAATATTTTATTTCCACCAAGTAGAGTATCTACATTTTCTAACATCAGGATAGTTGGCTTTCTTTTTAAATCATCATTGGGCTCTGTAATGTAATTTTACATCATATATTATTAACATTTATAACTGTAAGAAATGCTTGAAATTACTTCTGTATGTGATCGAAATATAAATTTTGCCAAAAAGATATACTGGGTGTCACTGTACAGATTTATCTTACATATTTTATGCTGCAGTGTTAGAAGTCTGTTATAACAAATCTTAACAGTGTCACGCCTCTGTACAGTTTTCCTTAAAAAAAAAAGAGAAGCCAATGTACTTGTAAACAGTATACTGTGAGATGAAAATTTGACAATTCCTAAATATCATCTCAATGTACACAAATCACAAGATTCTCCCACCTGTGTGGTCATTTTACATTGCAAGAGACCCCTGCAGACAATATTATAAAAGGCAACGTTGTTAAAGGGCCCCGGCAGCCAAGTTCGTGCTGCTGGAGTCAGTGCTGCAGCCACTGCCAATTTCCTCAGTGGCTTGAGGTTGTAAGTTGATTCCACCAAGGCAAATGTCAAGTAATTCGACTTTGTCCAGATGACTGAACAGCCAGACTTCTCAACCACTCCTTTCACGGGGATGGCTGGGCTCTGGTCACTTCACCTGCAGGTCAGTCAGGGCATTGGAGAGCTCCTCGTCAGCCTGTGCGGAGACGCTCGCTGGCGTGACGTTGAGATGGATGTCGTACTGCTGGTCCAGGCCAAGGTAGCAGTCGCTCATGAAATACAGTGTGTAAATATACCTCAAATATAAAAATGGAGCAAAAATGTAAAACCACTCTTCTCATCACAGTCATAGTCAACTCTTTTGGAACTCTAGGGTTAAGATTCTGCTTACCTGCCTGGTACCTCAGGGGTATAAAAAGAGATGGAGACCACGTGATGATTTCGGACATATCCCACTCTTTTCAAAGCGATAAGTTCTTTCTTATCCACTTCTCCGAGTATCAAAAACCATCCTTCATCTTTTGATTTGGGAAATCGAGGTGTGACTGCATGGCTGTCTTGCTTTCCCTGTAAACCCACACACGCACACACAAACCCCATTAATAACAGCCAGATTTTCTATACCACTCGGTTGTCGTTAAAAGGCTATGTTGTCTTACCTGAAGGCCATAAATCTTCATGTTTTGGTGTGTTCATGATCTACACCATTTTTTAAGATTCTCAAAGCACCGTATAGACACTACTTTGTGGCTAGAACCACCAGAATTATTTGGCTCTGTTAGAACAGAAAGCCCTGAATCTTGACATCAAACTAACATATTCTCACACCATTCTTCTATGAAATTAACACTCCATTTGCAGATGAACAAATTGAGAGACAACCATGTTAAGCAAATTTTCCAAAGTCTTAAATCTACAAGAGACTGATACTCAGGAAAAAGTCAATCCAGCCTAGACACTGGACCTTGAGATAATAAGCACTATGTCAGATAAACATCTTCCCTGCCCCAACCCAAGAATAAAACTCATATGAAAAAGCACATATTCTAATATGGTGATATTAAGAAGTCCTTTCTCTGAGGAATGGGAATTGTAAAGCCAAGCAATTTATAAAACATATTAATAAGATTAGATATCATGATAGTGACAGGACTTGAAGTCTTTATGTTAGGTTGATTTTACAAAATACAAGATTATTCTAGAGATTCTTTAAGACAAAGACTTTCTGGTGTAAAATGTACAAATAACGACATGTACTAATAATGATGTGCACTTAATCCGACTTTGCTCAACCTTTTACAGGGAGATGTTTCACATAAGGCATTTTTAAAGAGAGGTCAGAGAGCAATGTATTTTTACAACATTTAGAAACAAACGAGTTTTTTTTAGCATGATTAAATCTAATTTTAAAGTGCTGATATTAAGGTGAAAATCTTGTTGTCAGAAACATTTGCACAGGCCTCACAATTAAGTTGTCCCCTGTTAGTGCTCTCCAAGTGCCTTAGACACACACCTCAGTACAGTGTGGTAAGTTGTTCGGGTGTTTCTTTGTTGAGACCATGAGCCCCCTGAGGCTGGGGCACATTGTTTAGCTATGTTGACAGGCATAGCTTCTGTCAGGGTGTCTGCACAGGTCAGGGCAAAGAGAACAGGCATTGAAATCAGAGAACTCTCTGCTCCAAGCCCGCTCATGTTTTCAGACTGTAGGTCCTTGGCAAATCTAACTCCCCAAGTTCCATCATTCTGTAAAATGGGGAATCACACCTCCTCACAGGGCAGCTATAAAAAATTTTTTTTTCTTCAAGATTTTATCTGTATGATTATTAGTGCTTTTTTTTTGTAAGTTGGGATACATTAAATCATCTATAAATATTTTTATTAAAGCCTCTGAAATGCCAGAGGCCAGTTTATACTTACACCAACTGATTTTTAGAATTAGAAATCAAATGAGATGAGACTTGAAGGCACAGTACTGAAAAGACACAGTTAACGACAGTAAGTTCCTGTCCATTTTGTGTGTGAAAACAGAGGGAATGGTGTTAATGAACCTCACTCCCCAAGGGGCTGATTATAGATATGGGAAAGCCCCTGACTTTCATATTTTGATTGTCATGGTCTGAAAACCAATCTGCTCACACGCTGTGTACTAATATTCTTAGAGGCCAAATAATTATTTTTGGTGTCTCAGGCAACAGAAAAGAGCACAGTAACTTAAAAGTACTGTAAACTTTTGGCTTGTATGAATGGTGACAAAGCTCTCATATACATTTGAATGAAGGAAGCAGGAGCTGTGGCAAGTGAGGCACAGAAAAGCGTAGCCTCTTCTCCATCTGGAGTGCTGGGTAAAAGTCTAGATTTTGAGATTCCTTGGGAGCCTTGAGATTCTGATGCAGTCAGTCTGGTGTAGAGCCAAGGAATCTGCCCTCTAAAAGGTACTCTAGAAAACTCTGCTGGACTGAGTCTACAGACCGTACTTTGAGAACAGGACTCCAGACATCATATTGTGATGTCAGGTGGGTATTCTGGGATTGAAAAATGGCACATGAGAACTGATTAATTTCAGAAGACCGACTCTTACTGCTTAAGGCCAGTTGATGAAGCGGGATTCATGAATGGCACGGACACATGAGTAATTTAACAGATATGTGTGCTGGGGCATGCTGGTATCTGGTGTGAAGCATTTGAGAATGGAAACCAAACACTATACCTTGTGGAACCCAGTGCTGACTCTCTGCAAGCTGACTTGAAGCACATACTCCTGATCAGCATGCAATTTGACCCATTTGTTGTCGCTGCGTTTGTCTGAAGTCACAGTTGTGATGGGGAGTTCGTCGTGTCCTTCCTCTGAGTCATCCCACCAGCCTTTAACGCTTAAGCCAACATCTATCACCGGCAAATGAGATAAGAAATTCCATGCCTGGATAAAGAGGTAATAAATGGTTAATGTGAAATGTAGTAATCAACTAAGAAATAGTGAGCTTTACAAAAACCAGCCTCTTTGTTTTGAGATTAATTCTGGATTCAGTGCAGTTGTAAGAAATCAAACAGATCCCGGGCACCATTTCCCCAGTTCCCCCAATGGCAGCATTTTTCAAAACTGAAGTACAGTATTAATACCAGGGTATTAACATTGATACAATCCACAGCTCTTGTTCAGATCTCCCAGTTTTTCATGTACTCGTCTGTTACATGTAAAAACAGTGCGCTTTTAATCTTTTTAAAGTCCCTTTAAAAACAACCTAAAAAGTATTAATTATTATCTAAACTTATGACCCCTTTATTGTAAATCCCTACTAGTTATTGAGTGGCTACTGACTATACTAAAAAATAAGTTTTAAAATAATTGTTGTTGAACTGGTTTTAGAGAAGCTTCTAGTCTAACGTTTATGTGACTTCTACGGCAGAGAGCGTGACTTGGGGATGTAACAGAAACCTGAAAAAAATGTGATGCAATTGTCGTCAGTCAGCATCAACCACTGACCATTTATTGTACAAAATGGTTTTTTTTTTTTTTTTGGTCCATATTCTAAATCATTCTGAAAGGAAAACATTTCATATGTCTGTATATCAAAAGGAACCCTATAAATCTAGGGTTCTTTGTAGAAACAAATATGTATTTTTGGCATTATCATTTTGAGAATACCAATTAGAATGACACATATTAAAGGGGTAGAAAGTATTTTACCAATTTTATTCTTGCTCTTTAATTGAAAATCTTTGTCAGAAATCAAAATGCAAATACCAAGTACTTATCATTGTTGAATAAATGAATGAATTCTCGAGTCTACAGCAAAGATGTAACAAAATAAACTTAATGTCCTCAGATAGTTAACTCATCTTTTTCTAACAGTTACAATTATGTGGCAAATATCACTGTCAGTCAAGAAAACTTCTCTATAGGCTGTATTATCTGTTGTTACCTTCTAAGGTTTTAAAAGTACATGAATATTTTAATTTTGATTTTCTTTTCATTTCTGTAATACACACCATAGGTTTCCTTATAGGCTTTGATTTCCTGTTTGCTAAGACTTCAGTGCTGCTGAGTATACGTAATTGAAATGAAGAAGCGTTGATGAATCAAACTACCCCTTAGGAATTCAAAAAATGTAAATCCAGTGCAAATTTTCAATCCAACTCCAATCCTATAACTTGTGAATCTGAAATTAGGTTTGGAATAGATCTGGAAATAGTCAAGCCATTGAATGGTCTACACTGTGCTTCAAGGTACAGATGCTGGCCCATCCCCTGCTAGAACTGACAGTCACGGAGCCTGGAAGCTGTGCCACTTAGATGTGCTTCTCAGACTGCCCAGGGTGGAAAAGTAATCAAGGGACAACAAATACACAATTTCTGTAAAGCATTTAACTTTGTGACACAAGACACATTTACCATATGAAGCAGACTTCATATGTTTCTTGCACCTTTAAATGAGTTATCAATATGTCTTAATTATTAGCAACTCGGAATTTTTACAAAGCCTTCAAAAGTCAGATCTGGCTTTTATATATTAGTAATCTTTTGTAGCACTTAATTTTACTTTCAATCTTCAATGCATATACATATATTTGTTGTGTGTATGTATTTGTACATACATGTATATACAAACATACACACATACATGTATGTAAATAAAACAAGAGCTGTTTTTAAAGAAGTTGCTAAGACATTTCAATACCAGCCAAACATATTTATCTGAGGATTAATCTTCATCTATTGAATCAGGCAAGAGCACTACCATGCATACAATTATTTAATTAGCAGCCAAATCCTCTGCCAGTCAGCAGCCGTTCCAGGCATACTGATGGGGTAGAAGATGCAAATCTCACAGTTGTACTGCTTTTTCTCATTACTACTGCAATTAGCACTTAAATTGATGCTTTAAACATACTAATTTCTGGAATAATTCAGGATTTGTATGTTACCTGGGATCGCCTCACTGCAGAGCCGACACCAGATTGCTCTGCAAATTGAAGCACTTTTGAGCCAAATAACCATCATCATATCAGACCGAGCCAATTTGCATTTGGTTTTAAAGATAACAGAATGGCAATTTATGCAAATAAATTAAGTAAGTTTACTTCTGAGTTCTCCCTGAACTAATTACAACAATGTTCTAATTTTTTATCACATCTAAAACTTGGCTTGAAATCATTGTATATTATATTAGAAATCTGTTGTTGCTAATAGAAGCCTTGTTTTGATTTAAATATATTGTTTTTATTCATAATTTTGATGGTAATTTAGTTAGAAAGGTAGGCACTTATTATGAATATTTAACCAGTTTTTGGTGCCAATTCTGGGTTCAACAGAAATTGAACAATCAGACTTTAGTGCCCGTTAAAAATTTTCCAAGTCTTGCTCAAAAGTAAGTTCCACTGGAAAAAAAATGACATGGTTTAGAAGTTTCTTTATTTTAATACCTGCATTTGCAAGTAAATATGTTTATTATGTTATAAATCCTGAACATTTACTTTGACATGTTTAGGGTAAAATTGCTTAAGACTTAGAAGTCTATATACGCCAAATATTTCTGGCATTGTTCATTCATATTTTTGGCCTTTGCAAAGATAGTTTGGAGCAAAGAACTACGTTGTCTTTCACAAGGTAGATTTAGACTTATATCCAAGCTATATGAAATATAAATAGGGAGTTTATTTGAAGGGGTATTTTTGGAACAATAAAGTGATTCAAAAAAGGGGAGGAGGCATAAAAAAGTAATTGAGGGAATTGTGTGAAAATATACACGGGTGTAAAAAAAGAAAACCCACCCTGAGGAAGGGATTAGAAGGGCGCCTGAGACATCCAGCCTAGTCACGGGCAAGTCACAGCAGGCCCTTCTCAGCTGGCGTAACAGCACGGGACCGAAGCAACTTCTATTGATGCAGACGCTCCTACTAATTATTGCTACTGTCGTTATTTATTTTATTTTTTAATGTAAGTACTGGGGATTGAAGCCAAGACCTCATGCAAGCTAAGCATGTGCTCTGCCACTGAGCTACATCCACCCCCTTGCTGTCATTATTTTTAATATCATTTATTGAGCTCTTATTCTGTATCAGGAACTATATAAAGTAGTTTACATAACATCCTGCTTAGTCTTCCCAAGAACTTTGTGAGACAGGTGTAATGTTCTCATGTTCATAATGACGGTTAGTAAATGGCAGACGGAATTTAAGCCCAGGAGAGTCTGACTCCAAAACCAACACTCTAAGTTAGAAAACTCGTGGTATAGCTGCCCAGACAGAGTAAGGGAGCGTCAACACATGGAACTGATAGACTTACCTGCTTCAATTTTGGGGCAGGTAGCTCTTTTTCTATCATGGAGCTGAATATGTGGTCTTTCCCTCCGCAGGCGTGGATCAGTTCAGGCAGGCACTCAGTGAAGCCACGGAATCCAGCATGTGGGCCCTTTATACCTGAGCTCCATTTCCTAAGAAACAATATCAACACCAACCACTAATTCTTTCATAGCACCATTGGGATTTTCTGACAATGATGGTTTATATAATTAGAACAGTTTTTTAAAATTAAAGTTACTGTATAACTTTTCAAAGGTCACTATTGTTAAGTTTCAAAATCAGCCAACATCTTCTAAGATACCAATCCTAGGCAGTTTTGCTACCATGACATAAAATGTGTAAATCATATGTGAGCTCAGAAAATAATGAGTGTTCACAGACAGTTGGTGTCTTCCTATAGGAAGGCACTAATGTGTGCTAATGCTTCCATGTGGATAAAGTACTGAACTGGAGCTCTGATATGTTTTTAATGGGTGCAGGCAAATTTCTCTAATGTAACTACTTGAATAAATTTTTCATTGTAAGTTTTTGGGAACATACAATTAAAAGTACATTTTGGGAATATTTGAGATTTATAGCTTAAATAGCGCCAGATCACAGGAACGGAGTTGACCTAAATCTTCCGATTTCCTGTTTATACAGCAAGATGAACACTATTATTGAAACTGACGAATACAGCACTTTTCTGGGTAACAACAAAGAACTAGAGCGAATCTCCTAGGCCCCAAACAGTTTCCATAACAGACCCACGTGCTGTGTTGGGTTAGTAACCTTATGTGTCTCCTCTACTGCTGAAACCCAGCTCCCATAACTTTTAGTACCATGTTGGAAGGGTTCCTGACACTGAGCTGCAGACATAGGAGGTACCTGCTTTCCCCCTATGCCACCTGCTGCTGGTGTGGCTCACTCTCTGGATGTGCCTTTTAGTTTCTAGGGATGTCCCATGGTGGGGACTCAAGCACCATGGAAACAACTGCCCTGGAACCCAGTATACGTCACTCAAATTGAGGGACTTTCCTGAGGAGACCCCATGTGTGCCTGAGGTTCTGGTTGGCGTATGTCTCGAGCTGCCTCCAGGACAGATGCTCCTGGTCCAGCTGATAAGGGGGAGGCAGTGCATGACGGCAGGCACACCAGAATGTTTTGCCCATCTGCATGGCTGTGAACCAACATTCTGGCTGCAGAGTATCTCTCAACTGGTGTAAAAGAAACATTTTCATTTAAACATTGCCAACCTTGCTTGTAATATGTACTGTTCTATTCTTTGTAGCCATGTACATAGGACCTAAGAGTTGAGCAATTTTATGATAATATAAACTTTTCTTTTAAGCACAGGTTATATCTTGAGCTTCTGGTATATATAACACTCAGTTTTGGACATTTTGCAGATGCACAGTTTACTTTTGACAATAGATTTCTGATCCCTCAAATCTATTCTGCAATAACAGAAATTGGTAATTTATTTTACTTTGGATCACAAAGTACTTTAATAACATCTTTTAAAGTGAAGGCTGATGTTGTAAAGTAATAAACAGTTAAAATGAAAATGTATTCCATGTTGCAAATGGAAACAATTTAATAGAAGGTTAAAATGAACTGTGGTTCAGTTTGAGACTGATGATCAAATTCCAGGTGAGAACATTAGGTCACTAGGCTGTATTTCCCTCTGGGAAACAGGGTTATTTTCACTGTAAAGAATCAATATTCTAGGCACATCATGAAATTCAAGTGACCACACATATAAAGGAAGTAATATTTTGAAATAAAAAAAAAACCCAATTACATTGGAAATGAAAATAATTACCTGAAAATGTGAAGGTGGTGGTTTTCTATGTGTGGTATGGTAAGAAGAGAAGAGTCTTTCAACCACCGACCCTGGATCACCATCTGCACCAGATTGGTGATATTCAGGACAGTCACCAGCCAGCCCTGGTGTGCAGCCACATCCAGCATTGCCTGAACAGGGAAAAGGCACGTGTTACAAGGATACCATGACACTTGCCCGCTCTCATGTTAGCCTTAAGAAAAACCAAACAACTCCCCCTCCACAAGCATCATACCTCTAAATTACTATTGATCAAAATAGAAACCAACTACAGTTAGACTGGAGGGAACACACTGGATTTCTCACAGTATGTACTGCACATCACGTCCTACAAAGTGCCAAATATCTAGCCTTTTCAGGTCAGCAAAGATAGCCGGATAATACTGGCAGCCAGTAATGAAGAGAAAAACTCAGTGTACTTGGAGAGCAAGTGCCTATACAATTCACTGGCTCGAGAGCACGAGCAGTTGCGTTTAAAGGGTAAACCTCAGGTAGTCTTTTCCAAATTTAAAATCAATAATGGTAAGGTGATAGGAGGTCTTCTTGCCAGAAGTGTATTTTCCCCAAAGAGCAAGCTAAAGGCAGAGCCTGGGTTTTCAGTGAAAATAAGACACCACACACGAAAGGGGGCAAGAACCTGTGGTGCATGTGAAATGCTGAGACGCTATTCAGATTAGTCTATACGTTTAATCCAATGTTTTATGGACAAACAAATGGCTGCATTTGCTTAAGGCAAAACTAAACAGTGAAATCTTATTTAAACAAAGGAGAGGTTTACACAGGCAAAGCTATTTCAATTAAATTAGATTCTAGTGAATGCTGACTTAAAGACACATAAGTTAATATCATGATCTCAGGCAGCTACTTTATACAGTTTTAGGAGCACACTTTCTTGTTTTAGGAAATGAAGAGATGAAGGTTTAAGAGAAATTAGATGGACCTAGTAAATGCCTAAAGTCATACTTCACCGTCTCACTGGCAGCAAAGTATATATAAAATGTTGTACAAAATCTATTAGTACATTTCTAGAAATAGTCTTTAAAGGTCTATTATATTAGTAAAATTAGTACTCTTGAGTCAGACATATTTTCCTTCTAAGTTGTGAATTTCCTATTCTGGGTGCTCTAATTTACAAAAAGTAAAATAGTTTGAAAAACATCTGGCTAAACCAATCTGTGGTCTTTTTATACACATTGCAGGGAAATGGTTCAACATCTCTGGATATCATGGCTACTGGGATGGAATGGTCAAATGGCTCTTAAGCGCCAATGAGTCATCAGAAAGCCTGAGTATTGGTATAATAGATACACGTATACATATGTGTATGTGTGCACATTAATGTGTATACCTGCACAAATGTATGTGTTTATAAACCTAGGGAAAATCTACTTCTGTCCTTCCTATTTCTCTGCAGAGCTCATTAAAACACTTTGCCTTTGAAGTATGTGAGACAAGCCGGTCATGACGCACGCTACTCAGACAAAAATAAAAGTATTAGTTCACAAGTCACAACTCTTGAATTCTGGAAGCGAAGAGAAAAAGGAAAAGAGAAATGAATGCTTATACCGAATGCAGTATCATGACGATGTTAGATGTTGTAATGTGGAGTAACTATGGTGACTGTACTTGTGATTTTTACATTACAACTTGAAATAAATTCCAGATCAAAAGCTCACATACTAGAAGAGCTAGATGGATGGACCATATGTTTTTAACTTTGAAGTTTTCATGATGAAGCTGAAAGATTTCATAAAATTTATGAGTTTTCCCCCAACCTTTCGTTGTATGATCCAGATGTGAAAATGTACAAAAATCATGCAAAGTGATTGCTTACATGAAGTAAATGAAAAAGCTGTATCACGAATTGAAAAGTGTTACTTATCTCGCTTTAATTTAGAGAAAAGGCAGGTATGGGAGATGAAGAATCTGGGATGACAGAAGGTTCTGACGAGACAAATGTGCTGAATGAAATGTTGCCACATATCTCTGCCCAGTCCCTCCCTAGTGGGTCCTGTTTTCTCTGCCTCTCCTGTCACTGCCACAGCACAGACCCTCACCAACTCTCACCTGGAATATTATAAATATCCCTTTATCCTCAGTCTCGTCTAATTTTTCTTCAATCCATATTTTTTATTGTTACTGTAGGAAATTTTTACAGAGGTAAAACTGACCGTGTCATTCCCCTGCTTAAATTTCTTCAGTGGCATCACACTGTGTAGAGGACGAAAGCTAACACTTCTCTGCAGGTTTTCTTTTTACAAATACTGCTCCCTCTACCTTTTTCACCTGGGAAATTCCTGTTCATCCTTCAAGTCTAGTACAAATGCTGCTTTTTCCTGTGAAGGCTCCCTGAGTCTTCCAGATGGACTATAGGCACTTATTTCCTATGCTGCAGCTCTTAACACGTGCCATCATTGTCCTATTGTGAGTCTGTTTATACATGTGCCCACTCAATAGACACTCCTTGATGGCAAGATTCTGGAAACAGTCTTTGTAACTGTAGCCCTAGCACAGAGAACTCGAGAAATATTCATTTTATGAAAGAATATAGGTAAACATCTAACAATAATAATCATAACAAATATTCTGCCTAAGTTATTGCACATCTGCCAAGGGCAGTACAGCGTAGGAAAAAAAATTACAAGCTTTGATGACAGACAGACATAGGTTCGAATCCTAATTTTGTCCCACTTACTATGTGTAAATTTGAGGAAATCACTTAACCCTATGATGCTAGATTTCTCAGTGATAGAAGATGTTATACCTCTGGACAGGGATGCTATGAGGGTAAAATGAGATGATGTACTCTGTAAGATACCTACTATGCTGCTAGGAACAAAGCAGATCTCAGTAACTGGGTACCTATTTTAACATTCCTCTATGATGAGATGAAAAAAACATCCTAAAACAACCCATTCTTTCTAAGAGGGACCTCCTCTAGACCTTTTGGAGTTGATTTCTACACTGAGTGGTACAGGGCTTCGAGGAGCAGGCTGTGCAAGGTTGGAAGCGGATGCATGGAATGGGCAGAACTGTTCATCAGGAGAGCTGTGCAACTGCAAGAGAGTCAGGGGACAGACAAGGCCAATGACAGACCCTGCAGCTCACGCTAAACTGGAGGCTATGGGCTTGGTTCTCAGTTTGAGTGGCCAAGTCCACGTTACTGCTCAGGTACGTACCTGAAGGGGCTAAGGCTAAGGGATGGCTCTGAGGGTTGTAGGTTGCTGACACACCTCTGCATGGCTGAGCCTAGGATGAACTTCCTGCGTCTCACTATCTTTTACAGCAGTCTTCCTGGTAGATAAGAACTAGTGGGTGGGACAGTGTGATACGGACACAAAAACAGATGCACAGATCAATGGAACAGGATAGAGAGCCCAGAATAAACCCACCCACTTATGGTCATTAATCTATGACAAAGGAGGCAAAAATATACTATGCGGAAAAGACAGTCTCTTCAATAAGTGGTGCTGGGAAAACTGGACAGCTACGTGTAAAAGAATGAAATTCTCTAACACCATATACAAAAATAAACGCAAAATGGATTAAAGACCTAAATGTAAGACCACATACTATAAAACTCATAGAGGAAAACACAGGCAGAATACTCTGACATAAACTGCAGTGATATTTTTTGGGATCTGTCACCTACAGGATATAAAAGCAAAATTAAAAAAAAAAAAAGCTAATTAAACTTAAAAGCTTTTGCACAGCAAAGAAAACCATAGACAAGACAAAAAGACAGATCACTGAATGGGAGAAGATATTTGGAAATGATATAACCAATAAGGGATTAACATCCAACATATATAAACAGCTCATATAACTGAACATCAAGAAAAACAGCCCAATTCAAAAATGGGCAGAAGAACTGAATAGACATGTTTCCAAAGAGGAAATGCAGATGGCCAACAGGCACATGAGAAGATGCTCAACACTGATAATCAGGGAAATGCAAATCAGAACCACAATGAGATCTCACCTTACACCTGTCAGAATGGCTGCCATCAAAATGAACACAAACAACAAGTATTGGCAAGGATGTGGAGAAGAGGGAACCCTTGGTACACAGTTTGTAAGAATGTATGTTGGTGCAGACACTGTGGAAAACATTATGGAGGTTTCTCAAAAAACGAAAAATAGAACTACCATATGACCCAGCAATTCCACTCCTGGGTATATATATGAAAAAAAAAAACCCCACTGATTTGTAAAGGTACATGCACCCTAATATTCATAGCAGCATTATTTACAATCGCCAAGACATGGAAGCAACCTAAGTGTCCATCAGCAGATGAATAGATCAAGAAGATATTTTATACACACACACACACACACACACACACACACACGCGCGCAACAGAATACTACACAGCTATAAAAACAGAATGAAATTTTGCCATTTGCAGCAACATGGATGGACTTGGAGGGCATTAGGTTAGGCTAAGTGAAATAGGTCAGACAGAGAAAGACAGATACTGTATGATATCACTTGTCACTTATGTGGAATCTAAAAAATACAACAAACTAGTGAATGTAACAAAAAAGAAGCAGACTCACAGATATAGAGAACAAAATAGTGGTTACAGTGGTGGGCAGAGGGACAACATTGGGGTGGGGAGTGGAAGGTACAAACTGCTGGGTGTAAGATAGGCTATAAGGATGTACTGTACAACATGAGGAGTATAGCCAGTATTTTGTAATAACTGTAAGTGGACTGTAATCTTTAAAAATAGTATTAAAAAAAAAGAACTAATAAGTGTGTGATCCTCCCTAGAGTGGGGCTGGCTTTGGTAACAGCTAGTGATCATGGCTCAGTTCCCCATGTCACCTCAAGTCCCTGACAGAGATCTAATATTCAGCAACAGAAGATTGTTTCAGTACACTGAGGAGAAAAAACTCTTCCCCAGCTTAATATTAACATTATGCAAATGTTGAATTTCCCTTTACCTCTTATCCATCATCTACCTATCAGGCAAAGCTAGGATGATGCTAAGTCTAGGGGCAACATGGGTGGGGACTGACTGCATGCATGAGACTCTCTTGTCTCCTACCAAGGTAGAATCAATTTCAATTGATTGTTGACTCCAAATTTTTTGTTATTTGCAGCTGTGACAGAGTGGAAATACGATTCCCAGTACTGCATTCATTTATAAAATTACACTACAATTAAAGCTGTATCATAATTAACATAAATGGTGGGGTTGTCACTGACTTACAGGAGAATAGGCGATAAGTTTGGTTTTGAACATATTTTAACCGAGGTGCCACCATGAAGCCAGGTGAGGAGCCCAGGTGAAAATGAGCTCTGGAGAGTAAGGGCTAGGGATGTGGACTCAGAAATCCTGGGCACAGAGTGGGCAGCCAAAATAGTTCAAATGAGCATCTTTGGAGCAGAGGTGAGGACAGCACAGTGGCAGTTACCTGAAGATAAGATCAAGAAAGGCAGGAAAGGAACTGTCAAGGGCACTACCGAAATAATTGTGACTGCAGGGCCATTTGTTAAGCGTGTACTATTTGTCAAATACTCTGATAGCCATTTGATGAAAGTTACTGAATTAAAACCCATTTTACAGATGAAGACATTGTGGCTCAGAGAGGGAAAGAAATATACTGAAAGATACACAGCTCTGGTAAATGGGTATGACTGGGATTCAGATTCTGGGGAGCTTGACTCCAAAGTGCTTGCTTTTAACCAGTATAGGATACTGCCTGTAAAGTTCAGGATGAGAGGGAAGTGTGTGAAGTTCCAGTGGGCTCCTGGATTAGAACAGAAGATTCTTTGATGAATGTGCTACTAGAAAAAAATGAGACTTTGAGAAGATTTCCTGACAAGACAATGTTTAAAGCAAATAATAAGTCTGGATGAGATACAAACAGATGCATAAATCATGAACACTTGAAACCGGTCTGAAGATGGTGTGGTATACTAGAAAGAGACTTGGCCTCAGAGGGCCTTTAAATTAAGTGTAAGACCTTAGGCAAATGACTTAGCCACTGGTATTTGTTTCTCATCTAAAAAATCTGGAAAACAAAGCAGTTGGATTAGGTTTGTGTCTATCTTCTGTAAGCTTTGACCTTTCATCAATAAAATGCCAACACACTCATCCTATACTGTTTTTTGTTTTTATAAAGTTCGCTTTCTATCTTTCCAGGTGGACTGTAATTAATACCCTTTAAGTTAGGAGCAGAAAAACCCCAGTCAAAAAAGAAGGCAGCACAGAATAAGGTGCAGAGAGAAAAGACCCTCTTGGAATCAGAAGAAGATAAGTTTTCCGCTGCCAGAATGCAAGGCCTCACAGAGAAGAGGGGCTTCAGCCGGTCCCTGAAGACCTCACACACAGTCACTGGAGAGAGGGAAGCTCTGAAGGAAGAGAATGGAAATGGATAGCATTCATATTGCAGGGCCTCAATCACCTCTGTAAACTGGAGGTGATGCCTCTTGCTGGGAGAAAGTACCATAAATGTAAAGGAGCATGAGAAGGTTTGGAGTAAGTACCAGGGGTAATGAATAATGTGAATAAAAACTAGAGCCATGGTGTGTTTCAACAGCATGACTTTGAAGCAATAATTATACAAATTATTAGGAACAATTAGAAATTGTAGAAATAATTACCAACGTTTTGTGCTTGTTTCCGGCAACAATGAGTATGATTAATTTGGCTGTGAAAGCAGAGAATTCAGAGGTTGAGATGTTCGTTACTGGTGACATCACTGCTGAAAGGGACAGCTCTAGGGCCAGTGCTGTTTGAGTGGCACCTGAAGCCACAGGGGACTGGAGACTGGACTGAGGGATGAGGGAGGGAGGAGAGATGCCAGGTGTAATGAGTAACAGAAATGTTCAGTCAAGCTGATGGGTAGAGAAGCTGTGGTCAGAGAGGAGGGTCACAGGGTGATATCACGGGGTGGTCTGGATATAGTAATCATTAGAGCAGAGGAGTCTGGAGTGCATGTGACTAGAGTGTTGAAAGGTCATCAGCTAAAGCCACTGTGGTGACTGTAGGAGATGGAATGGAGATGAACACTCTGAACTGGTGTTTGAAGAAAGCGGGGAAAGAGATAGAGACTTTGGAACATGATTGAAAAAGAAATCTGACACTGAAAGAACATAAACGGATAAAAGAAGCAGGAATCTGAGAAGACACGGTTGGAGAGATCTGAGGAGGCAGACTTTTATTGGAGAAACAAGAAGAATTAGCCAGCTCAGGAGTTTCAAAGGGAAGAAGAAATGGGGAGGTGTATTTTGTATTTGTATATTCTCTGTATTTTGTATCAAATAAAGTACATTTCATTCGATTATTGTGAAAAGCAGCAAACAGTGAATTATGTGAGGTCAAACTGTAGACAGTATGCATAAATGGTATGATGAAAACATCTGGACAGCAGTAATAGATGACAAACATTTTTGTATCGCTCTCATTTAACCCTTAACAATACCAAGTAGGAGGTAAACATTAGTACTGTCTCCTTTTCACAGATGGAAAAACTAAAGGTCATGTAAGTCCAGTGATTGTGTAATCACACTGGTGAAAAGTGATGAAGTTAAGAGTTGATTTTGGTTTTCTAATTTCATATCTGTGCTCATTACACTATATTCCACAACCTCTGAATGAGTTACATATACCCTGTCTTGTAACAAGAAGGATTTAAAGTGGTTTATATCTGTCCTTTTCCCCCCTACATAACAGAAAAATAAAAGCACCAGACAAAATTATTATGCATTAAATTGATTACTGTCTCTGAGCAAATTCGTCAACAGAATTTTTGAAAACCTAAAATTTCAAGATCATAATGTATCATTTGGTTATAACTACACCTTAATATTTGATAGGCAGGCATCAACTAGCTTTTGAAACACAATTGAATTCTGGCTTTAAATAACCCAAGAGTAAAATTAGAACTTTGAGTACTGTGACTGAATTAAATCAACTTCATTGCAAGGAAGCAGAATCACTGACTTAGGTCACTAAAGGAAAAACTATCATTTAATGTACATCAAGAGGTATGTTAACAGGCTAATAGTAAGAGGTAGCGCTAAGATCCATTATTAAAAACTTTCTAAACTTCAGTTTACAAAGTGCGAATTTCGTCCTCGGTGTCTTCCAGCTGCAGCTGTGGGTGTGCATATGGAGTGGAACAGGTGATGTCCAGCCTCTACCCTCTCTCAGCATTCTGACGACTTGCATTCTCTCTTCCTCCCTTTATCCTTTCTCCTCTTCCTTACCTCTCCTGATAGTCATCCTAATGTATCTAGTGATAGTGCAGATGAAAATAAGATCATGACAAAGGCTGAAATGGCTGGATAATGTTGCTACGTCTGTTCTAATTAAATGACATAAACATAATACACTGTCAGAGCTGAAGAGAACATTTTATTTCGTCCAGACTGAGAAAGCAAAATCCTATGGAAAGATCATGAAAAAACAATGAAAGTCTGAGAAACTCACAGCCAAGAGGTATCTAAGGGGACATGAAAGTTAAACGTAATGTGGTGTCCTGAATGCAATCTGGGAATAGAAAAAGGACAGTAAGTAAACTAAAGAATTCATTTGGAATTCTCTAATTTATTTAAAGCATGGACTTCAGTTAACAATAATATATCAATATAGGTTCATCAGTTGTGACAAATGTACCATATTAATGTAAGATGCTAATAGCAGAGGAAAACTGGGTGTGAGATATACAGGAACTCTCTGTACAATCTTTGTAACTTTTCTTTAAGTCTGAAGCTAAAATACCAAGTTTATTAAAAAAATACTGTGGAAATTCATCCTAGGCAGCTTGTTAAAACATTAGTTGTTAAGACATCTGCTAGAAAACACACTATTTAGTTCAAGAGCTCCCAGACGTTTTACAATGATGGGAAAACCTAATAAAAGCTTTCTTGACAGAAAGGCACACTCCTTTAAAGGTTCAGGTCAGTTGTAAGTAATGATACAATATTTTGTCAATAATTAAAATGCTATAAGTAGATTTACAAGAATCTTTTTCAATAGCAACAGTTGTTCACTGTAACTTTCTCCTGAACTTTTACCCCCAGAAGGTTAGCATTCAGGAAGCTCAGCTGCTGTCTAACAAACTTAATTAATCAAAAAGTCATTTCCGAGCTGTAACTATGGGTAAAAGTGCTTCAAGTGTGCTAGCAAGCCTACAAGTTAATCAAAATGCTAATGCAGTACAAATTAAAGTTGTGATTAACATTTCACAGTAGCTGCTTAAGTGAATTGATCACACAAATGGGTTAAGCATTACTCATTTCCTCCAGCCCCAACCGGGAAAAGGGTTGTTATGCGGGATGAGGAGGGGAGCTGGGGGTAGAAGGACCCTTCATAATAGCATCATATCATCAACAAACCATCACCAAATTGTCATACAAAAGCTTCCAGGTAGTCACCCAGGGGGGAGTAGCCTTCCAAATTATATTATAGTCCTTGAAGGGAGATTGCCTTTAAATCCACAAGAGTAAGTAAAGGTGTTTTACACCTCAAAATCCACAGATTTGTGTTAGTTTTGGAGATGCTAAATGCATTAGCTCTGTACCGCTTCTGTAGTGGGGAACAGTGCTTTGTTTTAGGTGATGTTGTGGGTGTTCTGCTGTGGAAATAAAGTGTAACTTTGATACAGGATAAAATAAGCAACTAACTGAATGATGATTCTGCACCATAGTGTGGACTTTTGCATTTGGAACAATAATCACCCAGGATTAAGTCCATCTAGAATTATTTGTTTTGAAATAGTCATCCATTAATAAAACCTCATCAGGCTTCTATGACAAGACAGGAGCTCCTGGCAGTCTTGCCAAGAAAGCAGCCTGAATTAGACTTCCCCGTCTCTATGAATTTGATAAGGTCACATGAATGTTTACAACAAACAGACTACACTTGTTGGTAGACACTTTGGACTTGGCAGATAATTCTAAAAATACTGTGAGAATCCACACACAGTAAATCTCCCTTTTCAGTCCTCTCCTAAGAAATAACTAGAAAGGAAAAAGTGAAATATTTACCATTCCATTCACCCATGATATATTGAGATCTATTTTGTGCCAAGAATTATGCCCAAGTCACCTTAACAGTCAGTGACATTATAAATAGTTATTGATAAAGTTCCAGCATGTTTTGGGTGATGTGAAATCCTCCAAAGTTACGCTCCTAGTATTAATATTCCTTGAAACATACCCATAAAACAGGTATATTTAAAACTTAACAGTATAGTTTTCATCTAAGGATCCTTTAAGGACTTGAGTTGCAGAAATTAACTCTTTAAATTATAGATTCTGAATATGTATAACCCAGTTTTGGAAGTCTAAAAATTATTTACTTACCATCTATCTATCTTTTTCTCAAAATGATTTGAGAAAGCTTTCTGAATCCTATTGGCTGTACTGTCCACTTAAAGATAATCTTTTCATTTGATCTAATCACAAGCATTTAAAAATGTGAAAGAATTCTAATAAGACTATATGGAAGACTATCTACCACTTGCTATATCAAAACATTTCTTACAAGTACTGGATTAAGGATTTGACCAAGTACTTCTTCTGTTAAGCTAGGTAATAACCTGGACTATTTTCACTGCTAACTGTATTTGATTCTATGACTCTAAAATGTGTTGATTTAATTGACACTGATGTTTTTCAGGACATTTATAGCCCACTGAGCCTGTGCTTAGTGCATCCATAGGTAAAGACTCCTCAAAGATCACATTAGCCTTGCTCCACGGCAGTTCTGTCTCCTGGTATCATCAAGTATTTCTACACTTTTTAATCTACTGCAAATTAGAATCACTTCTTAATGGAAATATAGGTCCAGCTATAGTCATAGGATCTCTCAGTGAAAATAATTAGGTCAACAAAAAATATTCATTATCCTTGTATCTTCTTTTGCATCCTGTATTCTATTCTTTCCTATTCTCAGACCATAATATATGCATACATTCATTTTAAGTTTATCAATTAAAATATTTTTATCTAAATATTTAAAATAGATCAAATACTTATTTAAATATTTAAAATAGACTGAATATTCCATATTGAAAAATAGATTGAAGAAGCACTGTGTATTCAGAATAGCTGTGGATTATAGAAAAAATATACCAGTTATTTGAAATGTAATATACTTTAAGTTTATCAGAAACTGTTACAGAGATAAAGAGGTCAAATTATTATTTTGAAGTTTGGGCTAAACAACAACCCTGCTAGTAAACTTTTAGGGATTTGTTTTTGCAAATTTAAGAAGGTTTTCTGAATGGAGAAAAATAGATCAACTCATACATTTCCTCCCCTTTCTCTATGTATACAGCTTATTAAAGTTATTTTTTGACTAGAACCTTTTGTGACAATTGGTAAATCCTATTAGAACATGATAACATAAATTTGAGTGGTATATGAGCTATAGTATCACACATAGTATTTGTGTGAAAGAGAAGAAAGGCTAGAAACTTGGCTGTTCAAAAGGACTTGAATATTAAAGAAAATGATGTAAAATGACAGCTCCTATATTAAAGTTGGATGCAAGAATTTACAAAACAATGGAAACTTACCCATCAGAAAATAGCTCCTTAAAGGTCTTCCTTTCAGGCACTAGATCACCTAGATTATTTTCAAAGCTGGTCTCCTGGTTTACCTTCGACCAACTGCAGTGTTAGTGCAATGGAACATGAATTCAATCTATGTAAACACACGCCTTGGTATGCGCACTAAACAGCTTTATGCTCTCCCTCAATAGTAAAGAGGAGATATCTGTTATCTTTTGGGGGAGTTGTCAGTTCTGTATCTTGGGACAAGGAATCTCTGAGACTGCCTATTGCTACTAGAAATGTGAAGTTTTTCAAAAAGATGGACAAAAGCTGCCTCCAGGGGAGCTCCATTAGTGGCGGTGGTGATTAGCCAGTAAAAAAGGCCAAGGAGCTAACCTCAGCTGAGAAGGCAAACCTTGAAGGACGAAAGAGGAACATGAAATGTGCGTATGTGTGTTAACAGTAAAGCTAACCACAGTTCCTGTAGTGTGCATTACTATTTACTATAAAGGTATGGCATTCCTCTTTTCTCTTGTGGTTCTATCAGCAATCTGATCTTTCCCCCATTATTTCCAATTATTGCAGCTTTAGGAGAGAATGTGAAGAATTAAATGGCTAATTCATCAGTTTATCTAGCATAATATAAAAACCTTGAGAAGGATCATAAGCATTTGATATCAAAAAACATATCAGCTGGCAAACAGCACATTAACTGGACACTGTAAAGTGATATAATAAGGCAATTACAAATATCAATCATATTAACAAGTCCCTCTTAGAAACTGGTTAAAGTAATTATAGGCAGACTGTTGAAAGGGAACTAGAGTAATTAAAAGGAGGTGACTTGAGTATATACTGAAAAGGAGGGGTTAATTAAAAAATATTTTTCATGTTCTAATGGGAATTCTTGGTCTAAAAAAAGTAGAAATTCCTGTGAAGTTCTCATATTTAAAATAAATTCTGACCAGATCATGAGGACAATTCTTAGATCCATCTTTGTAGGACAAAGGGAACCCAGTTAGATACACTTTTATTGTATATTCAGCCTATGCTCAAAACTGCTTTTCTTTCTGATATGACCTTGGGGGCAAGTTACTTAGGCTTCATCTGTAAAGTGAGGCTGATAATTGTACTACTTCACTGGACGGTTACAACAGATGCGTCCGTGCAGCACAAAGCAAGTGGAACAGAGCCTGGTACAAAGCAAAGCCTCGATAAATATTCACCAGAACCACTGTTAATGATGGCCTGCCTCAGGGACCACCCTTAAATAGCAATTTTTAGGTGTGGGGTGCAGGGATGATATGCCATTCTCGAAATATTCTGGTAAAGTTTTGTATTTAACATAATTAATTCTAATTTAAATTTGGAAGCATAGTTTTCCAGAGATCTTTCTAATCAATCTACACTGTCACGTGTGTGTGTGTGTGTGTGTGTGTGTGTGTGTGTGTGTGTGTGTGTTCCTCTTTCAGGAGATATATCTTGTAGTCTTTAAGGGTATTGCTGCTAAAGTCCTTTAAAATAAATCTTAAAATGCACATAAATGTTTTGATGTATTAAACTCAGCCTGCAGGGTAGATAGCATTAGCTGAAGGGTAAATATGGTCTCTACTCTATCTGAAAGCAACTTTCCCAAACTAACGCAGCAAACTGACAGCACAGCTACACTTTCAATGACGCAGCCTCTGGTCCTCAGCTCACTGTCAGCTCCTGCAGCCATGGATTCCCTTTTTTCATCAAACACCTGAAAACATCCAATTACTGGGAAGTTTTGCTATAAATATCATATAGAACATAGTGGGAGTGGGTAAGATATAAACCTGTGCTCTTATACTGTTTAGCTTAGTATTGTATTTAATTATTTGTCATTTAAGTGAAGAAAATTTTAACATAAAGACTTACGGCACTTCGAAAAGATCAGAGCTATCAGAGTAGGATTTAAAGTCCTGGTATCTCCACTGGGTTTCAGCATGGGCTGTCTCAACAAATCACTTTTTAACAAAGTTATCTAACTTCTCTGAATATCAGCTTCTTTTTCTCTTGATAAAAAAACAGTGTCAGGCAGACAGCTAATCAAAACATCATATGCTTTTTATCAGTTCAGGCTTTATTATCAAATTTGAAAAATTTAGGCAAGTCCCTTTAATTTTTGATACTTCTTATTTGTAATTTTCCCATAAAAGTTACTATAAGGTTTTTCTTGGGTATACCTGGCACACAAAGTATGTTGCGTCATTTACTACATTTTACAAATAAACTTTAGAGTTAACATAATCTAGAGGATCTCAAAGACTAAAGGAAAGACTAATCGATTCCATAATTGCCCGACTTATAAATTAGAACATTTTAAGCAGGTTAAAAAAAACCCTGAGATATGTACAGAAATTTTTACTCTTATTTTTGTTAGGTGAGATGGAAGTGGAAATACTCGTAGCAGTAAAATATTAAAAGGAACCATGACAAAAACAACGGAAACCAAAAAATGACACAAATGACCTTGATCCATAATTTCACATGGTACAAGAAGTGAAGGCAGGCTGTGTTGTGCAGTCTGACTTGACGCCAGAGTGAATACTACTACTACAACTATGCTTTTCTTTTGTGAAAGTGTCCCCAGGACATGGATAGTCAAAACGACAGAGTTTTCATAATCTAAATGATAACTCATGTAAAAGGTGTATTTCTATACATTAAAGGGAATAAAAAGTTAATTCTTTCCTCTTCCTGGCAAATTGTTTACTTTTATCACAATCTTACAAAGAAACTGCAAGAATGAGAGGATTTAGGATATGAAGCTGGTTCCCAACTCTTTACAACTAAGTTTCTTTCCAGGTGGCTTCTGAAAAGCCAAATCCGTATTTACAAGCATAACTAATACTTATAATTTATAATAAAGGAAAATTGCACACACAATGTCTGACGACAGGGAACTAATTAAGTAAAGCTAGGACCTTCTTGTAAAGAAATAAAGTGCAGCCATTAGAAATTATGCTTGAGGGGAGGTGGGCAGAGCGCATGTTTAGCATGTACGAGGTCCTGGGTTTAATTCCCAGTACTTCCATTAAAAAAAAAAAAGAAATTATGCTTGAGAAGAATATTTAACGTTATAAATTACTAAGTTAAGGAAGGTAAAGTATGATAAAAATCTGCAAAAGAAGAAAGCAAGAGAGCAAGTGTGTATGCATGTAAATGCACAAAGAAAAGGAGACCCTGAGCCTCCAAAGACAAAAAAGAACTTATACATAATTACTGTACTCCAGTTAGTAAACTTACTATTTTTTTTTTTTGCAAGACCAAGGGTTAGTAATTCTAAAACTACATCAGGAATATGCTAGGATGGAGGAATTAAGTTAACATATTTTGATTAATGAGAGCCAAGTTTCTCACAAGTGGAGAAAAGAGTTATCATTTAAAAAGGGGGGAAGACTAAAATGAACCATTGGTGTTAAACTGGAATTGGAAGTTTTAGAATAAAGTCATGGTTTTATGAATGTAAATGTTTTTCATACCCAAACACACACACACACACACACACGTACACATACATACACAGATAAATAGATACACAAATAGATACTGATCTCTGTGTGTACATACTAATATTTCCTAGCTTTGGCCACTGACAAGGCCTAGAGGCAAAGACACCCAGACAGCGACAGTCAACAAGTCTCAGATTTTAGTTTCTCAAATCATTCTCTAAGAAGAAATAAACCCTCATAAGACTATATTTATAAGAACAAACAAATAAGTGAATAAAGTAAACAAATGGAGGAGAAGGGAAAGTTCTTCCTTACAGTAGAGTTCTGAGAATGATGGAAATAGAAGTTTGTTTCAAGACAAAATCACCAATGGATGATGAAAATAATGTAGGAAAATATGATGAGAAACAGGATAACCGCATAGCCTCAAAGTATCTGGCCACAACATGTTAATTACAAAAGGAAAACAAGGAACTTTACAGTGGAGAAGGCTGGCAGACACCACCTCCAAGCAACAGAGTTAACACCGCTGGTTTAACACATCCATGTCACAGGCCTCCTGCTACGACACACCGAGAGGGGAAAACATCACTTCTGTGGGACTGCCAGTAATAAATAACTTCAATGTAACTATGAGGAAATATCAAGCAAACCCAAACTGAGGGATAGCTCTATAGGCCACCGGGCCAATACTCTTCACAAGTGCCAACGTCCTGAAAGTCAAGGAGACGAAGGAGACGTGACAACTAAATGCCATGTGGGATCCTGGACTGAAGCCTGGTCCAGAGAAAGGGCATTAGTGGGATAAAATCCAAATGGTCAAAACTGGAATGGGGTCTGTAGACCAGTTAATAGATTGGACTGGTACTGAGGCAAGATGTTAACATTAGGGGAAGCTGAGTTAAAGACACTTGAAAATTTCATTGTACTATTTTTACAAACTTTTTGTAAGTCCGAATTACTTCAAAATGAAAAAATTTAAAAACATTTGAATTAAAAATTTTAATTTATTAACAAAAACAAAAGAGCCTCATATTTATGGGGGGGGATATAATTACTATGAATGACTTAAATTTTACTATGTTGTTTTTCTAAATTTTCTATAATGAAGTATATTACTTTGATAATTAAAGAGAAAACTATTTTTCTCTGGATGTTATTTAGAAGGAGCAAAAAGTATTCCAGAAATATAAACATCATCCCAAGAAACTGGATATAAGAATATTTAAGAGAGGCTAAAAGTACTTGACTGAATCCTTTTCCCTTATAGCAAATTTAGAAATAGACTCCTTGGGAAATCACTAATTTCCATTATTATATAGCCTTTGAATCATAATTGACTGAATGGTGAAAAAAGTATGAATGAGTTCATATACATTATAACTTTTGTATATGTATATCTGTAAGTATATCTCTTAGTATAAAAACTTAATTCCTCCTGCAATTTCCTTCCAACCTTTCCTGACCCCTGAGTTCATTAACAGGTCAGTATCTGAGGGGAAAAAAACAGCCACAGGAAACACAAATGAGTATCCAGGGCCACAGCTACAACTTTAGGAACTTTAACCTTTGTTTATAAAGTGTGACTAATCAAGAGTGGCAAACCATCTTCCTAGAGAGATAAACCATATGTTAGTTACAACAAGGGTGTACAAAATTTACCTGTTTTTAAGCCTTATTTCCCTTCTAATTCCTGATAATTTATGGGTACATGAAACATCCCTCTTCTTTTAACCAATAAAATTAAGGGTTTTTCCCCCGATATTAAAATTGTTAGAAGAATAAAATAATAAAAACAAATTTCTTTATGAAGAAATTAAAAATCACCCCAAATCCTGCTACACAGAGATGGCAACTGTTAATATTTTGATTCTCTCTCTATATATTTTTACACAGATGTAGAATTCGTAAGTGGGATTATAATATTTTGTAGTGTTCTATAACCTAAAAGATGCTTGGGTTATTTCTAAGGCTTTAATTTTGCAAGTGCCTGCACACACATCTTCACAGACTCAGTCACTCTACCTTCAAAAATACCTAAGTCCTTTGAAAATCTTAAAAATTATTTTTTATTATAGAGATGTCTAAAAAGGCATAATGTAAAAAATTAAAAGCTCTTATAATCTCATTCCATAGGTGCTTCTTCCACCCTGCTCCTCTCATAGTCATCTCCCAGTAAATGGCAGCTCCAGCCTTCCAGTTGCTCTGGAGAAAAGCTTTGGAATCATCTTTGGCACCTTACTTTCTGTAAAACCCCCTGTCCAATCCATTAGCAGATTCTGTTAGTTCTCCTTAAAAAGTATATATATTATATATATATATATATATATATATATATATATATATATATATATATAGGATCCAACCAATTCTCACCAACCTCACCCATACCAAACTGGTCCAGCCACCACCATTTCTCGCCTAGCTTCAGAGCACTCAAGGTATACAATTCATTGATATAGTTTCAGTCCTCATTGCAACTGACTAAGGAACATCAAATGCCAAGGTTTTGCACAGGATCAAAGAATATCTACAATTTTCTAAAAAGGCTATAAAAATACTCTCCCTTCTTCAGACTACACAACTCTGTGAGGCTGGATTTCCTTCACATACTTCAACTAAAACATCATAGTGTAACAGACTGATTGCAAAAGGAGACAAATAAATTTAGCTGACTTCTATTAAACTAGATATTAAAGATATCTGCAAAAATGTAAAACATTGATATACTTTTCACTAATTTTCACTGTTCTGGGAAGTAGTTATTTTTCATGAAAATAATTATTTATATTAATATATAATGGGTTTATTAATACTATTTTTAAATGAATAATAAATGTTTGAGAATTTGTTTTAATTAATATGGTAAACAGTCATAGACATAACCCAACATAACCATCAGTGAACCACTGTTCTATCACTTCACTCTCATTCCGAGTAAAATCCAAAATCCTGACCATGGTTTACAAACTCCCTACATGACCTGAACACTTTTTCTCTATAATCGCACTCCTACCCTCTCTAACCTCATTTATAGCCACTGCTTTTCATCTTTTTTTAAAAATGACCTTCTAGATATTTCTGGAATATACCAAGTAAGTTCCTGATGAGTCCTGACACTGCTCTTCTTAATATTTAGAATACATTTCTTCAGATAACCCTATGGCTCACCCCCTCACCTTATAAGCAAGGTAGTTCCTCAATATCACATTAAAAAATAATACAAAACAGTATCCTCCATCTTTCTCCATATTTCCTTTATTATAATTTGTTATTACTTTAAAACAGCAGTGACCACAACTTGACATATTTTTAATTGCCTGCCTTCTCCATCTTGAGTGAAGCCTATCACAGTAGGTTCTCTTCTGTCTGTATGCTCAGGATCTAGAAGAGCAGTTGGCACTTGGTTTACCTTCAATAAATTTTGATGGAATGGATGACTGAAGTTGTCATCTTATCGCATTATTTATATTTGCTTTTCCTTTGAAAATTCTCGATTTGATACACTGAGTTTTCTCAACAATGCTACAATAAAAATGTTTACATGCAAGTATATTTTATTCTAAAACAGGGGAAAAAAACCCAGAAATAATAGGAGAAAATGTAGGTCATCAGAAATGATTTTTGGGGGCAGGGCTTTGGCTCAGTGGTAGAGAACATGCTTAGCATACATGATGTCCTAGGTTCAACCTCCAGAACCTGAATTAAGAACAAACAAACAAAAAATGATTTCATACCTGACATACTCTGAGAGCTTGGTCCAACACTGTTTTGGTATCAGTGTCATAATCTGGG
This sequence comes from Camelus bactrianus, assembly GCF_048773025.1. Lineage (NCBI taxonomy): Eukaryota > Metazoa > Chordata > Mammalia > Artiodactyla > Camelidae > Camelus > Camelus bactrianus. The sequence goes on along the minus strand of NC_133546.1, from coordinate 51,288,747 downwards.
CAGGGCAGCATGGCTCTGCTGAGATGTGCCTGCAGTAGGAGATGTGCTTTGGTGTGAGGGCTGTCAAATGAATGAGGATTTGATTCAAAGGGAAGACATTTCGCCAGTTCGCTGTTCATATGATCTTCATTGTGTCTTACTGGCAAATCTGTGTATTCTTCCGCATCCTGAAAAAGCAAACACACCCATGCAGATATATATATTAATGTACTGGATCAAAAGTATAATAGTTAATGTACTTCTTAGTTCTAATGACTGACATTTAAAACAGTTCAGAAAACCCACATCCCTTAAAACTTTGCTCTGTTCAGTACTACCACTAATATTAAGCAAAAGCAAGTAGTGTATAATATACCTGAAATTATGACTGCTCTTCTTATTTATACAGTCAACAAGAACAATACAGACCCTACTAGGTATCAAACACTGGGCTGGACTGGGCTGGCAGCAGTGCACCAGAAACTGAGAGTCTATCACAGACAGACTAGTTCTACAAAGTGGAAATAATGTTATGATATGGGAAGTACAGAGTGCTGAAGGGATATGCAGTTTGGGGGCTTAGTTATTTTAGAGGGTCAGGAAAAGCTTCCTGGAAGAAGTCATATTTAACTGAAGAACTATAGGATGAGTGGAAGAAATAATGCAAGGCTGGGAGAAAGGGGGATGAGGATGAGATTCGTGAGGTAAGAAATGCATGAAGACCAGAATCATTAACTTAAGATTTACTGAAATTAGATTAAAATAAAATTGCTCAAAATTGAGATTTCTGGTTCTACGTGTTAGGAACTTAGAAACCACCACTCTGTCCTAATAAATAAAAAGCCAAACAGATAGAAAAATCAACAACTTGTCTTGCATTCATATGAGACAGGAGGACACAGGGCAAAGTGCTGCCCCCAAGACTGGAAACACAGGCAAATACATGGAGTCACGCTTAAGAAGAACAGAGACTCAACAAGCAGAAAATGCCACGGGAATCAGTGCTAGGGTAAAAAAACCTGAACTGTAATTGATGAATTTTGAGAGGCTTGGTGTGGACAATGCTGAGAGCTAAAAACTCCAGGGGGACCCAGTCACAGGGGGCCCCACAATACTGTGAGATTTACCTCCGGGAGCTCGACCGGATTCCCACAGTAAGTATCACAGAAAAAAATCCCCATGGGCTCCTAGCAAGGGGAGAGGAAAGGAAACATTCTGAAATATGCCAGAGCACTCTGTTTTTCACAAGGCCTGCTCTTAGGAGGAACCAGTTAACCAGAGCCTAACCTGGGATACTATCAGAGCCTAACTGATCTGGGGAAGGGAAACATTAACTGTAACCAGGTCTACCTCTGCACATGGGAGAAGGGAAATACCCCTCTCCAGTACGTTCTAGCCATCCTGTCCCATCTAAGGGGGAAGGGCAGAAAAACTGAGAAACAGTTGTGAAATTCATAGCCCAGAGGCAAAGGCTCACTGAAAGCCTTGGGACCTAATTATTGGACCATAGAACGTTCTTTCCACACCGCAGTGCCCCACCTCACTACCATATTACTAAAGGCCTATTTATAGCAGTCCTTTTTACCCAATACATTATGTTCAGCTATCAAGAAAATAATTACAACATATACCAAAAAGCTTGAAACACAATTTGAAGAAATAGAGCCATCATCAGAATCAGACATGGCAGGGATGTCAGAATTATCCAATCAGGAATTTAAAACAGCTATGATTAATATATACTAAGGGCTCTAATAGATAAAATAGCAAGTAAGAACAGATCAAAAATGGAAGCGAAGAGATGGGAATCCTAAGAAAGAAGCAAAAAGAAATGCTAAAGACAAAATCATTGTAACAGAAATGAAGAATGCTTTTGGTGAGCTTACTGGTAGTCTGGATATGGCTAAGGAGAGAATTTCTGAGCTAGAGGATATATCAATCGAATCTCTGAAAACTGAAACACAAAAACAAAGGCTGAAAAAAAAAGGACAGAAAAAGACTATCCAAGGATTGTGGGACAACAGCAAAAGATGTGACATATGCATAATGGGAATACCAGAAGGAGAAGAGAGAAAATAATAGAAGAAATATTTGAAACAATATTGATTGCAAATTCCTCCCAAATTAATGTCAGACACCAAACCACAGATATGGGAAGCTCAGAGAACATCAAACAGAATAAACAGCAACAAACAAACAAACAACCCCAAAACAAAATGCCCCAAAGCCCCCAAATCCCAAAAAACACCACACCAAGGCATACCATCTTTAAACTACTAAAAAATCAAAGCTAAATAAAAGTTTCTGAAGGAAGCAGGAGGGAAAAAAACACCTTACCTATATAGGAACAAAGATAAATATTACTTCTGAATTATTCTTCTCAGAAACCATACAAACAGGAATAGAGTGGTGTGAAATATTTAAAGTGTTGAGAGAAAAAAGCCCACCAACCTGGAATTCTGTACCCTGTGAAATTATCCTTCAAAAGTAAAAGGGAAATAAAACTTTCTCAGACAAATAAAAATTGAGTTTATTTGTTGCCAGCAGACCAGCAGACTTGCCAGTAGACCTGCCTTGCAAGAAATATTATAAGAAGTTCTTTAGAGAGAAGGAAAATAATAGAAGTCAGAAATCTGGACCCATATGAAGAAAGGAAGAGCACTGAAGAAGGAATAAATGAAGGTAAAACAAAAACTTATTTTTCTTACTGTTAATTGATTTAACAGACAACACTTTGTTCAAAATAATAATAGCAACAGTGTATTCAATTACATATGCATATGTATATGTCTCATGCTTATGTATGTGTCTTGTCTTATATATGTAAATAAACTGAATGACAGAAATGATACAAGAGATAGGAGGAAGGAATTACGATTACTGTCATTATAAGATACTCATGTTACCTGTGAAGTGGTATAGTGTTATTTGAAAGTAGAATTTGATTAGTTTTAAACGTACATTGCAGAGTCTAGGGCAACCACTAAAAAAGGCAAAAAAAAAAAAGTATAACTGATATGCTAAGGAGAAAATGGAATCATATAAAATGCTCAATTAGGACCACAAAAGACAGAAAAAGCAGAAAACAAAAATAGGAACACAGGGCAGCAAATAGGAAACTAACAAATGTAGTGATAGTAATCCAACTATATTTGAATGTCAGGTCTAAATGAACCGATTAAAAGACAGACTTTCAGGGTGGATCAAAAAACATGAACCAACTATATGTTGTTTACAACAAACCCACTTTAAAGACACAGACAGGTTTAAAGGCAAATGGACGGAGGGAAATATATTATGCTAACACTAATCAAAAGAAAGCAAGAGTAGTTATATTAACTTCAGACAGAGCCAACTTCAAAGCAAGGAAAGTTATCAGGAATAAAGAAGAAAACTACATAATGATAAAGGGGTCAATTCTCCAAGAAGATACAACAGTTCTTAATGTGTATGTACTAACAATAGAGCATCAAACTATGAATGCAGTTAGTGAATGCAGGATTGGCTTAATATTTGAAAATAAATTAATAAATTCACTTTATTAATAAACTTCAAAAGAAAAACCACACAATCATCTTAATTGATGCTGAAAAATATTTTGACAGAATCTAACATCCATTACTAACAAAAACTCTCGGCAAACTTGGAGAAGAAGGGTACTTTCTCAATCTAGTAAACGGCACCTCTGAGAAACCTACAGCTAACATCGTATTTCAGTAATAGACTGAATGCTTTCCTCCTAAGATCAGGAACAAGACAGACATTTCTGCTCTTAGTACTTCTATTTAATATTGCACCTGAGGTTCTGGCCAGTGCAATTGGGCAAGAAAAAGAAATAAAGACATCAAGAATGAAAAGGAAGAAGTAAAATTGTCTTTATTTATAGATGACATGATCATCAGTGTAGGAAATCTGACAGAATCTATAAAATATTCTACTAGAATAAATGAGTTTAGCAAGATTACAGGATACAACATTAATATAAAAATTGTATTTCTGTATATTAGCAATGAATAATCAGAGCTGAAAAACAAATTTACAATAGCATAAAATATATAAAGTACAGTCGTCCTCCTTACCAGAGGTCTCCAACTCCAAGACCCCTAGTGGAAATACTGAACCCTATACCTACATCCTATGTTTTTTCCTACATATAATACCTATGATAGAGTTTAACTTATAAATTTGGCATAGCAAGAGAGAATAAGAAGAGTATCTGAATTGCCAGCAACACTACTCTGTGCTTTGGGCCCACTGTTAAGTAAAATAAGGGTTACTTGAACACACGCACAATGATACTGTGACAGGTGATCTGATATCCAAGAAAGCTACTAAGTGACCGATGAGCGGGATACTTAGGACAAAGGGATGATTCATGTCCTGGGCAGGATGCAACAGACAGTGTGAAATTTCATTAGGCTACTCAGAGCAGCATGCAACTTAAAACTTATGCATTGTTTATTTCTGGAATTTTCCACGTAATATTTTTGGACTGCTGTTGACCATGGGTAACTGAAACAATAAAAAAAGAAATCATAGATAAGGGGGAACTACTGTATTTAGAGATGAATCTGACCTAAAAAAAAAAACAAAAAACAAAGACCTGTACACTGAAAATTACAAAATGCTGTAACATTGCTAAGGAAAACTAAAGAAGACATAACTAAATGAGGAGTTGCACCTTAATTCTCCTAAAATAAATCTATCTATAGACTTAATATAATCTTAAACCAAACCACAACAGACTTTTTTTTCCCCTCTCTGGTAGATACCGAAAAGAAGATTTTTAAAGGGTTTTGATCACCAATTTCAATATATGTGCGTGTGTGTATGTATGTATGTGTGTGTGTATGAGGGGTGTTCCCACACCAACAGCACATCTTAGACACTAGCTAGGTGTCCTACAATTCAACCCAGTTCTGACACTATCTACCCAGAGACAGCATCAGATTCTGAAAGTTAAGGATTCAGTCCTACGATATTGCCAACTGCCAACGCGACCCCAGATGCCGGCTGAAAGCGCAGGTTATCCCCTGTGCTTCTGATGGACTGGCTATATAGATTGGAGGTTCCAAAACCCCACCTTAGGTGTAATTAATCGGTTAGAGTGGCTCACAGAACTCAGAGAAACACTTTACTTACTGGCTTACTGGTGCATTATAAAAGGATATAGCTTAGGAACAGGGAGATAGAAGAGATGCATAGGGCAATGTATGGGAAAAGGGCTCAAAGCTTCGATGCTTTCTCTCAGCACACCATTCTTCCCAAGTCTCTGTATGTTCACCAACCTGCAAGCTCTTCAAACCCTGTCCTTTTGATTTTTTTTGGAATCTTCATTAGGTGGATATGACTGATTAAATCATTGGCTGCTGGTGACTGAACTTAATCTCCAGCCCCTCCCAGCTTTCCCCAAGGAATACGGGAAGGTGGGAAGTGGTGAGACTGAAAGTTCCAAACCTCCAATTAGATGCCTGGCTTCACCAGCAACCAGTGCTCATCCTTTGGTGCTTTTCAAAGTCACCTAATTAACATATCAAAAGAAACCTTCACTGCTCTCCTCACTTAGGAAATTCCAAGGGTATTAAGAGCTCTGTTTAGGAGCTTCCAGAACTGGGAAGACCGAATATTTATTATAAATCACAATGTCACAATTTCAAAACTCATATGGAAATGCAAAGGACCTAGAATAGCTGAAAGAACTCTGAAAAAGGAGAACAAAGTCGAAGAGCTGGTGCTTATTATCTGATTTCAGAACTTAATACAAAGCTACACTGAACAAAAAAGTGTTGTAGTGAAGTAAAATAGAGTCCAAAAATAAACCATACTTATATGGACAAACAATTTTAGACAAAGTCTCAAAGGCAAAGCAGTGGAGAAAGAATAGTCTTTTCAAGAAATAGTATCAGAATAATTGGGTATCCACATGCAAAAAAAAAAAAAAACCATAAAAACCCCAAAACAACAACAAAAAATCCTTCAATCTCTACCTTGTAGTACATACAAAAATTCACTTAAAATATATTATAGACATACATGTAAACTCTAAAACTATAAGACTTTCATATGAAAACATAAGAGAGTATCTTTGCTACCTAGGATTAGGAAGTTTTTTTTACAACAGGATAATTTAAAGTTTGATTTATAAAAGAAAAATTGATAAACTGAGCTTCATTGAAATAAAAATCTTCTGTTCTTAATGAAAATAGAAACCACAGACTGAAAATATTTACAGGGTATATATCTAATATGGTACTTGTATCCAGAATATATAAACTCTCAAAACTCAGACTGAGAAAACAAACAGCCCAGTAAAAAACCGGGCAAAGATTTAACAAATATTTTACATAAAGATGTGCAATATCATTACTTATGGTAAATACAAATAGAATGGCCAAAATTTAAATGACTAACACATCAAGTACTGGTAAAGAGGTAGAAAAACTGGAAGTTTCACACACAGCTGGCGGGAATGTAACATGTTATCATCTGTCTGGAAAACATTTTTACATTTTCTTAAAAATTAAACACACAATTATGATGTGAATCAGCCACTCCATTCCTAGAGATTTGCCCAAGAGAAAACATGTCCACAAGAAGACTTGTACACAGAAGTTGACAGTAGCTTTACTTATGAAGTAAAAAACTGGAAAAAATCTAACCGTCCATCAGCAGGTGAGGGGATTAAACAAATTGTGTTTTATCCATACAGTGGAATTCTACTCAGCAATAAAAAGAATGAATTATTGATACGCGCCATAACATGGATGAATCTCAAAATAATTATGCTGAGTGAAAGAAGCCCGACCAGAACAAGAGTTTTCATTGATATGATAATATAATATCACTTATATATAGAACGTGCAAACTCATCTCTAGCTCACAGACAGGTACAAGATAGCTTCTGATTTGTATCTGAAAGGCACAAGATTCTTGCCTATGAAATAAGACTTACAATGACACTCTTTAAGATACTATTTGGAATTCAGTAATACAAAACCATTAGAGTATTCTACTATCTACGTATAATATATCTTCACCTTTTCTTGTTTGATTTACAACTTCAGAAATTTGTGCCTTTACTGTATGTTAAGAATATACTACAAGACCATTAAAAAAAAGGACAATGATGATAGGGTTATATCCTTATGATAAAAATTCAGCCTATATTAATGGACAAACTTCTGTTTCAAAAATTGAATGAAATAAATTTATTTAAATAAATATTTGTTGAAGATCCACCTGATGAGGGAGACAGACATTACTCATTACTTGCATAAATAAATGCAAATTTGGTATGGTGACAAATGCAATGAAGAAGAAATACATAAAAGCATGAGAGTTTAGCAGAGAAATCTGAGGTCATAAAGGTTTCCTGAAGGAAAAGGCAGACATGCTCTGATACAGAGGATATGGAGATGGTAACCAGATGAAGATGAAGTGAAGAGTGTTCTAGGAACCGTATATAGTATATGCAAAGGCCCTGTAATGGAAGGGAAAATGATGAGTCCAAGAGACTGAAAAATGTTGTCTAAAGATAATTTCAATGGATTTAATACCTGAAAAAAATATCTCAAATGAATATTTGGAACATTCTGTTTGACTAAACTGGATAAATAAACGAATATAATTTTATAATATACAGTTAAACACATTTAATAGAAATATTAAAGTAATCATTACATTGCCTCTCATTCATGAATTATGTCTCTTGCTTTATTTGTTTTGCAATAGTCAAAACTATCACAGCTGCTTGATACTATTTTGAACACTGTCTTCACCCTTTTGCACTGCTTTATGTAAGAAGGGTATGCTGACACATTAGCAGTTAATGTTTTGCCCCTGTGTGTCATCTTGGTTTTCTTTTCATATGTCATTTCAGCTCTTTCCTGTTCTCTCTGAAGTTATCTGCTAAAGAAGGACCAGTTACATATGACAGTGCTATTATTTTTGATTTCAGGTGAATTTCAGGGTGAAAGCATTGTTACCTGATACTGAAGCTTCTCAACCTAATATCTGGGCTCCATCCAAATCCCCATCAACACCCGTCCACCTATCCCAGCCTAGCCAAATGGCTTAAGAAAACCGTGACAGCAGATAAGGAAAAAGATGGTTTAGTAATCTAAAACATGATCTTTTCTTTCAAGGAAATTAAAATGACATTGGGGAAAACAGTTTATATAAATAATTATTTTAAGTGCAGAATAAAATACTGTTATTCAGAGAAGAGCGCTGAAGTGTACTGGATGTGTTGGAAAGTTTCCCAAAAGAGACAGTGTTTGTTCTAGGCTTAGAACAATTTGTAGAAGAGGAGAGAGGGAGACAGATTCCTTGCATTCCAGGCACAGAAAACAGTATGAGCAGATCCATAAAAACAGATAAGGAGGGGTCTAAGGTTTAAGCCTCAGGGATGAGGAGAATGATGATGCTATTAATACCAGAGAAGTTGGGAACACTCAGTGAGCAGGAGCTTTCTTTTAAGCATGCAAAATACACTTAAAGAGAGGGCATAATCCACATAGCTGGGTGGAGGTGAAGGGAGAAGAAATAAGCTGTAAATCTATTTTACAATCCAAAATTTTATTCATATTTAGATTTTTTTCTACTGTTCATAAAATACAACTTCCTCTGATCTTTTACCAGATGAAAATCAAATAACTATTTTAATACTGCAAACTGTATCAGTTCTCCAGGCTTTAGATACAAAGGGAATAGGTTTAGATTTACAAATTATATGAAAAATTACATTAAAATCAAATTATACGGAAAGTAAGAATTTAGCTTAAAGTGCTAATTAATACCATTATCTAAGTAATCCACTTCCCTTAGTACAATCCCGATCAAATTTGATTATATACATTACACACCCTGCTTCCCGACACTGTGTGTGTGTGTGTGTGTGTGTGAGAGCTATTGATTGATTGATTGGAAGGAAACAATATAAACTAGGTATTTCCCAAATACCTGTGAAACTGTGAACATCTTCCTGTGGTGTATGATTCTAGCATCCAAAGATGCACATTTTTCATAAAGCATGACTTCTAAATGCAAGCCAACTACCTCAACTGGTGCTAAAGAAACAAGGATCTGCTCCAATACTAGGGGAAAAAATAATCGTGCTGAATTCACTGAGAAGCAGCCTATCTAAACAGACAACTCACTATCATGCTTACTGTAACTTTGAGGGTTATTTTCAGGTAAATTTGATCATTATGCTTTTTATTGTATTTGCTTACTTTAGAATCTAAACTCTATGTAAGATGTGACTCCACTGTTCTTCAAACCATGCCAATCCTGCTTGAATTACCCGATTTATTGCTTTAATCCCCTGCTTCACCAGGATTGTGATTTTGCTCACTGCCAGCAGTATCAGTATCAGATGAGTCTGCTAACAGCTGAGTACATTTTAGGTTGGAAAAAATGCTCTGTGGTAGAGAGATCCTTCTAAGTCAAATAGGGGAGCCATCAGATCTTTAATGTAGATTACCCAAAGACAGTGATCTTACTGAAAAATTTAATTTGGTGGATGCCTTTTTTCAGTGCATAAAAGCAATCTAAGGGTTCCTTTATTAATTAAACTAAGGGTTTCTTAATTTCTTTGCAAAATGTGTACACTTTAATAAACATTAAGAGTATTTTCATAGCCACAATGGACAAGGTCTTAGTGTACTGAGGCATTTATTTACCAGATATTCACTCAGGATACACTATTGCCAGGTATACAATGTTGAACAAAAACAAAGACATGATTCACTACTCTCACGAAGACTTATAGTCAAGTTGGGGATAGGGGTGCAGACCTCAATCAAAACTGACCATGAATAAATGTAAAATGACAACTGGACAAGTATATGGAAGGATGGGTACAAATAATAGCAGTAGGTCAACTGAGCTGAAAGAGTGAAAAAAATATATATTTAGGTAAAAAAGGGAGAAGTGATAGGTTAAGGCTCAAATTTGAGTTGAAAGAGGGACACTGATTCTTATACACTCTTTGGAATGCTTATGTAGGCTTTATTATTTAATATATTCTTTTGATAAGTAACATCTTTTTCATTATTAACTTTGACACAGGCAATGATTTTGAGATCTTCCAAGAGTTGGTATTTGATTTGCTTATAAAATATCAAATCAATAATAGTTTCTATAGCTACAAATTATCCAAAATTAAATGAGGTTTCATCAAAAGCTATTACTTCCTTTGAGGATCCCTCCTTTTCTGTTTCCAGTGTTTGAATTAAAGGAGAATCCAAAGAACGTAGAAGGTAATTCATCCCCTTAGAAATGTTACAGATAACGACGGTGGTATGCATGGTGTGAGGTGGTAGAGAGAACACGGGATCCGGGAATTGATACAACAGGTGGATTTTACAAGCTATGTGACCTTCTGAGAGTAACTGAACCTCCCCAAGTTCCAAATTCCTTATCTTAAACTGGGATTTGGTGTGAGGAGTCAATGTGAAATACTTAGAAGCTGTAAGACTTGGTATAGATGTCAGGCATTAATGCTGTAGTAATAATCCTCACACCTGATTCCATACAGAATGTTAACTGAGGCTTGAGATTCAATTATTTGAGTTTTGTTCTACAGTTTTCAGTTGTAAACCTTTGTTTATAATTATGTAAACACACTTCCCTACCTAAAATGACATTTAATTAACTTACTTTGAAAAACATGATGATTCTTAAATATTATCTAAACAAATAATATTATTATTCATGCTCTACTAGTAGTGGCATATTCATTTTAACCGAGTAATCACAGTTTTTCTGTAATTGCATTACAGAAAATATTGGTTCTTTGAAAGACAGTGTTCTCAATATGGGACAGTCAAATTAAAGATAAAATATTCAGGAATTATATTCTCTTGAACTACAGATTTGATATTGAAGGCTTTAGTCTCCAAATTCCAATTAGGTTTCTTTTAAATCCATATTAATCAAACATTCACAAAAGCACATCACCGTGTGATAAGGAAATATACGCTCTCTTCAGTGATAAGGAAATACGCTCTCATCACTGAAGTGAACTAACTCAAAATACTGTGAAGAGAAAAGGAAAAGGAAGAATCATTTATATGACACACCTGATGCAACTTTTTTGAAGAAAAAGTATTATGGATAGTTAGTTACAGTACTCTGAAACCCTACAGTGTTTTCTAAATAAAACTCAAGTGCTATTTGACACAACATTGTAAAATGATTATAAATCAATTAAAAAAAGTAAAAAAAAAAAAAAAACCCCAAAACTCAAGTGCTATGAACCACAATAATGAAAAAGAAAATATCGATTTTTAGATCAATTAGAATATATAAAACATTATCAGCATTATTAACTCATTTTTTTGTGGTCTGATTATGAATTTGGGCAGCACTTTAAAATGAAGACTCACTGAAGACACTGCTATTTAACCCTCAATTGCTCTGCTAGACCTTCCTGTGAAAACCATGGTCATTTATTCCTGGAATTCCAGTTCACAATTTTTCTAAGCTCTTTAGAATGTTTGCTTCACCACTTTACTAAGCTCTTATCTCCTCCAATTATTTTATTCTGGGTGATTCAGAATACTTACAAAGGAGATTTTTTTACTTAGTTTGGATTGGTTAGAAAAGCAGCAAACCCAGGATCAGCAGAGAGAGCTAGTAAAATAATGAAATCCCTGCTTCAAAACAAACAAGCAAACAAAAACCTTTCCTAGCCACTTCTTCCTCTGTAGGACACTCTCTTTATCTCCAAATTACTCCTCTAATTTTAAACAACTTGTCTAGTTAATTTCCTGTGTGTGATCACTGACTATAAGTGAGGCTCGTTTTCTTATCTACATCGTGTGGGTAATTAAAGGAAATTGAAAGTGGGCAGTGAAGCTTTCATGCAACTGGGCCTGCAGCTGAACGGAGGGCAGTGAGGTCAGTCGAGTCCATTATATCTTTATGTGAGAGGCTGGTTTGTCTGCCCTGTCCTTGTTTATTTAGTGTAGGCTGGACAGGCTACTAACTGCAAATCTATGTCTCTGATTTGCCCAGCTGTCCTTGAATAAAGACATCTTCTCTGAAAATGTTAAATGACAGTGATTGACAACCTATGATGAACTTGGCTCACAACCCCCTGCTACTGTTTTTAGATTGCAAAAGAGAAATCAGAATAAAGAAACATCTTTCATAATCACATCAAATGGGCCCTGCTGTTCACTCAATAGTTTTCATTTTGTTTCCCTTTTCATCACAAACCTCAATCTGTTCTACAAATGCTATAAACTCAGCTACTCCACATAAAGAAAAAAATTAAAAAAAAATCAACCAAACATATGTATGTATGCTACTACATTTTGCTTGCAAATTCACACTAATTTTAGTTTACTAGGGCTATACACTCTTACATAATGATTTGTTCACATCACTGTATCACTAAATTAATCGTTTGTTCTCCAAAGAACAATCTGGGAAATCTATACTGCTGAGGTATGTCTTTCAGTGATTAGGTGGCACTTTGGTTTAGTTAGGACTCTGGTAGCTTTATCCAATATGTAAGTCTTATATCTCCTTGTGGCCCTTAAATATGGTGACTGGACAGCTTACTTTTTAGATTTGTTAAAGTAAGAAGCTTATCAAATACTTTGTATCTGCTTTGCTTTTTCTCTTTAATGAAAGTGTATAAAGATGTGAATTTTGTTTGAGTATGTATGTATGAGTGTGTTTATGCATATTTTTTTCTTCTCGGTGCAATCAATAACTGTAAGAGTCTGCTATACCAAAGCAAATTACCGAGGTAAGAAACAGCCATCATGGGTTCACGCGTGGTCTTGTGTAAGCACGACGTAGCAGTGAACTAGTGCTTCTGTGTCGCTGCACACATCACTGCCCACGCTGAACTCTCTCTCTAAGTAGCAGATAAGAGGGCACTTGGACAGTGGGATGGCAACCTGATCAAGGTGAGGGACTAAAGAAGCTGCAAACTATAACTTAATCTCTGTCATGGGAAAAGCAAAACTTATAAAGTTAATGAGTTCTAGACTTTAAGTAGCACTTGATTAATTTGTAACATTCTGAGGCGTTAAAACAAACCAAAATTAGTTTCTCACATTCCAGTGCTGTCTTTTGGCCACTGAAGCCGTAGAAAAAGCATTTCAGTAAATTTCCCTGATAGGAAACCTGTTTATTTTCTGTGCCTTTATGAAGCACTAAACTAATTTATTATGTATTTCATAATAATATTAAAAAAATTAATCTGGCATTTACCAAACCAGGTCCAGATATTATAAGGGATAAAATTTAAGGGATTATATTTTTATTACTTCCGATTACTTTTATTCAATCATTAATTTACTAGAAAACTGTGACACAACTTATTTTTTAAATCATATATATACATAATTAGTATTATTTCTAACACTCATGATTTGTACTTTTATTAAACTTATTTATTCAAACTGAATAAATCATATATTACTATAATGAATAAAGTATATTTATTTCTAAAATAAAAGACTGCTATAAAGTAGACTTACTTACATGGAACTTACAATGACCTCAAAATGCAGTGAAAGGTATACTAGGAATAAGTTTAATAAGATTACAAGCTAAACGAAGAAAGTAAGATAAGAGCCCTTGGTTATAAAATATTTATTGAAAAATGATAAAACTAAGATCTAGTTAAGCAATAATAAAATATTTTTCTGATATGCACACACTTTGTTTCACTAAAATAAAATATCAAAATAATTTTATTATATGCAGATGGCAAACATGTTAACACTGATGGATATAATTGTAATTACTCATAGATCTATATGTGTTTCCTATCAGGGCTCATGTAAGTATATGTGTCTGATTTGTATCAATGTCTTAAAGTAATGGACATATGTTTGGCCTTCAACCAATTGGGGCAAGCACAGAATCATTTGCCAAAATTATATATGAACAAGAAATAGTACTTTATTCTTTGCATTGTAAGAATGACCACCTGGTTGACAGCTGGATTTTAAGGGATCTTACAATAGTGGGTACCAGCAGGTCTGCTGTACTTAAAATAATTTCAGTGGTGAGAATTCCATCAGGAACTTCCATTTCCCAGGATTTATAGCTAAGTCCTTAAAAAATTGCTCTTTGATGAAACTTAAAAAAATTCCTCAGTTTTCAAGGATATAATAAAAACACCTCACAGCTTAACAATGTTTAGATATTTTCCTCTTAAGAATAAAAAATCTTGGGGCCATCAGGTTTGAATCCTAAAAGCAAATAACTGAGATTAGCAGCAATATACAATAATTGTGTATGGTTAAATGTCACACTTTGCAGTCCACCTTTAAAAGCTAAATAAACTTCTTTTAATCACCTTGCTTCTGCCTTTAACACTTCACATTTTTATTAGAATGACTTTCTTTTTAATTTGCATTTCTATAGGCTATATGAGATTATATCAAATAGAAAACAAACAAAAAACTAAATAATAAAACCCAAAGTGGAAACATTAAAACACTTCTAATCTATTTAATATCTATTGACTATCTTTCATCCAGGAATTAAGAAATACATATACAAAAAGTAAAATAAATTTAAAAGCAAAAAAACAAAATAGGCCAATATACAAGAAATATCACGAGATAATACAGGAATAAGCGATACATGAGTGAAACAAACACTGGTGTCATGAATTTAGAAAAAGCAGTAACCACTGAATCTGAATAAGAGGATCTTTTAAGAGGGAGCTGAGCCAAGATGGATGGATGAACATTAGACACATAGTCCAGGTGGGAATTGGGCAAAAGTGTGAAGCTGAGCATACATACAGTGTGTTTAAAGGTGACAGAAGGTTCAGGTAAAAAAGGAAGGCTGTGGAGGGCTTTGACAGCCAGGTTAAGGAAATAATGCTTTATTATGTATGTAATTTTAGATTTTTGAGGGGAGAAATGATGCAAATGATGTTTTAAAACATAAATTGGCAGGGATGAGTTGGGAGAATTGAAGAGGAAAAAGAAACTAAAGTAGGAAGATCATTTAAAGAAGACTGTTTAGCACAATTGTTTTGGAATGGGTGACGAGAACCCAGACAGGAGCTGAAGAGTGAACAGTCTTGAAAAAAGAAACTTGAGGAAAAAAATTATGAAGGAACAGACTTGGTAGCTGGTGTAATATGTGGAACTGGGGCGGAGAAAAGTAGGAGCCATGGGTTACTCGAAGGAATTCATCTGGGGGGTATGAAAGAACACAAATACAATTGACAGACAAAACAAGGACAGGAATCCTGGAAATAATGAAGAGCAAGACTGAGACACTCTGAATGTGGGTCACAGAGGGACAATGAAGTGGGAATGTCCCCTGATCAACCAGAAGCTGGAACTGTAGTTCACAAGGGCGGCGAAGGCTGTGACTATGCTATGGGATTCAACCATTTAAAGGTAGTATTTTAAACTGTAATGTGGTGTGACTTGAGAAAGTGTGTACATAGGAAAGTAGACAAGCAAGAAAAAAAAAAACCGAGAACAGCTAGGAAGAGGATCCAATGTCAAACTATAAGAAAAAGAACTGCATAAGATATGGAAGTGTACTTTTAAGGATGAAGAGAGTATCAAGAAGTAACCCACGTTGTCAAATGCTGCAAAAAGATCCAAGAGAACGAACACTAGGAAAAGACTGTAGCTCTGGGTAACTCAGAGGGCATGGGGGACCTCTGGAAAATTTGAACAGTAACAATCCAGATTACAGGAAGTTATGAATAAATGGATGGAAGAGAAATGAAAACAGCCGGTTGAGACTTCATTTTCTATTTTGGCAGTGAATGGTAGAAAGGAAATAAGATGGTGATTTGAGGAGAATGTTAAAACCAAATAAAGAGGTTTTAAATCTCCCCAGATTTAGGGTGACCTACGCATGTTTAGTAATGCATTTTTTTTTTCAGTTAAAAAAGTTGTTTTAAAGTTTATAAGAAACAATATCAAGAAATCTACTGAGAAAATTGTATAAAAACAGGTATAATGGGGAGAACCAGTAGAGTATTAGAGCCAGCTTGTGAAAGTCAACTGTTATCCAGTTTATGAATATACCACATTTTGTTTACTTAGTCATAGACTGGATTTTCTCCACTTTTTGGCTACTATGAATAATGTACCTATGAACACTCACGTACAAGTTTTTGTGTGTTTGAACATGTTTTAATCCTTCTGGATATATACCTAGGAATGAAACTGGTAAACCATATGGTAATTCTGTTCAATGTTTTAAGGAACAGCCAAACCGTTTTCCGAAGCAGCTGCACCATTTATATTCCCAAAAGCAATGTATAAGAGTTCCAGTTTCTCCATATCCTCACCAATATTTGTTTATTTTCTTTCTGATTATAACCATTCTAGTGGGTGTGAAGTAGTATCTCTCTGTGGTTTTAATTTGCATTTTTCTAATAGTTACTGATACTAAGCATCTTTTAAAGTGCATATTGGCCATTTTTATATTTTCTTTGGAGAAATACTTTTTTCAGATCCTTTGGCCACTTTTTAACTGAGCCATTTTTATTGAGATTAAAAAGTTCTTTATATATTCTGGATGCAAGTTCTTTATCAGATGTATGATTTGAAAATATTTTCTTCCATTTGGTGGGTATCTTTCCACTTTCTTGGTGGTATCATTTGCAGCACAAAAGTTTTTTTGATGAAGTCCAATTTATCCACTTTATTTCTTTTGTTGCTTGCTCTTCTGGTGTTTTATCTAAAAAGGCATTATGTAATCCAAGGTGAGGAAATTTTACACCTATGTTTTATTCTACGAGTATTAGTTTTAGCTACCACATTTAGCTCTATGGTCACTTTTAGATGTTAAGTTTTGTGTATGATGTGAGGGAGGGGTCCAGTTTTATTCTTTTGTCTGTATATACTCAATTATGTGAGGAGCATTTGTTGAAAAGACTATTCTTTCTCCATTAAATTGGTTTGGCACCCTGCTATAAAAATCAACTGACCGTAACTGTACGAGTTTATTTCCTGACTCTTGATTCTATTTAATTGATCTATATGTCTCTCCTTTTACCACACTATTTTGATTAGACTAGCTTTGTAGTAAGCTTTGAATAAAGAATTACAAGTCTTCAAACTTCGCTCTTCTTTTTCAAGATTGTTTTGGCTAGCTGCCTTGCATTTCCATATGAATTAGAGCATCAGATTCTCAACTTCTGCAAATAAATCAGCTGGGATTTTCACAGGGATCATGTTGAACCTGTAGATGAATATGAAGAGTATAGCCATTTTAACAATAATTAAGTCTTTTGATTCATGAACATGAGATATCTCCATTTACTTAGAGAAATCTTCATTTGTTTAGATCTTTATTTTCAACAGTGTTCTGTAGTTTTCAGTTTACAGGACTTAACACTTCCTTGGTTAAATTTATTCCTAAGTATTTTATTCTTTTTGATGCTGTTATAAAGAAAATTGTTTTCTTGGTTTTATTTCATATTGTTCATTTCTAGTGTATGGCAATACAGTTTTGTTTTTGGTTTTTTTTTTTTTTTTTTTTTTTTGTATATTGATCTTGTATCCTGCAATCTTGCTCAACTTTTTAAAATTAACTCTAATAATATTTGGGTGAATTCCTGAAAGCTTCTCTATATACAAGATCATGTCTTTTGGAATTGGAAAGTTTTACTGCTTCTTTTCCAATCTGTAAATCTTTAATACCTTTTTCTTCTCTAATTGCCCTAGCTAGCATCTCCAGTACAATGCTGAATAAAATGGTGAGAATGAACATCCTCATCTTGTTCCTGATCTTAGGAAGAAAAGCATTCAGTTTTTCATCATTCAGCATAATGTTAGCTCAGGGTTTTTTTGTAGATGCCCTCTGTCAAGTTGAGGAAGTTCAATTCTATTCCTTTTTTATTGAGTGTTTTGATCACGAAAGGGTGCTAGATTTAGTCAAATGTTTTTTACCTGTCTATTCAGGTGATCATTTTTTTTCTCCTTTATTCTATTAAAATGTGAATTATATTACTTGCCTTTTGGATGTTAAATCAACCTTATATTCCTGGAATAGATCCCACTTGGTCATGGTATATAATCTGTTTACTCAGCTGCTGGATTTGATTTGCTAGTATTCTGTTGAGGATTTTTGCATCTATATTTACAGGGGACATTCATCTGTTGTTCTTGTGATGTCCTTGTCTGCTTTTGGTGTCAGGGTAATACTGGCCTCATAAAATGAGTTGGGAGGTGTTCTCTCATTTTTTAAAAAGAATTTATATAGAATTGATATTAACATATAATGTTTCGTAGAATTCATCAATAAAGTTATCTGAGCCTGGGATTTTCTTAGTGGGAAGTTTTAAAATTACTAATTCAATCTCTTTACTTGTTATATGTCAAATTTAGATGTCCTATTTCTTCTTGAGTCAATATTGGTAGTTCGTATCTTTTTAGGAATTTGTCTGTCTCATCTACATTATATAGTTTTTTGGCATAGAGTTGTTTATAGTATTCCCTTATAATCCTTTTTACTTCTGTGAAGTCACTTGTAATGACTTCTGTTTCATTATTGGTTATGGTGACTTGAATGTCCTACTTTTCTTGGTTAGTTTAGGCAAAATTTGTCAATTTTGTTGCTCTTTTTAAAGAGCCAACTTTTGGTTTAATTGACTTTCTCTACTGATTTTATATTCTCTATTTCATCTATTTCAATGCTAATCTTTATTCTACTCTTCCTTCTGCTTGTTCATTTTCTTCAGCTTCTTAAATTAGATTAGTTTACTGACTTGGGATATTCTGTAATATAGGCAATTATAATGATAACTTTCCAAAGTTATGTTCTTTCTATTATGCAAGGGTTTTTGTCATCTGAGTGTTCAGTATCTAAGTCTGCTGCAAAGTTGTGCAAGCAAGCAAGAGTCATAAGGCAACTATTCTCAAACATTTCAACCAGTTAAAAATTAGTCATCAAGCATTCTTTCTGACTGAATATTATCATTTAACTCTAGCCATCAGCCAACAACTCTGTCAGTCTCTAACTGTATAAGATCAATGCAACAATACAATGTAAAGTAATAAAAAAAGATTGCAAAATAAAACTAAACATCTTGGAAATGATGCATTATTTCACTAAATCCATGCAAGTGATGCATGTTGGAAAAACATGCAAATCCACTGGCAAATGAGAATCAGGAAGAATTAGGCTGATTAATAACTGAAGAAGAAAGACATATGAGAAAACATAAGAATGATATCATAAATGCTCAAAAACAAATAATTTCAATAAAGTACTGAGACAGGTTATTGGGAAAATAGATGACATCCTTAAATGTAATTTTGGAAAAAATTATTTTCTTTAAGATTATATGCTAAAAGTTAAACCCGAAATGAAAAGTATTATACCTCAATATAAAATTATGTTAGAAAAATTGTCTTTTGAAAGTTGTCATGAAATTGTGTCTCAAAAAATCACCACAAACAAAATAAATTTGATTCAGCCTTTAAGTCAGCAAATAGTTGAGCTAAAAGTTCAAATTCTGTTGTATATAAAAGAAAAAGAACTTTTCTCCACAGTTTTTAGTTTCTTTTAAGATATTTCTTTTTCTTCAGTTAAACTGTCCTCTTCCTTCTCCCTACTTACTATAAAATATTATGCTCTCTTTTTGAGTAGATAAATTTTAGTGTTTTTTCCCTAGGGACTAGTATCCTTAATTCTCTAATACTGCCTCTTCTTTGATTCTTTCTTATTTAGCACAATGACGTAAAAGCTCCCAATTCATTAGATTTTGAATGTGGTATAAATTCTGTACCTTAATAACAATATGGTTATTTACAAAACTCCCAATTCACAATCAAGTAGTAATTCTATATATCTGTATAAAAGTGTTATGCTAAATCTGTTTCAGTGCCCTGAAAGTCTTAACAGAGTTTTCCAAGAGGGAGAACATGACACCATTGGTACAAATCTGAATTTCAAGCTACAGTTGGATATATATAGATCTGCATATCTTAATATGTGATGAATACATTCAAATGTATCACAGAATTCTATCTGGACAGTATCACCATTATTAATACAAACATAAACATTAATTTTTATAAATGGTTGTTCCTCAGGATAGTTTACCAATATCCATAAACTAAAAACTGTAAAGAACACATTAATAGAATACAGTAAAACTTGTGAAATAGGTCAGTGCTCATATACAGCCTTTTAAGTTTCAAAAATTCTCTTCCTAGACGTCTACCCAACAAACCCATCGCTGAGGTCCAGAGTTTGGAAGATGAGAGACCCACGCCACAGCATCCAGGGGAAAGAAAGTCAGCCATACTGACAGGATGCCTCCTACTGGTACTGGAGAAACAGCTCAGGGTATTTCTCCAAATGTATTAGATTTTATTGCTTTTTATTCACTATGTAGAAACTCCTTTTCTAAAATCTATTTTAATAGTCTAAGGGAACTTCTGATTTATCTGAAACGCAAAACTCTAGATTCTTAGAGGAAACCAACTGAAATGGTAGCTTGAATAAGTTGTATGAACTATTCCATGAAGAAGCAAAGTCTGTATTGATTAGGAAGAAAATTGTAGATTTCTCTAAAATTTCTGAAAAATTCTGATAAATATCTGAATTTTCTATTTGGATTAAAAAATGTACTGCTTAAAATTAAGGACTGATTCAACAAATAATTTATATTCTCTCTTGAAACAATGTTCCTTGTGGAGAGTCAAATGCCGCTACACAATTAGTCACATGACTCACAAGGTCTATCTGAAAAAGACAAACGAAACTACAGATTTGTGAGGCTTCTTACTTAGGCTTAGGTATAGTATTCAAATTATTATATTTTCTTCTGAGTAGGACAGGTAACTGACAACAAGAGCTGGCTTATTTGGTACAGGCTGGGGGAACAATTACTTAAACTTATTAGCAGTCATTACTGCTACAGAAATTATTAACAAACGGCTCTGGGCTTCACTCTAACTCTGCAGTTAGTTCTCTAGTCACTCTGAGACTTAGTTAACTCTCATTCCATATTATGTCCTCTGTCTATTTCCTCTTAACTGGAAAGCCTTTCTGACCCTCATAAATCCTGCATTTTGTAGGAGCCTCTTCCATGAAGTGCTAGTTTCTGCATTTTATTTAGTGCTTTTTAAAATGTATATCTTTTGGTAAAACAAGATTTGGACTCATTATTAACAAAAATCCAAAAGTTAACCAAAAGAAAGGTATATAAGGTGTGACTAGAGTCACAGAAGGGACTGATTTTAAATAAACATTCCGGAACATATGTATGTCATGTTACTCAGAATAAATATCCTGAGAGGTTATAAATTCATTTCAATAAGGCTTTCGTCACTCAAAACATTTTGAAACTTCTTTTTTTTTTGGTACTGCTGTCAGAATGACTTTAGGAACTATACATTATCTTGTAGTCACAACCAATTTTTACAACCAAAAATTATACTGCCTGACTTAATCCATCAAATTTAGTCTTCTGACTAGGCTTCAAATAACTTCTTGTCATTTTCTCAAAACAAAAGCAAATGTCCAAACAAAAAAGTACCATTAATGAAATGTCATTTTGTCCCAATATAATCAACAGAATGTGCCATGGGCCTGGAAGAAGTTAATATTTTTGGTAATCAATGTAGTAAACAGCTTTCAAAGATAAATAATCTTAAGAAGACAATAGTTATTGCATGTATAAGTTATGTTTGTTAAAAAAGTTATCTAACTTTATTTTGAAGCCTATATCAATTGCTCAAAACTATAGGATGGATCATATAATTAGATACAGGGAACAGGTGTCACATGGAAATCATATATTGAGAGAGTAAAAATAAAACCATTAAAATATAGACTGGATATACATTTTAAAAAACCCGTCCCTGCCAATCAGATAGCTAATGCCGTATCTTTCTGGTAATATACTTTAGTTAGGTACTTTAGGCATCTAACTTTGAGTCTGTTTAGGCAGAAAGCTTCTGCTTTTGTTCATGTTTGTAAAAATTAAATGTTTTGTTATTAACTCATAAAATTAATTACTTCCTCATATTTAGAGTTACCAATATTTTGGCTCCAGGGTAAACTTCTAAGAAGTTATATTTAAAGATAACAAAGAAAAATAGAAATTTTCAGTACCAGATGTCTGAGAAGATCCCATTTGGATTTGAGCTACTTAAATTTGCAATCATGTATTTATACATCTAACAGAGCTTCTGTTTCCCCCAGAATCAGAAAATTAACTAGCTTTGTAGCATCTTCCTTGATCTGCCACCCGTGCCCTGAGGATTAGAGACTCCACCTGAGCTTGTTTTACAAGCATAACAGAAAAAATTAATCTCTGCTGGCAGCGCTCCCACTGGGATACTGATGAATAATGATATCCCTCTTTTGCTGCCCTCTCAGTCCACTAGAAAAGCCACTCTAACCCGGCAACGTAGAAACTGCTGAAACCATTCCAGCTGTGGATTAGCAGGCAGTCAAGCATCCATCTGCTCTGTGTGAATCAAAAGAAAGCGAACATGCATTCTTATGGCTAAAGTCATATTCAAACCTTATAACATCTTACAGGAATATCTGTATCTATATACATCTATGTGTCTACCTATCTATTCAATAATAGGCGATAACATCCTGTAAACTAAATTAACCCAATACCCAATTTAGTTTGCATTTCCTTGGTGCTTTAATGTTGGAAAGCAAAGTACAGGTTCAGACTGTGTAAAGTATAACTCTTAAGTCTGGTATTCATATGGGGCTGATTAACTTGAAATTAAGCTACTAGAGTGCAATACAAGGATACATCAGGCATATACACATTTCCAGATCTCAGATGTAGCCACTAACTACTTGCTTCAAAAAGAAAAGTAAGACTGTTTAATCAGTTTCTAACAAAGTATTACACAGAGAAACCTTTGGCTTCACTTGGCTCTATTTTGCTGACACACTGATGTGGAGGTATCTGTGGACATGTGCTTTCTCTAAAACGGAAAGAATCATTGCTTTTGGTCCACAAACAGCAAAATTCAGTTTATCAGGAACTCTATCAGCTCTTTTTTAATGAGCCCTCTAGCATTTTAATGTACCCATAATGAAATGATGACTGATGTTTATAATGACAGCTCAAGACTCTGAAAGATCTTTATGGATCTTCTAAATAATCAAAGAAAAAAATGTTCAGCATGGTTCTAAGAGTATTCTATAGCATTAAAGTTCTTTGAATTCTGAAACCCATATAAGATATATGTTTAGAAATTTTATTAACAAAAATAAATAACCATCACAGCATATTTCTAGTCTATAATAAAAAAAAAAAAAAAAAGAAAGAAAAAAGCCCAATCTGTTTTTAAGCTAGTCTGGTATTACCCACATGACTTTGGTGTGGATCCCACATGACAATTAACTCATCTTTCCTTTTTCTCTGATTTTACTTGCATTCACTGGTTATTTCAATATCTTACAGACTCTTTCCTCTCTCACATCTTTTCCTCCTTCACTATTGAAAAAAAGTAACAGTAGTTCAAGGTTACAACCCTTTCTGTGCTTTCAGTTCAGCAGAGCAATACACTACGGCCCAGTCACTGGTTGTGGAAGACAGTTTATTTGTTCATCTGTCAGTAAAAGATGACACCTGTTTAGCACTTGTCTTACCAATTTGCAATGACACTGTTTAATAAATAACAGAAAATACCTACAGACATGGAATAGAGGACCTAAGTCCTACCAAGTTGAAGCAAGTATATATATAGAAGAATTCTTGGTTGCAAATGGAAATACTTTGAAACAGAGTCTAGTGATTCTGCCAAACTGCATTATTCTTCTGATTTACATACAAAATAATAATTAGAACATAAGAATGTGTAGAATTTCATATATCTGAGGAGAATGACATTTAGAAATCCTTATCTTCCAGGGTTGTGTGTGTGTGTGTGTGTGTGTGTGTTTTAAAGCAAAGTGAATTCTAACTTTGTGACATAATCAAACCTCTGAGACATGCTTAAATTCTATTGAACTGTCAGCTGGAAAACATCGTAAAATAAGTGGAGTTCTTCTAGGAGAATGTAATGTTAAAATAAAATGCAGATGGTGTGAATACTACTACTGTGATAAAGACCATCTCGATGTATTTTATTTGGTAGTAACAGCACAAATTTTCAGAATACATTTAAGTATGAGAATGGGGCACATCCATTTCTTTGGGTTTAGAAATCACAGATATTCAGCTTATAATGTATCTCCGGAGAGGAAATTCTTCTAGGTTTCTGCTGTATGTATAAAGGCTCAGCATAAAAGTATGAATTTTAGTCCTTCTCACACTGGGAACACTATAGTTTGCTAAGAATTATTAATCACTAGGTAGATCTTCTAGAACTTGAAAAGCTTGAAAGAGCTATTCAGCTAATTATTAAATTATCCTTTATTGTCTAACAAGGCAAGCTTTATAAATATCTTAATGCTATAATTCACATATAGGCCTATGTGAAAACCAACCAAAACAAAAACCACTTTTCCTGCGGAATCTCTTTCAAGAACTTAAGTTTATGTTTAAGTGATTATAAATTATTCATTCTTAAAGAGATATTGGTCTTTTAAGAAAAGTTTTTCCGTTTTTTTTTTTATTATAAGTAACACTGTTATGGACATCTGTGCACATATCACCTGTTTCCTTAGATAGATACCTAGAAATGAAACTACAATACCAGAGTGGAAATTTTTTAAAGCTTTTTTTTTTTTTTAAAACTTTGATAGATATTATCAAAATTCTTTTTCTAGGAAGTTTGGGTCAACAAAGACTCCATTTAGTAGCATCTGGGAATGTCACAACTCACAGCACATTTGCCATCAGTGAGTATTATACTTTTGAATTTCCAACAATTTAATAGGCTCAAAAGACTCCCATTTCTGTTTCAATTCACATTTCCTTGATTACTGAGAAGGTTGAACTTTCTGTTGATATTTGTCAAAGATGAATTTATTCTTCTGTAAGTTGTTATTTAATGTCTTCTTTTCATTTTATCATTGGAGCCATAGTGGTTTTTTTTTTTCAATTTTTTGATTTAAAAAATTAAAATATATTACCCATTTGATACAATTAAAATAATTATGACAAATATTAACACTTTAAAATTTTTATATATAGAGGCATGCACATATTTTATATTTTTATGTAGGCAAAACTACCCATTTCCTTGTTATAATTTCTTCTATTCCTTTATGCTTTTTGTTTTGTCCACTCTCCCTCTTTGAAATTTAAATATTATTCTTGGCTCATCTGACTGAATTTTTCTCTAGTATATGCCATGAAATTAGAATCTAATGAATATTTTTCCAAAATGTTATACAATTTACCCCAAAATATCTATTGAATAAACTACTCCTTAACCTATGATTTTATAATGGTTTCTTTTCATTTGGTTAGTGCTTCACACAGGTAAGTGAGATGGGTCTTGACCAATGTATGAAAACTGTCCTGTCTAAGCTAGGGAGGGAGGCATTCTTGGCATAAGGAACAGCAGGAGCTCCAGAGAGGCAAAACAGGAAGGGGAGTTGAAGACGGAGGCTGTTTTAACTCCAACCTATACTGAGACCAGGCTCAGAACAATCTCATATGGCATGCTAAGGAATCAGAACTTCTGTTATAAGCCTTCTTTGAATAGAAGAAGATAATGATATTTGTCCTCTGTTGATACAATTTGTGTAAATTGTAATACATCAACAACCAGAATGTGTTGTCAACATTAAAATATTATTAATGAAAACTAGCAATAAAAGACATGAACGATTATCATACGGTAGATATGTATTGAGGCTTTACACATTATTTTATTTAATCTTCCCCTTTATTTTACAGATGAGCATGGAGCTTGGAGAGATTAAGTGACTAACTCAAGGTCACATGTCTAGAAAATGACAGAGCCAGGTCTGTGTGACTCTAAAGCCCGTGTTCTTAATAACTAGACCTTCAGCATACTCTGGACATGCTGATATAACTTACTTTTAAAATAGTTAATCTCAAACTATAATTACTTCTTAGACATAGGCCTTTTCCCCTCTTGAAAGCAGGAACCATATCTTAACTATCATTGTTCTCTTGCACTTAACACAGTAGGTGCTAAATAAATACTTGCTGGCCTGTTGAAAATGTGTATTTAAGAATATCCATAGAACAAAAGGTATTGAACAGATAAGCTTCCAAAGAAGAGAAAATGAAGGACAAGCAAGAGAAAGTGTAACTAGTATGGGAGGCAAAGAAAAAACTGAAGTAGAGGAAGGGATTAGAAAAGTGCAGATAATAAAAGGAATGGACATTTATTTCCTCATTAGAAATTGAAATGAAGAAATACTTCGTCTATTTGGGTAGCAAAATGCTAATTTTTGAAAACCTACATTGAGCAAGTACCTAGACTTTAAACATGGTCTCCCCAAGTATCATATTAGTGTAACGTTTGCCTGTTCTCAGGAAGAGAAACTACTCAGTATCACAGCCCAGTTTAGAGCTGGCATTACTAATGAACTCTATGAAATTGACCAGAGCTTTAACTGCAATTGAAGGAAGAGAATTTTTCCAGATGAGTATATGCCTAATAAAATGGCCACTTTGATTTGCCTTATTTTTCTCTCAGCCAGATTCCAATGGCTTGCTGGCTGTTTTACAGCCTTCTCCTTAGTCCCAAAAGAAAGAATATTTTTCTTACTAATACAGCTTCCTCATAGATTTCAAGCCCAAGTTCCTAATTCAAAGAAGTGCTAATCCATTTGCATAGCATCTTAGAGAAGGAGTAATCACCCAGCCATAATCACAATTACGAATCATAATTACTTTATGATTTCTTATAATTACTAAGTGGTTTTTAACAACTATAAATAGATGAGCACCCTTAGGAACACAGACATTGGTCTGGAAGCCAGGGTAATGTCTCATTAAAGAATCGTAGTGCTTTTTTATTTAGAGATAGCATAATGTGGCAGTGGGGAGTCATTACTTTTACAGACTTTGTCACTCCTCCATGGTACACAAAAACCCAGAGCCATGGCCTCTAGTAAAATATTAACCTGAGGAGAAAGGAAGAGGGAAAAAGGGAATAGGGGCAAAACAACCTAAGAGAGAAAACTCATAAAATGACATTATCGTCAAGGATATCAAGATCTCTCAAATGAAGGTACCATATGTTTAGGGGGGAAAAAAAATCAACACTAAAACTCACTAAAGGATACATGCTATGGTGAGAGCAAAATTGTCTTGGGATCATAAGGAAACCCAGACTCTGTACTACTCTTCATTCCTCCAAATATTAATATGTCTTAGTAAGTTCAATAAGGCCAGCCTTTCTGATAGAGAGACTAAGTGTTCTGAATCCCTAAAAATGTAAAGATATCTAGAGTTAGGCAGTTTTGAATGCAAAACAAAAGCAAAATACAAATAATAAACCTAAACTAAAATGTAACACAAAACAAAAATAAATAAAATATAAATAAAATGCTAGCTAACATTTACTAAGTCCTGCAAATGAGCAAAGGACTGTTCTGTGCTTTACCTGTATTAACTAATTTAATCCTCTCAATAATTCCATAAGGTATTTATGGTGGTGATATTACAAAAGTCATGGTTATGTAATTATTCTATACTTGGACTATAGGCTCTTTTCTTTAAAACACAATGACCAGAAAAAAGAACAACTCAGAAGGATTAATGGATGAGAAACTGGTGAGAAAATGATCAGGAGATATAAATCTCTATCAGACTACATAATGGCTAATGTATAAGAACTAGTGGGTTGTCTGATAACAACCAGTGAGGTGAGAGAACAATGCATTATTTAGTAAGAGTAAGGACATATGGCAAAGAATAAATATTGTTTAAACAAATAAATTAAAAAGGGTAATTATACTGTTTTCATTTAAAAAACCTGAAACTTATAAAAGCCGTATTATCTGTAAAACTAGATTCAATAAAACAAGAAAATGACTAAATATAATGGCCTGTTTTTAAACACATATTAGAATATACTTTAACACAATTTATAATAGAGAATTTACAAAAATTTTACCTGAAACTGTGTTAATACAGTTAAAAAAGTTTCTGTTGTGTTTCTCTGCATTATTACATAAAAAGCCTGGCATATTAGTTAAGCTAAAGGGCTTTATGTCCCTTAGCACCAAGGAGTATTTCTATGGTTATTTTTTTTTTTAATTCCACGCTTCCAAAACAATGTAATATTGAAGGACTCTGCTTATACCAGTAGGAGGTTGGGAAAGATACTTAATTTTTTTTTAGGGTATTTAATTTTTCTTTTGCTCCATTACACAGAAAATGACACTGAAGCACATTTAGCTGTCTTTAAGTATCGGCAATCATTACACTTATTTACCTATTTGGTTGCTTTGTGAAAATAAAAGGTGATGTTTTGACATTATTTCTACTGGGAAGATATTTAGGATAGGAACCGTGAACCCTTTGGAATACTTCTAATCACTGTTATTAATTGAGGAGGGAGCTAGCATTGATTTCAGAACTGCTCCACCTGCTGGACCAATGAAACCCTAACAGTAATTTTAGAGTACTTAAACTTTATTGGGATGAAATTAAACATTTTGAGCAGAAACCAATTTCTGGTATATGGAAATTCTATTTTAAAATGTTTTATCCACTATCACAGTTTCTATTTATTTTCCACTTATTTTTATAGTCTAAACAATCCTCTGCCTAGTCAAACTAGAATGAAGTGGTAAATGGTTAGAATTTAGGGAAGAGATTTCATTCCCAGAAAGATAATAATCTTCAGTGTTATTTTCATTATATTTTTATTTCCCCAATGTGATTGCCTGTGTACTGACAATTCTAAATAGTTATAGTATCATTAAGTTAAGCAGAGAGTTACTACCAATGATAAACAAACATATATTCCAAACCAAATTAACAATGATTTACTTTGCCAAGTGATTCATGATAGGGTTCCCAGAAAAGCAAACTACCCTGGAGTTTTATAAATATAACTTAATTTATATGAAACCACTCAATATTTTATTTATAATTTAAAACTGCCTAAATGAAGTCTCCCTCTGCAAATGTTTTTAACATTGACCCCCAGGAGCTTGGTGATCCAATCCTGCCCCTGGGCCAGGCTGAGAACTCTGACTTTTGAGGACAACAGCAGCAACTCTTCTGCCTTGAATGCCACGAGTAGGACTAAACCCTTCCTGGGCACAGACAAAACTATACTAAGCAGCAACAGCAGAAGAGACAGATATATTCCTTTGTTTCTATTAGGTTCTTTGGGCTCTAGTACAAATTTCCTTACAAGATACAAGTCTGTCTTCTATTTCTTTGGTATTCTCCCAAGTACACTGAGTATTGGATAGAATGTTTGGCAAATGTTAATAAATGTCAACAAGCCAAAAGTATTTTTTATAGATAGGTTAGGCTGAGAAGGTTAATGATGTATCCTTTTTACATAACCTTGCTTTGTAAGTTTAAGCAAAAGAGCTAAATAAAATACAAGAGGAAAAAGAAAAGTACAAAACTGCAAAGGGGGAAAAAAAAGAGAAGGGCATTTAAAAGGTTGCTGAGAGAGAGGAATTCTAATTTCAACTCTCCCCTTTGGAAGCTGAGTTTTTGTATTATTTTTTCCATACTGATTGTGTCATTTTGGGCAAGACTGGGTCTTTGTTTTTGGAAAAAAATGAGAAAGTTAAATTAGGTGATAATAAAAGAAATATTAAAGCTATTCATACTTTGGTATCTAAACTCATTTCTTAATAGCCCTATTTAACTGCCAACCTTTAGAATTCTAGTAATTGACAGTTGTTATTCTGTGGGCCAGTTTAGGAAGCCAAAAGGAATTTTTTAAAAAGTATCAAAAATTTAAAACAGGGCAAATTTCAGATAATATTACACATGTATTTTACGCTCATCAGAACATAATCAGCTTAAAAATCTTTAGAGGAAGCCAGTAAATCACAACAGATCTGAGACTGAAGACTTATCAGGAAAATATTTCACTTTTCTCTGTGCTGAGAAAAGCTTGTAAGTCCAGAAAGCTAGCAAGAAGCTAGGAAATAATGGAGACTAGGGGAGGTCTCGAGGGAAAGAGACCAAGAGAAGTCGAAAGATACTTTTTTTGAAGACATTTGCCATCTGTGCCTCTCCAAAAGATGCCAAGCAGCTCCCCGGCCTGAGGGTTAGGGAAGCTCTCCTCATGAACCCTGGAAGAGATCCCATTAGGTTTCCCCACTAGGGTGATGAAGAGTAGCAGATGGGATCCTGTGACTGTTGGGAGGTCATTTGGAAATGGAAGGCCATGAGGTTGGTGATGTGCACTGTTACTCGGTTAACCTTTCCTTCCTTCCATTCTTCCTTTAATGATCTCTTTAATTCTACATCCTGGGTCCCCTACCAATGGTATCCATATCTGGCTTGTCCTTTTTATTTGTTCTGTTTAAAATTTCTCTCTCTAAAAAATTCTTACTTACTTTTCCAAGCTCATATTTAAGAAAGATATGTTTGCAATTTTCAACTGAAAGATGTGTGGTTGTGTCCCAAAGAGGACAAAATTCAAGCATTAAAAATACTGTATTACTGAAAATGTTCTACATGTGGACAGAGGAAAGAATCACTGTTTTTAAAGAAAGCAGTGCAGAGAACTGTCAAATGTGGGAATTTATTAATAGAGAAAAATTCTATTGCCCTGATACTTTTCTAAATTTGGAATGGTTCTATTTTATATTGACACATAAAACCCATACTTTTAGTCAATATCCAAGGCTTTGTGGAAAAATAAGAATTTCACAACTTTTCAAATTGGATATTTGATATATAATCTCATGTTTCTGTGTAGTCACAAGAACCATAACAACTGAGCATATCTTTTTCAGAAATATATTGACAATTTAGAGACAAAATACATTTGGGGCATATTTTGCTTTCTTTCAAAGCTATTAATACTACAGCAAACACATTATGAAAAATATGTCCAAATAAATGAAAAAATATGTTCAAATGAATTTTCAATATGTTTAAATACATTTTCCCTAACTTTGAAATCTTTCCATTTCAATTACTCTTTTAAAATAGGCTATCTCTAGAAGTCCACTGGATATATCAAATCATGATCCCTGTGTGCCATGATGACAGGCACCTTTTACTCTAGACTTGGCTTTCAGTGCCAACATCATTAAGAGATTCTTCAAATTACTTTTTAAATGTCCCTTTCCCTCAGGATTTTCACTTATATCTAATTAGACTACTTACTCCATGCCATGTAATCCCTGTTGCCAAAACTGCTAAATGCTTCAATAAGTAGGAGGAGGGCATCAATGGAGCAAGACAGATGTAATGTCACTGGTTAACAATAGAAGTGTGAAGCAGCTGCCTTAATTATGAAGCTTATTAATTCATGGTGTTAAAAAAAACTTGGCAAGAGTTCTTACAAAATATCTAACCTTTCCAAGTAGCATCATATTGCTTAAAATTTAAAATATATGTTTTCAATAAGGAATGTTGAAATAATTATTTTGCCAGTAATTAACATCTGCACTTAATACCTATAATTCTAAATCACAAGGTCACACATAATTTTAAAAGTAACTCTGCTTCTTAATTGACTTTTAAAAAGTATGTATCTTTACATTTCAATTCTTTAACTTTTTTTTTACAGTTGGAATTAAATCATAGGATAAGGATAAAATATGTCTAGGAGAGGAAGTAGGGTATAGGGAAAGGAATTCTAAAGAGCTACATTCTATAGAACCTGGGAAAATGTGAATAACCTCATTAAACCTCAATTTCATTTTCTATATATTACCATTTACCATGAAGTGTTATTTGATGATTACAAATAACATATATTAAATGCCTGGCATGTAGTAGGTGCTCCACAAAAGGTAGTAGTTATTATTTTTTTGATGAATGTATTGGAAAGACAAGATTTAAATAAATGAGTTGCTATCATAGAATAAGTGAAGAGAAATAGTCTCAACACAATCTTCAGCCTTACACCTAGAATAGAGTATCTGATTATCACTTAAAGATAATGACATCTAAAAATGTAAGCCAGAAGTAGGACAATTTCTTAGGAAGAAGATGAGTAAGTGAAAATGCAGGTCTCAAAAGAGGTGTTAGTAGAGAAAAAAAATTAGTAAAACTGTGTTTTCTATTTCAGTATTGACTGAAATAAAATTTTACAAATAATGGAGTAATAATCAACAGGAATTAGTTCCTAAAGGTGTAACAGACTGTCACACTTAGAGAAACAAATACCCCCTGGACTCAATATTCTGAAGGATAAAAGATACTCCAAGTATCTGATGGACCAAGAGAAAAATACCATGAAGATGACACACTTTTATCTAACCCTGGTCCCTACCTCCCTTGATCTGTAACAGAATGTCCAGCATCTATCACACCAAATACGACAGGCACAATCTCTTGTTCTCTTTCAGTTCGTTAGTAGTTTTATTATTAATAAAGTCTTTCCAGCACTTTTTGAATCTATACATTTTTGGCCTATATTATATCCATCAAGTGAAGTAACAAATTCTGAGTTATTACTTATAAGATCAGATAGAACTTCTTATTAATTAAAAAAGATAATTTTGTTCATGATCTAAAGAGGGCCTCCATTCATATAGCTCATGATTTTAATGTCTGTTACCTGATTCAAAACCTTTCTAGACTGAAATGTCCTAGTCATTTGAATGGCTCACTTGGGCTCATTCAAACTTTCTCCCTGATGTTCTTTTGATGTCGGGCCAAGAGAAATGTACATAGCAAATCTCGTGCACAGGGAAGATTAACGAGCAGACAGAATACTACATTCTGTTTTGTTTTTAGAGACTCTTTTTGATGATGGGCAACATTCTGTGGCAATTCTTAGAACATCACACCTGCACATATAAATCTGCAGATAATTTGTTTTGTTTAGTTACCAAAGAGCTGACTTTATTTTAATAATGATATACCATGAGATCAGTGTAACTGGTTTTAGGCAGTGTAATGCTGGAAAGAAAGAGGCTGGTGAAAGGATGCGACAAACCTCTGGTTCTGATCAATGCCTTTTCGTAGAGAAGACTGAAGAGAAAATGATTGAGTCCTCTTGGTATTATATATACACTTGGAGGCTTTCTTAGGGTGGTGGAAGGGGATACGGAATGTAAAAGGCATATGTTTTCACAAACCTTTACAATGTGCATCTAGTCTTAACATGACATACTTTGCACCTCCCACCTCAGTGTTTCCCACATCTTTGTGTGTGTGTGTGTGTGTGTGTGTGTGTGTGTGTTTGTGAGTGAGACACGAGATGCAGCAGTGCGGGGGTTAGAGCCCATACTCAGATGCTAGACTGTAAACTACTCACTTGCTCTGCAACCTTGGACAAGTTGGTTAATCTGTAAAATGGGAATAGTAATGGGACGCTATTGATATCAAATGAGTGGTCGTTGTTAGGATTAAATGATTTTCTCAGTGTAAAGTTCCTAGAATAGTGCCTGGCACATGAAAAGTGCTCAAAGGTGTTAGCTATTATAATGTGTTCCTAAGTACTTTAAAAGACTAGATTAGGTAATATAATAAGGCAAATAAACATGAAAGAAACATTATACTCTTAAATCTAACGGATACTAGTTTAAGATGCTTGCCAAAATTAATTAACCATTATTTTACTGTCTTTCCTCCACATAAATCCTGTTTTTATGACTGTCTAAGAAATGATAAAAACCTCATTCTTGGAAATCTAAAAGAAATTCTTCATTAAAAAAAAATATTCTTACCTCTGAAATGAATCGTCGATTTGAAAAAAAAAATCATTTTTTTGAGAGCTGCCTCATATACTGTAACCCTGTACTCACTTCTGTAGAGTGAACAGAAAACTGATTCATACAGGACCCACACATCCATCTGTTAACAAACTCGGACTCATTACAACGTATGAGGCCCTATGCCACACACAGAATCTATACACTAGTTCCTCAAAGGAAAACACTGAAAAATTAGGAAACTGTGAATGGGATACTGCTGCCAACTGAGAATGATAAATAGCAGAGGTAGGAAAAAAGCTAGTAAGTGAACCACAGCAGAATCAGTGAATTTATAAGAGAAGGACCTTAAAGACTTTATAGTCCAATGGGTCTTAACTTTTTAAGAAAGCACCAACACATCTGAAGGGTAAAATAATACACAATATTTACTTATAACATATATTATATCCTGACTAACGTGCCAACAAAGTTTTATGGTAAATTATTACATTTAAAGTCAACAAAGAGAAATAATAACATACACAGTATGCAGAAAAGAAGTGGAGAAGATACTCCTAATAGTAATTTTAACTTTAATATTAAGTTCAGTTCTAAGCTTCTTGGTAAAAAAAAAAATGTCAACACAGTATAGTTTTTTACCATGTGATAAATCGGATTGTATATTTTTTGGGAAGGGGGAATGGGAGGAGTTAAAAAAGTTTTTCTGGCAATTAATTCTAAGAGAGCTTAATCTCGTGGATCTTTATGTAAAGAAATTTCAGTAACATTGTAGGTTCAATAAGAACTACCCAAAAACAGCAATAAGAAAAGCCTTCGATTATAATTCAAACAAGTTATTACATTGAAGGATAGGGTGGGCACCTGGCTGCTGAGAGGAGCCCAGTCTATACCTATTATCCTGGCTTAAGTGTTAACAGTGCCCCATTCCATTCACAGAGGGACCCAGGTTTGGATGATAAATTACATGGTCACCTTATCTATGGGGAACTTGTTCCAGATATGTTGCTTTTGCAGTGATCTTGTCTGACAGAGGAAAACTGTATCAATAGTTTCTGCCAAATTTCAAGAGGAACCAGACGGCAACAATTTAACACCCAAATTAGAAGGGAAGGAAACCGACTATACCTCAATAAAAAGGTAATAAAAGAAAAAAATATATCTGAGTTTAAAAAAAAGAAGGGAAGGTATGAAATATATAAAATATAATCTCTTTATATTAAAAATAATGCAGTAAAATCATGAAACTCACACTCAGAATTGAGAGCAATTCTTCGGTGCCGCATTCTGGTTTCAAACGCTCCTTGAACATTTTAACTGTTTGGTGCTTCAAGTAGTAGTAAGAGGCAATCCGGCCATATGTCAGAGGTTCAATGCTCCGATTATCCTATTTCCAAAGAAAGATAAAATGACATAAATAAAAAGTACAACAGAAGTGCATACATTCATAAAATTAAAATTCATATTGCAGGTTGCTACTGCAAAAGTTTCATTAACATTTTTGGTTATCACTAGAAGAAAAAGTCCTATTGTTACAAAGCTGGGCAATCTCTTCAATTGAAATGTATGTGATCCAGTCGTACCTCTCCAATTTCAATACAATAGGAATGTTCCAATTCAACCAGGGACTTCTCAACCAGACTGGACAGAAACTTGTTCACAGAATCATGGCTCACATCACTCAAATTGTAGTAGCTAGAAAACAAGTGAGGTCATTATTTGTTTCAAGATATTTCCTATTAAAACGGTCACTTCAATTTCACATTGTTCATTTTAGAATTTCCACAAAATAATTACATTTATAGCAAATTAATGAAATAAAGCAAATGCAAAACTACCTTTTCCATTTTACAGATCAAAAGCCCCACACTAAGGTTTGCCAACACTGATGAACAATGGCAATATGTTAAAAATATGTAAACATTTTATATATAAATGTATAATTCCCTTTTGTATGTAACAACTCATCCTCAGTAACTTTAAAAAACTCAAAGAACTATGGATTTGGGTGGTAGATGAGTTCTTTAGGAAATTTAGTCAATTGTTGTTCCCCTAATGCATAAAGAATAAATATCCAAGATTAGAAGAGACATCATCATGTTAACAAAAAAGCATTCTAATTAAGCTTTATCTCTACAGAAAATATAAGAGTTCAGCTCCACATATTTTCTAAGTAAAAAGCCAAAGGACATGCAATTCACCTGAATACTCCTCTCTCTAACTCCAAGATGTTTTTGGCAAAACCCTAAGAACACCAGGAATCTGTGCCTGGGAACAGATCCAAGAGGTGAGGGACTGTGCTGCAGCCATGGAAGATCTCGAATTCCTGCTGGGTGAACCCTGTCCCCTAGTCAGCATGGAGAATTACGTGCCCTACCTCCATCCAAATCAAGGAACAGGCTTCAGAGAACAGACTCTCATCACTGAAGCCCCAGCACGAGGGCTTATATCTGTACAGGATTAGGAAGAGGGCAGTCAGAACCTGGGGCAGAAAGTGTTAACAGTCTCAAATGGGAGAGGCCTAAAAGAAACCACAACTTGCCAAGTATGGTGATTACTTTTTTTCTTTCTTCAAAGGGAAAGATTTGGGGTCAGTATTTCTATAAACATTTATTTAAAAATACACAAAGCAGGACTTAAATCATGGGAGGATATATTTTCACTAGAAAGAGACATTAGCTTAAATGGCTAGGTATACCCAAATATGAGAGTCTTCAATGAATATGGATTAATAATAGGTTACTTATTTGGGAAAATAACTGTAAATCATAATTATATGCTGAGGATTTTAATTTTCATAAAAGTGAAATAGTTACTTTAAATTTTAGTCTTTGGAGAAATTATTGCCTTTCCTAGAAAACTTTCCATAGAAAAGTTCTTTTCATAGACCAAAATAAAGCAATATTTATCAACGAACAGATAAATACCAGACAGATCTGTGCTGCCATTAATTTAAACAAAACGTACAGAATTTTATCTAACCAGACATATGTGAAGGTGAAAAACCAGCATTAGAAACCATAAGAAAAGGCTTCCTTTATCCTGTATTATGACTAAGAAGGAGTATATAATTAGAGTAATTTATTCTGCATTAGAGGTGAAAATAAAAATTCTGGATATTCAAAGCCCCATAAAGAGACAGATTCCCAAAGGTGGTCCAAATTACTAATAATATTTTTTGTCTTTCATTTTGACCCCAACAAATGAAATTTATCAGCCAAATTTTCTACAATATAAGTGCTTACTTTACATTTCACATTCTTTCAGCTTGCTAAGCCTACAAGTTTTCCAATACTATATTCAGCTGTCTGGACTAATGCAGAGTTGATAAAGTTATTTCTAAATTGAAAAAATTAGTGAAAATGTGTACTTGAATAAGAAGTACTACTTGCAGGACAAGAATCAAGTTATTCTTTATGCAATTAAAATTACAGCAGGAAGACACTATTAAAATAATAATACCATGAAAACCAAAAAGTTATAATTCCCTTTTTATTTATAAATTTATTAGCCATTTGAAACCAAAAACAATCTCATGGTTGCTGCTACTGATTACCATAAGCCATTCTCCTATAAGTGTAATTAAAATGCCAGCTTCACAATATTATGCTTTAATGAATAAATTGGTATACTTACAAGTAATATTTAAAACCATTAATGAGAAAAACTTTTCTCCAAAAATTATAGGTCCTTTTCAATATTTACCCATTGTTTTATGTATTTATAAGATATTTTGATGGGCTAATATTCCTTCTGAAGTTTGTTTATTTAAATCTATTGGGAAATTTTTTAGACTAATTTGTGGTTTTTATCCAGATAAGGTACAGTCAGGGTAAACATTTTTTAAACATTTAAAATGAGCTGCCCCCCACCAAAAAAATCAAGTAAAATCATAGCTCTGAGACTGCAGCAATTATCTGATGACTACACTAAAATATTATTCATAATCTAACTTGCTAAAAATGAATGCATTCTTTGAATAGAATAACTTTAAAAACTTCCACTGATATTTAATATAGTTGTTCTTTTCCAATGTGCTCACCAACCTTCTTATTATCTTGCATTGGAGAGGAAACAAAAAGATTCAATTTAACTGAACTGACATTCAATTTATGCAATATCAAAACTTTCATCCTTATGATATTTGGGGGTAATCTAGAATGTAAAAATTCCCGAAAATTGTTTTCTTCAGATATTGTGGCATATAAAAGGGATGACTTTGTTTTTAAAAGTGACAACTTTAAAAACAGAGAATGCTGGTTAACATGTTATATTCTTGAATATAACAGTAAAATCTCAATCACTAAAAACTTTTCTCCTGTGCAGCCAGCACAAATACTAAAATGCATCTATTTTTGTTAGTGATATGATTTTATTGATTTATACCAAGTATTATTCTTTGTTAATATTTGAACTGAGTTTCCAAGGTTACTTAAATTTTTTAAATCCATAAAAAAAGTAAGATTGCTACATCTTAATTAGATATATAATTTATAAGATACTACAAAGTAATAAAAGTAAATGGAAATGGAATTTTTTTTAGGTCAAATAAATTGGGAGAGAATATATTCTGACACTATTCTGTGAATAAAGGATAGAGTTTATATTTACATGATTTTCATTAGTAGCCTTATCTGGCCTTCTCTTCAAACATGTGAACTTTTCAGTCACCGTGCAATTTCTAGCTTAAATAATTATAAGCATTTAGCTTAAAACATTACACATTATTAATTTCAATAATCACTTTATTAACTTGAAAAAGCATGCAACAGCTAAGTAAAAAGGTTTGTTTTCATGACTCACTCTCCACAGTACAAAATTTATAATTTACTGGTTATTAAAGCAGAAATATTATAAAACTTTAATTATAGATAAAGGATACAATGTAGTTTCAAGCTCACTGCATTGAATCATCATGTCATTATCTTCTCTTTGCCATAAACAGACAGCCTACCTTTTTGTCAGCATGCTATTTCATTTATTTCACAGAGAAACCCAGTTTCACAATAATTGACTTGTCAGAGGCTCTAATTTATGAGGCTGAGCTCTGTAAGATTTCTCTATATTGGACTCAACCTGCACACAAGCAGGGTTGAATATTTACAATGCTGTTAACAGGTGCTGAGTTGTTTAATGATTCTAATAGCCAGAAGCGTACTGAGAAAGCCAGCGGGATCACAATTACAGGCTGTTTGAACACAACAATTACTAGTCCCCTGAGAGGTGTGAAAGTCAAAGGCAGTTTGATAGTGACAGCATCCAGCACATGGGCTAGACAAGCTAACT
Source organism: Camelus bactrianus (assembly GCF_048773025.1). Classification (NCBI taxonomy): domain Eukaryota; kingdom Metazoa; phylum Chordata; class Mammalia; order Artiodactyla; family Camelidae; genus Camelus; species Camelus bactrianus. The sequence goes on along the minus strand of NC_133546.1, from coordinate 51,249,786 downwards.
TCTATTAGCAGTCCATTGGGAAAAAGTCATAACAAACCTCTCCCTATCATAAAAATTTACAAAGTTCATTAAATTTAAACAATCAAAAGGTAAAACAACTTTTAAAAAATTAGCTTTAAAAGATCTTATACAAGGACAACCAAGAATACTACATGTGAAACCTCTAGTTATCTTATTCCAACCTTAACAAGGATGAAATTTCACCAGCTGAAAATGAAAGGGATTTTATTGTAATGTAAAACATAGATAAAGTTACACTAAACAGTTTGGATTTAATGTGAATAGTGGCAGCCATTTCCTCTTTGGTTTATGTAAACCTGGCCAGAGATCTCGCTGGGAAATTTTTCATCGGTATTGAAATGCTGCTGCTATAACTGTCAGAACTGGGAAGTCATTTGTTACAGCACCATGTTTTTTTATGTTCAGATTATGCAGCAGTAATAATGACACAAATAATGAAAGTGGTTTAAGGGACAGCTGAAACTACTTTTTTTTTGCCTTAGAAATATTTAGAAGCTTTCTCAGGGGAAAACAGAGAGTAAAACTGAACATACAAATTGAATCCAGAACTCAATTTGAAATATATTATATTTCATGATACACATGTGTTTATATATATCTGAACAAACTAATGTACATATGTATGTGTCTACATACATATTTACACATATAAATATGTATCTTTATATATGTATATGTGTGTGTGTGTGTGTATATATATATACACATATATATATAGTATCAAAAACATAAGAATATACAAAGACATATAAAGAACAACCCAGGAACTGAATTCTTTCTCAACATAAATTTTATTTGTGATGGTGGTGTGGTGGAGTGCTTTACAAGTATGATTTATCAATTTAATCAATACGATTAAATGAAGGGGGTTGAAGAATTGGGTCATATTATTTTCTATATATGACTGTATTTCGAGAATGATCTTTGCTTTTTCTATTTTAAATAAACCACAGTTTCTCCTTGTTACACATACATACATGCACCCAAGTGTGTATACAAGCCCCTCACACCTAACTAAAAAGTAGAAATTTTTAAAAAGAATTAAAAAGAACCCCTACATGAAGCAACTGTCACTGAAAATGACCTGGAGACTGGCAGAATAGTGCTGCTACAAACAAGACTGTAAAGAAAGATCCACACAGAGACTGGTTCAGGGAGGAAAAGTGATCTGATCAGGACCCACACCCTCTTCTCTGAATTCCAGCTGCACCCAAGTCAGTCACTACCATGTAATTTAATTGAGCACATTTCTTAATGATTTGAGGTGTCTTGTTTCCCTAACTACAGAGCAAACTCCTTGAGAATATTCTAAGTTAATTAAAATAAGCTAATAAAATGCACACAATTATTTTCTAATGTATCATAATACATTGTGATCATATTAGAAATACCATCTCTCTGGGCAAATTCATATACCCAGGATGTCCTTGTTATGTACCTGAATTTAGAAATTATTACTCTCAAACATATTTTCTTTCACTACAAAAAAGAAAGATAAACAGTTGCCCTTCGCTTACCTGGGGTTCATGATAAGACGTCGGAAAAAGTAAGTCCAGGTGATATAATCCATTGCATCTTGCTTAGATGTTATTGTACCACCAGCAATCTCTGCATTTAAATGGTCAGAGAGCACTCCTAATAAGCTACAGAGTGAACAAGATGTGGGAAATATACATAAATATTAAATGAAAGACATTTTATCTCACATAGTGAAGACTCAGATTTCATGTTCCAGGATATAAAATAAATGTGTTTTGTATAATTTGTATATAATTCTGGGGAAGTGAACTGCTAGGTGGAAATAAACACAGGCTGACAGGAAGGGAGCTAGTAACTTTGAGGAGGAGGAGATGAGAGCCAAGGTAAGAGCAGACAGGAGACAATAAACCTTGGAGTACAGAGGGGCATACTTGCAGGGTATTGGAGTATGTAGGGAATAATACTGAGGCAGATGAAAGGAGAGCTGGCAAGACAGGTGTGATAGTTTTGCTAGAGGAAAGATACTCTCTTCATTCCTTCATTGACTATTAAGCTCAGTCATACAAGACATAATTGTATTGGGTGTTGTAGAATATACAGAGATGGTCAGATGTGTTGAAAGACTGGCACAATAAAATGTTCATTTTAGTTTCTTATGTAAAATACAAAAAAAGGAAGCAATGCCCAACAAAAGAAAAGGCTATGTCAATTATACATGGAACAATATGGGAGGTATGAAAAAGCTTTTGCCAAGGATGCTTTAAGAATGTGAGAATACGGTCATAATAAATTGAATTTTAAAAATTGCTATATTACTCTCAAGTCACCAGGGGTAGAGTATAAATCCATATAGCCAGCTTAGAGGGCAACTTGGCAATATCTGTTTGAACAATCACTGTAACCCAGCAATTTCACTTTTTCATTATCATTTGATAGGGAAACATTTACAGGTTACAACAGGGAAACAAAATACTTCACTGCAACAATATATGTAAGAAGAAAAAATTGAAACTCTCTAAATGCCTGTTAACAGAGAAGTTAATATATAAATTCTGTATATATACTCTGTGATAGATAAAATATTAATAGTAGTCATATCAAAGCACAAATTTTTAATTTTTTACTGAAGTACCTATATAAAAAAATTACATGAATTACACAAATACAATGCAAATAACTTTCACAATGTGAATACATCTGTGTAATTAATACTAAGAGCAAGCACTACCAGCAGCCCAGAAGTCCTCCTTTTGTGATTTTTAGTCACTTTTCTTGCTCAAAAGGATATATATTACGACTTTTATTTCTTTTCTGCATATTCCTTACTGCAATGGCAGTCTCTGGCACAATGCTTACTGGCAGGTGACAACAACATCCCTGTACCATTTCCTAGCTCAAAGGGAAAGCTTTCAAGATTGAATCATTAATCATGAAGTTTGCAGTAGATTTTTGGTAGACACTTCATCAGAATAAGAACATTTCCTTATATTTCTGTTGGCTAAGAGTTTCTATTACAAATGGGTGTGGAATTTCACCAAATGCTTCTTTTTTTTTTAAACATCTATAAGATAATCATACAATTTTTCTAATTTTTTCCCTGCTAATGTGGTGAGTTATATTCGTTTTCACATAATAAGTCATCTTGCATTTATGGAATAATCTACATCTAGTTGTAATGTATTATCTTTTTATACATCACTAGATTTGATTTACTAATGTTTCATTTGGGATTTCTACAACTATATTCATGAGAGACACAGCCTTGTTATATCCCTATCTTGCAAATTTCTTACCAGGTTTTGGTATCAAGGTATTTTAGTCTCATAAAATAAGTTGGCAAATATTCCTACTATCTTTTCTACTATTATAAGAAGAGTTCATGTAAGACTGATTTTATTTCTTCCTTTAAATGTTATAAAGAATTCACTAGTGAAGCATCTGGGTCAGAACATTTCTTTGTGGAAAGATTTTAAATTTTAAATACAACTTCTTTGATAGATAAGAGACTTTAAATTTTTCTATTTCTTTTTGTGTCAGTTTCAGTAAGTTAAAAAAATTTTACCATTTGAAATAAATTTAAAAATATTTTCATAAAGTTTTTAATAATATCTTAATATCTTTTTAATTTCTGTTGTATCATTTGATTCCTGATATTGCATTGTTCCATCTCTCTTTTTGTCTTGACTAGGCTTAAAGGTTTATCAATATTATTCTTCTTTTTGAAGAACTAATTTTTGGTTTTGTTGATTTTTTTTCCCTAATGTATGTTTGGTTTCAATTCATTAATTCTTCCTCTTGTCTTTCCTATCTTCTCCTTTCTTTGAGTTCAATTTGCCAATTTTTTTTCCAAATTCTTGAGATGGATACTTAGTTCATTTTTCACTCTTTCTTTTAAAAAATATATATTTATGGCCATAGATGTTCTCTTAGCACAGTGTTAGCTATCTCCCACAATATTAAATGTCTTTATATTTTCCAAAGTTTAGAAAATAAACATTAGTAGAACTTGTAACAGAGTAAAAATAACCAATAACTACAGTATAAATTAGAAATGTTTTTTCCTTTTTAGTTCGACTGTAGTAAAGGTGATACAGTATATTAAAAAGACTATGACGAAAAGTAGCAAGTGATAAATATTAAAAATAATGTAAAAATCTGACAGAGAAAAGGTTATTTTCAGCTGAGAAAATGAGGGAAGACTTTGCTAAAGGGGTGGCAGTTACTGGATTCAAAAGAAGTGTGTGACAATTCTGAAACAGGCCACCAGCCTAAATTATTCACTGCTAATTGCTTTATTTTGGATATTTATTTCTTAATGTACTACAAAACATATACCAAACTAATGCTGTATTAAATGCTTACTATGTGACAGACACTGTGCCAAGCACTATACATTTGATCAAGACAAGGACCCTATGAGACAGTACTGCTATTACCTCCGTCTTACAGATGGGTGCACTAAGGCACTGAGGAATTAAATAACTTGCTCAACATCAGACAAATAAGTGGCAGACAGCTTAGAGATGAACTCAGGTTGTCTTGCTCTAGGGTCAATGTGACTAAACAAGATACTGCACTGCTTCCTTTAAAAAGTTTTTTTTTTCAAGTAAAAATTATAATTGAATGTTGTCTTACAGTAATAAATGTCTTGTTTCTCTTCAAGTAATTCTTCTGAACTAAAAGTTTCAGTGATTTTTATCTAATAAAATGTAATGACAAAAAATATCAACCTGTGATGGCATAATCCATTTAAATTAACCTACAGCCAAATTTACCTTGATTCTACTGGGAAAGGTTCATAAAGAAATTTTTTGTAAAAGTCTTTCTTTATGTCATGAACCAGAATTACAGCTTTGCCTTGGTCATCAAACTGGGGCCTCCCAGCACGCCCCATCATCTGGAGGACATCTATAAAAAGAGAACAAGAGGTATTATGTAATGTGGCACATAGTATCAGAAATATTTGTGGATTATGGCATGTTTCTACAACACAATAAAATAAAGGATGTAGAGTATTTTAAGACCATGGATGCCATACCTCTGATGCCTACTGAGTTCCCTAATAATTAAATAACCACTCCACTATGATAGAAAATTGAATCCCCAAGAGTCTTACTACTTATAAAAGTAAGGAAGATCAAAGGTTCCTTTAGTTAAATGTTTAAAAATGCTATTTCAGAGATATAACTTATTATAATCAAACAGGAGACAGCAACACATAGAAAAACCTCTTCAGCAGATTCATTTGATTAATTTTCCCAATGAATACTGGGTCATTTTAGGCCTTGCCCTCCTTCTACCCATGGTATACAATTCCTTTCTTTTATACTGCTGGAGTCTCTAAAGTAAGTCATAATTTAGAATTGATATAGGTTTTAAATGTATTCATTGAAATCAAATATACATTTGGTGTTTCCCTGTTCACAACTCACTGGAAAATGCTTTTATCAAGTTTTAAAATATAAATAGACTATTTATGCACGAATTATAGCAATTAGAGCTTTAGTTCTAGAAGTCTTATGGAAATATCATATTTAGTGAAATAGATTTAAAATTAAACATAATGTTTAATTATAATTTATTAAGTCACTAATAGCTGCTAATCAGTACTTTTATCTATTTATGAATTTAAAACCACTATTTATGCTTTCAACATTCATTAACAAATTGGGTAAGTAAAAAATAAAACAGCTCAATAATTTGAGTAATATTCTTACTGGAAACAAAATTTTTACAATTTGCTCATCCTATATGACCAATTCTCTAAAATTTAATTCATGCAGGTTCAAATTAATAAGACTAAAACAGAAGTTTAATGTATCTGTAAATTTAAACATATTACCTGTAATAGGAAAATCCACATATCGTCTTGTTTTTCCATCATAATATTCTGTTCCCTTAATAATTACTAAGTGAGCTGGAAAGTTTACACCCCAGGCTAACGTACTTGTAGCAATAAGAACCTAAAAAATAAAAGGTAATATCTTATATCTAACTAAAATATAACTTTTAAGTTACTTTAAATATCTAGAAAAAAAATACCTGGACTTTACAGTTTACAAACAGTTCCTCTACAGTTTTTCGGTCCCTCTCATGTAATCCAGCATGATGCATTCCTATTCCAAAAGCAAGTGTCAGCTTCAGGTTGGAATCTCTTACTGTTCCAATGATGTTCTCCATCTGCAAATAAAAACACAATTACAAGATGTAGATGCATGAGCTTTAAATTTTTCCTTATTAAGACTGTATTTGATTACTTTTGTTTTTTGCTTCTTATGCTATATGGGCATAAAAATGTAAGTCCCATCTGCAGTTATGATTAAAGTTAAATTAGAAGAAAGAATATCTACTCAGTGAGAACGTATATTCTAAATTAATTAAAATTTAAATGTCATCCATCTTATTTTTATGCAACAAGGAAAAAAAATGTTACTCATTACCCTTTAATGAATAACAACTATTAAAAAGGATGTAATATTGCCTAAAATGTTTCAGTGTCTCTGTTTATCTCGTTATAGAAAAGACTTCTATCTTTTTGGCTCAGTGATAAAAATTTAGAAAATACAGCCAAAAAATTAATGGAAAAAATCAGTCATAATCCTATCAAATAGTAATCATTTAAATTTAGGCTTTCTCATTGAACTTAGTGACTTGGGGGAAAGTCACATAGCTTCTCTGAGCCTCAGTTTCTTCATTTAAAAAAAAAATCACACTGGCATATTTTTGTTTACTTTTTATTTATTTTGATCAATAGTGGAGTTAATGTTTTTTATATTTATGATCTGCTTTTTTTGTAAATTATTTTTTCATTTATGGAGTAGATGTAATGGCCTTTTTTCTTAGTGGTTTGTAATAGCTCTTTATGTATTAAGGGTGTCAACCCCTTGTCCTTCACATGGCATAATACTTTTACCCAGTTTTATTTGTACTTCATCTTATTTATTTATTTATTGACTTCAATTTTTAGATTGGTCCCTTATGTTTTGTTGCTTAAAAAACTTTTCTTCATCTTGAGGTCAAGTACATATACTCATTTATTTATCTGTTGTTATAGTTTTACTTTTTGCATTTAAATAATTAACTTGTAATTTATTTTGTAATAGAAAGTAGTAGAAATCCAAGCTTATTTTTCCTAAATAATTGGTCAATTATTCTAGCAATAATGGTTAAGTAATTTCTTACTTACTTACTTTCTGTACTTTAAATGTTAACTTTATTATATTCAGAATTCTTACATATTCCAGTTTTTACATTTTAAACAGATTTCATTTCCAGCCTCAGCTTAGCTCACTGAATTTTATGTGTCTAAATGGTTTCTGAAACTCATATTTTATAAATACTCTCAGAATATTCTATCACTTTCTATTCTAGACGAAAAATACTTAATGCAACACAGATTTTATGGCAACAAGCAGCAAATCTTATTTTCTTACAAAACTTACTCCCTATAAAGAACTAAATCGAAAAACCAAAGTCTTTATGTTTAATGATAGACTTGCCCTTGAAGAGGAGGATGACACCATGTGCAGCCTGGGCACCAAAAAGGGCAACGCCATGAGGGCAGTAATGCAGAGATCAAGTGGTTTGAGAATACATGAGCGCTTAGAAGAAGGACATATTGTAGTTATGTTTATAGCTTCACGACCACATTCCATCAGTAAACAAGAGCAGAGAAGGAACTCGAAAATAGGCACATGTATAATTATTACATGCCTGAAGGCTGAGATGGAAATTGAAAAACTGATGTTGTCTTCAGACTTCCTTTCTTTTTTTCCTTCTACTATTAATGACCTTGAATATTCACAAGTATACTTGTAATGCACTTAATCTCCTCGCTGTGCATAAACCAATCTAGAGAAACTTCAGCTGGCTGCTGCAGTTCGGTAAAAACACATAATACAAACATATTCATATAACAAAGCATTCCAACTGTTCTCATTCTTACTAATTTTATTTTCAAACTTGGAAAAGTTTTCCAAGTTTTTTACGTAAGAAAAAGTTGTTTTAAACCAATAATCCAAAAAAAAAAGGGGGGGGGGAGATGAAATTTGGTCATATGATAATTATTAATGTATAAAAAGCATTGCATAGACTAGATAATATTTTAATGACATACACATCAGAAATGTTATTTACCTACTTTCCCTGAATTGAATGCAATGTATAATCAGTTCATTCTGTTTCATAGTCACCTGATATTCCTGCATTATTTACTTTATAAACTGTTTAGCAAGAATATGGAAATGTATTGACATAAATCCACTTTACCTTTAAAATTAGCACAGGATAAGTAAGCTGACTAGAAATGTATGCTATCAAGAAAGGTGCTTGTCTTGTCTCATAAATTATGTTAGCCATTCTCAAGTGACAGCCTATTATCGTTTTTTTATTCAATAGTTCACTGCATAAAATATCTTCAATTTACACTGTCAAGAATTAATTCACTGATATTCTTGCTCTGACAGTTAGTTTCAGGAATTTTTCAGTTTCATAACTTAAATAACAGCGTCTTTTGACAACTTATATAATTTACAGTGTTTTATGGCAATGCCAATCATATCCAAAAAGTAATGCACCATTTACCACAAGAAAGCTGAAGAATCCTATGGCAGGAAGTTTGGTGAGGCATTAATATCATGTCCTTTCACATCAGGGAAGCCTAGCTGTTTCTCATACTCCTGCCCCCATTTTCACATAAATCAATGCATTATAAAGAACTATTTGTCTATCTGAACTGGTAAAGACCTAAAATCCTCATGAGAACAATCACAAAACAACTTCATTTATTACATGGTTACCATAGATGGATTCTGAGTTATTTGTACATCATAAAAAAGCAAAATTTATAGTAATGTTACTCAATCATTAAGCATAAAATACTACTAGGACAGCCTGTTTAAACTTGAAAATATAATTTTTGATTAGATTATATACATCTTTATCACTGTACTTAAAATAAATTTCATCTTGATCATAACAACATTATACAAGCAAGATTTTTCCAGAATTTAGGGTAATGAAAGCTTAAAACATGATAATAACGGATATTATTTTTTGAGTGTTTACTATGTGTCAGGCATTGTGCTCATTACTTTACAAAGATTATCACATTTAATCCTTTGCATAAAGCCAGAAAGAGAAAGAAATATGATATCACTTATATGTGGAATCTAAAAAATTGACAAATGAACTTATTTACAAAACAGAAACAGACTCACAGAGATAGAAAACAAACCTATGGTTACTGGGGGGAACGTGGTGGGAAGGGATAAATTGGGAGTTCGAGATTTGCAGATACTAACTACTGTATATAAAATAAACACCAAGTTTATACTGTATAGCACAGGAAACTATATTCAATATCTTGTAATAACCTATAAGGAAAAAGCATATGTAGATTAATATATGTATATATATGTATGGCTGAACTATTACGCTGTACATCAGAAATTGACACAACATTGTAAACTGACTATATTTCAATTAAAAATCCTTTACATAAAGCAATATAGCTTTAATGCAATGCCCAATTCATTTATATAGCCTACTATACTTCAAATTAAAAGACTCAGTGGTCTTGAATACTATATAGTAGTCTTTCTCAATTCTGGTTCCATGAGAGAATTGAGCCCCACAAAAAAATATCTGAACTACCATCTTCTTAATTTTTCCAAGGACAGCTAGTACCATTCTAGATGGTTAGGAGAAAAGTTCATTTACTACATACAATGGATGCTTTAGGACATTAAGCCTTAATTCTTGTTAAGAAAAGCTGCTATAGAATTTTAAAAAGAATAATGATGATAAATAAAATACTTTGATAGAGGAAGTTTTAATTCCACACTTCATTTTTGTTCAAGTAACATTTGTTGTAATGTACAGGTATCTTTCTAATAAACAGTCTTTGAAATATGTCTGACTGCATGCTACTTAAATCAAAAAATTTTTTTTCAATATTATAAATAAAAGAAAAACAGATCTATGCTTCTCTAAGTAGTGGTCTTTTTATTTTTTCTTTTTTTCAGGGTGGTGGGAGGGAAGGCACATATGTAAACTGTTGAACCAATTACTTTAACTTAATAGAAATTTTTTTTTATATTTTAAATTTATTATACTCAAAAAGCTTTTGTAGAAAGATAGGATTCCATTTAAGTAGATACATTACTCTGTGCCTGAAATACATTCCAGTCAGAATATAATTCAGTGAGTTGATGACAACGCTGGCTCCAAAAGAAAGGAGGAGACCAGATTGGACAAGAATGAGCTAACAGATTGTGCAGCCCAGTTCTGTCCCTTTGAGTGTGATATATTGTTTCAAGATGCTAAAAACCCATACTTTCTCAAAGCATATCTGTTGTGCTGGTTTTCCCATTTTCACAGAATCCTCATTATCAGAACTCTGTACTCTTTTGAAAGCATGTCAGACTCAGACCATATGCCACTGAATAATGCTTATCAATTGTATAAAACGCTCAATAAAAGATGCACCATACAGAAGAATAATGAAAGTTACAAAGACTTTCTTTTTTTTTACACAAATAATTAAATATGTCACACCTGGTACAGATGTTAAATGAAGTTATAACATTTGCTCATAATTACTAAATGTTTTTCTTAAAACACTCTGCTGTATGATAAACATCACAGACAGGGAAAAGCTAAAGTGAAACAAACACTTTAGAAAATTCTATTGATCTACTACTAGTAGGAAAGAAGTACAAATGAAATTAATTAAAGGTAGTAAGTTTCCAAAGTTTACCAATACACCTCAGATCATATTCTCTTGCTGACCCCTCTTAAGCCCCAAACAACCACACCTCAAAATAATTTACCATACTGTTAATGTATAAATATATTTATATGTCATTAAATATACAATTATATGAGAATTAAATGTATAAATGAAATCTAAACAAAAACATGTAAATCTCTGCTATGTCTGCTAAATAAACACAATACTATTTTCAATATTTGCTTTTAGCTTGGCCTGATTTTTAATAATAGCAATATCAAAACTGCTATAGGGTGAGATATTAAAATTTTTTCCTTATTAGCATTTCTAATTTAATTCACTATGCTATGATAGTAAACCCCAGTCTAAGTGCTTCATATTTATTTCTGAATATACATTTTATGCTTATTTCAAATTTTGGAGAGTTCAACTTCCAAAACATGCTTGGAGAACATTTTTATACACTGAAAAGCTTTTAGAATACAGAGAAAGTTGATGAAAGGGACATTATAGAATTAATTTTCCAAAGGAGTACAATTTTAAATGAACAAATACTATATTCATATGAATTAAAATTGTGAAGGGTCAAAGCAAAAATTATAAATATATGATCAAATTTTACCATACAACTTTCAGCAAAAAGAATCTGTTTAAAATATATTATTCAATGTAGTAACAGTTAACATTTATTAAACATTTAAGTCTGTTCCAGGTCTGTTCTAAGTACATTAAATGTACTAATACATTTAATCTTAACAACAATCCTGTGGGTATGGGATTGTTATTATTCTTTCATAGATTAAAGGATAGGGCTCAGAAGTTAAACACCTCACCAAGGTCACTGGCTTGCAGTGGGCAGTCAGTACTGAGACAGGCTCTGAGACAGCAACCCTGGTTTTGAGCTCCCACGCTCCATTTAACTTGCTTTCTGCTATTGGGCAAATCACTTAATTCTTCTAAGTTTCAGTTTTGGAATCTATTAAACTGGGATAACAGAACAATCCTCTCCGAATTCATGAGTAAATAGGATAAGACTTTAGTGAACTATAAATCATTCCATAAATGTATCAATTATTGCTAAGCATAGTAAAAGCTTTGCCTCTTTCTTCAATTAGGATATGTATGATGTCAACTACAGCAAAACAAAAAAGACAGATAAAAAAACAGCCTCCTATCTTGTAGCTGCTCTTAATTGCACAAATATTCCATGAGACCTAACTCAGTTCAAATGTCCAATGCTCAGCAAATCTGTAGGGAATGTCTGTTTTGACACTTAATATTCTCAGCCCAATAGTTTTCTTTACTGGTCAGTCCTTAAGAGCTCTGAAGTCTGTTCAAAATAGAAGACACTCAGGGTGAAACTTCTGTATCATGAGCTAAATCTATTTTAGTTTGATAAACCAGATCTTTCAAGTCGAAAATGTGGTTACTCTGCATTAAAGTCAACCTAATTTCTGATTTTCAACAATCTCAAAGTCCATCTTCAAAGCCTGGTACTACCTTCTCACCTACAGGAATATATATATATTGAAAAAGCAAGTGAAAGAAAAGAAAGCTATAATAAAATGTCAGTAGTAGAAACTCCACCAAATCTCAACTTATGATGACTGAGGAAATCGAGACTATAGTTCATCTATAGTCATCTTGTAAGTTTATGAAGGCTTTACTTGTGATACGGTTGGCTGAGTTATGTCTAGCTTAAAATGATAAACTTTTCAAGCACTGAAGAAGTCCTTCAGGATTAAGCATGTGAAAATAACACCACTCTTACTTTTCGTGCTCCTCCTGTGCACCTATGCTACACAGTTTTTCATGAATTCAGTTTGAAGCAATGTGTAAAATTACAATTAGAACATTTCCTTAATACTGTTCAGTGTCATTTACATGAGTCTTCTAGACCATTAATTTGAATGAACAGGGTTAAAGTATACTATGTTCCAAAGAATTCTTATCTTCCACACTCCTCTGATTTTCATGTTACCCACATCTGGATACCTTTCATATCTTGCTTCAGTCAGAAAGCGATTTCCTTTCCTGCTTCAGATTCCTTCCCTCCAACTACCTTCTGGTGGTACTGCAGACTTCAGAACACAACTCAAACATTCTGACCCAGGGCTTTTAGGGCAGAAAGGCTTGTAGAATTCTAATTCATTACTACTTGTTAAGGAAAAAAAAAAAAGCTAGTTTTCTTTGATGTGCTTTTCTTTAGCTACCAGGACCTCATTTAACAGTGTGTGGAGGCAGAAAGGGGCAGCCCTGCAGCTAACAGGAGAGATACGTCGAGGAGTTGAGGAGGAGAATGTAAGCAAGACTGAGGAATAAAGCTTAACCTTCAGCCGGGATTCTGCTCTCCCATCCCAGACATGCATCTCATCCAGGGTGTGAGTGATGAAATAAGCACAGCATCCTGAGCTTTCAATCAGTAAACCCGCTCAGGAGACAAGGTGTTCCCTCTGCTCTTTTATCTTTCAGAGCAGGCTGGCAACTATCCAGATCCTAGCACCATTCACCCTGCACATGGGACCAGGCTGCAGAATATCCGGCAGAAGCCAACGAACCATACTTGTTAGGCACTAAATTATAACATTAATTAAATTACATAGTAAAGCTTCTAGAAGGGGTTGTATACGCTATTTGCTTCCATTTCCTTCCCCTCCCACCCACTCACTCCTCAGCTTACTCTAAACTGGCTTATGTTCACAACATGTCACTGACGCTGCTTGCCAAGTTGGTCCAGGACATTCAAGTGCTAAACCCCACGGGTGTTTCTCTGCTCTCATCTCACTCAACTCCCATTAGCATCTGATGTAGCCAACACTCCTTCCTTTATGAAGCCCTCGTGTCTACAGTGTTTTAAGACACTGTCTTTCCTCACTGGCACCACTTTCTGAGGGTCCTATGCCAGCACCACATTTTCTTCCTAAGCTCACAATGAGCATGTCCCTCAAGGCCTGTCCTCCAATCGTCATATTCTCTACCTGAGGGTCCCAGGTATTCACCTGGTTTTAAAGGCTGCATCTATGCAGATGCTCCCAAGTCGACATGTTCATTTCACATCCCCTTAGGTCTTACAGACTTCCCATATTTAATTGCCTTGAAATCTCCACTTGAAAGTCTTGGACATACAAATTAACATATCCAAAATATAACTTTTTTCTTTTTAAAATTTTTTTACTCAAATCTGTCTCCTCCTTCCTCTCCATCCCACACTTTCAGCCCTTTCCATTTCAATACATGATGCTATAATTTACTCAGATGTTTAGAGTTAATAACTAGGGCACCATTCTTAATTCTTTTCATTTTTTCGATCTCTGTTTCTCATCTAGTAGAAAGTCCTATTGAGTCTAGCTCAAAACATATCTTTTCTTTCCCACTGTCACCACCCTAGGTTGCCTGTAGGTCACCACCATTACTAATTCCATGTTTACTTCCACTTCAGTCCATTTTCCACTAAGCAGTAAAAGTGATCCTACAATGTAAATTGGAGCGTGTAATTTGTTTAATTTGGATCTTAAAATGTAAATTGGGGTATGGGATTTGTTTAGCTTAGAATCTTTGAATGCCCTGGAACACCCCTGCACTTCCCCTTATGTATCTGCTTAGTTTGCTTTCTGGCTTCCTTCAGTTCTCTATTCAAAGGTATCCTCATCAGGGAGGCCGTCTCTGTAATTAGAACATTAATGTGCAACCACCCTTAGTGCCCTCTATTCCCTTTACATGCTCATTTTTTTCCCATAGGAACAATCATACTTGCTTATTATCTATCATTCCCACTAGAATGTTACTTACATAAGGGCAGGGACTTTACCTGACACACAGAAGATGCTCAACAAACGTCGGTTTAGTAAATGACTGTCTTCCCATGGTACTTAGAATAAAAATCCAAGCTCATTAGCCATGGGTCTATGGTCTTGTATGAGCTGTCTTCTGTCTATCTCTCAAACTTAACCCGTTCCACCCTTCTCCCAGCTTATTCTGTTCCAGCTCCACTGATCTTCTCTCCATTCCTTTAGCATGCTGTTCCCTTCACCTGAAATGCTGTTATCTTCTCTCCTGGTGCAGCTAGCTTGTTCTTCTCCTTCGGTTCTCAGCTTAAATGTCACCTCCTTAGAGAGGTCTTCTCTGACCATTCTACTCCCATTCTCTTACTCTATTTCATCTCTTATTGGTTTATTTCATAGCAATTTTCATAATTTGATATCAATTTATTTGTTTGATCATAGATATATTTTAAAATTTCTACCTTCTTCACTTAAGCTCCTTGAGAATTGGGATCAATAGACTAACACCGTGCTTTATAAGTTGTAGGCATTCAATAAATATACATTAAATAAATGAATACAAATTCTGGTTAAGAGCCACCTACTAATTTAAGTTAGAGGATTATTTAATGGATATTTTTGAGGTTGGGTGGTGGGGGAGAGAAAGAATTCCTGACTATGTAATACCAAATACCTTGCAACTGAAGCTGCTGATCATCAACTGGATATCTGAACTATTCAGCTATATTTATGGGTGCACCCAGCAGCAGTCATCATCACTAGAAATAAAAGGACCTAATGGAAGGATATCATGAAAGTAATCTATGAACCCTCTGTGTGTGTCCATTCTTGCTGTATTACCCTTACTTAACCTACCCACCCAGACCCCACGGCCTTATGTCAAACTGACTGAGGGAAAAAGTTCCAAGTGGCTTTAAATAAGATGGTTGTGCCATATGAAGTAACACTGATGTGCTGTTAGGTTCTCTCATGGAAGACTCTAAGGAAAGAAGTAAAAGTTGAATGTTAAGTATTTCCCTGTCATTTTACTGCCAAGTACAGATGATGGAAATTGATGATCCATACTCTGCCCTGTAGTTACTGGATTAGCCAAACGGTCAGGAGCTTGGCAAGAGTGCTATTAAAGGACAGGTGGCAAGAAAGGCAGAAGTTTTATGTGGACGAACTTTGAGAATGGTCCTAGAATAATCGGCTACGAAAATTCCATGAAGATGTTTAAAAAAGTTAACAGTGTTAAAAATGCTGCTAATAGTTAAGTGGGCATCTGAGGGTGCCCAGCAGCCTCTCTCCCAGGCGCCAGTGCTTTGTGCAGTGGGTTCGTGTACTGAGTGGCTCCATGGTGGAAGAGATGAAAACTGCTCAGGCTAAACAAGGACTTCCACTTTCTCATGCAGACCCAGCTACTGCTACTGCTCAGTGCCTAATATGCCACCAACTCAAACAATCCTGGGCCCCTTAGAGAGTACTTTACCTGTGGGAACTGATTGCTATTTGGTGGGAAGGAAATTACACTGGACCCTTTCTACCATGGAGTGGATATCCAATTGAGATGATGTGTATTATGGACACTTTGGATTTTGACTCTCCTTTCCTGCCCATCAAGTCCTGCCAATAGCCTCCATGGTAGGATTACTGAATGCCTTATACATCATGATATCCCATATAACAACGTTTCTGACTGAGGAACTCAATTCGTAAAGAAAGACTGAGCCAATGGATGCCGTGGGACCCACTGTTCTTATTATGTCCCTCATTACCCAGAAAGATCTGGCTTTATAGGTTAATGACTCAGAGTGGCAGCTAAGAGACATTACTTTGGCAAGGTTAGGGTGCTGTCTCATAGGACGAGGTGTATCCTCTAAACTAAGTAATCATTACATGATACTATTTCTCTCACTGCCAGAACATACAGTTCCAGGAACCAGTCAATGTGTATGGATGTCTTTTGCAATCATACCCAATAAACCAACTGGAAAATGTGTTTCCTTTCTCTATAATTCTAGCTCTGCTAGTTTACAGACATAACATCCAAGGGATGTAACAATTTACATAGAATCTGAAATGACCACAGAGCCATTTGAAGCTCTTATGCTACAGGGTGAACAAGCAAAATGTGGTCATGGCGTAGTTTAGGTGACGGACGCTGATTGAAAAAAACTGGGCTACTGGTACACAATAAGGGAAGGGAAAATTCTGAATGGACCACAGAGAAATAGCATTACATTAGGAAAATAAACTGAAGCTTTAAAAACCTCTATGAATTAAGCATATATGAATATTCAATTTCCAATGTCTCAGGAATGTGGGTTTTGGTAACTCCACTGGATAAAGAATCTTAATTAGCTTAGGGATTGGTTGAAGAAAAAGTGTACATGTGATGGATGGTAGAGAAAATAAATCACAAATATCTGTTTGGCTTCCTGGATCAGTTGCAGAAACAGATACTGTGGCCTCTACCATTGCTATCTCATACATGCACTAACTTATTTTAACTAACAATTTGTTACATATCTTATCTAATTTCATTTCTCTGACCTTTCCTTATCCTCCACTGTTGAATACAGTGTGATGATTTTGAGTAACTTTATAATTTAGTCTAGTGGCTAGAGAATATTGAGATAAGACTGCAAAGGATTAAAAGGGTGATTGGATATAACCAAGAGATTCAGGATTAATGGAGTTGATGAAATTTTCAGTTGCCTCCCTTGGGGAGGGATGAGTGGATTTTGGTCATATGAGGGAGAGGTGCATTGTTAAAAGGGAATTTTTTTTTAAGTGCAGGTATGCAGAGACTGTGTATGAATGAGTTTGGACAGCTGAAGGACTACAGTAAACCTTTGTTCTTTACAGACAGCCAGCATCTGAATTATCTTCCAATTAAGGCCAAAGAGGGGAAGATATTCCCTATTCCTGCCACATGCTAGAGACTGAAGCTCAGGTATTCAGATGTTTCTGTCTTGGACTTGAAGCTTGTGAGGGTGATGCAAACACCCAATAATAGTTTGAGGTTAATGGTGGGAGTGGTGGCTGTCAAACTGAGAATCCAAGAGCACATGCCCATGAACTTTTGGAATCACTGCAAGAAGTCTTCCTAATGGCAAATATGAAAGGGCATTACTTTCGGGATTTTCTCATTCTGTGGTATGATTTCACATCAGTGATACACATGAAGGGGTCTTTCTGCTTCCTAATACTTTACTTTGAGACTTTACTAGGTTAAGAAGTTAGATGGATAACTCCTTTTGTCTTTGCTGAGAAACAAAACAGAACACATGTACTCGTCCTTGGTCACATTCTCTCTCTCCATCCTTTTCAGATTTGCCCTAACTTTCTTTCCTCCCTCTCCTGCTCCCCTTCCCTTCCACCTCCATATCTAAGGATACCTCCTGACTTAATGCCACTCAGTTGAAGAATGCTTTTGGTACTGCCCTCTTTCACAGGCACCCTGCTCCACAGCTGCCAGGAAAACTGCTCCTGTGCTTACCTTGTCTCCTTCAGATGCTCAAGTTGTCAACACTAGAGTCCTACCCAGAGGGCTCCTGTCCTCCCACAGAACACTAATCTGACACTGTATAAGGAACAGCAGTGGAATAGCCACCAAGAGTCTAGCTCAGGATATTATGGAAAGTCACTGCTAGAAAAAATAAAGTGTTAAAAGAAAAGTCCTTCTAATTTAACTATTTAGGGGATTCAACAATAGAAACACCTGCCTTATGGTAGGTTTTGGTATAACTGACTAAATTTGCATAATCACAGATTGCAAACCCTCAGAAATTTATATTTAAAGGTGACTGCTTTTAGAGGCAGGTGTAAAAACAAAGCCTGGGTGGTCTTATTCTTGAGATGGGCTTGGTGAAATAAAATATCCAGGAATGGCTTAATTTCTAGTTGTCCTACTCTAGCAATGAAAATCTATACAACAGCAGAAACTATGCAAGTAAATTCTAAGTTTTCTAATGAGCCTTGGTGGTAAGCTGGTACTGATTAAAAAAAAAAAAAAAAAGGGGTAGTTCTAAACAATGGCTGAGCTGTCCAGAGTTCCCTGGGTCATACATTGAAACAAAAAATAAAAAATTAGAGTTGCACTACAGCTGGAAAGACCATATTGGGTTCACATTTGAGGTTCATGGGAGTCACATATGCACAAAATGCACAGCTCTTATATATATACTTAAAGCAAATGTCCCAAAATGTGTTCAGTGAGTATGTACTTTGTACCTTGACTTCAAAGAAAAGTCTCTACTGGGAACACATTATGGATAAGTAAGACACAAGAGAATAAAAAAAGCAAAACACAAAACTAAGCCTAGGCAGATACTGCACATAAACTAAACTGTCAATAGTCCATACATCTATTTTTCGGCATTTGCCTTCTAAGTCAAGATACTGTTTAGCCACAACAGGGTGATTACTTGGGTATAATAATTAAATAACACAGGACAAGGAACTTTTGACAAAATTATTTTGATTTTAAATTACCTTGAATTATACACCTTGGATATACCCACAAACCATATTAAGGAAGTAATGATGAAACTTGAAAGATAAAATGATAGCTTTTACTCTATTTCATGGAGTCATGTGATACCTTTTATATGAAGCTCATTCTGGGGTCTGTTACTTATTAGTGAGTAAGGTCCTCTGTGGTCCTATGCAAGAATATTTTGAAATACTATTATTAGTGAACTAATACAACTTAACACATTACTGTAATAGATACAGTACCATCCAACAGGACTACTAATCCTAAATGAGAAGTGGAAGGGGGAAATATGCAAACTGTTGAGACTGGCACTAGCAGGTCAGGAACACTGTTTTTACTGTTCTTCAGGCTGCATGAGATGCAAAAGGGGAAACAGGCAGGGAGAAGGAAGATAATGCAACAATTTTATTATTGATTTCATCTATTTTTTCATCATAACACCAACTAGGAAAATATTTTTAAAAACTGGAAAAGTATAAGAAAGGAAAATCACTATTTGTAAATCTATGGAGGGGAGTAGGAATATACATTTAGAAGTAATGGAATAAATCACAAAGAACCATAGTAACAGATTGTATCACATAAAATGCAAAAACTTGTATTTGAAAAAGCAACTAAAAGACTTCCAATGAACCACCAAAATTAACTAATAAAGCAGATGAAAGACTAATAATGTACATATATAAATAATAAATATATATGGAATAAAGTGATGTCATACAGACATACCTCATTTTATTGTGCCTTGCTTTATTGCACTTTGTAGATATTGGTTTTTTTTTTTTTTTTTGACAAATTGAAGGTTCATGGCAAATCTACATTGAGCAAATCTATTGGCACCATTTTTCCCACAGCATTTGCTGTTGTGTCACATTTTGGTAATTCTCACAATATTTCAAACTTTTTCAGCATTATATTCGTTATGGTGATCTGTGATCAGTGATCTTTGATGTTACTACTATGACTTGCTGAAGATTCAGATGATGATTAGCATTTTTTAGCAAGAAAGTATTTTTAAACTAAGGCAAGTACATTGATTTTTTTTAGACATAAGGCTATTGCACACTTAATAAGACTACAGTATAGTACAAACATTAGTTTTATTAAACATAAGTTTTATTATACACTGGGAAACCAAAAATTTTGTGTGACTTGCTTTATTGCAATGTTTACTTTATTGCAGTAGTCTGGAACCACACCCGCAATATCTCCAAGGTATGCCTCTATAAAGTTTTAGATGTGTATGTGCGTGTGTGTGTGTTTTAATTTGGTAAGGTTCTCACACAGATCTATAAGAAAAATGCTGTACTGAGACAGATAAAAGTCCAAAGGAATGTACAAAAAAGGAAAAAATGAAATAAATATACGAAAAAAGTTCAACCACAAAAAAATTGAAGCATACATTAAAATGCTAAAATAATAAGAAACATTGTATCTATAATATATCAATAATTTACAACAAATGAGATGTAGTGAAACTGTTACCCTCATATATTACTGATAATTCATACATCAGTGATGACAAGCAGCCCTTTTGGAAAGTAATTATCAATATATATATACGAAAAGTTATAAAAATGTTCACATTACTTGACCATTAATTTTAAATTTAGAACTCTATACTGAGGAACTAATTCTAAATAAAGAAATACCTATAACACTAAAGATGCATGATTATTTAATTATAGGTTAAAACTACAACAGAATAGCCACATAATAGAATATAATTATATAAACATAAGAAGTATAAATGCTTAAAATTTTAATGAAGGTTATTACTTAGTTGAAGGATAACCACAGGTTTTAAATTTTTATATACTTACCAGTGTTTTCTAAATTTTTGAAAATAGTCGTTTCATAGTTTAGAAAAAGTTAATTTTCTAAATTGATTATAAATTCCATGAGGGCAGTGACCAATCAAATATTATGAAAAAAACTTAGCTGAATTTTAAAATATACATAGGTGATGATATTAAAGGAAAAAATACAGGAATAAATATGGATATAAAAAATATTTAGCAGGAAAACACTGGAAGAAAAACCATCAAAATATTAATAGCATTAAGGTGGCAGTACTACGTATTCTCTTATTTTTCTCCCAAATTTCTGTAATACAGACACAGATTAAACACAGATTAAATACATAATTATGATTAATTATTAATACAGATTAAAACTAAACATAACTATGTATGTAATTTCCATACCACATTACAAACTAATTTGACATGTGTAACAAGTAGAAATAAATGTACTGCTTACCTCTCTTTCATCCATATTCAACCATTGTTTTGGATCTTCTTCAGTAGCCAGAAAGGCTATCAATTCCAAAGCAGTAAGACGAGTTTGACGTCTTGATGAGACAAATATCAAAACAGGTTTGGCTG
This sequence comes from Camelus bactrianus, assembly GCF_048773025.1. Lineage (NCBI taxonomy): Eukaryota > Metazoa > Chordata > Mammalia > Artiodactyla > Camelidae > Camelus > Camelus bactrianus. Next base: position 51,228,402 of record NC_133546.1, on the reverse strand, counting down.
GAGAATGGCTTCTAATTGCTGTTGAAAAGGTGTGGAAAATCAAATGGTAAACCTCTTATACCAGAATCTGAATTTCATTAGAATATCAAATGAGTACATGAAAACTAATGGTGTAAATGATTTAATGGAATTCTTAATTTGGCTATGAAATTAGGCATTATTTGTGGTACTGCGTGGATCTGACAGCATACTGGGGAAATGACGGGAAAGGAAAGGTAGCTGGCCCTACCTAAGGGAGAATACTGCCTGGGACAGGGAAGACTGAACTATCTTGACTCCTGGTTCTGCTGTGAACTGCCAAGGAAGGAGACTTATAAAATGAGACTCTCTGTTAATAGCTGTATATGGATATTAAAACTTAGGTGGCGTTTTCTATTTCTGAGTTGTATTTCACCTATGCACCTATGCAATGATATTACAGACTTAAGTGGTCCTGGGATGTGGAGAGAGAGTCAAGTCCTGGGGGGTGATGAAAAGCTACAAAAAAATTCCTTTTATTTTTGTCTTGTTGCCAGTAGACGGAAAAATTAAGAGAGTTTGTATCAATAGATCAGTCAGAGGTAAGTCAGAAGAATGTTTTCCCTGTTTTTCTAAAAATGTATGCATCAGGTTTCAAGTGGGAAGGTAAGAGACTGTAGAAGAGAACTGAAAAGAATCCTAGGCTTGAATCTCTACCTGAGTGAAGGCACAGGAGGAGACACACAGAAGATGAGGACTAGATAATGAGACCGAAAAAAAATTAAAGAGCCACATAAATCATCTGACCTAACTGGAGGTGAAGTTTCTTTGCTATGCAAAGGCTCTAAAATGCTGATAAGATGTTGCAAGTAGAATTTATACTTATGTGTACACAAGTCTCTTAAAACAGAGATATTTAAAATTTTTATATAGAAAAGTTCAACCTCCCTGTAATTTCCTGTTTGAAATGTGAGCTGCAGAATTTCTTTTTACGGGCTAAAAAACAAGGTTCATAAATGGAAATGTTGACATGACCTTGACTATATTTATACCCTAAGAGTGAGAAGTAAAGCTATCACAAAATCATAAATCTAAACTCAAAGACATACAGTGATCCACTCTAGGTATAATAAATAGTTTATAAGGATAGCTACTATACTGATATCTTATCTAGAAAAGTGTAGGTGTAGGTTATTTACTGTTGATTCACATAATACGAAACTCTTCATTTCAATCACTGGTAAGTAATCAGCCATTCCTTAAATAGAGATAAGCAATCTATAATATATATTATGAAAAATAAACATTCACAGTTTATCAGAATTTATAGAATGCAAATGGTAATGCTTTGATAAATCATATTAGAGATGCAATGTTTAAAATATACATATTAGTACAATATTGGTATCATTTGTCCACATAATCATGAATGAATCTGCCTCTTTTTTAAACCTTAACATTTAATGGATTTTTGCTGCTGCAAGAACAGGTGTGGCTGAACAGCTCACGGCAGATTTATTGTTCATTAGTGATTTTGTACAATGCTTCTGTGGAGGTGTAAATAATCTGAACTGCCAAGATTGGTCTCTAGTTCACAATCAATACTTTGCTTCTGTCATAAGGCTAATTACAGCAGCTAAAAAGTCACCTCACAACTGTCACCTCACAATCAACAGCGGTTCACATTAGAGAATTTATTTTGGAGGTTATTTTTAATTGATATAATAAATATTCCTTATGCAGCCTAAACAAAACATGTTTCAATAAAATACGAGTGTTATTCTTAAATCTTTTCTGCTTTCCTAATTTGTTAGAGAAAAACAAAAACAAAACACATAAACAGAAGCGCTGTAAAAAACAAGTGCTGAAATTTGTGAGTTTTATGGTTGCTGATAAAAATTAATACTATGTGATTTTTTAAACTTGTATTTTCTATTTATCATTTGTTCAAGCTACTGCCATAAGAAAATACTTAAATTAATTTTAAGGATAATTTGATTACTTTTAAAAACAACATATATTTATTCTACTACAGAGACATCACTTATGAAACCTTTCTAATTTTCAATAGTTAGTTTAACATATATTTATATTCCTTAACAGTTAAGGCAAATCGTTTCAGATATCTATAGAAGTTGGAGCAGTATCACCCTTTCAAAGAAAGCTGTATCATTTAGAATGCATCTGAAGGCTACCATACAGAATGGTTGGTATTTCATTCCAAGAATCTGAAGCTTACCCTGAAATGTAGGCTTATTCATGCTAGCCATACGAGGACAGTAATGTTGGCCTGGGAAGCCTTGAATGTGAACTTCCAGTGGAACTGGACGTACTGATGGTCGGAAGTTGAACAAGCCCATCTAGAGTAAAAATGAGAGAGAAACCATTTCCAGTTTGTATACTTTAGTTTATAGCGTTACAGCGTTTCCATAACATGGTCCTAAGCCACACTATTAAATGCCTGATTTATCAATCTTCCACATACCTGACGAATATTGAGCCAGTCAGCAAGATCTCTGGCATTAGCTAATGCAGTAGATAGTCCAACTACTCTAACAGGCTTTTCTGTGTGGGATGAGATAAAATTTGTTCGAGATACAATGACTTCTAGAACAGGGCCTCTTTCCTCCCCTAGGAAACAGGAATAATGCATGTTAATCATTTAACAAGTCCTGCTACTGCGGGTATGAAGAGTCGAAGTCAGCAAACTGGATTCAGATACAGTAGTACCCACCTAGCAGATGGATCTCATCTATGATGAGAATAGTGACTTGCTTTACGTAGTTCCTGTTTTGCCAGCTTCTGCTGATTCCATCCCACTTCTCTGGTGTGGTGACAATAAGGTCTGCCTTGGCAATGGATTTCATATCAGGAGTTACATCCCCTGTTAGTTCAATAACTCTGGAGAAGAATAAAAACGGTCCCTTTAATTTTTCAGGTAACACATGAGCTTGGAAAAGCAAAAATACATCTTTCAAAATAAAATTTTATTATGCTTAAAACTACTTTATCTCCCTTTGATTTCTCAAATTTTCTGAGTTGAGTCCAAAATAGATCTTTTGGAATAACTCTAAGATGATTTCCTTCTATAAAATGGAGAATGTACAGAAGCAAATCACTGAAATCTAACTTTTATGCAGATTTGGAAGAGTGTCAAACTTTGCTTTGATTATGTTTATAAAGTCTTTGCCCTATGTGATTTTACAGAGTTGAACTCACACCTCCTCCATATGTTGGAATAAACACCTTGCTAATGAAGGAAAGTGTTAACTTATTAAGAGAAAAGGAGGCATTCATTAAGAATATGATTATGCATAAGCTTTATTTTTCTTAGGTTAAAATTTTCTATAGATACTATAGGCAAATTCAAACATATTAGGATACAAACAAGATAAGCTGGGACAACTATGTGCCACCCCATTCTGAGAAGATCCCAGATTTATAGTGAGAAAGAGGGAAATCTGAAGGTTAACTCCAAATTTTAAATGATCACTAAATAATTTTTTTATCTGTTTTAACATTCAAAAAACAGAAAAAAGCCAAGATTAGTTTCTCCAAGTATAGCAGTCCCAAAGCTTTTGCTTATTTCTATTCATTTTTTTTACATTCTACTTATTATTTTGAATATATAATACTTTCATATGGGTCAAAGAATATATAGTAAATAGTCTCTGTAACATGTATATTCTCTGGTCATCTAGTTCTCATTCTAAAACAACCACATACTTATACTCTTTACCATTTTTTAAAAACAAAAGATGAGATACTAAACTTAAAAATTTTTTTAACAGTATCTCTGGAGATCATTTCCTCAGTATATAAAGAGCTTATTCTTTATAGAATAATACAATATTCTGCATTGTGTGAATGTGCCATAATTTATTTAATGGCACTAAATGGCACTCCGAATGATATGAAAAAAAAAAAAAGATACAAATCTTATTTTTCTTTTGTTTTTGAATCTAAAAACTTTGAGAAAATGACTTTATCAAATAAAAGTATAACTAAATTAAAAGCTTTCATTTTTCAATCTTAAAACAATGGGAATACTGTAATTTTTTAACATTTTAATTACAATACCTTTAAATAAAGACTATGAAAATCACTATAAAAGCATTCAAAAATTTTATACAAATCTTTCATTTGTTGATCTTTTTAGATTATTCAATGTGTATCTTCTGAAAAAAGTAAGAACTTACTTTTTGCCAAGTTTTTCTTCTATTCTAACTTTCCAATCATCCATTCTTTCACGAACTAGGGCTTTTAAGGGTGCAATATATACTGCCTAAAAGGGGGGGTGGGGTGCAAAAAGATCTCATGAAAACAGTGACATCATTTTGAAATAAAGGCAAACTCAACAAAATTTATCAAAATACAACAGTATGGTCTAAAAATGTATCTTTTAATATGAAAGATTTAAAATTTTAAATTAATGGAAAAAAGTCATTAACTTACTCAAACTACATAAGACATGAATATAATACATTATAAAAATACTGATATTGACACTTTAAAATATATTTTTTAAAACAGCAGTGGTATTTTCGTTAGGTAATTTATAATTAATTATCTTTTAATATAATGTGAAAATTAAAAAAAAAAATTCTGAGACAATGCATGCCATAAAGAAAATTAGGTTCTGATGAAAATAACAGTTTTTATCATCAAGAATTATCTGAGCTGTAACTCTTTCATGAAAAAAGGTACTAATTTTGAAATTCTGAAGGTAAGTAATCTGGTTGTTTAAATCTTAATGCATATCTTATGGAAGATGCCAGTGCCGGTCATACATTTTAGGTATTCTACCTTTTAAAAAATAAAGATAAACAAAAAAACCTGGTCTTCAATAATCCAAACTTAAATACAGATTATTCACTGAAAAAAATTCTTTCCTTTGTAAAATGTTTCAAATTTAAAACAGAGCTCTCCTATTGTATTAACATCTCTCCTAATGGATCAACAACCACATAATAAACTGAGGAGGAGGAAAAATTACAGCTAAGCTGGGAAGAACAACTGCTAATTGGAAATCACTGAAAAATGAAGTTAAAGGGTTTCTAAAATGATGAATAAAAGAGCACATAATCATAATCACAACATATGAATTAGCTTTCTTGAAAAATGTTTCTAAAGTGTTGAGTACTTCATATTTCAAGAAAGCTTAAAATCAACACTTACTTGACTTGTCACATTATTTCACATTAAGTGACAATATCATGGCCATTTGGAGAAATGTGGAATAAAAGCTGCCTCTGTATTTCCTGTATGTAATCAAGTTGTATTTGTTAAAGTATTAGTGCTTCCTTCATAGCCAAAGGATTTGATTACGAGTCATTGTATTTCTTATAAATATGGCTATGAATCAGGTATCTTACAATGAAACTGCCTTTGATTTACAGATATCTTACAATGAGGAAAGGACATGTGAGCACCAATATGTACATCAGAAATCTAACTAAAGGACCCCTGAAGTTTAATATATATTTCCTTGTGGCCAATTATTCTAATACTGATCTGTGCCTTCCTGGAAAATTCACCAAGATAGTGACAGATCTATTAACTGAGTCCTGACAGTATATTAGGACTGTCCAGTGTACAGATTATGGACTGTATCTTCTAATTGAATGTAAGCATGTGATTCTTTCCAACTGACCTTTGAAGTGGGGTACTTATTGAAGACTCTGAAAATGGCTAATTCAGCTGCCACAGTCTTTCCTGATCCAGTGGGCGCTCCAAGGAGGACATTACAATCTGTGTGATATAGCGTATGAAATATCTGTGTTTGCACAGGGTTAAAGTGGCTGAAGTTGTACAGAGCTTCATATGCTTCACATCCCAAAGCCGTGATTGGTAAAGGTTGAAGATCCAGTAATTCTGAAAAGATTCAACAGGTACTGTAATACAATAACTGGAAAATATGCACAGTATTGAATACTGTTTCTTAGAAATAAATTATAACAACCCTTAATTCTTTAGAGGGAAAAAGGATTAACAATTTCTTATATACTAGTTATAGATCTCTTTACCCCTGTTACCACATTTATAAAATTGACATATTGGACACTTTTCTGGGGGAGCTCCCTATAAGATGGCTCTAATGATATATCTTTCTCTTCCAATCAGGAAAGTAATTGAATGACAAGTGTATGAAAATATGTATGTTCTAGAAGAAAACTAAAGCTACCCTGATCTGTAGAAAAAGGAAAGTCATTTGCAAACTTCAGTACTAGAATGGTTACTTATAACAAATTACTTTTCATCTGTTAGACAACTGACAAAACAGAGTGGTTGAATGAGCTGTTGTTCTAGCCAAGGCAAACTAACATAAACTTAAAATGGTTCCAGGAAGAAACTGAGGCGAGAGTTTTAAATCAGAGCATGACTGGTAAATAAGAACTGTGTTGAGAAAACATTGAAAAAAACTAGATATAATTGTAAATCATTATGTAGACTAGAAGACAAGGAGACTAGAAAATTAAAATGAATTAGAAAAATAAAGTTAAATCTTAAACCTAGATACACTTGCACTTGACAGTCATTTAATTTTCCCATAATCCAGAAAGGTATCAGCTGGAAAACTGGAAGGCAGATTTAATCCCAGGTTTATTCTATGGAGGACAATTCTACTCATTTGAAGTTTGAGTAAGTAGGAAAAAAAAATCAATAAGGGGACATGGTGGTCTGTATCCTGAGTTAGATTTTCGTAGAGCGGTTTCAAATTGGAAAGTATGGAGAGTTCTCTTCTCAAAAAAGTTTTTAAAAGTAAAAAAGCTAATTTAAAAAAAATTATCATTGCCCCACCGCTCTACTCAATTACATAGGAAACTGAAAACTAACTACACGTCTCTCATACCAGGTTACAATCTCCTGTATTTTTTTGTAGCACTGAAAATCAAAAAGGAATGAAGTTTAAACTTGCAATGCTAATCAAAGCATAGATATATTCTTAATAAAGACTAAAAAAAAAAAAAAAAAACCCAAACACTTTTGGCATTTATTGACAATGCTAAATTAAGATGCTTTACTTCTGTAAAAGATGAAGATTTTTCTTGGCTGATTTGGGCTCAATGGGATGCCTATACAGATACTTTTGGCCAAAAAGAACTAGGAATCATTGAAGTTACATCATGAATTTTAATATCAACTGATATGTCATGGGTCATGGTGGTGCATTTATTGCTTTTGAAAATGGAGTCAGAAAATCAGTGAATTATATAAATAGGGTAGTATGTGCTTAGTCAGTCAACAAAGAAGTAATTAAATGAGCATTAGAACATAATGTTAATACATGTTAAAATCAGGTATTGTAGCAAAAGACCTAGTAGTGATGTCGGTAGCATATATTTTATTTATTTATTTATTTATTTATTTATTTATTTATTTATTTATTTATTTATTGAGTCACAGTCAGTTTACAATGCTGTGTTATATATTTTAAATTAAAGCATCAAGCACTTTTATATATTTTGAGATTCTAGATATCACAAAGCATGTCTGATGGAAGAAAACCAGAAAAGTCCTCCTCAACGAGTAGATGAGTAGATACTGCAATCTCATTATTTTTCTATGTTGACAAACTTTTTAGTTTTTCCCTGTCAAGGTATCACAGTGGTATTAAGCTGTAGTCTACAGTATCTCTCTTTAAGATATGCTAAGACAAAGAGCAAGGTACACATTTGACAAAACTGACAACAATTAAAGTCACACTGCCTATGTTACTTTCCCAAAAGACTGTCAAATAATGTGTTCATTAAAAGTAGTAAAAACTAGTATATTTATTTTGAAAAAACAAAGAGCTTGTCTTTGGAAGAATTATATGAAAAAGGGAATCTGACTTTCATTTTTCTATAAATTAAGGTCCTTCTTGAAATCTATACTCATCCATTATGAATTCTCAATAAGAATAAACTTAATATACTAATTGGTTAATAGTCTCAGGATATTACTGAAATAGAATATTTATAGGGCACTTAGAAGTATTATTAAAAACATTTACTTATGAAATTTTGCTTCTTTAACAAGTCAACATAGGAAGGAACTCAATCATATTATGAAAATCTAAAATGGATTTGGGTCAGTTATGACAATGAAAGGCACTGTTTATACACACGCACACACACACACTGCAGATCACCATATACCCTTTTATGTCAGTATGGAGGAAAAGAACCAACATAAAAAGCATACGTTATTTTTAGACACAAGCTGACTCGAGGTGTAAGTGAATCCATTCCGCAGTGATACCATAACCGGACGCCTTAGCATTAGCACTTTTTGGTGTGGAAACATACCATATGGAGGAGAAAACCCTTACAATTCACTTTGGTTAATTTAACATACTAGAAGTAAGTTTAACAGTAATAAACACAAGGAAAAAAAGGATATCTCAAAAGTTTCACAGAGAGTACAGATTAAATGACAATACTTGCAATGAAAAAGGAAGGAGATATGGAGAAATTATAATGATTATAGGTAAAAATAGAGATGAAGACATAATAATACCAAAATAGTTTCATGTTAGTTAGACTATAAGAATTGAATTAGGCTTAGTTTAATATTTTTGGAACTCAAAAAAAATTAAGGTCTTCCATGAGGGTCTACATAGATTTGATTTTGTAAAGTCTCTTTTCAAACTATATTGACAAATAAGTTGGATTTTTACGCAGATTCAGACAACTTTAAAGCATAGATACTTTTTAACATTGACTAAAACAACAATTTTGGAAAATCAATGACTCAAGTTACTATTCAGTATCTTACCTGTATGGGGAGGATGTCTCTCTGGCAGAATTAGATGTTGGAAGTTGATAATACACACAGCCTCAGCTCCTAACCATCGATCAGACACCGCTCGGATATAGTATTGGGAAGGCAAAGGCTCAAAAATAGGTATTGTAAACACTAGTAGTTGAGCTTCTTTACTAATGACCTAATATGAAATAAAGACTAAAATGAACATGGCTATTCTAATAGCATAAAGGCCTTATTAGTTGCTTGTTAAAATAATGCTATCTACAGTAATATGTACTAAAAGTAAAGAAAATATTTAAATATCTTGGATTCCTAAATAGCTGAGATAGATACTTCAGAAACCTGTAGGTGGTTCCCTTCTGAGGATATCTGATGTTACAGAAGGGAAAACATATACTCAATTTATATTATTTACACATGCATATTATCATGTATTAACACATTACTAATTTGACTCATTATCAGAAGTTCCCAAACTTCATTCATTCAAGTACTTAACTTCATAATTTTTACCAAATTATTTACTTGATATTTTTCTTTAAATTCTTTCACTACCATAAATGGAATAACAGAATACTTGGCATAAACAGAAGGTAATCATGAACACAAATGCAACGAAAGTAAAATATTGCTATGAAATTCTATGGCTGCCCACTCAAGCCTAAAGCTTGCTTTCCGTTTGATAAAAAGAGAAATTAGGAATGAAACATCACAGTTAAAGATAGTTATAACAAAATTGAGTCTTTCTCTTGGAATTTATATAGAACTTAAAAAAGAACGCCTTTTTCACAATGTGATTAAATACTCTTTAGTACTGTGTTTATGTAACACCTAAAATTATTTCTTTATTTAAAAATCTTATTTATCCCACCCATTTGACATATTCCACCCCTCTGGAAGCTATACCTTAACCCATCAGAAAGATTACAATTCAATTTTTCAAATGAAAATCACACTGAATATATGAATAACTGCTATAGCATTTAATTACTATTTTCTTTTAAAACCAGAGACATAAAAAATGATAAATAAAGCTTTAATGGCACTGTGAAATTATAGAGAAATAGGTAAAAACAGTAATTATTTTGTTTATATTTTCTTCTTAATGATAGCAACATAAGAAGGATAGAGTCACATGTACACATTTACCTGTTTTTTTAGAACTAGAAAATACTCTGAATGATAAATATGATCATTTGTAGGATCTTCCACCCAAATCCACCAGGGTTCTCCTACTGTCCCATGGACCTAGAAGAAAAATAGTATCCTAATTCTATATACTGTAATTCAAGTAAGGGATACTGTTGTTTGCATACCCAGCACCCATCCCTCTCTCTTTTTAACAGATTTATTTACACGTAACTTACACAACAAAGTTTATTCATTTAAAGTCTACAGTTCAATGGTTTTAATATATTTACAAAGTTGTGTGATCATCTTCATATTCTAATTTTAGAACATTTTCATCATCCCCAAAAGAAAATTTGTCTTCCCCATCCTCCCAACCTCCAATCTTTGATAACCACAATCTACTTTCTTTCTGTATAGATTTGCCTATTTGGGGCATCTTATATAAATGGAATCATATAAAATGCAGTCTTTTGCGAATGGCTTCTTTCATGTACCATTATGTTTTCAAGGTTTATTCATGTCATACCATGCATCAGTACGTCATTCTTTTTTATTGACAAATAATACTCCATTGGCTAGATAAACTGTATTTTGTGTGTTCATTCCTCTTTTTTTTTTTTCTATTCCTAATAAAACCTAATCTTGTTTAATATTCATCTGTCTCTCTCTCTCTCCTGCAACTCAGGAGAAGGTAACCCCATCTTTCAGGATAATTTTGGTCAGCATAAGCTAATCAGCTTATGGTATCCCTCTTACAACAACTTGTGGTGAGGGACAGGCACATGCCCAATACTGGCCCAATTAGGCTGAAGAAAAGGTCTTTTGGTCCATGCTCTGGGCTGGTGAAGAGGGTGTATTTTTCCCTCTGTTAAATGTGAACAAGGAAGCCTGAAAACATTTGGGAAGTAGCCAACAGTGTCAGCAGAGCAAAAAGATGGGAAGATCCTCAGCCCAGAATAGTATCATTAAACAGAAGACTCAATCTTATCTCCAGGGCCTATTCTACCTGTGGATCTTTCATTATGTAAGATAATGTATCTTTTTTTGCTTAAGTAAGTTTGAGACAAGTCATATTTGCTATTCTCACAGCCAACAACGTTCTGATAAAAGCAACTGTGACAACAACTAAGTACTCATCCTACTAATGAATTAAACCAAATTGTGGGAGATTTATTATGGATATTGTCAGAAGAAAACAAGGTGAAAAATATAAAACCTTTGTGCTTTACAAAATATAAAACTTGAAATGAGTTTATGGCTAACTAGTTTTATATTTCATGCAATTTTGTATTAATAGAAATATTAAATATAATTTTATATCATCTAGTCCTCACAGAAATTCTGTGAGAAAGATAATTATTATTATCATAGATGTTTACAGATGAGGAAACTGAAGGAATGAATCATTAGGACACTTTAAGACCAATGGTAGAGTTGGGTTAGGATTATGGTTGGGTAATTTTTGAGTACACTGCTGAACAAAATGCATCCACTTTTAAGATGTACTAATGTCAGGTAATGCAGAAGATATTTACTTACATTAACTAGAAACTTACAATAACCATGTAAAGTAGGCATTGCTTCAACACATTTACAGATTTACTTGTCTTCCCTGACTGGCTTCTTGAAAAAAGGATGGAGATTTACTTGGCTGTATCTATAATCTCTTTTCTCCTGTACTCTTTGCACAGTAACTGGTGCAAAGACAGGCCTTAAGAATTATTGACAGAATAAAAAGAGGGCTCAGAGTGGGTTTTCATGCATGTATATATCAGTTAAGGTTTGGAAGAAAGAACAGAAGGGATAAAAGCGGAAACAGGAATATGATGGGTGCCAAGGAAGGACACTTTGAAGAAGGACAATGTATATAGAGATGTAAAGAAAATAACTAAGAAAAAGTCATTTATTATGGAAATTGGTAAGTCTTTGGTGGTCACTGAGGAATCAGTCTCAGTAGGAAGCAGGTGACCAGAAGGAAAACGTAGAATACTCTTTCTACAAGCCTCATGGTAAAGAAAAGAAGAGAATGACAGTCTGAGAAACATCAGGACTTTAAAAGGGCTCTTTTAGCGTGGAGAATCTTGAATTTCTAGTTGCTAAAATGACAGAGGAAGTACAGATGGAAAAAATGAATATCAGATAGAGAAAATGAAAGAAGACAGAATTAAGCAAAGTCCCTATGGAGTTGAATCCACTAAATCATTGTTCAATGAGAAGTTTTAGGTGTCCCAAGATGCTCTGAAGGGGTCTCATTGGTGAACATAGTATTAATATATCACATGCTTTTCTTGAGGATGAGAGTAAATAATGCTACAACGTTTTAAATGACTTTTTAATAGATTTTTTTAAAAAGGACTTTCTATATGCCTTGAGGACAGACGTAAGGAGGTGTAGTTGAACCTGCAGTACAGATATTTATCCTTAATGTAGATTTAGGTGTTTTCTATTTCTACCTGATCATTCCAAGTGAAATCAGGACAAATGCTGAGTGTTACTCGAAGGACAGTCCGTGTGATGGGCTGAATGGATGCTTCCATTGTAACAGAAGGAATCTGATGAACACACTGTTTGACCTTGAGCCCAATATTCACGTGATGCAGAATGTGACCTGAAAGGAAAACATCACATAGAAGAAATGTGTCCAGACAGAAAAAAAAAAAAATCTGACTTGTAAATGGGATTTCAGAGAAGGTGATTTTATTGCTTGTTTTATGATTTGCTATGTAGAATAGCTGACATTCTTGACCTGGCATGTTTGGATATTTTGTAATAGTTAACTTGAATTAGCAATTCATAGCTCTGAAAACCAGAATCAAGGTTTTTTTCAGCTATTAATAGGGTCCTAAAAATTACTGAGACTTGATAGTGCTTAAACTACTACAAAGTTGCACTTTTCTCCTAGTTAGTTTAAGACACATTATGGAAGTATTTAGTATTTTGTGAAAATAGCCATTAATTTATTCAAGGCCTATTTCAGAACTCTATAACCATCATGGAAAATGCTTTAGTAATTAACACAACTAACCTAGCCATGCCCATTTCCAGAAAACAAAGATAAAATATGGCCAATCTAGCTCAAAGTTAACCATTTATACATACATATTTTCATAAATGATCTGATTCTGAAATACAAATATACATGAAATCACCAGGGTGGGTGTGGGGATCACAAAAAGATGTGACTATAAACATTTTCCTACTCTAGTCCAGCAACTAAGTGAAAATAGTTTATACTCTACAGCATCAATATTTCTTGTCTGTCTTGGCTCTTCATAATATAATTTTTCAACGCACATTTACAAATAAGTCAAAATGTCTTATGTTCACCCGAGTTTGAAACTAAAGTGATTTTCCTTATTTTGATAAAATATTTGTTAGCCCAGTGTGAGTAATTTCAACTTTGCTAGTGAATTTCCCAATTACTCTGTTTTTACAGATACTTCCCTTCTTCCGTTGTCTTAGAAGTATTCTTCTCATTACACAAGTGAAATAACTACCTCAGCCTCTCTTCACCACTATGGACCTTTTGCCAGGTCCCTCTTATTTCTCTTCAGCCTGACTCCCTTCAGGTGTAATGCCTCTCCTACTTAGAATCTGAAATATTACCTAATCAATGTTTGTCCAGGAGAATGTTAAGGTGCATGGAAATGTAAAGAGGGGTAATTTTTCAATATTATGTGAAAAACATGGAAGACCAAATGTTATTTACACACTGACAGCAACTGTGTTTATATATAGTTTTTTTTGGGGGGGGTAATTAGGTTTCTTTATATATTTTTAAATTAATTTTTTATTCTATTTCTTAGTGGAGGTACTGGGGATTGAACCCAGAACCATGTGCATGCTAAGCACGCACTCTACTGATGAGCTATACTCTCCCCCAGGAACTGTATTTAAAGATCTATACATGTGTAATGATGAAGCTCATTTAGAAACTAAAGAAATGTACAGTTTGATGTTGATACACATTTTTCCTGTAATACTGCCGATGTACATAAAAGAATCTATGAAATGAACTAAATATTAAGAAATAATTTGAGAATAAGCCTCATTGACTAATTCTCATCATTTATATCTAAGATTCTATCTGTAAAATAGTCATCCTAAGGATGTGACAATCTAGATTCCATTTTAACTGCTAATTCTATTGAGTGACCTCATACAATTTGGAGGGATTTTTGCTTGAGTTTAGATATATGAAAAAGGAATTTCAAAAAATGGTAAAAGTTTACCTTTAGTAATGTGAAAATTCACAATACTTATTTTTTATATCTAGTGAAATATTTTATTTGCACAGAATAATATATTAAAACATTTTTGCTTCCTAAGAGTCTTACCTATTTCATCTTTCCTCATGTCTTTCAGCTTATCCACAGTAAGATTTTTTTCTTCTAATCTTGTTAGAATGTGTGGTGGTAAGACTGAAAATTGTCTCAAAGGGCTAGCCCAACCCCAAAGCCTCTTGTCGATGACTTTACTGAGATTCAGGAGCCTGTAGGTCATGGCAGGCCAACGTTTCCTCAGAGCAATTTCAAAAAGAGCACGGACAATTCTAGCTGCATTCTGAAGAATGAAAAAGGGGATTGGTGGTTAGGTCCAATGTGGTTTTAAATTTGTCAATAAAGTTATTATTCAGACTCAGTTTCAAAAGTACATCAAGCTGCATCCTTTAGTTGTGGGAAATATCTGTCCTCATATAACCCTAATTATCTGTTACTACTACACAAAAATAATCACATCCTTTATATGTGGATGCTATTTTGTCTAACTCTCCAAGAGCAGCTTTATTTCCAAGTTCTTAGGAAGTTCTACCCTACACCCTCTAAACAGGAATGAAGTAGGAAGAAATAAAAGGCATGCAAAGTATGTAGGAGGCTGTTGAGGCCAGTCAGAATAGAAGAGACAGCTGAGGATGCCCTTGGGTATACAGTAGAATGATTAAATTTATAAGGCTACTTAGAGAAATCAGGAAGACTTTGAGATCCAGTCAGAGACAAAAATTAGTGAGAGAAAGTGACAAAAAAATATTAATGAGTACAGCTACCCATGTTAATGGCTCCCTTTTAAACCAAACAATGTGTTCACTACTTTACATATATTATCTTAATTAAATTTTACAACAGCTGCATTTGACTGGTCTTGATATTATGATTTTATAGATGAAAATACTAAAGCTTGGTGAGGTTAATAATTTGACCAGGATAATTAGTGTCAGAGTATCTATTGAAAGGCAGGTCTAAACAACTCCAAACTTAACTCCCAGATTCTAAATTCAGTGATCTGAAGAAAAATTCATTAATACACACATAAAAAGTTACAATGACTGAAGCCTTTTTCACATCTCTGTAGAGTCCATTTGCTTTGTCTCCTTTCTATCATTAACTCAGCAGATTGGTCTACTGAAGACTGTTTTTTAAATCATGAACTTAGAGACACCTTAAAATATCTAATGACATCTATATTTGAAAATGAAGAATGTTAAATCTGGTCAAAATCATAAAAAGAGATGGAAAGAGTATGATTTTAAATAGCAAACAGATGATCCAGCTTGAAATTATGAGGTGAAAAATGATCATAAGAGCTAAGGGCTTTGGGTTTACATTTTATATGAAAAGTGTTATCTTTTGATAAATTCAACTATTTTGTTTCAGTATTAGAAACTTAAGAACAAAAATGGTATTTAGAAGTATAAGGACAGTTCTAACGCTCATTAAAAATGACAAGATGGCTCTTATTAGGCCCAGAGAATGAAAAATAAAATGAATATTTTGATTGTTACATGTGTCAAATAGATTTTCCCACATCATTCCCAGATGCTCTTCTAAAAATCTGCTAGGCTAAATTTCCCAACTGTGTTTGAAAGTATGCTATTTTTGTATTTCGGAACCTATACTTGTTCCCTAAAAGCTAAAAGAAACGGAAGGAGAAATCCCATGTGACAAGATACAAACAGAACATTTAAATCTGGAATCATATAAATTGGGCGGGAATAATGATCAAAACCTCTAACATGTAGAAGCTAAATATAGGCTCCTTTACAAAATCACAGAATATCTCAGCTAAGAATTTATCTTAAGGGCTGAAAGAATGAAGTTTCAGAAATACAAAAGCAAGTATCATTTTCCAGAGCTGAAAGAAGGCTTGTGGAACTACTGATGGCTTAAACTTAAAAACAAAAAAACAAACAAAAAAAACCCTCCAAACTCAACAATAATGTCTCTAATGCATTCAAGAATGATAAACCAATAGCTATTTAAGAAAAACCAGGGATGCTTTGAGATACATATATATATCCTCAAACTTCTGAGACTGAGTTTCTGGATACCAGTAATGAAGAAACTGTAAGTTTTATATTATAAAGCAATTTGTATATCAGTCTTTGATAATACCTTCATAATCTTGAATCAAGCAGAAATGTGGCCAGATTATTCATCCAGAACCCAGTATGGCTTTGCTTTTAGGTTAAATCATTAACTATTTCAATATAAAATCATTAGCTAATATAAGATGACAATATTATATTATTTTTCAGAAAAACAGATAAAACAAAAATTCAGAAACAATGGTTCCTATAGAGGTTCTAGGCTTTAGAGAATTTATGTAATTTTTCTATGGCAGAAATGTGTTACACAATGAAAAAAAATGTTTTCACCACATCTACATTTACTTTACAAAGTATATGAAATCATCACCTGGTTTCTTGTTAATTTGGTTAAATTACTGTATTCATTCAAATTGTTTACCAATATATCTTAGCTCACATTTGTAAATATTTCATGTTTACAGTTATTCAAAGCACTCCAGAATATTCATGGCTGTTAATAATAATTTATTAACACAAACATACTTTTTCTATATTAAGTCTTTGAACAAAATCACAAACACAAAATACAACAAGGAATAGTTTCTATGTTTAAAATAAGATTAAGTTTTTATTTCTTCTTAGAGGAAACATTACTTAATAATGAAAAAGGTATTCACGATAAATAAATATTTTTTTAAAAGCATGACTAGAAGAGAAACATCTCATCTCCAAAGTAAGTAAATGCAAAAAATAATCTACTTTACATCACATGGGGGCTTGAATATAAAAACTAAATATTATAATATTTTATACTATGGTCATCAAAAAACATACATTTAATGAGCTGTAATTTAAAGATTTATTTTCTTTCAGTCTTCAATTTGTAAGTATCAATAGTAGGAAAGAAAGATTACTTTTTTTATTAGAGACTTATCATACTGAATACATGGTATGAGGTATATTTAGTAAGCCTTGTTTAATAGTAAAGAAAAAAAACCTTTATATTTCTAATATTTGGGGAAAGCTACAAAGGTTCCACAATCTTTTCATTTTGCTTGAACTATTCTTGTATTATTGCCGTTTGTAAGAAAAAGAAATGAACTTTTAAAACAGAAAGAATTGGATATTGATGTTTTTAAACTCTAAAATGTAAACAACAGCAACATCAAAAAAAGCCAAACCAACCAGCACATCCTACCCCTGGTTCCTGATCTAATAGCGTAGATGGCATAAAAATGTACAAATTAAACGGAACGAGTTCTAAAATAAAATGGTAATTTGACAGCATGTCACAATGCTATAAATTCACAGTATAGCACAAATTAATTTCTTCAATCTCTAAAAGTAAACAAGGAAGAGAAAATAGGAAGGGAGTAATATTCCTACCTGTGCAACGTACGCAGAATCTGATATAAGGGAGAAACTGTCCATCTCTCCTCGGCTGATGTAAGTTTGAAGTAGGATGTTTATTTTCCCATAACTGTTCTCTACACCTCCAGGGGCTGAGAGTTCACAGAAGTTGTTTAATAAGGCATCTAACTCCTCTATTTCCTCTTCTCTGACCTGGAATAATCAATGTTTTTTATAGGATTATTTGAGCTGATTTATTTAAATTTTTCATATTGAAATTAAACCACATTGCATCTTTTCTAAAAATTTCCATTTGTTATAAAACAACATTTTCCTTTTGTATACTAAAATAATAGCAATTTTTTCATAGGAAGTTAATAAAATATAAGAAAAAAACTACCTTGAGGCTGATACAATGACATTTTATTATTCATCACCAATATTAAAGTTGCCATTGACATATAAAAATTTGATATGCCACAAGAATTAAATCTTCTGACCCCACCATCCTTCAATTGATGAGATTTCATTTCTTATTTGACCAGAGTAAAACCTCTGCCCAAATGGATTAGGGCAAACTTGAATTATCTTCAAATGCATTCATTACAGTCATATATTTTTATATGGTATAACATATTCACAGCTTAAAGCTGTGAAGTACTATGATTCAAAGTATTAAAGTTTTCACTGTTAATAAGATTAAATTACAATACAGGTACAGAAATATTCATATCTAAGTTCAAATCATGCATGTCCTTTATATTTTCTTCTGTGAACATTATATTATAAATAAACCAAAATCTATATACTATATTCTCCAATTATTTCATTATTGTAAAACCTGCTTAAACTATATTTGACTTGCACTAGAGAGCAAAGAATGATGTCGGTATGACATACTATCATAATCTAGGATAGTGGACATTGTTGATAAATGGAGGAACACTACTGGTATTCCAAACGTGAGGTGTCATACAGCTTTAGGAATAACCATTGCATCAGGAATAACAATTAATTATAAACTTTCATAAACAAATAAATGCATATATGTTATATGCATTTGATTTGAGCTTCAGGTAATCTTACTTACCTTGATTTGATCAAATTCTTCAGCTTTGGAGACGATAGCAAAAATATCACTTTCTGTTTTGTGAGCATCAAAGAGTTCATTGAAGGTCTACCAAAGTAAGTGTTATATTTGATTAAAACAGAAGATCCAGTAAAATATTTTAAATGAAAAATCGTGACTACAAATCATACATTCTAAAAGAACACCTGAGCCCTAGATACGCAGTTATAACACCAGAGGCATACTGTTCCGAATCATTACTTCAAACATTACCACATTTATTTAAGACTAAAAAAATTCCCAAAACATAATTAGCTAAAGAAGGCCTTTAGAAGGAAAAAGATCAATAAAATCAGTTCATGAAACCTACACTGGATATCTAAAAAAATATTTAGTGTAACATTCTGGTCTTGGCTCATTTTCAGCATGGGCATGTGGAAATCTGCACCATTCACCAACTTTAAGCTGATCATATATCACATAAAATTCAGAGCGGAATAACTGAAAACATGTAACCTGAAGATTCTGGCAAAGATATCATAATATTGCTAGTGAGGGCATATAGAAATTCAGGGAACTGGAAAGAAAAAGATTGGTAAAATAAAACAAAAACGAATAAAGACAAAGCTGAAGAAAGGCTAGAGTTCCTGAAAGAGAGCTGCCAACAGGCTTATGATGCAGCTGGGCAGCAACACACCAAGTGGACAAATGAGAAGAGCAACCTAATGGACAAAATGAGCGGGTGCAAGTCGTGAGGGAGGCAAAGAGGGCTAGGGAAAATGTTTTGGGTTGAGGAACTGCTAGATCATAGTTGTGAGATAATCTATGTTAAAAGACTTTGAAGAAACCTCAAGTGTTATAGAAACTCAAGATTTACTTGGGGAAAGATGAGGAAAAGCTACTAAGCACATGAAAATGTTTTCTTAAACATGATATAGGCATTAGCACACGTTAAATAGTACAAGACTTCGGTCTCATACAGGACTTGGCGTTCTTATTTACGAAGGAATTTCACTTCAGTGATTTCTACTACTTTTCCATTTAAAAAACAATTTTAAGAACAAAAATAAAAAAGAACATAAAAAATTCAAACTTTCTCTCTATAAAGAGAATAAAGGATAAAAATTCATCTTACCTTATCTCCCTTTCCAAACTTAAGCCCTCTCCTAATACGTAATCAATGTTAAGTTTTCCCAGGTAAAAACATGTGAAGATACATACATGGCTATATAATACACATGAAGACATGGAAGTATTCTTTAAAATGTAAATATTATAGTGGGAACCCTATCTTACAGAAGATTACATTAGAAGGCAACAAGCAGGGATACAACTGCGTAGCAAAAATTACCCTTGAAAATCTCTTAAATTGTCCAAATAGGAAAGCTCAGCAACCTAATAATTTTTTTACTAGTTTTGACAATTCTTCTTAGTGTTCCCAATAACTTGCAATTAATTTTTCAACTTTTTATTCATGGATATCACTAAGTTATCACCCCCTACTTTAAAACCATTCAGGTATTTGTTACACAGGTCTCACCAATATGCTCAATAGTTTTAGGTACAGGTGCATCCACTGCTTGGGATATACTCATTGAACAGGGTGGCAAGTGGGTCCTAAATATTTAAAGTCCTATTTTTTCCTTATCTTTACTGAGTATATATTGTTGAATTCACATAAAATAAATGCTGTTTGTTCTATTAGTAACTTTTGTTATTTTGCATTAATACTGTATTTTGAAGTCTAGAAAGTATTTGCATGTAAGAACAAACATATTATTGTATTTGTTCTGCTCAGTATAATACCTCAATAGTGCTGTATTTAATATAGTAGTGGCTAGCGGTTCTACCCAAATCGGTTGAAGAAAAATATCCAGTTCGCTCCTCAAAACGAATCATCCGAGCTTTGTCCAGTTTCCGTCCAACTTCAATGACCAGCTGTTCTCGATGCTTTGCTAACGTAGGGTCAATCTATAGGAAGAAAAATTAACACTTGAATATTTCTTCAGAGTCATCATTTGCAAACATATACCTATTTATGGAAATTACACTTTTTTGTTGATCTTTCAGTTAGTACAATTTTTTATTAGAATTTTAAAAGAAGTACATATTTAAAAAGTTAGGGCATACTTAGAAAATATTTTATTCTATTAAATAAAGAAATATTTAAACTTAATTAAAATGATGAATCTATACATTATCTTCAGATAGTAATATTTTAGAATCTAAAATTCCTATATGGTTTTATAATCCTTAAGATTAATAAGGATTAGAAATGAGACATAAGAAAAAAATTACACTAAAATAAATAGGAATTTAAAAATATCAAAGCATAGTCCTATTTTATTAGTTATTTAGAGAAATGACAGAATGCTTTCCTCTGTCAAAGTAAAGCTATACAAAAATAAATAAAAAATTATCCTTTCAAAAACATGTTTAGTGTTCTAGCAGTTTCCGTAACTGCTGAATGGGAAAACCTATTCTGTCTAAAATGATAATAGAGGCAAAGAGTAATATCAATTTGACAGTGAATTTCTGAACAGTTCAGAAATCATTATATTACAGTATTTTCCTAAGCAGAAAGGACATTTAATAAAGGATATTAAGAAATACTCTTGTTACTATGGTGTATGTGTGTGTAAATATATGTATATATACACATATTTATACACACACCTCCCACATCCTGAAGATCACTGTCTGGTCAGAGCAATAAAGTGATGCATGACCTTTAAGAGGGGAGGGAGAAATATAAAAATACTTTAGAAATCAATTAATGAGTTAATATTCCTACTATTTGTTCTAACAGATTTTTGTGGCAGCTTATTCATGCACCAAATATAGCTGAAATAAATGAACCAATCAGAAAAATGAGGCTAAGGGAAATCAACTGTAGGGAAGTAAGATGGAGTCAAGTCATATTAACAAATACAAAAAGTCTTAAATATTTTCTACAAGTGAGATACTGTATGTATCAGGTTCACCTTATGAAAACATCTTATTTATCATATATTACTAAACCACTAAAAAGTATTAAACTACATGATCTGGCTTAGCTCACATGAGTTTTGTGGCTATAAATTCTTATTGAGCAATAAAAATACATAAGTTAAAAAAATATAAAGGTAAGATTCTTTGAACTGTGACAGTTAGTAAAACTAGGTATCTCAGAAGGAAAAAAGGTACTTTTTTATACTAGAAAATTACACAAAAATGACTTCTGATATTAACCTAGTACTTAAAAAAAGCCAACTGTCATTCTAAGTGAAGTGGGCTGGAAAGAGAAAGAAAAATGCCATATGATATCATTTATATGAGGAATCTAAAAAATAATAACAATAATAATAAGGACACAAATGAACTAATTATTATTCTGATTTCTTGAATATGGGTAAGCACATTTGACTGTCCTTTATGACTGGATTATCGCATTCTGTTGATTTTTATTTTGTAGTTGGCTTTATTCCTTTGATAACTATGTACGTTTAAGAAGCTAGAGATCTAATCTGTTCTTAGAAACAATAATTAGTACACACATGAAAACTAAAAAAATGTGCAGTATACTGTACATATGTATTTACATGCAATATAATGTGTCTGCGCAGTCGAACTGTAATAATTCTACATAATAAAACTGAAAAAGGGAAAAAAATCAACTGATGTGCTTATCTTGTTTCAAGATTTGAGATGCCTTGGCCCATGAAAATACACATTGTGTTTTATTTTCCTTCATTATTTACTCCTTTAGAGTATTTTCATGGTGTCATTGACTTTTGTCACAAAGCCCGTATTTGTAATGGGAACAGCTAGTGCCATACTTTTTAAAATTTATAAGGTTACAGGTTATGATGAACCTACATTTTATAATTTAGAGTAATTTGGCTGTAAAAGAAAATATTCATTTGAAGATTAGCACATATTTTAACTGAGAAGAAGAAAGGCAGTTGAAACAGCAGTCCTTCATACGTTTTCATGCTGAGGCAGTGAATGAAGTAAATACAAGGTCAGTAACTGACAACCAAAGTAACAGGTTTAAAACTAGTTGCTGCTAGTAGTTTTCTTCTTTTTTTCCTCCTAAACCTTAAGTTTCAATTTTCTCATGCTCAAATCTTTATATGAAAAATGAAGGGAAAAAAAAAAGATTGGAAACTGCTTTGATAACAGAATGTGTTATCAAACATATACACATTATCAGTAAATGAAGGAAAACTGTAATTCTGAGTTAAATTCAACTTCTCTACTAATTTTGACCAATCACTAGTGAATATCCATATAATGGTGGTGAAACAGTATTTTCATTAGACAAATTGGTTTCATCTGTAATTAGGAAGCATTTACAGTGTATAAAGCAGAGCTCCAAAGAAAAGACAATATCTCACAGAATCTGTAAGCCATGTGGACCACAGAACTGTGAAGTTCATTGGAAAAACTGCTACGACATGCATCTGATTCTCAGTCTGTGCACAGCAGAGCTGGTCCCAGCCTCCAAAGGGTTAAGATAATAACTCATTAATGCTATCTCTTAATTTAGGAATAAGAGCTTAGAAGGACTTGATAAGAGGAACATACTGTATATAACATAAGCCTAGATTAAAAGTGGTCTGTAAGTTTCCTCATGTCTGGTTTATTCCAAAAACTAAATTTAAAACATAGAGTTTAAAAAATAGGTTAAAAAATCAGAGCAAAATAGTAATATCAAATGGGAACTTATCTGAATAGTAAACTGATAATAATATGGAGATTACTAGTATCAGTGGAAAAGAGATATAAAGAAAGTGAAATAATTACAGGGGACAAATTTAATTTTCCTTAGTACTTTCTAAAAGAGATTAAAGCTCTTTGTTTTTCCATCAGGTACCTAACTCTTTTCAGATGAGGCCGAAGTAGTAAATATTTATCCTCCTATCATGAAAGGATTACAGAATCAAAAAGGAGGTCTGACTTTTTTTAATAAATGAGTTTTCTACCTGATAAGCCTTGTGACTGATGCCATACACTAATGGATTTGCTCTCATCCGTACATACAGGTAAGTGTAACTTATCCACTTCACTGCTTCTTCCACATTAGTAACTGTTCCCAGAGCAATCTGCAAATCAAAAATATAACAAAAATTAAACTAATGCATTAAAGTTGAATATAAATATTATATCAAGAACCATTTTTCAAAAGCTAAATTTTTAAAATACATCACTATGTTATATTAAAAAAACAGGTAAGCACTATTATTGAACATGACACTTCTCCGATTAATTAAAAATCAGTCCTGCCTCATTTAGTTGAGAACAGTACATTAGAAATGCTATCTTCCAAAACTGATCTTACTGATTACTATGTCATTTAATTATTTTTCCCTAAAAGGAGTTTAATTCTATGTAGCAGTAAAAACATTTTTGGAATTTATTAATTTTTTCCTTCTTGTTTCTTTTAAAATTTGGGTTCATTTCATGTGACATTACTGACAATTTTAAATGTAAGTATACTCCAATCAAAACAATATAATATCGCTGATTCTGTCCCTCTTTATTGTGATGCTGTCTACTGTCATTACCAAAATCACAAGGGGTATTAAGTAACATTAGCTTTTTCCTCTAATGATACCCATTTGCAACATAGCTAATGTAAATACACAATATGAATACAATGATAAATGCAACAATTTCTGCATAAAACAAATCATATTTCACTGGGATTTATACATATTAGTAATGCATGATGATTATTATATATTAATACATAATACATTAATAATACATATTATTACGTATTAATAATATACTAATTTATTATTATTATTATATGATTAAAAATCACATAAGAACGGGGTGACTTTAATTTTTTGGTGGTAAATTTAAAACATTATGGAAAAATAGATATTTATATATCTGAATTACAATAAACACTGGGTAATTCTTTAGATTATATTCTGAAAGGAAATATAATTTTTGAAATGACATTTTAATGTAGCTTTATAATGTGTTAATTTAATGAAATCAAAGGTTAATAATTTTAAAACACAACAACACATAAAATCTATATAATAAAGGGAATTGTTAGAAAATTATCTCAACACAGAATTGCAATGAAAAGTTTCCTTAAATACATTTCTTTAACTACTAGACCTAAAGGTAGTGATTCTGCTTTTATTTAGAGTGTTCATTTTAATTTAAAAATCTGTTCAAGTTGCAAAACTTCGTAACTGTGTAATTTTTCATGAACCTGTAGCTGAAAAAAATTTTTACCTCTTAATACCTTAATCAAAGAAGAAGTAATGCTTCCTACCTAAATTATTAAATTTTAGGAGAAAAGGAAAAAAAATCCTGTCATTTTAGTACTAAGTATTACAAAAATATAAACCTTAATGTTTGCTTTATTTTCATACTATAATTTAAATTCTGTATAAATAATTTTGTAAAATAAGTACAAAAATGCTTAGTTATCTTTAGTTAGTTGAAAATGAGATATAGCAATTTATAAGTATCATTATATTGGTCATTAAATATTTGTAATTAAATATTAATCATTAAAAAAACCCAAAAGTAAATAAATGATAAGGCAGAATCTGACTATTTATTTTAAAAATTACAATATCTTAAAATAAGTCAGAGAAAGACAAATCGTGTGATCTCATACAGAGACTCTAAAAACATCAAACTCACAGAAACAAAGAACAGGATGGTGGCTGCCAGGAGTTGAGAGGTGGGGGAAACAAGGAGATCTTGGTTAAAGTGCACAAACTTTCAGGCACATATATGAGTGAGTTCTGGGTATTTAATAAAGAGCATGGCTACTACAGTTATTCCTACTGTACTGTACACTTGAAAGTTGATATGAGAGTAGAGCTTTAATGCTCTTATCATAACAACAACAACAAAATGGTCATTATGTGAGGTGAAGGATGTGCTAACTTTACAGTAGTAAACATTTCAAATATATATGTCAAATCATCACACTGTATTCCTTTAACTTACAATGCCATATGTCAATTACATCTCCATAAAGCTGGACAAGATAAATAGTTTTACATTAATTTATTTATTATTTATTAATTAAATTACAAATGACTAAATCATCTGCAATACAGGTAAATATACATTTTCTAAAATGTGACTATAAGATTTTCCACAGCATGAAGACTTGTGGAAATAGAACTAAAATTTGGCCAAGGAGTGAGTTTACAACATTTCCTAAATATTTACAAGAAACACAGGTAAACATTTTCTAGTCTGCTTCAGTAAAAGAAACTAGTTTGATGAAATGCTTAAAAATCGGACACTTGTGATTCTGTTGTCTGATAGCCAAATTGTGTTAATTCTCGTATGACTTACAGATATTTGAAAATAATATCAAACAACTCCTAAGAGTTGAAAATTCTGTAAAGGATAAAATAAAATCAGCTTCCTATTATTTTCAAAGTCAGACTCAGTAAATTAACAATAGTAAATAACTACCTATTGCCAGATAATGATAAGAATGAAGGAAAAGAGAAAGTAGGTATCAAAGGTTGGACCAAGTAATGCAAGTCTTCTAAATGTTCACCAAAAAGGAACAGACTACCCAGAAAGATGAATGCAAATTTAGGACAGTATATCGTATTGTGAGATTAATCCTTGAATGCCACCTAGTGACAAAAATAAAAATCTACTTGTAAATATTTGCTGTCTCCTAGTGGCTACTTAGTACAGGAGCCTTTTATAAAACAAGTATTTTTCACATTTACCCATTCATCTCAACAATCATACAGGAAGTCAGTAACAAGACTACACTGTGTAAAGCACAATGGATATGGCAATAAATAACTCTGGTCTCAAGAAGTTTTCTGGTCTTATACATGAGATATATGTAAATAATTAAGATGACATCTATGGAACTGCCATCTACAGTGCCTGGCACATAGTACGTATTCAAAAATGCTTTTAAAGAAAGACATCTAACATGTGAAACTTATAAAAAACCCACCCCAAATTTGGTACTCTAGAAGTAAGGCTTAAAGTATCACTTTGTGTCTAATTTAAAACTTTAGCCATTTAGGTTATCTTAACTGTTTATTTGTATGTGTTTTTTTTTTTTAACTGGTTGAAATCATATAAAACTAAGTAAGCAAATATAATAATCATATTTATATAAATACATGTGTGTATATAAACCCCTTTAGTAAATGCATGAAAACACCATTTATGCCACTATTCATTTATTTATTCCACTAAAATCTGAGTGCAAGTACTCAGCATAATTGGGGCTGAGTATAAAGGGACAATTAGATAACATAAGTGGTACAGTCTTGTACTGAGTAACAGTTTAGCACAGGTATTTGTTAAATTTTCACAACAATGTAGTAACATTATTCCTATTTTATAAATGGGAAAATTGGTACTTTTTATGTGAAGTGAATAGAGTCAGAGCCTGTCCAGAGCAGAAGACCTGCGCTGGAAAGTAAGCAGAGCCAGAACTGGGAAGGTTGTTAGACTGCTGAGGCCTTAAATCCAAGGACAAGGTGTTTGTACTGTGCCCCGCAGAGATGGGAGAAACTCTGTATAAAGAATGTAAGTACAGTTATAGAAAGATTAATATATTAAAAAAAGAAAGATTAATATATTTTAAAGTATGGACTACAGGGGGCTGGCACAGAATAAGTACTCAGTAATGTCTGCTGAATAAATTTTAATAAGCCTCAAACACACTTCAGTGTTTGTCTCAGTGCAAAATTCAGCAGCTTTATACAGGGCTGAGATTTGTGACCTTTTGGCATTAATTAGCATTAGGGAGTCAGCCCCATTAGGCATCGATCAGCAAAGATGCTTCATAAAATGTTTGCATTAAAATGATTACTTAATATAATAATTTCTCCAGTTCTTCTAAACTAGTGGTCAGAATTGATATTCATCTTATCAAAGATGTCAGGAAAGGCAATATTCCTAATTTAACATGACCTTTATGTTGGTCACTGCCGTTGCACAGTCTTGCAAAGATTTTGGAAGTCTAAAGACTTAAAAATCCATTACCTTAAGAACACAGCACACATTCATTTTATAAACTAATTTCACACTTGGTTCCCACAGATTACCAAATTTAATTTCATGCTCAACTATAATATAAGGGAGTTTGTTTCCTTAAGAAGAAAATTTACTTTAATTGGGAGCTATTCTAGTAGACAAAACATGATAAAGAAATTTTAGCAGTGGCTATACTTTACTATACAGCAAAAAATTTCAAGGTGTTTCATTATTTAAATGCCACTTAAGGCCTTAAATGGAATTATAGCTATAGTTAGTTGACATTTGTGAAAATGACAAACCTAATAAGTATTTTATGAATTTAAGGTGAATCTATGAACTACAATTTATTTTAATTTCTCAGGGCTTGACCAAATAGTTTCACTGATGGTATTTTATAGTCAGTCCCTAAGAAAAAGAGTTCCTTGAGGATAAGAGAAGTATTTTACTCAACTGTGTCTTCTGCATAATAACATTACCACTTTGGATTTACTTTATCACTTACAAAAAGCTATTAAGGACAATAATTCTAAGTTACAAAGATGTACTCTTCCTTGATATAATTTTCTAGAATAACTGTATAAAAAAGTCTTGCTTTTTATTTAAGTCAGAGAAATTATCTCTACCATTTTGGAAAATATTTAGTCCTGGTCTTAGAAGAAGGCAAATAGTATTAATATAGAGCATTTATATATATATATATTTACCTTTTAATTACTACATTTTATAAAACAATAATCTAGGCTATAAAGAAAAGACTAGGTTTATGATTAAATAGACCTGAGTTTGAAAACTAGTTTCAAAAATTAGTAGCTGAATGATCTTTGGATCAGTTACATATCTCTCTGAGGACAATAATATCTACTTAGCAGCAGAATTGAGAGAATGAGAGAATATACAAAAATAACCCAGAGGGTCGCACATCCGCAGTCCACTGCTACTATTACTATCTTCATACAATGAACTATTCCATTATAGATACTGGTGACCCATGACTCAAGACCTAATTATCTAAACCATGCCATAATAGTAGGTAATGAGGATGGAAACTGAGCTATAATACCTTCTTTGGAGTCAAAATTTATTTCCTAATCTTTTTTATTTTCTTGAATTATGGTATTAGAAACCAGCATCTTTCTAGACTTTTTCTACCTACCAACTAGATCTTCTAAACATTATCTAACCTTTTGAACCCAGATCAAGTTTTACCACCTTCATGAAGAAAGCCTTTTCTGATAGGCTGGGGCCAAAAGTATTTTCTCCTACCGAATCCTTCTTTAGAACTTACTATTTACCAACAATGCTGCACTATGTTTTTGTAACTTATTCTCCCCCTTTAGACTATACATATGCTCTTTAACAGAAGAACTGCATAGTGAGTGTGCTTTTCATCCTCTAAAAAGACTTGTAAATAACATGAATAGAATCTAAGTGAAATTTCTGAAAAATAGTATTTCATTACATATATTTCATTTATTCATCTATTTTTTACATCCTACCTACTTTCAAAAATTATTTGAATCAACTTTAATAGTAAGAAAGGAATACAGAAGCAGGAAAATGTTGGATGACAGAGCAATAACTTAAAAAGTCATGAAAACAATAAATCCTCATTTGAATGTTTGATACACAGACTCTTAAATTAAGAATGTTTATCCTCTTTACTAGTTAAGATGTTACCAAAGCTTCCAGGGTCTGCTATTTAAATCTCAACACACAACACACATCACATATGAAATAAATTATAATATTGTAACTCAATTACATTTTGTATAACAAAGTTAATCAAACGATCTAAGAGAGAGGAGCTTTATAAACCTTATAAAAACTTGAAAAGTACTTCATAATAAACTGTCTAAGAGTGCAATACAAATATAGTTGTTGCTACTGCTACTTCTGTTTCCCTAGTTTGTATAGCTTTGGTTAGATTTCCGTCCTAAAACAAAACCTCATGATTGAAAATTATAGTCTTTTAGCAATGAGTTCTTATCAGTTATCATCTGCAGTCTACACTGCTCTGAACTAACCAACAATACTGCCATTCAGCCTCTGTGTTTCATGACTGTGTATGACATAAAATGTATTATTAAATATTACAAAATAGCAATCAACTCAACTTTTATTTTACTTGGTCTTTCCTGAAGCTGATGATTTTTTTTTTTTAATTTTAGTTTTTTTTTTTTTTGAGATATAGTCAGTTTAAAATGTTGTATCAACCCCTGGTGTACAGCACAATCCCTCAGCCATGCCTGAAGCTGATGATTCTATTCCAGTCTTTTACTCATTAGATCTTACCTCTGCATTTAGATTATCTGCAAGGCTTTCCAGAAACTGACTCTCAATTGGGTTTTGCTGAGTGAGCAAAGTGAGGTAATGGCTGAGTTTATCATGTGTTGTGATGATGATTCCTTCCCCAAATTTGTCAAATTGTGGTCTTCCGGCTCGACCAAATATCTGCATGACATCTAAAATTCCAAGGTCAACAAAGGAGCCTCTTTTTGCAGCATATATTTGTGTTCCCTAGATGAGGAAAAGTTAATACAAATTTACATAAACACACACAAATATAATCCTGATGAGCTGAATACTGAAATTAGGCAAATATGATAAGATCTCAAAAGTGTACTTTAACTAATCCTTTCATCATCTGTGATAGAGTTAAATTTTCACAATATAAACTAGATTCTTTTGGAGAAAATAATTTTGACCTTCTATAAATAACATTCAAAGTCAATGAGGTAGCCAAATCACAATATTTTTCTAAATAAATCAATCCACAGGTTTGTTTTAAGATACCGCAAATCCATGTGCAAAGGAAAGTAAGCTCTTACCTTAATAATAACAGCATGAGCAGGAAGATTGACACCCCAGGCTAACGTAGCTGTACAGACTAGGACTTTGATATGCCCATTAGAAAACAAGCTTTCAACCAAATTTCTATCCTGCCGAAGCATTCCTGCATGATGAATACTAAAACCATCTGGAAATAATTCTCGTACTTGCTTATTTCTTGACTTTTGAACCTAGAGTAGATAACAACAAAACATAAAAGAATGTTATTTAGCATTTAAAAGCAATTTTATTTAGCATTTCTCTTGAGTGAGTTTATCAAAGAGAGCATAAAATTATTTTAAAAAATATTATGATCTTACCTTAGGTCTCAGTATATAATGTTTTATACAAAATCATTAAAATTATATTTTATTTATCTTAAAAAATAGGTAATCCTGAGCATGACACAAAATTCAAAAGGAAAGAAGTTAAAAGTAACTGTTCCTTTCACCCAGGTGTCCTTTTCTTGCAATCAATCAGTATTACCTGCTCCTATCCTTCCAAAAAGACTCTATTAAAAATAAGCATAAATCTCAGCGGCTTCCAACTTATTCAGAGTAAAGACCAGAGTTCTTACAAGACCTCCAGCAATCATTCCCATCCCCAAACTTCACTTACTCATACCAGACACAAGAGCTGACCTTTTCTCTATGTCCATTTTTTGACAAGTCCATACCTGCCTTGGGGACTTGACACTTTTGGTTTCCGACCCACTGCCTCAGAAGCCTTACTGAGAAGCCCCTGGTTCTGTGTGGCACACGCTCCTTCTCATGTCAATGAGCCAATAAACCCAACTGTGCTTCCTCTACACTTGCGTTCTGCTGATCTTTGATGGGAGGGCACTGGCCACCTGCTTTTGCTCCTCAGCTTTACATCTGCCCTGAATATACTAACTTCGCGTCTGGGGTCTGTTCTTTGGCCTGGTCTGAGCTCTGTTGTGGGATTTGGTCCACTTCTCTGCAATCTGTCTAAGTGCTACAGCAGATCTTACAAAATTAAAATTCACTGATGGCCCACTGTACGATGGAGAAAGTGTTTCTGCAAATTAAAAACTGTGGATTAATATAAGTGTTCAGATAGTCAAAGCTTCTGTTTGGGCATCACATTCCGTGCTTATTTGCTATTGCTCTGATAATTTTCTGACCAACCATCTTGACAGCTTCTTTTGCAACAGAATTTTCCATAGTGTTTTGGTAAGGGGCATGACATCAGCAAGGAGTGGGATTTCAGTGGTCTGTGGTTCTAGTACAGACTTTGTCACACTGATTATCTCTAAGGTCACTTAAAATTTTAAACTTCTAAGTTAATACTAATTAACTAAGAAAATGATCTAAGAAAACAACACTCCATGAAATCTGCTTCAAATATAAAATGGAAGGGAATGTCTTAACAAAGCCCACCATCTAGTGGCCAGCCATGTAAATAACAACTTAGAACTCGGCCTTTTTTGACTTTCAAACAAAATATGCGCGCGCGTGCGCGCGCGCACACACACGCACACACGCGCACACACACACACACACACACACGATTATCTTCTTCAGGTTTCAAGGGGACAGTATTCTTATTTCGTTTTTGTGCAGTGTGGTCAGCCTCTGAGAAATAATTTTATGCATACACTGTATAACTACATTTGAATCATATTGCCTTAACTTTCATCTTTTCAGACATGAGTTACTGTCAATCACACGAATACGGTATGACTTGGGATAAAGTCTGTTGTGGAGTATTTTGCTAGGATATAATAGAACTCTTTCAGGGGCCAAAGGTAGGGAAAGGAAAAACATTTTACCTACTCCATTTCTTCACTAATATTCACGAGTGAACATTCAGAGCTAACAGAGGAAACTAAAAACATACTGCTTGGAGATGTTCTGAACAAATCTCACTGCTGGATTGCTGCTTGTTTCAGGTGAAACTGCTGTCTGTGGACCCTTGCACTGGAATATCCTGATGTGCTTGTTATGAATGCAGATTTTTCAGTCGAAGTTCGGTTGGGGTAAGACTTGGCTTATGACACCAATGACACAGTAAGAAGTTGAGTGCAGGAAATATGTAACTGTGGTGAAGAATATTCTTATACGGTAGCAAGCTGCGGTGAGGACACAGCACCTGACTCTGACCAGGTGGGTTCAACTAGCTTGGTATTTATGAAGAAGCAAGAGGTGCCAGGGGTCACTTCTCCTTTGACTCTACTCCTGCTCATATTCTATGCACTTTTTTTTTTTGACGGAGGTGCTGAGAATTGAAACCAGCTGTACCACTGAGCTATACTTACCCCTTCATCCCCTATGCATTGCTTTTTTATTCGTTCAGTAGAGACCTAAAGTGACAGCAATCTTAAAATAAGTCTGGGTTGCTCATCCTCAATTATCTTTGAATCTGAATGTGCCATTTGTGATCTAGCCTAGTCCACAGTATAAATAAACTAGAAATCCTGGGGATAAGGCCCAGGGATGTGCACTTTTAAACATCTTATTCTAAAAATTATCATACTGTAAAATTAACTTTTCACTTTCGGTGTACAGTTCTATGAATTTTAGCATATATTCAAATTGTATAACCATCACGATAATCAGGATACAACGAAGTTCCTCTACCCTGCTCCGCCCCCAAATTCTCTTGTGTTATATTCCTTTATAATTAAACCCTCCCCACTTACAAACCCTGGCATCCCCTGATCTGTTCTTCATCCCTACTGTTTTGTCACTTCATGAATGTTACATAAATGAAATCAAACAGTATATAAACTTTAGGGACTGGTTTCTTTCACCCAGTTTGATGCCTCTGAGATTCATCCAAGTTGTTGTATCAGTAGTTGAGTCCTTTTTATTTCTAAATAATATTCCACAGTCTGAATGGATATACCACAGAATGTTAATCCAATCATCTGATGAAGGATGTTTGGGTTGTTTCCAGTTTAGGTAATTATGAATAAAGCCTCTATGAATATTAGTGTACAGGTTGTGTGTGTGTGTGTGTGTGTGAATACATTTTAACTTCTCTAAAGTAGATACCAGGAGTGGGATTGCTGCATCATATGGTAAAGGTTTAACTATGAAAACTGCCAAACCATTTCCAGAGTGGCTGTATAATTTTGCACTTATGTCAACAATGCATAAGTGCACCAGATGCTTCCCATGGTTGTCAGCACTTGATACTGTTACTATTTTCTTTTAGCTATTGCAACAGATATGTGGTGGTATCTCATTGTAGTTTTAATCAGTTTTTCCTTAATCTTTAATGATGCGAAATATCTTTTCATGGGCCTGGATGGACATTTCTAATCAGCCCCTCCAGTTATTCTGATACACACAAAGGCTTAAGGACCATAGTTCCTTACAGGAAGATAACTTACAGTGATATTTTTATCTACCTATGCACAATACAGCTGTACAATTTGACCTTATGTACAGCAACTTCACAGTGACTTAGTGCTAAGCACTCTGATATTTATTACTACACTGGATTATTTATGCTAATTTCTAAAAAAAGTAACTTCTAACAAATTTATAAAACATGATAATGACTAATAGAAAAAAAAAGCATACAGAACTAAAGAGAAGGTCATTTAAATAAGAAACGCCTATTTAATGTGCTAGATCCTAGGAATACAAAGAAAATGAAGTCAAAAATCTGAGCTTTGGACTGCAGACTAGAGAGAAAGACAGAAAAGATGTTTATAATAGAGGCATGTGGCCACAGCTAAAACTAGGTGAGGAATGGCATTATGGTTTATTTGTGTTTACACTGCTAGCACCTGGCAGAGTACCTTCTGTGTAGTACTCACTATACATTTCTCCAAGGAATGAGTCAATGATGTGCTAGTCTTATTAAAGAAGTCCTTACAGACTATGTGAAATGTGGGTCTTGAAGGACAAGTGATGTACTGCTAAATAGAGGGAGGTAGGCGGTAACAAAAACAAGCTTAGAGGCTGGAACCAGTGGAAGAGTACAGTGAGTCTGGAGAGCATGCTCAGGGTGGGTGTGGTAAATACAAGAAAATGCAGCTGCGATGGAGGACTGAGGTCAGGCTTTATCTGGTCCCAAGCACTGGTGAAAAAGAAGCCAATTAAAGTTTATAAGCAGGATCAGATTTACTGTTTAGAGAGGTCACTTGATAGTTGTGCCAAGACCAGACAGTAGATGAGCATTTCTGGGGTTATGACAATCCGAGTGAGAAGACAGAGGCAGGAGATACAGAGATATCACATAAAAAAGACCATGAAGTAACCAAAGCTGGGTGACTGTCTGGAAAGGAGGGGTGAGCAAAACATGAAGGAAAAGAAGGTGCTGAGACTGTTAGGTCTATCCTTGCCTTGGTGCACTAAATATATGATGGGGAAATAGGATGAGGAGAGCCAATGCTTGTGCCTTAGGCTAGGCATCAGGAAGGTGGGGAGAAGATTCAGTTTGGGACATGAGTTTGAAGACATCCATTATAAAGACTGTGGCTTTTACTCTGAATTAAATGGGAAGCTACTCAAGGTTTTTGAGCAGGGAAGAGACAGGGGACACCAGTTTTAGGTACTCTAGTACAACATTCTAGGGGAGATGGAGATGCGATGGTAGGTGGAACAAGGTGCAAAATATCTGAATAAAATCATGAATAAGGCTAAACTAACACACACGCAAGTCTATATATCTCTCTCTCTTTTTCTTGGATTTCTTAGCAAATGAGAAATAAAAACTAAAATTGCACAAGTTTAAAAATTAATGAAAACACCACACATCAAACTTATAGGACGTAGCACAGTTGTGCTCTCAGAAAACATCATACCTGAAATACTTATTGTAACTAAATAAGCATATAATAAATAAGTAAATTAAACATCTAATTTAAGAATTTATAAAAATAAAAAAATATGATAAAGCCAAGGGAAAAGAAATGTCCTAATAAGGTTAAAATAGAATCTGATTTTAAAAATGTGAAATTGGTAAGTAAATACAAAAACTCTTATTTTAAAAGAAAAAAATGAACAAAAATAGACAATGCCTATTACTGGGTAGCAGGAGTTGGTAAACTATGTGCCAACTGCCTGTTTTGTAAATAAAGTTTTATTGGAATACAGCCATATCAGTTTGTTTATATATTGTCTATGGCTGCTTTTGAGCTACAACAGAGGAGTTAAGGAGTTGTGACAGACACCATATGTTCACAGGCTTAAAATATTTACTATCTAGCCTTTAAGTAAAAGGAGACACGTAGCTGTATATAAGCACAACAGCACAAGAAGACAGACACAAAATTGGCAATGTGATAAAGAAAATGTTCAGAAATATATCACAATTTAAAAGACTCATCAAGGAGTACTTGGTAAAATTCAATACATTCCATTATTAAAACTGTTTAGAACAAATAATTTTCTAGGAAAATATGTTACTAACCTTTATATTAAAAGTGATAGAAAAATTAAAATAAAAGCAATTTAAATAAAATTTAAAGGCTAGCTAACATCCAGGCTTCATACTTTTAAAGACTAATTCTAATGTTATTAAGAGACCTTACAGCACAGAAGTAGAAGTAAAGCCTAAAAATTAATCTTTCAGAGGCGGTGTAATAGCACTGATATTAAAACCTGATAAAGCAGCAGAAAACAGAATATAATAGAGAAATCTCTTTTAAGAATATTAATCCAAATAGTAAAGAACTGTAGAAAACAGAATTCTCCAATTTATTAAAACAATACATCACAACTAAGTACAATTAAACCATAGAATACAATGACATTGTACTGATATACTTATAAATACACTTATATTAACATATTTATTAGTAAGTCAAAGGAAAGAAAATATCTTATCATCTCCAGGCTCTGAAATCTGACAAAAGACTACATTCAATCTTGGTGAATGGAGGTGACAATATCGATCTCAAACCTACTAAATTGTGAAACATTAGGATTATATCAGTTAAAATTAGAAACAAGGCAAAGCTGTTTACTATCAGCTTACCAATGTCCTAGACAATGAAATTAGACATGAGAAAATAATAAAAAGTATAAATACTGGGAAAGAAGAGGTCAAAGTAATTATTAGCTGCAGATAAAATAAACATTTCTTTAGAAAATTGAGGACTGATTAAAAACTAACTAAAATAATGATAAAATTCAGAAAGGTGACAGTCCTCAAAATCAGTATCTTAAACAAGTCTTTCTGTATATAAACAATAACTAGTCAGAAATAAAACTGAAGAAAATATTGCATTTATAAAAGCCATCAAAATCGGAAAAAAACAATAGGCAGCACATTCATGAAGAAAGTATTAAAACACTGCCGAAGGACTTCCATAAAATGAAATGACATGATTGTGGCGGAGATCTATTTGTACACTAGTTCCCTTGGAATGGTCTGCCTCTTGCACTCTGTGAGTGGGGGGCAGTTTCATATTACACCCAGGAAGGTCCCGAGGAGGTTCCAAACCAGTATCATTACTATATGAAATAAATTCCAGATAGATCAAAGATTTAACAATAAAAATTAAATTAAATTTTAAAAGTGCTGGAGGAAATCATGGATGAAGTAGGTATCGCTTTTATAAGCAAGACTAAATAAACTGATAAAATCTCACCATGGTAAAAATATTCACAAACAAAATAAAATCAAAGATGAACTAGAAAAAAAGTCTGTAACACATATGACAGAACACGCAGTTTATAGAAAAAGAAGTTCAAATGGTGAATATCGAATATGCTCAGCTTCACTCATAAAGAAATGCCAGTCAAAATAATAATGAAGTTCCATTTTTTGCCTATTAATCTGTCATAAACTCAAAAACTCTGACATTGCTTAGTGCTGGCAAAGTCAGACGGGAGGAAGTTATTGTTCCAGGAAATGTTAAGCTGGAGCAATCTCCCCAGTGGGCAATTCAGGACCATTCACCAAAATTTTATATGCGTGTACTGTGTTGATGGATAAATTCCACTGCAAGGAATTTTCCCAATGGACAGCATTTCAACTGCCAAGAATATGAGCAAGAATGTCTACTGCAGCACTGTTTACAATAAAGCATAATTAGAAACAACAGAAGTATCCATCAAGTCAGGCTGAGTCCGTGAATTAAGATAATGTCCACATTGGAGAAAACTTTGCAGCTGTTAAAAGAAAGAATCAGATCTTTCTGTGTTGATTTGGAATGATCTCTGAGACGTAGTATTGAGAAAAGCGAGAGACATAAAAGTGTCTAACACAATCTAACACAATTCAATTTTTTCATGCTAAAACTCACATGCAAACACATACAATGGTAGTTGTACAAAATCTTCCCTTGAAAGAAATACAAAAGTAAGAAGCTTTTAAACAGGAGTTTCATTTGGAGAAGTGAATGGAGAAAGATGGTTAAGACTACGAGTTATGGAGCTAAACTTGTTTATTACACGATGCCTGCTGCTTTCTCAAGTGTCAGAACAGTTGTTTCCCACATGGTTTCCCAGGGTGAGCTCTACCTGGAGTCCAGGCTTTGCTGTCCTCTGCAGAGCTGCAGAGGTATAATTCACCTTGTTCACATTCTCTGAATAAAGCATTGGATTCTCCAAGGAAACTATTTGAGATCCAATACTATACTCACTAGATAAAGTGTCTCTACAAATGGAAATTCAACACAAAAGAATACCAGCTGTGAAAAGGTAAAGGGAGTCAGGTGTGTAGTTTAAGAATTGTCTAAGCTTGGTTTCCTCTGATTTTATATTTCCATTTGTCACAGGTGAACTTCCCATATAGGGCTTTATTGTCAGTAAAATTAGAATGGAATGGACAGCTGCTAAAATAATCCATTAGCACACAGAGGGTACTGTATTTCCCCTCCACCTCCCGCCCCCAATGAAAGGACATCAAACTTCCTTCCATGACTTTACGTATCTTTTTCTTTCCCATGACAAGGAAACTCAGTGTGAGCACTTTTTTAAATGAAAAAGGTTAAAATGTAACCACTTCCCAAAGTCGACTTCCAAACTAACACAAACACATGATTAAAACATGAAGATCGACAGCAAGCAATTAAGAATATTAAAAAACAAATTTGTTTTTTTCTCCACAAGACCAAAAAATATGCAGAAGTAACACAAGACCTTCAGCTCAGATACAAACCGTGAACGAAAGAGCAATATGAAATTGCATAAATATTTTACAGTGACCTTTGTAAACCTTCTGTGGTAATTTATCTTGATGAGATATGCTTTAATGTGGATAATTTCAAATCCATTAGGAAGGAATAACTTAAGTGTCATTATCAAAACTAAATTTAACCAGAAAGAGGTAAGTATTTTCTCCCAAATGATACCACTCTTTCCCACAACTACTAGTGAGTAAATCTTTTCAATATTGGAAAAAAATATTATAAAGCCCTCAATTTTGGTAAGCGTGGTTTTTATCATTAAAGTTTATAAAATTAATCAGTGGACCTGCTTACATTGTTTGGAGCATAAACCATTATCTGGCTTATCTTTTGACACAGGAGTTTAGAGATCAAAGGAATATATGTCACCTTCCCCACCCTTTCTCTTTCTCTCTCTTTTAGAGCTCTTATTCCACTTTAAACCCTATCACTGGGACATCTGAAACTGGTCCTCCGGCATCTACACCAAGAAAACCACAACCTGCATTGTTCTGTCTTCCATAAGACTTTCAGAGGAAATACATCACACTTCCCACCCTGTTCTCAGGATAAGGCTCATTAGCCACCAACAAAATTTAGCTATGATCAAAACTTTTGAGGATAATGTTAAAAATTCTAGGGCCTTAGTTTCAGATATTCTGATTCTGGTAACTGGTAAGATGTCTCTCTTCCCTATCACCACTTCCACAACAGTTTGTACTAACCTTTTACAAAAACCTTTGTTCCTTTAAGGTTCAGTATATCTGGCCATGTTACCTGTCATCAAGGTCTTGGAGAAATGAGGGTTGAAAATTACAATGGATGTACTATACATTCAAAGTTCATTTTCCCAATATACACATCTCAGTATCACTCGGGATTAAAAACCTTACCTATGTAATCTGTGTGTTTTTAAAGTTCATGCATGATGAAGGGCATCTGTAGTAGTGGCTGTAGCTTCTACATGCTGGATCACCGCGATGGTGCGGTGGCTTACGCTCAACATGCTGTTCTAGTACTTCCAGTATAAGAAGTAGCTGCCTAGCTTCTACTCCTCCAGTCTTAACCAACATTCTAGTAAGTATCTAACTTCTCACAAAATTATTTTTTATATAAAATATACCTAGAATGGTTTGTTTCCTTTAAGGAGTCCTGATTGATAGAATGCATCTTTCTCAATCCACTTTAAACAGGTTGACAGCAGAGTTTATCTATCTTGATACCTACTGATCTACCACAGTGAGTGGTACGTAGCTTATACTCAGTAAACAGTCACTGAGTAACCACCACTAAAAAAAGTTTCAGGTTCGTGTGTATACAATCAATTCACAATGACTCACACTAGCCTACTTCCCATAACCAATTTCCATATCCCATCCAACTGTGCTAATTATTCACTTTAACTGGGGAGAAAGAAAGTACCATGTCCCCCGATCCATGTTACATTCCTAGAAAGGTGATCTTGGTTCCTACATGAGCTACCCTGGAATTTCTACAACCCAATTACATAGCAACAAGTTAACATTCCAGAGAGAGCATCCTAATTAGAAAAGAGAATCTTATTTAAAATTGCATTCTTTATATCTATTTGGCCATTTTAAAATAAATGCTGAAATAAAAAATTAAAAAAGAGTGTGCTATGAAATATCACTTTGATTTTTAAATTTTATCAATATAAAAATCTCTGTATCACTAGGGATTAAAAACCTTATTTATGTAATCTATGTGTTTTTAAAGTGGCTCCCCTACTAATATATTTTCAAATGAGAGAGTAACAATATTCTGATATACATACTCTTCCAAAACAGCAAAATTCTTTAATAAGATGTATAAATTTGCTATAAGAAATTTATTCTATGCTTCTAAAATACATCTTAAAGCACAAGAACTAAAATTACTGCAATCAAAATTTAGTTAAAAGTAATAACAAGAGAAATAAGGATAAAATTCCAATGCTACTTTCTATGTTCCTTAAAAAATGTCTCACTATAAAGCTCTTTGACATGGGTCATGGTAATATTTTTTGGAAATCATACCTAAAGCACAAACAACAAAATCAAAAGTAAACAAGTGGGATGACATCATGCCCATGTCCTCTTTCTCTTTTCCCTTGGAATGCTCTTTACCCTCATTGCTGCTACTGAAATACAAGACCACTGGTTTAAATTAATATACTTCTCCTTTGTGTTCTCACTGAACTATCTGTCCTTCTCTCATGTTTTTCTTTTTTTTACCACATTTTGCTTTCCTTATATATATTTATTTCTAAATCCTCTGTGAGAATGCCTATGTCTTAGAAAGACTCTGTCTCATCTGGCCACTTATTTAGGTTAGAGTGGCACAAGACACTTGGTCAATTGAGTTAAAACTGAAATATTAATTTAGAATTGGATGTCTTATATACTCTAAAATCAGTGTTCTTAGCAGGTATACAATAGTTAATTGAATTACTGTCCATGCTTTATTTTAAAATTCCCCTATTATTGGATATTTATGCTGTCTGTATCATTTTTTTTCATTATAAATAACATGTTGGAATAAAACTCTTGGTATATATTAACTTTTCCTTTTAATCTTTCCTTGGAAAGATTCCCAGGTTTAAGATTTCAAGGTTAAAGGCTCTAAAAAAATGTTTGGCTCTTAAAATATATTACCAAATTTTTTTTTTAAAGGATTGAACTGATTATTGCCACAGGAAATCTAGGAGTGTGCCAAATCCTCAAAACATCTTCAGAATTCGACATTAACATTTTTAGTTTTTGATAATTTATTGGGTTTAAGAATATAAAGCCTATTACATTTCACAACTTTAATAATTTTTTCTTCCAGTTTGTTGACCTATTTTATTTCCTTTTTTGTTCATTTAAGTACTGGAATCATCATGTTTTAGTTATTAAACTTAATAAGTACAGGACCTAAAGATGTAGATATTAACTGGTCTGTTGTATTTGTTGTATTTCCCCAACCTATTTATTGCCTTTTAAAATTCAATGTTATTTTTTGTTGTTCAAAGCTTCAAATTTAAGTGTTGTCTCATCTATTATTCTTTAAAACTGTCATCTTCTTTCCCTTCAAAGCTCATACATAACCATTTACAGTGTGTCTACTATGTGACAGGCAAATTCTATGTTACCTCATTTAGTACAAAAATCTTAAGATATCATTGCCACTTTGTTTATGACAAATCATAGCTCGAGGAAGTTGAAATGCTATGTCAGAGTGTGTGAATCAAAATTAAAAACCAGGTTTGCCTGGATCCAAAGTCTTTATTCTGAAAAGGCTACCTCCCTTTGAAAACAGAAAAGTCATGCTTCCAAAAATCCAATTAATTTTCTTTGATTTTATTAAAAAACATTAATATACTTTTGATATTCTTTCTGTGTGGTTACAAACAGCCAGTATAATTAATAAGTTTGCCTCCAAAAGGAAAGGAGGTTGATATGCCTGATGAAAGAATAAACTCTGAGAAAATAACATTTTGCACTCCAAGTAAAAAATAAGAGAAAGGGAGCTATTAGACATCTATTACTGCCCTTACGTAACAGGTATCATCTATTCCAGGAAGAGGAAATTCTAAATCTATTTGGCTATACTGACACTGGATAGCTGCTAAAGCAGAAATAATTAAAGCTATCAATATTAAGTATCAGATAACTTATATTAAAGTCAAATTCCTTTAAATTAAGCAAAGGCTAGAGCTAACCTATGAAAACAGGAGATGTTGGCAGATCTAGATAATAATAGTGTCATAAAATGACATAGCTTGAGAGTACATATTATTATTGGATTTTTCCAAGTGTTCTGATTTGTTTAATGGATATTTCCAGTAATTACATTCATGAGGCTTACTGCATGATAGACCGTATCTACCTATAGGAAAAACTTCTAGTATCACTAATGTATGTAAAAAATCTAACCACATCATTGCCCATAAATCAGAGAAATATTGTACAGGGTGCGGGGGGTGTGTGTGTGTTTCTGTGTGTAAGAACACCCATCCTAATACTAGAGTATTTAAGGCCTGTTAAAATTTTCATCCCTAAAAGGAAGAATTATTTGACTGAGAGGGCAAATGAAACAGAATCTTAAGATACTAATTCAAATAATTTATTCAACTTACAATTACAATAATAAGAGCAATAGCTTAATAATGAAA
Source organism: Camelus bactrianus (assembly GCF_048773025.1). NCBI lineage: Eukaryota > Metazoa > Chordata > Mammalia > Artiodactyla > Camelidae > Camelus > Camelus bactrianus. Next base: position 51,185,768 of record NC_133546.1, on the reverse strand, counting down.
ACGTCTGCATACATAATGATACATGTCTATGTATAAATGTAAGCTGCTACTACTCCCTGAAGTATGTTCTTACAGAAAATAATGGTTTCTTAAGAAGTATCTTTGTGGGGGAAGGCAAAAAGGAATATCCAGAGTAAATTTCTAAAAGTAGATTTCCATAATATATGTAATATATTATCATTCTTAGAGAGTTTCCAAAATAATTTCATGCATCATTTCACCTGTTGCTCATGGAAAACTCCTAGGATAGGTGTTGTTTACCCCATTATTATTCCATTTGACAGAGGAGAAAGTATGTTTCAGACATGTTTAGGTGTTTAAGGCCACAGGGCTTCTAGAGGTGAAGCCACAACCAGAGCTTTATGTTCGCGTGCCCTCTTGCTTTGGGGCTCATTTGGAATTTCTGGGACACTCCCTTCCCCAGAGAGAACGGGAAGCTCTTTATAGCTAAAACTACTCTTGGGGAACTTCACTTTCCTTTTCCTATTTTCCTGTTTCAGTGGACAATTTGGAAATATAGATGATTTTTCAGCTGGGAGTGAATTTGATATTAAAGATGGGAATGGATTGAGGAGTCCTGAAGTATAAATGTTACTTACTGGGAAGAAAAGACTCATTCTCAGCTGTGGCTAAGGCATGGAAATAGCCTATACACACACATACACATACCCCGCCCACACACAGAAAAGGAGTTCTCATCAGAGTTTTATCTATTATTTACTAGCTACAGTGTGCTGAATAAAACTGTGAAGAAAAGCTTTTAAAAACCATACTTGGTGAGTCAGGGATTGAGACGGTTACATTAAGCACTTAGGGGGAAAGCAGCACAGAGACACAGTAGGGATTTAGCTGCCTTTCCATTAACAGGAGTTAGGAGTCTCCCACCACAGCAAATTTACCTTCTAATTTTATTTTAATGCTTTGAGTACTTAATTTCCCATTTTTCAAAAACATAAGAAATATCTCCTGTCATCATGGTAATAGCTTTCTTAGTACTGCCAGAATGTTAATCCATTCAAGTTCAAAAGGCACTTCAACAAATAAGGACAAACATACAACTTGCACTGAAGAATAATCTAAAATTCTGGATCTTTGAGAAAACATTTAGAAAGATTACCTTTTGTTATAAAATAACTTCCACTGTGGAGGGGCCAACTGTTTTGAATCTCTCTTTAGGAGAAAGAGGGATACAGTTCGGCTAAAGTAATGTTCCTTTCTTTTACTAAAACAAACAAACAAAAAAACTCAAAGCCCTAAAGTCAGACTGGGTTTGATATGTTTGCTTTTGAACAAACAGGATGCACTGTACTGATGGGGTAGACTTTAGAGTCAGACTGGTTCAAATTACAGCTCCACTTATTACAGGGGAGTCTCTGAGAACTTTATTCTGTCTTCTCAGTTTCCGTATCTGCAAAATGGTGATAAGAATCTTTCAAGGAAAGAACAGTGGTAGAGATCAAATGAGAAAATTAAAGTGAGAACATCACTTATGTTTGTCTCCAAGGAACAAAGGCAAAAAAAAAAAAATTGATTTTGGGGTACCTACTATCAGCTGAATACTGTATTAAAGAATATAATGGTGAACAGGACAACGTTTCTTGAAAACATGTACTTATTAATAAATGTCTGTGGAATCCATTCAGAATCAAAATCAAGTATAATAAAAATACCTAAAAGAGATATAATAAAATGGCAAAGGATTTTCAAGTCTACTCAACTGTAACTTTCCATTTCTCCATGTTTTTTTTCAGCATAGTGATCTGTGATTGTGTGTTTGGTGACACTACCTTAATTAAATAAATAAATATTATTTTGAAAATGTCTCTACATAAATTATTTCTATATGCTTTAGAATATTTCATGCTATATTTGAGTTATATTTGATAGATGCTGTATCAAAAGATAATAATAATACTAACCCACATCATAGGTTGTTGAGAGCACTGAATGAGTTATAGAAAGCAATGAAAACAATGCTTGGTACGAGTACACTCAATAAATACTGAATATTATTATTGTAACAATTAGATAATAAACCTGCCTGATGTAGAACAGCAGTAATTCTCAGAACTGAGAGGTACAAAATAACCAGAAAACCACAAGGTGGCTCTCAAGGCTTGGCTTTTAAACACAATAGAGTTCTGTATTTTCAAAGAAATGAAACAAGACTCAAGAATGCCAACCTAACTTTCCAAAGCTGCTCATAAATTCATAATTAATAAATAACTGGAAGAATGCAAAGCTGCATAATAAGCGGTAGGTAATAGAAAATTTTATAAAGCAAAAAAAATGAAGAAAATGAATACATTTTGTAGTTAAACTGAAAGAGAATATGACATTCAAAACAACTAGCATCAGATTATCATAGTCAGAATTTAAAATACCAATAGAAAACAGGGAAGTTTATAGCACAACCCTAACAACTAAATACATAAAATGGCACATAAGGTGGTAAATGTGAAGTTGCAGAGTACAGTGTCTGGCAGCTGTTCAGCAAATATCAGTTCAATCTTATGTTATACATAGAAAATATCACTGTCAGAGATTTTTTTATTTGAAAATTTATTGTTTATAACTTTAAATCAGGGCAAATTTTTCTGCAAAGGGACAGAGAACGTTTTGGGATTTGTGAGCCATATAATCCCTGTATCGACTACTGATTCTGCCCTTGTGTTTAAAAAAAGCAGTTATAGAAAATAAAGGAAGGGTTTTGACTATTTTCCAGTAAAACTTTAATTATAAAATGCCACCTTTGGCCCTTGGGCTGTAGTTTGCCCACTCTTGATGTAAATCATTATTTGGTATAATTAAATAAAACCCTCTGTAAATCTTGGAACACTATCAATACCCAAATTACCTAGAGATGTGCTTCTCAAGCTGAAATGTGCATAAACCACCCAGGGATCAAGCTGAAATGCAGATTATGATACGGTAAAGCTCAGGTAGGGCCTGAGGTTCTCCATTTCTAATGAGGAGACAGGCTTTTCAAGTCCTCTGAGTACATACCGAGTAGCAAGGCAGCTGTTCTGAACCTTTTTGGTTTCAGATTTTTACATACTCAAGAAAGAGCTTTTGTTTATGTAAGTTGCATCTGTCTCTAGTAATCTTATAAATTAAAAAAATTATCTGTTATATCTTTAAAAGAACAATAATCCATAAGATGTTAACATATTTCATAGAATTTAATTGCATTTTATGCTTTAGCTATATTTTCAAGAGCAGGATTAAACATTACAATTATAACCAGATAGAAAAAAGTGATCATTGAACGCGTCATGCATTGGGATTCTTTCAAAGTCAAGAAAAAATTCAAGATTATAACAGGATAAAATTACCTTCTTGAATATTGAAGATCATGGTGCTTTCCTATATAAAACATCTGGTATACCTAGCACATTATGTGATTTAGTTCTTGTATTGTAATGTCGTTTGCTCCCTACCTGTTTTTCTGCATGCCCATATTCAGGTCCTTGAGTAGGTAAAAAGTAGGAAATCTGGCCATTATTCTTTGCTCTTTCTATTAGAGACATAGCTGTTCTTACAGTGGCATTTCTAGCATGTACAAACACCATCACCTAAAATAAAGAAAAGAAGTTTATTTAATATTCAAATTCATTCAAAGATGGCTTAATACTAGTCTGGAAATCACCCTGTATAAACAACTGTTAATTTTTCAAAATAAAACCCCCAGTTTATGAATTCTCCAACATTTGATTATTTTAGAACAAAGTGTATATATAGGATAAAGTCAAGTTAAGTAAAACTCAATAAACACGGCTTTATTTATTTTTAGCCTATAAATTGGCAGAGGTCAGAATAAAATTAATGGATTATATAAAATGTGGAGTTTAATTTGTGCATTTCTCTTTTGAAGACATGAGTCATTAGCATAATCATATATTATAAGGACAGAGTATAAAAATATACAAAGAGTCTTATTTCATAGTCAATGAAATTGCTAGTATCATAAAGATGTTTAAAGAAATTGAAAACAATAAAGAACATTCTTCCTTGGACAAAATCATGTCGAAAAACAACCATTTAAAATAGAGTTCAGGGGGCTGCTGGCAGTGAAAAAGCTCCCAGAGAGGTATTTGGAATTTTCTGTTGTGACATACCTTCCTGTGGAATTATTCACAAAGCGACTGTGGAAATCTGAATTAGGGGGAAGTTGAGTGTCTGGATGCTTTGTCAAGAAGTGGAAAAAAAGTCTTTTCAGATACAGTAGGCAGGCAGAATGTGAAGGCAAATTAAGAGAATAAAATAAGGGAGTGCTAGCAGTCTGCATTTGCTGACTATCAGGGCCTGCCTTCTCTCCGTGATGTTTCTTCTTTGGCTTCCACTCCCCCTGCTCCCTCTCTCCACAGCTCAACCCCAGCCTTCCCAAAGAGCCTTTACTAAATTCCTAATTCTTGCCTCTCTTCCCAGTATCCATATACTTCTGTCAATCATGTTGTCCTAGAAGCTGGAATTTGGGTGTTATTTGCAGGCTACACATTTAGAAGGACATGCAACAGATTATTTTTAGTCAGGGAATTACTAGGCTCAGCAAGCTGACCTGAGGAAGAGAAGATCATTTTGAGGATGGACGAAAGTGAAAAAGGGACGGAGGCTGGGATTTCACCAGAAAGGAGACAGAGCGACACAGCTCTAGAGCACATGCTGTGTAATTAACCTACAGTAATCTTTTTTTTTTAAACATTTTTTATTGATTTATAATCACTTTACAATGTTGTATCACATTCCAGTGTAGAGCACAAGTTTTTAGTTATACATGAACATATATATATTCATTGTCACATTTTTCTCTCAGTGAGCTACCATAAGATCTTGTGTATATTTCCCTGTGCTTTACAGTATAATCTTGTTTATCTATTCTACATTTTTGAAATTCCAGTCTATCCTTTCCCACCATCTGCCCCCTTGGCAACCACAAGTTTGTATTCTATGTCTATGAGTCTGTTTCTGTTTTGTATTTATGCTTTGTTTGTGTGTTTTTTTTTTCTTTTTTTTTAGATTCCACATATGAGTGATCTCATATTATGGTATTTGTCTTTCTCTTTCTGGCTTACTTCACTTAGAATGACATTCTCCAGGAGCATTTATGTTGCTGCAAATGGTGTTATGTTGTCAGTTTTTATGGCTGAATAGTATTCCATTGTATAAATATACCACATCTTCTTTATCCAGTCACCCATTGATGGACATTTAGGCTGTTTACATGTCTTGGCTATTGTAAATAGTGCTGCTATGAACATTGGGGTGCAGGTGTTATCCTGAAGTAGGGTTCCTTCTGGATATATGCCCAGGAGTGGGATTCCTGGGTCATATGGTAAGTCTATTCCTAGTCTTTTGAGGAATCTCCATACTGTTTTCCACAGTGGCTGCACCAAACTCTGCATTCCCACCAGAAGTGTAGGAGGGTTCCCCTTTCTCCACAGCCTCTCCAGCATTTGCCATTAACCCACAGTAATCTTATAATTAACTCACAGTCATCATAAAATCAACCCATAGTAACTTGTCAAGGGGAATGTTTCACATATGGGATCTGATAAAACTCACAGTAGAGCAAAACCTCTGATAACAATCATTCAAGAAACTGGAATACTTAAATAACCAATATTCTTTTAGGGTGTATTCAAAGTAAAGGAGACTAGATAATTTGAAGAAGAACAGACATTCCTCAATAAAAATCTCCCAAAACGGAGAAAATAAAACAAGCATTGTAAGTCACCTGAAGATGTTTACCATAAGTTAATCACAGCCTTTGAGGCTATAAAGCTTGAGATTTCACACTTTATCAGAGCTCTAACTTACTCTCTGATACTAATGCATTCTGAAAAGAAACATGATCATAAGAATATTTTAAGGAGTACAATAATAAAATTTATTTCAGAAAGTTTCATGGATACTTAGAAAATTCTTTTGTTTTCCTTATTTTCAACTTAAGAAAACTCAAATCTGATTTTTATAGGCTCTATAGCTTTCTGGGGAATTATCCTTACCTCATAGGATGTCAAAAGACTGCCATTTAAGCTCATTAAGATATCGTCATAATTATTGACATAGCTGTCTAATATTATGTTAGATAGAAAATCCTGTTAACTATGCCCCAATGAAGCTTCACCAATTCAGAAGCTGTCAAATTCTACCATCCTTTGTAAAATGTATTGATATTTCAACTGTGAGTTTCCTTTTAAAGGGTAAGGCAGATTTTTTTCTTTTATATAAATTTGATTACACACAAAGCTTTATCCCTAACATTAAATTTTACAAAAATCTCAATTAAAATGAAGTTACTTATTATTTTATTAATTTATTCATTCATTCAAGCATTTCTGAGGATGCAGTCACTACCAAATGCTGAGAAAACTGCTATGAAAAAGAGACAAGGTCTCTGCCCTCATGGAGATGAGAATCGTGCATGATGGATTAAATGAGCACAAAATAATTTTTACTTAATATAGATTCACTGGCCATGTATTTGTAGAATACTGTTGAAAGGAAAGATATGAAAATGGATAAGACATGGTCCCTTCTTCCATACAATTTAAGGAGGAAGATAAAACTGCAGACATAATTTAGGAAGCTGACCTAGAAGATGGATGGAGTGTGGATAACACAGGAATGCTAAACATGGAGCTAGCTGGTCTCCTTCCTTCATCCATGCCAAGATATTACACATACTTATTGTGTGCCAAGCAGTGGACAAAGCACCAGGGATACAATGATAAATATGTTCCAAGGCACCAAATTGGAACACTGCTATTATGGCAAAAAAAACCCACCAGGAATCCGTGCCACCTGGCTGTAGAAGCAGGGTGCAATCTGAATGGAGGAGGCTACAGCAGTATATAGAGTATTTATCCTTGGTAATTTTAGTGTGTTAGCTTGAAGAAGTAGGTTCTCTTTCAAAATTTCTTACTCTGACGCCCAGGGACCACTTCATCAGAATCACTGCGGGGGCTTGTTAAAATAGATTTCTGGATCCTCCTCTAAAACCAAGAGAGTAAAAATATGTAGCAGTGGGGTTTAAAAATTCAATAATTAACAACTATTGGGATCACCACTGTACTACTACTGAGTGAAATTAGTTAATGATTACCACCGACTTAGCTTTCTTCTTCTAAGACAAAAGAAGTTTAAAATAAAACATAAATAAAACCACCATTACAAAGACCCCCTAATACCTCATCTTTATTTACCTATACATATGAAATATGAGGGATTATTAGGATATTTTATGTAACCAGTATAGCCCCAAGAAAATTTTCCAGATGGGCTAGGGTTTTATAATACAACCAAATTTCTGTTCTCCATAATTCAAATGCCACATTATGTAAATCCTCTGAAAATAACAGATATGGAGAACATACGGGAAAATAAAATATGACCCTAAATCTTCATTAATTATTTCAGTCTGACTTGTCAACTTACCATTTTGCAAATTATTTTCTACTGCAGCCAAGAGAAATATTAGTTACAACTTAAAGCAGCAATTTCTTTTTATTAAAGAATCCATCATGTCTTGTTCAGTAAAATAAACTCTTTTTCTTATTAAGAATTTTCTGTCTAGAGGCTCCAATAGCAGCCATTACAAGGTTTTGGGTCTCTATAAACATACTTGATTTTATGGTTTGTTAATTTGGTTAATTAATTTAAACAGACTCATATGAAAATTATAACTAACAGAGAGGACAGCACTGTTTCATTTGGCAGAAATAACTCCAAATTAATCTTAGAAACGCTGCTGGTAACAAAACAGCAGTTAAATGGGCATGTGTCATTAAAATAAGATTAGAACAGTAGATTCAAGTATATAATGTTAGTAAATTTTAAGTGTTTTATAAAGCTGATTCTGTTTTTACTTGAGGTCTGTTAGGTTACTGCAATTAAAAATATTTCACGAATTTTTTTTAGTTTAAAAATGTACGATGGAATGAGTCCTCGACTAGGAAAGACAGTATGTGAATCTGAGTTCTGGTGCTGATATCTGAGTTGCCAAAAAGTGTCCTTCAAATGAGATGCTTTTTAAAATTAATGGAAAGTAGAAGCTCAGATAATGATCACTCAAAAAACCAAAATGCTAAAGTAATGGATACTGTTTCAGCACATTCAAAGGAGAGGACATACTACTTTAAAAAGGACAAAACTTCTATTTTGAAATATTGTTAAACAGCAGTGTGATTTAGAACAAACTATTTAATCTCTTTGATTCTTACTTCCCCTAGCCCATAGATAGTTACTACTGAAGAATATAGTGCAAGTGAAACACCACATTCAGTAAAACAACAGCCCTCAAATTGTAGAATGAGTCAAAATCACCTGGCAAGCTTATTAAAAACACAAACTGCTGATCCTTCCCTTTACCCCCCTTTCTAATCAAGTAGGCCTCAGGCAAGACAAGAATTTGCATTTCTAACAAGTTCAAGGGGATGCTAAAACTCTTTATACAGGAGCTTGGAGACCCTTAGACAAAGCTGATGAGTATTAATACCATTACAAGGGTAATAAACATTAATAAAATTAACTTGACCTAAAAGACTAAATGGTTAGATCAGTAAATGACTATTATAAATTGATACCTATATAAACATTTATTCCTCATTTCTGCAAGTGTGTGTGTATCTAACACCAACAAAATAGTTGAAAAGAACACTTATTCTTTAACAACATTTGTAAGATGTTGTTTTATTCCCAGATGAACTGGGAATGAAAAAATTAATAGAAATACTTTAGTCTGAGGTTATTTTTAAAACAGGAGGGAGGAGGCCAAAGATTCATTGTGAAATCTTGAATAAAATTCTCTTTCCTAGAAATTTCCACTAAGAAGGAAAACTAAGAATTGAAATACCTGAAAAAGATACAACAGCATAGCAGTTAGGTGTCCCACAGGAAATGTTGCTGAGGAATAATGCTCTACAATATATGGCATTGCCTACTGCAGTGGTTAAAGGACAAGACTGGAGGGTGAGGAGGTTTATGTCCCACTAACTATGTTTTCTCTCTAACCAGCATAGCCATTTATTTGTCTTGCTCTCAGTTCTTCCCAACTTTCTTAACCCAGGATTTTCAGGAGAATTAAGCCCTAAGGACCTAAAAAAATAGTGATTCTAAGTGTGTCCCCATATATGTATATATATCTTGTAATAACCTATAATGGAAAAGAATCTGAAAAAGAATATATATTCATATATGTATAAATGAATCACTTTGCTGTACACTTGAAACTAACACAACACTGTAAATCAACTACACTTAAATTAAAAAAAAGTGTCCCCATAACATGAGCAACAGCATCCCCGAGGAACTTGTTAGAACTACAAATTAATAGCCCACTCTACATTTTATCCAAAAATTCTGAGGGTGGGACCCAGCAATCTGGTTTAGTAATAAGCCCTTCAGGAGATTCTGTTGTAAGTTAAAATTTGAGGCCCAGTGTTATGGCATCCATTGTAAGTAAAAAAAACCCACAAAAAACCAAAAACCAAAAACCAAAAACAAAACACCCCAAAACCAAACCAAAACAAAAGCCAAAAAAACCTGTCTGTGCATTTAGAATGGTTCTGGTAAGTACTAACTTTGGGAGAACTGAGAAAACAGTAAATAATTTTTTAAGGTCTATGGTTTGAATGGGTAGTACCACTATAGGTATAATTCAGACTTATATATCACGGGGCATGTAGACAACAAAACAGACTTTTATTGCTGTGGTTATGATACCCTGTCTGTGATATCAGGTAAATGCAGTTTTAAATCATTCTGATTGCTGTGAGTCAGTTCTTAGTTTAGGCCTGCCAGTACTGACCAGCTAGACAGGTCATCTGAAGATCTTTTTCTATCAATACACAATTTCTTCCTTAATTCTTTCATTTGCATTACTTAGAAATACCGTAATTTATTTAACTGGTCCTTGTTTAATAGACATTTATGCTGTTTACAATCCTTTCTTATTTAAAGCTATGCTGTAATAAATAATTCTGTACACAAGACATTTCTCCCGTTTGTGAATATTTTCATGGAAGTGAAATTCTGAGTCAAAGTAATATAACCACTGAACTATGTCCCTATTGTGGATATTGTCTGTTTTATTATTGGGCATTTTTTTTCTTCTCAATTTGTAAGTGTTGTTACAATACAGAAGATAGTATGTTTTGTCTTTATATTGCAAATATTTTGTTCTAGTCTATGCTTCATCTTTTGACTCTGATATGGTATCTTATTTAGTACAGAAATAGTTCATTTTTCTTTAGATCTGTCAGGATTTTTCTCTATGACTTTGGGGAAATTTATAGGCAAGAAAGTGAAAATAGTCATAAACATGTGAAAAGGTGCTGAACTGCAGTAACACTGTGTGGCTTTGGAAATCCAATGGTGGGTACAGAGTTGGATTTTGCTCCGGCACGCATGCACACACAAGCAGATCTGAAAGATATCTGCAAAGATATCCACAATATAATGCTACACACAAAAAATCAAGTTGAAAATCAATTTCCATAGTATTATCCTGAGTGTGTGTATACATATATAGTATGTGTGTGTTTAAAAATAGAGAGATATGGATGGACACCAACCAAATTAGTTACCTCACAAATGAAAATGGGATGGGGGATAAAAATATAATGTTTTCTCTGTATATCATGTATTTCTTGTCTTACCCAATGAAACAAAATAGTTTCATAACTAAATATATAAGTTATATTGAAGAGGAGAAATGATCAGTAATGATAATGAAGTTGTAATGGTACATTTATAATGTACCATTGTACTAGTATATTTGATATGATTATTTTATTGCTAAAGGATTTATGGTGTCAAAGTAAAAACGTATTTTAAAATGAACTTAGAAGAGTGGTGGTACTTTTGATCTAAGTGACAAGTTTATCTTGTTTTAGTTTACCTGGAAATGCTTTAAAAGAAAAGAGAGACGTGATCTAACAGAAGAAAATAAATAGCATTTCAAGGGAGGGTATACAGAAGCCAAAGGTACAGAGAAGAGAGCAAATGCACATGGATTTGGTGAATACAGGCTTTTGGCAGAAATGGACATGCCGAAAGAGGAGCAATGATAGCTGGAAAGGCAAAACACAACCTCAGTATAAAATCTATACTAAGAAAAAATTCATTCAAGACTCAGAAAAAAAAAGATACCACTAAAACCGATACTTGAAAAAGTATTTTTATGTTAGAGGAAGATTTTAAACTGAGCAATTAAAGAGAAATGCCATCATCATGGAAAAATCATGAATTTTTGTAAAGGAATATACATTACATGATGATAAAGAAAATATGACTCAAGGAAGTGTAAGAGAAAATGGTAGATAAAACAGAAAAAAACCCTAAAGATGATTTTGGAATTGTAAATTGATAGAACAATGGACAGGACAATTTTAAAACGATGGGCTTATTAAAAGAAAAAAGGGGGCTTTTTTTTTTTTTTTTTTTTAATGAAGAGTGAAGATGAGCGAAAAAGTACTCAGGGAGGAATCCCTGAGAAAGAGTTAGTATAACCGAAACAGATCGTATAAAAGAAACTTTGATTTAAACATTTAAAAATATAGCTTTGTAGACACTGAACTACTTGAAGAACTGGTACAAATTCATAAAACTCATTTAAGAAAGAGAGAAAGAGAGGAAGGAAAGAAAAGAAAAGAAAAGAAAAGAAAAGAAAAGAAAAGAAAAGAAAAGAAAAGAAAAGAAAAAAAAGAAAGAAAAGAAAAAAGACAAGAAAAGAAATCCTTATACTTACATGGGTGGAGATGATGCCACTATAATAGTTAAATTAAAATAATAAAAATCTCCCTCATGATTCCAGGTACAAGTGATACTTTATTCTTTTGAGCATCCAAAGAATTCATATGGCCCTCTCTTAAGCATTTATCACTTAACTACCATTTATTTCTATTTTTGTGCTTGATTTAGCTCCTCTGTGAGTCTGCAATCATCCAACATTACATGACAGGCACTAGGGATATTGCAGTGGGTGAGCGCAGCCTGCACTTGCCCCTGTGCTTACAGAGCTAATATCTAGTTACTGTGGTACCCGACTGGAGTCTAGGAACATGATGAACACAGAAGCTGCCATTCATTACATGAACAACCACAGGAAGGCACAACTAAGGAAAAAAAGGAAGAAAGGAAAGCATAATCTAAAAATTAACTGGGGTCTTCTCTCAAAGTTAGCAAATTCCTTGATTTAAAGACCATGATATTCCAAGTTTCTTCATTATTGGCCTATTGGCCTCAGGGTATCATCTCTAAATCCATCCTGTTGTTCAAAACCACCATGTATTTGTATGTTTCAGGCATTTATCTATGTTTTACTTTACTCAGTTCTCCTGCCAACTTCATCTGTGGAAATTCTGCAAACCTTTAAGGCCTAGTACTAATGATTCTTTTCCAATCTCTCCAGGGAAAATGATCACTCCCACAGAAACTCTGTTCATACTTGTGCCTTGTGTAATCTGGAGATGTACACAGATCTCTCCACTGTTGTTAATAATTACTAGGACTAGTAATAAAAGATATGATGTATTAAGTGCATCCTATGTGCTAGGCCCAGTACTAGGTGCAGGCATAGTCATCTTACTATTAACAACACAGTTAGGGAGGTAATTCTATTAGTATTTTACAGAGGAGAAAATTGAAGCTCAGAGTTGTAACGTGCTACTCATTCAAGAGCAGAACAGAGAATTAACCTCAGATTTGATATTCCAAAGCCTACGTTCTTTCTACCAAGTTACATTCCCTCTTTGGGTGTTGCCTGAGGGCAAGTTTACATCTTACTAATTTTGAGGTCTCTTTTCATCTCCCATACCACTCTCCCTGCTATCACCCACAATCAGTGGGCACTGAATAAATGACTACTGAAATCCCAAAGTTAAAAATGGTCAGCTTTGTATACCAGAAATTGACATAACATTGTAAACTGATTATAACTCAATTAAAAATAAATAAATAATAAATAAACAAATAAATCAGTCAACTTTGACAAAAAACATTTATTTTTAGCATATTTTTGAGCCAAGATATGAATTTAAAAGTTTATAAACCATAATAGGATATAAGAAGAGTTAATACTTTCACTGATGCCTTTTATTAGAATATGGGGTATGAAGCTAATTTCCAATTATTCAACTAGATAATTAATTTTCCTGGATAGTTTTATTTACATTTATTAGCAAACATTCCACTGATATTTAATAAACTAAAATTGCTACTGCTTAGTCTTTTGATACTATTGTAAAGCTATGAGTGTACAGTTGGCCCTTGAACGACACAAGTTTGAACTGGGCAGGTCCACTTACATGTGGACTTTCTTCAATAGTAAATACTGTTACAAGACTATATGATCCACAGCTAGTTGAATCCCACGCAGACCCGCTGATCCAGAGGAAACAAGCATGTAAAGGAATTGTGTACACGAAGGGCCGACTGTAAGGTATAGGTGTATTTATGATTGGGGGGAGGGGGAGGTCAGCACCCTTAACCCCCAAGTTGTTCAAAGGTCAACTGTATATTTTAATTCCATTGCAAAGTTCAAAATTTGGATTTTAAAAAGAAACAACTTATACAATGAGCTATTTTAAGAGCATCTTATAAAAAAATTCTCGACTTTGAAGTCAAAGGTATTTCCTAAACCAAAGGTACTTATTTAGATTTATAATGAATCAAATTACTTAAATTCATTAACCAAAATAATGTTCTACTGATAGACATGAATAAAGAAAGCATTTTTATATTTTATAATAGAAAATTTGATACTACTGTATTATTTTAAATTGAAGTATAGTTGATTTACAATGTTGTGTTAGTTTCTGGTGTACAGCAACACTACTATAAATTATATCAATAAAACTATTACTATTAAAAACAGGACTAAAATAATAAATTTTAAAATTCTGTATTTTATTAATCATGAGTATAATAACTAGCATTTATTATCAGATATTCCTGCCAACCAACTGCATTACTAAAGAATATTTTTCAGTTTAAACAGACTGAGGTAGGGGGAGGGTATAGCTCAGTGGTAGAGTGTGTGCTTAACATGCATGAGGTCCTGGGTTCAATTCCCAGTACCTCCTTTAAAAAAAAAAAAAAGAGACACCCGGTTAAAGGTCTATCAGATACACAAACTACCTCAAACAGGGTTAATTTATCTTGTCTTAGCTATATTAGAAAACTGTATAATTCACTGACTAGTCTTCATGCATTAAATTATGCAAATAAACCAAGGAAAGTAATGTAGGGTAGAGAGAAGTGGTTCCACAGCTCCAAGCTGTGTAATTAGATCTACACTTGGCAGTTCAGAGCCACCTCTGGACTCTTCACGCTGAGAATCTGCAGTACTTCTCAAGAAACCTAAGCTTTTAAAGTGATAAACAGATTCAGATTATCATTACTGAATTACATTTAGGGCATTACCCTGAATGTGAAATACATTCTTCATCAATTTCTCTGAAGGAATCATTTTAATATTTATCCGTTTCTATGTTTCAGTTGTAGGGAGCTTTAATTGTTACAGTTGGTTAAAAGAAATCCATAATATTTTACATCTTCTAAACCCTAAAAGTTACTTGTTACCAAAATGCACAATAATTAAAAAAGAGCAACCTTAGAGGACTTAGTGTCCTTATGTACCATGACAGCAAAAATACGTATCATCACATTTCTAGCTAAGCCCACCATAAAAAATATCATCAATCAGTTCACCATATATCGGACATCATACAATATCCTTAGAAGTGCAAGACAGTTATATTTCAGTATGGTCTCTAAAACATTAAGACCACAAAAAACAGAGAAAAAAGTAGAGTTTTTAAAACATAATTTAAAAATGGTAAGTATTTTGAATGCATGTATGTTTGCTATAAACTTTTTAACATAATTAAGAATGTTTTCTTAAGCATTAAGGGGCTGTGGAAAGGTGTACCTCCTGCTTTCTGGCTCAGCCCTAGCTCGCAGGGGTGGTACAGCATTTTCAGCTACAAGCTTGTCTTATCATATATGCAAATCCATTACTTCATCCTTGACTTGAGCAATGGAGGAGATTCATAGCTGCCTGGTGAACAAAAGACACTACATTTGAAAACTTCTAAGCTACCTCATTGAGCCAGTATATCCAATTAGGATTGTGCCTGGTATTCGAGGCCCATGAGGGAAAAGCTACAGGTTTGCTTAGTCCAATGTATACACGACGAAGCGGAAGACCAATTCCCACCTCTACATGAAAAGCTAAGCTGATAACTCCATAAGTGAAAGATCAGTCCACTTAGTATCACCATAAGAACAGAAACTACTAATCTTTATGTAAACTGTGAAAAGCTAATGCTGTAGGACAGTGGTTTAAAAACTTATTTTGGCTGTGGAATTCTTTTTTCACCAAACTCTTTTGCAGCTCGCCATATTAGAAAAAAGGCTGAAGCTATGTGAGTGGTCCTGAGAGACCCAAATTTCGTTTCTGCCCCCCAGACAGCACACCTCCCCCAGCTGAAGGCCAGCACTTGCTGCAGCACTTCGGGGCACGCTGGAGCAGTCAGAAAATACCCGCTGTGACAGAACACCCCTCTAGTGGAAAGGAACTGCTCAGAACCGTATTTCCTTTTTATTAAAAATGGTTGAGAATTCTAAAAACTCAAATCTCTTTCATTCTTCTGGATATTTTGGGGAAAGAAACCAGTGGAAATATTCATTTAAGAAATAAAATACTTTCATTGGTTTCTAAATACTATTCTCTACCCCAGGTTTGCTTGTAGAAATGATTAATTAGAAATGATTAATTCCAATTCTGGGACAGGGGCATGTCCAAAGGACAAAGAAGTCAGCTTGAAGAGGCTCCCAACTGCCAAATTTGGGCTAATATAGTCATCAGAGTAAATAATATAATAATGGATTATGACCCTTTGAATAAAACAAGAATCTGAAGTCCACAGGAATAAGTGGGGAGAAAGGAAAAGCTCCTCCTTACATACAATGGAATGAAAGGAAGAATGGTGTTAGAAAATCACTAAAAGATGCTAAAATGAGTAAGTGAAAGTTTACTGTGAAATCTGTACATTTACATTTCATGTGTAATTACCTGATTAACCTTTCTCTCATCAGATTATAAGCAACACTAATGCAGAGTGTATCTTCCTGTTTCGTGTCTTCAACACAGTATCTGGCACACACTGGCTATTCAGTAAATACTTGCTAAATATTACCAGTATTGCCTTAGTTTAGTCTTAAAAACTACCTTCATTCTGCTTGATACCTAAAATTGGAGATTGATGACCCCCAAGCTACAAGGAAAGTGTAGTAGTTTCTATATTTGGCACTCTAACCACTGCAGCTCTTACCTTAACAAGACAAATAGACTACAGAAACAGATCCAAAGTTATGAGCCATTCTCAGTAATTTACAAGCTTATAAATCCAGAATTCTATTTCCATTTTAAATTTCAGTCTACATTACACATATTAAAAAAGTATAAGCATTACTGATTTAAAAAAGTTCATATAGACACACACATAAGCGAAACTTTCAAGGAACATTATATTGAAGTCAATCTACTTGTGAAGATTAATTTAATAATGAAGGAATTTAAAGATGAAGTTCTAAAAATCCAAGCACTGTGAATTCATGCTTTGTCAAAGATGTTCTCAGATATGACTGAGCCAATCTGACCCAAAGTACACTGCTCCTAGTTAGTCCCCATAGTACAAACATAGACCACCTTAATTTACTGGCGGACCTAGGTCAATCCAAAAAAAGACTGATAAGCCAGAATAAATAATATTTCAATACATAACAGCATCACACACAGAAAAATATTTTACTGACCCCCAAGACAGTCCAAGTTGCATTGACATTTGTTATTGACAGCCCCAAAATAGCAACATCTATTCTGTAGAGTAAATTAAGCAAGACCAGCTAGTCTATTACTATGCAAATAAAATTCATTAGTGAGCTAACAATTTCATTTCTACAGATGCCACTGGACTTGAAGGCCTATTATTATTCAACATTATAAGATGTTCTGGACTGAATCTAATTTCAGTAAAATAACAACATAAAAATGTATTTTTAAGATTTCTATCAGTATTTTTCACTTATTTTCTTGGACAATAATCACTACTTATAATTCCTAAACATCCAACTGTGCATTTAATATTCTCAAGTAACACATTTGAATAGATTCTCCCTAAAAGAATATGCTTTTTCTAAATTTACTTGAGAAGAAGTCCCACTAAGCCAATATACTCTCAATAAAATTTACTAGCTAGACTAGTTAAAACTGTACTGCTATAAAGGGAAAATCACAAAGTTGTAATTTCTCTTAGATTGGCTCTTAACTGTCTCCATGTTTTTAGGCTGCTCTCATTTGTGTTTACAAAATGAAAAACTCCACAAATCTGTATTGTACTCTTCAACTGACCCTTTTCACTGATGGGGAAAATAAAGTATGAGAAAGGAAAACAAGAAAAAAAAAAAAAACCCTCAATTTATCTATAAACCCAAGTTAGGATAGTTATACCACACTTAAAAGAAGAACTACATTGCAATTTACCATCCATTAAGCCATTTTAATTTATTTGGCCTTTCTCCATATCATTTCAAAAAAACAGTTCCAAGACAGAGAAAACCAAATACCAAAAAAAATTGAGATTGAAGTCCATGGAGAACAGGACATAAGAACTACTGAAGAGAGTACTAGGTAAGGGTAGAAAATTTTTTACAACTCAGACAGCGCAGCAGACTACTATCCTACTGGGATGGTTTAGGAGAGTGTATGTCCTTTCAAGATACCTCTAGGTCTTGTTGGAAAAGAATCCTCTCAGAAGTTCTTGGGGATTATACATGGTCAGGGCCTTCTGAGCGGTGGAAATGAAATGCTCTAGTGGCTGAGATGTCTCCACTCCCCTAGAGCCATTTCCTCCCATTCTATAGGTGATAAAGCCTCGAGACTCTTTTCTTATCACTCAAGGAGACATCTGCTTATATTCCGGAGTACAGGCCTCCTCCTCCTTCCTCAGGAGAGGATCTGCTCACATTCCAGAGTGAAAGAGAAGGTCTTTGGGCAGGTCAGTTGGTCTCCTTCTTTGTCTCCTCTCCTCTTCCTTTTCTTCTCTCTCCCATTTCCTCTCCCACTCCTCTCTCAATACCCCCACTTTCCCCACCAAAGGGAAGGATGTACCAGCAACAACTATGTAAGTTTCAAGTTTCATAATTTTGGAGCTTGACTCCTACTGTGCAACCCGCGTGTGCAGAGGTAACTGGTTCTTACCATGTTACTCTGCGAACCTAGAGAGGGGCAACCAACACCATGCTCTGTGAATAAATGTAAGGTCTGCTCCCTATCCTGGTGTCTCTTATTTCTGCTTGTGTGTGTGTGTGTGTGTGTGCGCGCGCGCGCGCGCGCGTGCACATGCACAGTATACAATGAAGTTAGCCTATGGCAAGCTAGCATGCAGGTAGAGTAACAGCTTACACCCGTCACAAGACTTAACAAGTCTCTGACTATATATCAGGAGCAGCCACTAATTTGATGAGTGCTGAACAGTTTGGAAATGTCCATTTTATTTGCCATAATATAGTTACAGCTGTATTTCCCAACTCCTCATTCATAAAATCAAGAAAAAGTGAGAAGATCTGAGCCTATTAGACTCTTCTCTTAAAAACAGAAACATATTTTACAATATTAACTATAGAAACATAGTTTCTTTCTTCCTATCCCTTCCCACTTAAATATGCTATGGCATCAAAAGATTGATAACAATACTAGCTACAGAAAAGACAGTAAAAGTTTGCAATGGTTCATTAAGTTTAAATATTCAACTCCTTTTTTTGCACTTTGAGCAAGTGCACAAATAGCTGTATCAGACTACCTTGGGACACAAAATTTTATGTACTGCTTTAACAAAAAAATACTGTTTGTTCAATTTCATCAAAAGATGGCTACAAAAGTGTAGTCAACAAACGCTTGTGGTGGTAACGAAACTCATCAAATATATCTACCAACTGCTCCTAAGTCCAAATATTAGCTAGAAACCAGTTAATAGAGATTCAATATATCATTTTCTAAAATAAAATAAATAGCTATCAAATTAACTTCTGACAATTTAATATAAAATATTCTGAATAGCTGTCTAGAGAATTTTCCGTGGTGTTATAAATGAAAAATGATTACAAGCAGTCAAACATTGTTTTAGCACTTTCCAATTCTATATTATTATTGTCATTTAAACAATATAACTAAAATAACAGTATAAAATAAACATGTATATAAATTAGGTTTTATTTTCAACAAAACTTTTCTTTTCCTGCAAAACATGCGTTTATACACTGGCTGCATACATAAAGAATATATGCAAAACCCAATAGTTATAGTTGTTCTTATGCAAGACATTCTAGAGGTGTGAAACAAAACAAACTGAGAGGAAAATTATATAATAATATGGCAAAAAAACAAAGTAAGAGGGTAAAGCAACTTGTATTATCCCTACATTTTGCTATTTAAAATATGAACAGGGGCACCAAAGAAGACACAGAGAGTGAGAAAATGGATAGAAATGTGGATAGCTTCCATAAGGGAGTTACACTGATCCAACATATAAAAACAGAGATAATATACAACTGTATAACAGATGAAGGGGATGAGATGAAATGGATGGAGCATAGGCTTTGCTTTCCAGGTTCAAATCTTTATATATGTTCCTTGCTGTTCAACCATGTATCTGATGTAAAGCAAACCAGTTTCAGGAAAATAAAACCACTTGTACTGCTTCCAATTTTATTCCAAGACTATGCACAGTATTATTTTTTTGATCTTTTGGCTAAAGATCTGTAGGTGTATGAAGATAGATCTAAACTTAGTTCATATCCTCAAAATTTCTAAACATCATTTTGGGACAAACTGTTCCATGTGTTCAATCAATTTCTGCCATAATTCCAGGAATCACTGACTACCAACTAACTTTAAAAAACTCAAATGCCTAAAGGTATGTACATACTTGTGTATGACTGTATGTACTAGGGAAAAACTGAATAGTTTCAGGGGTAAGGGTACTTGGGGTGAGGCAAGGTTAGAAGAAAGTTCATTAGCTTTTTCTTTTTACATGTTTACATGTTTGTGTTGATTCACTTGCTGTAAGAGCTTGTAACTTCAGTAATGAAAATCCTCAAAGACTTAAGAAAAAAGTAATGTCAAGAGCAGTGAAGGAAAAATGCAATACTAATATTCCTTATCAAAAAGTATTCCTTTTGCCATTGGAGAGAACATTACAAGGTTAATAAAGAAACTGTTATATATACATAATTTCAAGAATATAATTGAGTACTCTAATGGTAGGCTATAGTTCAGAAAAATGGAACTTTTTCTCTGTTCTCTTAAAAATGTAAAATTTTTAAAGTGTTCAAAAGTTACTCCTCTAGGGCTTAATGAATAGAAATAAAAGAAAGAAATAATATATTAACTTAAAATAACTAGTGGCACAAATGATAGCTATATCATGAAAAATAGCTAAGTCAGATGGGTATTTTATTTTAGGAGAAAATGAGATAATTTAATACTTCTAACTTCTAACAAAAAAGACTATAACTAGATGAAATGATATTAAGAGTAAATGTATGTAATGAAACATTTTTAAGGAGAACACCAACATTCTTTCATTGATCTTTACAGACTACAGGGAGAAAAAAATTCCTTACTTAAGAAGGTAATCAAAGCAATCTTTGATGTCAGTCCACATCTCCAGGTTGTTCTCCCCTCAGTCTGGACATTCGGCTTACTGAAATCATTATTATTTTTTTGATTTTCTTTGAAGCTGGCTACCCCTTAATCCTTTAAAAATAAGTTCAAACTTATGAAGACTACCACATCTCCCATTCACTTATTGAGCACACACTATGTGAGCACCAACTGTGCTCCAGGTCCTGGGGAGGCTGTGATATATGATGAGGAGCAAAGTTAGAGATAGCCCCTTTCCTATGGGACTTACATCTTCCATTGAAAAGTGGCATTAATCAAAAACAGCCAGGAAAAATGTAAAACTATAGATGAAATTGGAAGAAGACATATGCTTGTTATTATGTAGTTCAAGACAGGGAGGTGAAAGAGTCAGGGAGGTTCAAAAAAAAAGGTTTCTCTAAGAAAGATGAAATCTGAAGGATTTTTAGAGGACAAATAAGCAGAGAATAAGGAAGACTTTGTGAAGCAGAGGGAACAAAATTTATGCCAAAGCTAAGGAGTAAGTGGAAGAGTATCTCTATGATGAGGGTCTAAAAGAAGTCCAGGAAGATGGAAGTGAGAAATGAGGGAGAGACATGTATGTGATGAAGATTAAAGGCGGTAATGGCCAAACAATACAGGGACCCCTGAGCCCTTTTAAAGGAGCTTTAAGTATTCATGTGTTGTTCTGAAGCTATATTTTGAAAGGATCATTCTAGCTACCCTGCAGTATACAGAACAGTGGGAGGAAGGCCAGAATGGATGCAGGAAGGGCAGTTAAGAGATAGCTGGAGCAGTCCATGGATGACATGACGGTTGCTTGGACTAGGTGGTAGAGATAATAATGCAAAAGGAGGAGGAGGTAGAAAGAAATGCACAGATTTGAGAGACCCCTAGATTAAATGGACAGGCTTTAATGAGGGATTAGAAATGAGAACACAGGAGAGAGTTGACAAGGGTGACTTTTAGCTTTTGGGCTTATGGAACTAAATCTATAGTCATGACATTTACTGAACCAAAGAATAATGGATGAAATACCACTGGTTTAGAGGGAAAATTATCTAGTTGGTTTGGACATACTATACTCGTGACACCCAAGAGGAGAGGCCAGTCAGGATAACATGGGTCTAAAAGCTCAGAGAAGAGATCTGGGTTGGGAACATAAATATATGGGTTATTCCTATAAAGGTCATAGCTGAGATGGAATGATACAAGAAAGAGTGCTAAATTTTAAAAGGGTCGAGGAATAAGTCAGGTAAAGAAGGAAAAAGCTACAAAGAAAGAAAAAGAATGCCAAAAGAGGTTAGAAGACAGAGGAAAACAAGGAGAGTTTTATGTCACAAGAGCCAGAAAAGAAAGGCACAAAGGAAAAATCAGCATGTTCCCCTACTTCCACTTCTGCAGCTTCTCTGTAATCTGATTAATTTATTCTCATAAGGGAGAGGAAAAGGGAGTTTTGCCTTAAAAATGTTTTTTAAATTAAAGATGTATCAAATTTTGCTTTGCCTTAATATGTAGCTAAAACCCTCTCTGGCTTTCGTGTTTGGAAGGGGAACAGCAGAAGGCCTAGGCTGACAGTGTTTTCCAAGTTTCTGAACTAGGCATGACTGAAATATGCAGCACAGTGATCACAGGATCAAACCAGCAGCTGACAGTGCTAAGAAATTATTGCTCCCGAGCTACACTGTCCAATTTAAAATTTTTGACTGCTAAATATATAATTATAATTAAATTTTCTTTGATGAATTTTCATTATGTCGTAACAGAAATTCTTTCTATGATGGCAACACCCTGTTTTGGCCTTCACTTTAATTAAATGCTGTACACAGATATGCTAAAATCTTACATAGAGAGACGATAAAAAAAAGTTGTAAGCAAACACTATTAATACTGATTAAAAAGTAAAATAGAGAACCCAACAGGACTAAAAACCAGTTTTTGCCTGTGAAATAAGGAGGGATAATAAAATTTCAATTTGAGAAAAGATTCATCAGAGCTTTTTTCTGGTGGGTGGGGAGGGCCCTTTTTTTTTTTTTTTTTTTTCCCAAAAGTAGAGTTTTAGTGAATGCTTCCTTTAGATTTTCTTGTAGTTAAAAACAAGAAATATTTCTTTATAAGTGCCATCTTTAGCAGCAGAGATGAAGGAGAAATATCTTTAATTTTCATCCTAATAATTGTTAAAATGTCTCCCTTTTAAGAATCTTGCTCTTATATTCATTTGGGAATATATCTTAATTTTAGGGAAGGGGACGAGAAAGAAGCACTCAAATAACTTACCAATAAAATCATGTTAGACAAGTTTATGACAGAAACGTTAGTATCAAAAATTAGATTTGCTTGAATCTGGAGGAAGAAAAATTTTTAGGCAAAAGGGCCAAAAGAAAGTTACAGTATTAAAGTTAGCATGGTAAAATTTCTTTCATTTGTACATAATTACTTTTACATAAACTAAAAAGCAACCCTAAGAAACAAAAAGAATTCCCTTCAGATAGTAATAAGTCAAATAAATCCATAACTATTAGTCGATTTTTAAAGGTGGCTTCTTATTAGAAACAGAAACATCTACTAAAAACCTACGAACAATGAAGAAAGAGAAGAGACATTCATTTGAAAAAAGAAAAGCTGATGTTTAGCATTAATCCAAGGTTGAAGATGATATTTTTTTCCCTTTAACACTGCAAAACCTTTTATCCTTGAAACTGGAGGTAGATTTTTGAGTCAGAAGCTATTGATTAAAGATCTTGACATTTTGATAATGTAAAAGAAGAACAAGTTAACTTCTAAATATGCCATCTCTCTGAGGCAGTTTCTAATTCTTTTCCTATCACTGTAACAAAGTTTGTATAACAAGAAAAATCTCAACAGGGTTAAGGCATCAATTATTTTCCCATTCTGTGAGTTACACAGGAGGAGGGGAATTATTAACAGGAATGATAAAGCTGTACTTGCATTTGGTAACGCAAAGAGAAGCTTACAAATGAGACGTCTCATTAGTTTGAGCAGATGTATCAGAATTAAAAGCTGAATCGCCAACTTTTAATTTCCCAATAGCCAAGAAGAGCTTGAAGTCTTGCAGAGTATGACTGTTGAAAAGTCAACATGAAAAGATTTTCTCCATCTGTCATCACACATGCTTGAGTGGAACACAACTGCCTCCTACTGATTTTAATGCTTTTAAGACAAAGCCGCACATGAAATCTATTAAGTACGTGAACACACAAGTTTCGATGATTGGTACATTGAAACCCATGTAATAGTATGATCAGAGAGTATCAGCATGGCTTTTGAACACAAAACTTGCTCTATTTTAATTTAATCTAAATAGAGAGAAACAATTAATTCATTTTTATATGTAAGAGGAAACTGTTAACTGTTAGCATGAAAAGTATTTATTTGCCTGAGAGTTACAGTTCTTTTTTTTTTTTTTAATGGACACATATTTCAGTCTTCTTAGTAATGATCTGAAAAGTAGCTGCTGTGATAAAATTAAACTATTTAGGGAAACCACAACTACAGAGAAAATCCAAAATACTAAACAACCTGAAGGAAAACAAATAAATGAAATCAAGGAAGAATTTTTAAACTACTTGGTGGGGATAAGGGGGCATGAGGAGGTAGCAAGGAAAATTCAATTTGTTTTCTTGGACTAGAATAGAATGACTTATAATTTCTTACTACTATACACTAACTGCTGAGATATATTTAAAGGTCAACAAAATAAAGCTAATGTTTGTGAGGTACACAGCCCCACAAAAAATAACTTAAGTTTCTTATAGGAAAAGCATGGTTACTGAACATGTAAAATGCACTTATGTGCAGTTAGTTATAATTATGACTGAATTCCAGAAGCAAAGCTCTCTATTTGTCTGTGTGTTTCTGTCTTTGTCTCTGTTTTTCTCTCTCCACAAACACACACACAATTTACTGTACTTTTATGTGTACAGCAAAACATTTATACAGTAGAGTCTCTTAAAATGAAGCACATATAGTTAGACCTTTCAGCCATTAGAGTTTGGCAGAATACTATAATTGAAGATGTAATCTGACTTATTTTTTTGAATAAGGCAAAAGATTGTTGAATTATCTATTCTTCATTTTCTGACAGACATATACACACAAATTCATTTGTTGAAATTTATCACTTGAAAACTTATATGAAGACAATTCGTGACTGGGATAACATTATATTCAACTTGAATTATGAGGGGGAAAAACACAACTCAGAAACTCTATGCTATTGGGCAGCTCTTTGCTAACCTTCTAATAAAAGGAGAGAACTACACCTTAGTGGAGGTATTTCCTCAAAGAGATAAAAAAGAGAAAACTAATCCAGTGAGGGGTTATAAGCCCCTGAAAACAAACTCCCACATGGGCCTCAATAATCAAAGACCAGTGGGAAGTAGCAATTCTCATGTGATGGATTAAATCAAAGATTGCTAGCCTTGTTGAAACAGGTATCTACCTCAGCTTCCAAAATCAAAATGTGTAATAGTCCTCCTTTCCAAGTATCCACACTGCAATTTTAGTTCTGGACATGTTACAAAGGCAATCAGCAGAAGCTGCCACTTAGCAAGCTAACTGAACTTACAGGCCAAACAGTACTTGGCAGAGCAACTTGCAAATAGAAGACTTAAACAGACAGAACGATTCCTTCGAAAAGACTGAAACAGAAAAAGATTTTAGTTTTGGGCAACTTTCCCAAAGTTACATACATAACACAGATAATTTTAAGAAATGAAAGAGATAGAGGTTTGTTTTCAAATTATGTTGTAAAATAGCTTTTTACTTGAGATAATTATATTAATGTAAAGGACGAAAATGCTGCCTTAACAACCCACTACTTACAATCTGAAGGTGCTGGCCTGGGCATTTGTAATACTAGTGATGCTAGAGGCAAATATCAACTGATGGGCTGTAGTCCTGATACATTTCATACTTCCCATCCCTCCCAACTCACTAAGGATGTTAAATTTTTGAAGATGAGCAATTCATCACAAAGAAACTACCACAGAGCTCCCATGTACCTGACACTCTACTAGGAACCTAACCAACAACATTTCCTTATAACCCAATCTTACTTAGTAGAACCCGTTCAAATGGAACACAAAACCTAAGGAAACAGCATTGAATAGAACACCCTGATTAAATTTTTTAAATATGATATCTTCAATCTAAGTTTTTATTTACATGTTATTGCTTCTATTTATGGTTCTGTCGTATTCTCAGATAGAGAAAATAAAGAAACCACAGGAATACTTAAGAAAAAAAGGTAAGAAATTAAGGGAATAGAATGCATTTTAAAAAATGGAAGGACATACACTAACAGAAACCATCTCTGAGTGGTAGAACTCACAAGTGATTTTTTCCCCTTCATTTTTGCTTTTTGGTGTTCCCAAGTGTTACATTTGTTTAAACTCTTATTATCCAGTCTCTTTTATATTAATCATATTTATATTAAACAGTTTAATGATATAGAGGCCAAAAACCACAGGTTCACATATGAAGAAAAAACATAGGGAAGAACAGGTCTTTCTAATCAAAAGTAAGTGCACACTTAAAGGAAAGCATGAATAATATATTATGTAAAGCATGAGTTTCTATAATCATGATTTAGAGGTAATTGTTGCTACTTAAGAAAAAATTTCACTGGTAAGACACCAAACTGTTTTATATGCCTTAAAATTGTAAAACAAATTCAAAGTGGCAAACATAGATCAGATCATAACTTTACATCAAACTACATTAATAAAACTATTCAGAAGAACATGGTATATGTTTATAAAACCCTTTGTAGGTCTGCTATGACAAAGAAATGTTATAATGCATTTGGAATGCAGTACAGGATCATGTGGCAAGACCACAAAATGTGGCCGTTTGTGCCATAATCCTATTTTAGGGAATTTATCCTAAGTAAACATTTTCAACAGAAAAAATAATAGGCAGAAAGATGATCACTACGTCAACACTATCTTTAATAACAGAAAGTTGCAAACATTTAAAGCATTCAATAATGAGAGGAACAGCCAACGTCAGCTTAATGGCAAAGGGGCAATGTAAAGCCCTGAAGATGCTGTGGGCTTCATCAACACAGATGTGTATTTCAATCCTGGTGCGAACCTTTACTAGTTGTGTGACCTTAGGAGGCTGCTTAACATGTCTTAGGTTCATTTTCTTTTTTAACAAAAGAAGATAATGCTTAGGTCAGAGGATGGTGAAGATTAGAAGTCCGAAGTGACTTACATGGCATCTGAAACTTAGAACCTGACTAAAAATTCTCTTTTCTCTTTTATAGACATTAAAATTGTGAAGACCATGTAGAAACAATAAAAAACATTTAGTATTCATTAAGGAAAACAGTGACTATAAATCTGCATATACAGTGTAATTATAATTTAGCAATGGACTGTAACTAATAATTAAAAATAAGTTTATGTTAGAATACTAATTTAGATCTTCTAGAATTATTTATTTTATCAAAAATTCAAAAATAAACAAGTGCTGAAAATAGGAAAAAAGCTTGAATGAGCAAATTAAAAGCTACATGTGCAAATGGATAAAAAAAGGACTAGTGGAATATGTATAAAATTACAGTAACAATGTTAAAAATAGTAACATAACTGGAATTATGAAAATTTTCCTTAATATTGCTATTTTATTTTCACAGTTAAAAAAGTAAAGAGATATGTAGGTATTTCTAGAGAACTGAAGAAAAGTATTATGGAAAACAAACATCATTACTAATCATTGAAACAGAAACTGGGAGACCTGCAGCCTAAACCTTACTTATCAGGGTACAGAGCCTGAAGACGACTGTGGTTATCCTGCTCTAATTCTTGTTTGGAAAGTGGGACATAAGCACAGATCTGGACTGATGCCAAAGAGTTTCAGTGGGCCCTTAAACTGTAACCACACTTACACAATCACCCAGAGTGCATTTTTAGCCAGGAAAAAGTGCAGAGGAAGGAGACAGCTTGATGGTCATGCATTCTTAAAAGGCTGGCAATGGTAGATGCCATGACATGCACACAAAAGGTGGGGAGGTAACGCTCGTGTACAACTTCTGCCTCAGCTTTGTAGGCTCTCCATTGCCGTGTTCTTCCTGCCTTAAAGCAGTAAGCCCTGATGACCTGAAGTCTCCCCTGGGGTTTCCCAACCTAGTCTGTCCTTTCTAAACAGGAACCTGTGCTGCGAACCTAGCTCTGCATCCCAGTTTTATCCTGTCTGAATTTACTACCACAAGTGCCTGCCCTATGGCAGTTTCCATTTTGAAAAGTAATGTGGTGAATGGATTCACACTAAGAATGAAAAGACTGGCAATAAGATCTAATCTCTACTGACAAAACACTCGTAGCCAGCATTTGAACTTTATAAATCATGATTTCTAGAGGGACAAGTTAACCCTTGTAACAGTGAGAGAACTCTGCCAGAAAAAGAAGGGAATATAATCTTCCTAGGATCTTTTAAATTACATTTACTTGGACTTCCACCTACCTACAATAGAAGATACAACTGCTACTTTTCCTAATATTTAGGGATACGGCTGTATTCTATTTTTTAAATAAGTATTTTATAATGTAAGACTATATGGAAGAAAGACTGAAGTAGTTTAATAAATGTTGACCCTACAATTACACTCCTTGGTGTTTACCCAAAGGAGCTGAAAACTTGTGTCCGCATAAAAGCTGTACACAACTGCTATGTGGTACATTCAGACGGTGAATACTACTCAGTCATTAGAAAGAATAAGCGATCAAGCTATGAAAGGACAGGGAGGTACCTCAAATACATATTGTGAAAGTAAGCAATCTGAAAAGGCTATATGCTGTATGATTCCCACTATAAGACAATCTGGAATAAGCAAAACTATAGAGATAGTGAAAAGATCAGTGGTAACCAGTGGTTAAGGGGAAGAAAGGATGAACAGGTTGAGCACAGAGGAATTTCAGGGCAGTGAAATTTTTCCACAAGACACTATAACAGTGGATACATGTCATTACACATCTGTTCAAACCCATAGAATGTACAACACTAAGAGTGAACTCCAATGTAAACTATAGACTCTAGGTAATATTGACATGTCAACACAGGGTCATAGATGGAAACAAATGTATCACACTGATGCAGGATGTTGATGGTGGAGGAAGCTCTGCATGTGTGGGGACAGAGGGTGTCTACAAACTCTTGAAACTTTCTGCTCAATTTTACTGTGAACCCAAAACTGCTCTAAAAAATAAAGTCTATTTTTTTAAAAGTAATGGAGAAAACATTGAAATATTTACTGAATATTTCCAATATAGCATATACAAATAGATTTTATAGATTCCAGAGCTAAATTCCTTAGCTAATAATATAGTTTATATCTTCTGTAATATAAAAGTTGGAAAAAATGCCCATGGTGGTAGGTAATATCTACCTAGTTACACTGAATTTATCCTGTTCTTTCACAAAGAAGGTACAAACATTGGTTATGCAGCATATTGCATTAAGATTTCCTATCAAATGCTGCCAAAAGTTTCTCAAGATAGCATTTTAGGATGATCACTTACTTCAAACAAATCTCATAAGGAAACCTAGACCAAAGGTTGTCAAACTATAGCCTCCAAGTCGAATACATCTGCTGCCTGCTCTTGCAAATAAATTTTAATAAGACCATAGCCATGCCTGGTTGTTCAGATATTATCCATGGCTGCTTTCATGCTACAACAGCACAGTTGAGTAGCTGCAAAAGAGAACATAAGGCCCACAAAGTCTAAAATATTTACTATCTTGACCCTTTACAGAAAAGTTTTCTGGCTCCTAACCAAGAACAAATAGGTGGTATGAGGTAATATTTAGATTTTAAAAAGAATATTGGGCTTTTACATTTCTTTATTTGTACATGATAAATAATGCAAACCACAAAGCAGTTTTCTAATGAGGGTCAAAGAGGGATACAAAATAAATCCAAATAAAGTGATGTAAGACAATGGTTAGCCAAGATGCTACACTCATATGGCCTGGATTTGCCAGTGCACTAAGAAAATAAGGATAATAGTGCCTACTTCAGGGGCTGCTGAGAAATTCAATGACATAATAAATATAATTTTAGCAGCTTCAGATATTTACTGATCACTAAGAAAGGTAAGTCACTAATATTTTCATACAATTTAATCATGATTTCTTTTCCTTAAAAGTTATTCTTAAAACTAAAGACATTTTCTCTAGGTTAGAATTCTAAAACTATGACTTAAAGGAGGGCAAAATGCATCAAGAATGCTAAGTGGGCAGTGTTCTATGCTTTCAATTCTAATTCATCTTTGATTTGTTTTGTATATTGGGGCTCCAAACAAGATATAGTTTGAAAAAAAAAGATTTCATTGATCTTAAAATAAATTTAAAAACCAAAGTACCAGAAAATATTTCATTTTACATGTCAGAGAAGGCTAACAACATAGGAAAAAAAACCTCATTATAAAATAAAGTGATCAAAGAACCAAATACAATTGGGCAATAGTTAACTTTTATGTGAGTAATTATTATCATTCTACTTTTTATTAACAATCCTGATTGAAACATTTTGAACTCTGGAATTTAAAAGGGCTTAATTTCCAAACAACATGAAACTTTATTATACACATTTTAATTGCTACTATTTCAATTAAAAAAAACCAGTAAGAATAAAATAACATTCAAATTATTTACATTCTGTAAAAAAAAATTAAGTAAAAATTTTGAGATATGAGATAAGGTTGGTGCTTTCAAAACAACAAAACAAAGCAAAAAAAACCTGAAACGTAAAGGATGAAATCCTTCTCTCATCTATTTAATAAAAATGGCAAAGAAACAGCATGATCTATCAGTATTGGAATGATAAAATATTATCTATGAATATTTCATGCTTTATATGGCTACCCATTGGGCAAAAAATTACTAAAATAGAAATCCCATGAGTCATTATCTCAGAATTTAAGAAAATTTTTAAAAGCATAAAAATCAATAACTTTAATTACTAAGCATTCTCTAAAAATAAGATAAAATAAAGTATACCTGGTGTCCAGCCTTCACTTGCTTCAGAACACTTTCATAACATACTTCATCCATATTATTCAACTGTTGTACCTTAAGGTTTTTAAAAATGAAAAATATCAAATGAAGCAATTATAAACTTCTTAACAACAAACAAAACTTTATCAATTACGATGCATCTCCTTTTACTTTCAGACTAGCTAGAATGCAGAAACAACAAATGCAATATAAATATCTAAAATATAACAACCCAATAAGAAATAAACACAATGTAATTTAAAAATACAAATAAAATACCTCATGCAATACTTTCAGAGTATTAACTTTATAAGAGTGCCAAGTTTTTTAAAGACAGTGATTTTAAGAATAAAATACTAGTTACAGATATGTTAAAAATAACTTTAAAGTTCTCTTCACCACTTTCTCCCAAGAAGCTCATTCTTCAGGCTGCTTTTCCTCTATTTTGTTCTATAAAACTATAGAGATTTCCTGTGTGATTCTCAAAATCACCAAAATACTACCAGTAGAATGCCATGGCATATGAAGTTCTAATCTAAGGAAACACACTATTTCTTCAATGTATATGAAAAAGGGTAGGTAGATATTTTTCTACAGAAACATTTTTTAGATTAATTGGAAATTTAATATCAAATTCATGAATTTAAAAAAGGTCTCATTTTCCCTATTAATGATAAGACAGCTTTCAACCAAAAAGTCAAGTTGGTTACCTCAAAGGAGGAGGCATGTGACCCTGACTGTATCTCTCTAACATTTATTAAGAATGAAAAAGAATATGAAAATGAATACATATATGTGTTACTGAAACATGCTGTACACCAGAAATTGACACACTGTAACTGACTATACTTCAATTAAATAAAAAAAAGAGTTTGGAGGGGATAAAAATATTATGTGTCTGAAATGACTATAATTTAGATTATTTATTTCAATAAAGTAAATATTTTTAACATTCTGGAACTCTTATGACTTATAGTGATTATGTAGGATGAGATAATCACTAGATAATTTACTCCCCATTAATGATTAAAAAAAACAACTCCTCTAAACAAAGCCCTTAATTTTTTTCTGTGAATTTTGGATTGAGTTCTGGCCAAAGCCATTATTTCAAATTAGACACATCAGGGACACCATTTTCCCATATTCTTCTACAACTGAATCACATCATGAGCTTCCAAATGAAACTCTCAGAAACCTGCAAGGATCTCTTATTATAAGAAATGACAATTTAACAATGGTTAGAAAATATTAAACAACACCCTGAGAAAATACATAATGGTTACCAACTGTATGTGTCAGCTGAGTATAAAAATAATATATTCTAATAAGACAAAAATCCACATATATAACTAATATATAATTTACTATTTATACTATGTAAGACTTGTAAGTTTTTAAAAATTTTGCCAAATTTCTAAACTTTCAAAATAATTATGACAGTTCAACATCTCATACTATCCCCTTTATGATTATAATGTTAACACACTGCGGTGAAAAATACTTTGAATTTAATTAGCTTTAAGTGATTTACCAATTTCTATGATGAAATTGAAAGAAAATAAGTTTTTAAGTTGGCTGACAAGCATCTGAAAACATTTTCTTCTCTATCTTTCTGTGATAACCATCTCCTATCAATTTAAATTATAAGTTGAAAAAGTAATTTAATACTATAAACAGCTCTACAACTGTCCTAATGATATAGTAAAATAAATAATCAAATATATTTGATTTGATGACATAGTAAGATATGATTAAAAAAACAAGTAGCAAGTAATACTGATAAGCACTAAAAACAATGAAGATACAAGACACATATCAACTATTATCATATCATGAGCTATCCTTTTTGTGTATACATTTGAAATGGCTCCCCATGATTCTAAAGATATCTTACTTTAATGCCATGCAGATGGCGCATATTAACTGTAGGTAAAAATGGCCCTATTTTACTAATAAAATCACTTTTAGACATAATGTAATATAATATATTTAAGACCAAGGTTGACCTGGTCTAACACATGATACTACCTTGTTTTCTTTTATTAAAAGGTCATATGGCCTGTGAATCTTCTCCTAAAGCTATTTTTTTTTCCACAGGGGGGAAAAGTGTCAGTAAACAGAATGATAAATGTATGAATTTTAAGCAAAGTAAAGTATTCCTTCATGGTATTATAAAGGCTTGTAATAAGCACCATAATAGTGCAAATGGTACATGGTAACACCATTTAAGGTATTAGATTAACAAACTTTTTAAAACACTGCAAAGAATTTTAGAAATGCTGCCTATGTATGTAATTAATATGACAATTATAAAACATTATAAGTTAAATAGGGTACCTCCCTTAATAGCTCCTATCATGAAATTATTTTTCAATTGTATGTAAGGCATTATTTATTTTAGATGAATAATATATCAAAATATATATATTATTGATTTAATGAAAGCTTTTTATTATTTCACACTGACTCTCAACTATATGAAAATAACTTTTTGAAACACATTCTTATATAAGCCTGTATTCTCAGATGAGAATACAAAATATACACTGATTACCGCAATGCAAACTATTTCAAGCAACTTCTTAGAACAGGAGATACTCTACTACATATAGTAGAGGAAGTGTGCTTGACTTTTTTCCTAGGTTGTCATATTTGTAACATGATCCAAATGGTCTTCTGGAGTTTCTAATCTCAAACAAGGGTTAACCAATACATGAACAGAAATATTTCTAGAAGAGAAAAGTATAATTTTTAAGATGAATATTTACCTTATTTGCACTTTTAACCCCCAGAAATGTCTGTCCAAGAGGAACAGGTCGAAAACGGCCATCAAAGTAGAAAAGTCCAATGCAGGGATTGACGTGTAAAAACGTAGCAACATCGAGGTAGTTGGGTAAGGTTGCAGAGAGCCCAAGAATTCTTATCATACTCTGTGTGGATTCAACCTATAGGGGTTATTTTAATTAATATATGAGATAGATTTAACCCATCTTGATTTTTAGTAAGTTTAAAATAAATTTTAGTAAGTATAAAGTATGAAATATTCACAATAAGATCACTGAAGAAGTAGAGAATAACAACACATATTCTAAAAGACAGATAATATTAAAGAAAACTGGCATAAACCTGGCATGTGGGATAATATAAAATGATTAAAAATGTAATTTTAGATTCCTAAACTAAAAAATCCTATTAGTTAAATAGTTTCATTTTGTTGTTTTCCCCCTAAAAATGTAACAAGGTGAGTGATGTGTGTTAGGTGTTAGTGTAAGTTTTACCAATTTATAATTTCATATGTTAAAAATATATGTTCTTTATTCTGAAATTCAAGAATTTCAAATTCATTTTAAACACAAAAGTTTGAAATAATTAAGTTAGATACTTTTAGTGTTTCACAAATTTAAATTTAAAATGATATAGTGTATAAGGGAGAGTTTGTGTGGAACAATAACCAAAACTTGAGGGAAAAAAAATCACAAACTACTCAAAGAATATCTTAAGCTGCATTATTAGTGTTCATTGATGTAGTGGAAAGTTCTAATTTTGTTGCTGAACACTGCTGATAACATTGATTAATTTGTTCACCAATCATTAATTTAGGTCTTAATGATGGGCTCGGTGCCTGGAGAGCAGGGGCTTAGAGTCTGTATGTAAAAATCACAAAAAACACTGATGGGTCCTATTAATAGAAGCACCGTCTAAAAACTGTGAGAACAATGGAGGGAGATCACTAATGAAACTTGGGTAAGTCAGGGAAGGCATGCAGTGATGGCTGTTGGTGTTCTGAGAGAACAGCAGCTGGGCAGGTGGCCAGGAAGAGTGATGTGTAGGGTACTGACTTGGCAACACTGGTGGAATGAGCCAGAGGAAGGTGACAGCAGACATGGCTAGAAATGTAGAAATGATGAGAGCGCTCGCTTGCCAAAGAGCTTACCCATTTTACTGTTGCTGAGTACACAGTAGTACTCCATTCCCTCTCTTATATTTTCATGATGAAAGTTTATAGTATTCTTACCTTTTTACATTTCTACACATTTTGTGAAAGTTCTTTATCCTTTCTAATTCTGTTTTTCCATGGGTTCTCTACTTACTTGTGATTAGATTTGTTAGACGTTTCTTCATCTTAGTTTTCTTTTTAAACTAGCTCTTAAAAGTATTTTTATAGAAGGATTCTAACTACTAAAGCTAAGTCTACTGTTTTCCCATTTTATATTTGTTTCCAGCTTTATAATTTTTCTATTTTTTTATTATTCAAGTTCTCTAGATTAACAATATAGGAAGGTAGCATTTGCCAAAAGAAAGTATTACTTTAATCACATACAAACGTCCATTTTAAATGAGGATATGAAATGCTGCTAAGAGGAATAACGTATGTGTGATCACTGTAACACAGTCCAGGACCATTCACATCTAATCCCTAGGGGTTCTGCAGAAGTATGAGGGGCATTTTGCAGCTCAGGGTCCCTATGATATGTCTTCTCTGTATCTTCAAATCCCATCTGCTTTCATATTTTTATATACTAGGTTTCCATGTAAAAGTCTGATTTAAAAAAGAATTTCTTACCTGAGAAAAAGTTTGCAAACCTTTGAAGTGATTTTTTAAAGTACACAGGACTTGGGATGAGTTTGACAAGTTTATTAACCTAAGACTAAACTCCCTTATGAGAGAATGCATATAAAAAATTTTCAGTCTTTAACAAAAGGCTATACAATATTATTATTTTTTTAAAGTCTAGGAATGCTTAAGTCATTCTCACCTTCTTGCTATCATAAGTAAAATAAAGGGATTCACAGGACACATTTACCTGGGTAAGTAGTTTAATTATTTCTTTACTTTTTAGGTACCTCTTATTTACATTCAATTTTAGTAAAAACTTGCTTGCATCATGCTGGTACCTTCAACTTATTATACCTAAGTGAGCAGTTCCCATTGCTGGATTTCTCCTTGGATATTTTGATACAGTGCACACATGGGTCAGGGCCTAACTGAGTGTACTCCCTGACACAAACATTGCCATGTTGCCTACAGGCACTGAAAGAAAATGTGGCCCCGGGCCTTTAAAACTCATTCTGTAAGCAGGACAAAAATGAATCCACTTACTCATCATGATAGGTTATACTTCGGTTTATCTGAGGACTAAATAATATACTACCTATGAGATATACATATGGCTCCTCAGAAAGATGATTCTTAACACTACAAACTGTAAATCAATCTTTGTTTCAAACAAAGGTATTTGTATGGATCTAAAAACCAACCAACTCCCCCTCCCCACAAAAAATCCAACTAGATTATCATGTACTAAATCAGTATTTGTCCAAAAGAATGAAAAACATCTGTCCAGTAGAGTTACAGACTAATTAAAGAAACCAATCCTCTTGCTTTATAAAACTTACAATTCAGTGGATTCCATAAAAGATTATATAAATTAGCTAAATTTATAGAGTAAAAATTTTAAAATTAAGAAAATAGTTAAGAAAATTTAAAAATTAAGAATATAAATAAATAAGTGAATTTTCAAAATAGACTTTTGCATTCAATAGAAAAAGCTTTACCTTTAAGTGATATTATCTAGAAAACAATTCAATAAGCCTCTGAAACCATATTTTGTTAACTTACTGTTCATTCATTGACTCTTAGTGAGTATTCTATAAACCGGCTTTCACAATGCAAGGAAAGAAAAAGGGGACCAAAGTGTTCTGACTGGATATCCATTATATTCAATAGTGAATTACACTCATTATGACCAGAAAGGATTCAAGGAGAAAAAAACAAACAAACAGAAGAGGGAGGAAACCGAAAAAAATGTATTCTTTCTTACAAAGGAGCAAGGATAGCATTTCAAGTGAGGTCACAGAAGATTTTGTCAATCATTCCATTAGTCAGTCAACAGACATTAACTGTGTACCTAAATGCACTTTGGGGGCACCATGAAATAGCAGTAAATAAACCAGTGTCTTTACATTCAAAGAGCTGACATTTTAGTGGAGGAGAGACAACCTAATCTCATAAACAAATACATTGGGTAATTTCAGGCATCAGTATCAATAAGTGCCATGAGTGAAATAAAATAAGGTCATAGCTTACAGGGTAATGTGGGAGGGGCTCCACTTTAGGTTGGGATAGTGAGGAAAAGCCTCTGTAGATCAGGGCTTCAAAGCCTTCAAAGAGAAGAAAAAGCAAGTGCAAAGACTGGAACAAGCTGAACAGAAAGAAGATGAATGAGACAGGAAAGTGGACAGAGAAGAGTTTAGTGGTAAATTTGAGGGTCCTATCACGTAAGACTTGTAGGCTGTAAGTCACAGGCTTGATTCAGTAGATACAGAATAGAACTCTGTACCCACAATAATTAGGAATTTACATTAAATAGCTACAAGAACTTTGTGAAAATTAAATGTATTATTAGGTCACCAAAATGAAGCTCAATAAATTCCACAAACTAAGATAGGTCACATTCTTTGATTATATGTAATATATGTAGAAAGATCAAACCAAGGGATGGTTAAAAACTTCTATGTACTTTGTAAATAAAATAAATCATTAAGATTTCATGATACTATTGTCAATAACTTCAAAGCAGTTTTCTGAGGAAGCTGTTGATAACTTTGCTTAGTCTAGAAGACTCAAAGGATACAAGCAAAGTAGTCCAATGTGAGTTATATAAATACTTCCACGATCCATTAACACTGGCTTAGGACTAACCTTAGGCAACGGGGATAGAGTATTGAATAAGACACAGGCATACACATAAAAGAGAATATTTGCAGTAGTACTAAGAGGGATGATCAAAAAATGACAGAAATACATGAAAATAAAGTACAAATACACATACATTTTACCATGAATTTGCTTTCACTATAGAAATCTTATGGACATTGGCAAAACCCCAAATCAAACCCAACCTAAACCAAGGAAACCTAAATAAGGGGAAATGACCCTACTTATTATTTAAGAAATCTCCTTTACATTTTATGATTAGAATCCTTTACGGTAATTAAATCATCATTTTAATTACACAACAGTCCTATTTACTACTGGTGGTGATTTGAAAGGAAATAAAAGTGATTTTTAGTTTTAAAATAATTATTTAACACAAAAGTTTCTGAGTATATTTTTAAGGTCTTCTGATGTAAAATGTATGAGACCTTGCAAACACTAGAGGTATTTTTTTCTGCTAAAACTCCATTTTAAAACAACTATATTTTTTAATCTTAAAAAATAATTTTATCATTCTCAATATAGAGAAGCCTGTATGAGAAATATATTCTTTTAAATAGGAATAATTTGGAACCTTATGTCCTAAACCAAGTCTCGAAGCTCTATACAGTCACCTGAAAATTATTAATAGCTGAAAACTATAAAAAATAATATTTTATAGCTTCTTCTTTACCATTAACCCAGAAGCTAGGTAGTAAATTATTACAGCATTTTCCCCTCACATAAAACCTCAGTTCAGACAAAGTCCTACTCACTGAAGGTAAATTTAGTTAAGACAACTAATGTTAGTTCAATGTTGTTAAATACAACAGATTTGGGCTTTCTTACACTTTTCTCTTTTCCAAATCTCTCTCAGTCATGCCAAGTGTGTTTTGAATTTGGTCTCTAATACCACTGTGCAATTTCAGAGCCTGAACAGAATCTATGCTGCATCACCGTATCTCCTATGGTGCTTCTAAGTTAGTTACAAATGTTCAAGAGCCGTGTGAAGCACTGCCATCTACTGGGAATGTCTGGTAATCACAAGGAACAAATAAAACATTTTATTAAAATGTTTAGGAGCACTACACTAATACAGTGGAAACATGAGAAGAATCATATAAATCACTCTGTCAAGGAGAATAAAATCTAGTGAGGAACACAGATGAAGACAGAATTAACCATAGCAAATTGTGATATTATAAGGAAGACTATGGTAAGTGCTAGAAATGTGCAAAGAAAGGGAGTAGAGAGGGAACACAGAAAAGGTGTAATTCATTCTGAGTGGTGAACTAGGAAACACTTCACAGAAGAAGTTACATTTGGCAGATTCAAAAGAACAGTGGATTCAACAGATGGATGTGTGGAGTGATAATATATAATTTTGCACTAGTAACTCTTAATCTCAACTAACAATACTATGACTTAAGTAAGATCAGTTTCATCTGGGAAAAAAAGGGGGAAGGAACAAATGGTTTTGTGTGGTTGGAACCTACGGTAGGTAAGGAATATAATGGAAAAGTTAAAATCAGACAAACAGATCAGGCTTCAATAGCCTTTAATGTCCAGCTAAAGAATTTAAACATTTTTCTTAAGAT
Organism: Camelus bactrianus; assembly: GCF_048773025.1. NCBI lineage: Eukaryota > Metazoa > Chordata > Mammalia > Artiodactyla > Camelidae > Camelus > Camelus bactrianus. The sequence goes on along the minus strand of NC_133546.1, from coordinate 51,146,743 downwards.
AACAAACAGCAAGTCATCAAAGGCTGATGAGCACAGTAGTGATAAACTATACAATTCGAATTTGATTATATTATGAAGATGCCAATATGTAGGATGAATTAATGTTATATATTTATTTTTATATATCCATATTATACCTAAATATTACATATCCATATATCTTATATTAATATATATTTATAATTAAATCACATGTAACAAAGCTATAATATATAATTTTACATATTTTACTTCATAGAGTTTATAAATTATATATAGAAAGTTATCATACATTTATAATTTATAAAATATTTATAAATTTACAATTGCTTCAAAATATATGTAATAATAATAATAATGTGTATCTGTGTATGTATGTACAGAAAGCACCAGCAGCAGGCCTGCAATCCATTTTCTCCCTCAACTGGGAATGCTCAGGAAGAAAGATGTCCTGGTCAAATCCTCTCGTAAACATGCTAATGACAGACCTCCTGGCAAATGTACTAAATGGTATTTACTTGACCTCTAATGTTCTACAGTTGCAGAAAAGCCTTATCTTTGTAGTGCTTTTAGCTGATGGACACGGTCTCTCTAGGTGGCTCAATGCAAACAGACCAGAACATATGGACTCCTGGGGCCTGGCTCCCTCAAAAAACATCACTAAGCTCTCTATGTATCAAGGTATCAAACAGAAACATCTCACAATCAAAATCTGTTTCGTGCAAATGATGCCCTTCATGCTTTTTCGAGACCTCACCAGTAAAATCTGGGCCAGAGCAGATTCACTGGGGCAAGAAAAGAGAGGAGTGAAGGCAGTTTCCAACTTCTCTGTGCTTCACCTTTGTCTCACAACTACCTGTATCCTTGAAATTATTCCTAAGTTGTGCATTAGCTAAAATCTCTGATTTCTGGGTGTCTACTTTGAGTATTTCAACCCTTTGTGTTTTATGTATGTATCTGCGTGTTTGCACATATTTTTAATTCATACGGTAAAAGTGAACATGTCCTAAAGAGCCTTCTAATTCCATCCCTACTGGAGGATATGAAAAGTGAAAATCACTTTCACAACTTATTGCATGTCCTTCCTAATACACGTACCCTACTGTACTCCAGCCTAAACTCTAAATGTAGGCAAGAACTTTGCTAACTATATCCACAGCACGTAGAACCACGTAGCTGGCACACTGCAGGTGGTTAATAAATATTCACTAAATGAACAAGTGAGCATATAAACATACTACATGTTTTTTCCTTTACACAAATGGGATTGAAAAGCTTGCCTTTTTAATGAAGAACATAACATAGATATCTTTTAAGCCCAGTTCATATAAGTCTACCTCATTCTTTTTAAAGACTGCAAAGTAGCATTTTATTTTATGAATGTAATATAATTTATTAAATCATTTCTTCTTTTGTTGGACATTTCAGTTGTTTCCGACATATTTTGCATTAACAAGAAAGCCTCAGTGAATATTGGTGTAAATGTATCCATGTTCGTGCTATTATTTCCACAGGTTAGATTTCTAGAAGTAAAAACACAGTTTACTGAGTGTTTTCAAATTACATTCTTTTCCATTTTTGCCAATCTAATGGAATAGAAATGTGTCATATTGATTTGGATTCGTTTTAAGTATCCTTTTTATGAATCTCAATATTTTTATTTCTGCTGTAAAGTGCTTTTTCCAAATTAAAAAAAAACATATTTCATATTCATTTATAATAACCTTTTAGTTATAAAGGACATTTAAGCTTTATTTTACGGGCTACGAATAATTTCTGTTATTCTGTCTTACATTTTAACTTTTTGGAGGTGTCTTTACCGGTCAGAAGTTTTTAATATTTACATATCCAAATGTGTGAAATATTTCCTTTATAACCCTTGGAGTTTCGCATTTTACTTAGAGCTTCTCCACCCCAAGGTTATTTTTTAAACAGTCCATTATAGCACTGAGTTTTGTTTGGTATAGTTAAATCATTAATTCATGTAGAATTTTATGGTGGATTTATCAGATGAAAACACATTATTTTAAAACATTTTAAAATGTAATATAACTTCCTAAAGTTTTATACCCCCTTTTTTATATTAAATTCCCATACCATTTCTGGATCAGACATGCAGGATCTAACTAGTTACTGGGGGAGTGTTAAGAAAGAAGGAAAACTTGAGTGTGACTCCTACACACTCAGTCTGGGCTTGAGAACCAGGTGGACTGCAATGCCGTATATGAACATACAAGGAAGATGATAGAGTTTCTGACACACTTAGCAAGAGTTATCTATGGGATATCAAAGCAGAAACATACAACTGTGTATGGATATGACTAAAGTCAGTGGGGAGATGTGGACAATATGCAGAGATTTAGGTGACACAGGCATAGGGTGTTGTTTTCCCAGGGTAAATATTTAGAATGAAAAAAGAAGGCAGCAAGTGACAGAGTCCTGTGTTGGAGGAGGTCACATAGAGGATGTGATGGCCAGTTAATCCATGAGCTGGACTTTGGCAATCAGAGGATTCTACCCCCTTTCCAGTCCCTGGAATATGCATTCTGCTTGCCCTCCCCGAGCTCGGAGCTTTCTCCAAGGACGCAAGCTTGAGAGCAATGTGGTGTTGAGACCATCTGGACGGTATATGTGACTGAACAAATTTCGGTTTGGATAATTTATGAATAACCACAAAGGTCCAAAACTAGAGACAACATGTACAAGTCCCTTTTTGAAAATAACGATTAAGATTATACACATTACACCTGCAACTAACACTGTGAATCGACTACACTTCAACAAAAAATAAGAATTATTTAAAAAAAAAATCTTGGGTGACAAAACATACAAAAAATAAAAGAGATTATGCACATTAGATGATTATATTTCATTTTATCTAGTATATAAGGAAAGTAGAAATCATGTCCAGATTTTCTCCAGGGGAGTGGTGAGGCATGGAGAGAGGGGATGAAGAACTAATATTCTCCAGTCTTCTGCCATATTTTGACACTGCCTTGTTAATATTAGATTTAACTTTAAAATACAGGTTTAGAATAGAAGTTTTTCTGTATTTGTTTTGGATAACTTAAGGAGACTTCAATAAAATAAGACTTGGAAGGAAGAAAGATAAGGTACTTTCAACATAAAAATGAAATAGCTAAAGATTTCTCCACACTACAGTTATCTTTATCTTCATGAACAATACATGTTAATATTTCTTTGAATGCCACATTTAAGTTTAAAAACTTTATCCCTCAAAATAAGGTTACAAATAACATCCTCTTACCTGCCGTAAAGTACGGGCCACTATGCTTTCTAATACTGGTCCTCTATCTTCATGCAGTAAATGAACTTCATCAAGAATAAGAAGCTTTACTATTTGGGAAAGAGCTACATCCCCAACACTCTTTCTTGTCACGACATCCCATTTCTCTGGTGTGGTCACAAGCATCTATAGAAGACAAGAAAAGATAATCAAATAAAAAGGGGGAAAGGTCACACATTCAATTTCCACTGTGTCATTCAAAAAGAAATATGATTGAACACCTACATACAGATCAAATAAAAAGTGTTAAAAATATCCCAGAGTGATATCTGATTCACTGTAGACACAGCCACTTCAAGAGGATCTTTCTTTAGGCTGCTATATTAAGCAGTTAAAACTCAATGAAAGTAGGTTGTCAGTAAATTGTAGTGTGAAGTGAACAAAATACCCAAGCTTATTTAAAAATATGCCTTACAAAGGAAAAAAAATGACATTATCTTTTAAACAAGTATGTCCTGATAATGGCTTTTATCTGAAAAGGGACAAATAAATGAATGAAGCATTAAAAGGAAACCAGGAATCCACTCTAGGAATGGTCATCTGTTTATACCTTTCCAAATTTGGAGCAAACTTTACTACCGATAGAAAGTTTTTAAAAACTACCCTTTACTATCAACTAGTACACGTAGTACTTTATACCAAAAATCGACGTGTACATTACAGCCTAACTGGCACATAATAGCAACGCAAACAATGAGTCACCAGCAATCCAGGGCACTGAGTGCAGGAGGTAAACCCAGGGTATTTATGTAAAGTTCTTGGAAGAGACCATTTGACATGAAGCTGTGATTATGAATCTGTTTGCTTCTACATACTGAATTGTTTTTATCCCCTAAAAGAATACCATGGCAGAGAAAAAGATGAGTTTAATAAACTCTCTACTATTATACTAATACCTAGTAATATTATACCAGGAAATAAGCCCATTTGTGGATAATTCAAAGAACACATGAGTTAACAAGTCAGAACCAAAGCTTTTCTTAGCCAGTATATCACATTATAGAGACTGATGATAATCAGCTCTCAACTGTGCTTTGAACAGGTTAAACGAAACAAGGGTGAGACTGTGCTTTCAACATTTTTGTTATGTTGTATCTGTTTGGAAGTCACTTATGGAAATAATAATCCTATTTCCTTAGACTGTAAATGGTATATAATTCTTAACAAACGCATAATCCAAGTCTGTCGATATAACCTGTTGCATTATTAGAGATATCACTGCTATCATTCTGAAATGAACTATATCAACCACAAAATTTAGCAGTTGTACTTCCACATAACATTAATTGGCAAATTATTAATGAAATAGATTAAGGCATTCATATCTAAGGTGTGAAATACTACAAATCCAAAGCTACCTAGTTAATTTGCTAAAGCTAAATGGCAATGTTGAGATGACATCAAACTTTACAGAGAAAAATATGGAACTGGAATTAAGTATAAACAGATGTACAATGAATTTTGAGATTTAAAATGAGTTGAAACATTCACAGTGCATTAATTAACATCTTTTATATTTCAATAAATTGAAACAGAACTTCTACTTTGAAAATGACAAATTTAAAATAACCCAAACTATATCATTATATACATACCCAGGGATCATTTTCTAACAATCCTTTCATTAAAAGTGCTAAAAAACATGCCTATGTATTTTCAAAAACAGCAATTTTCCTAAACTGTAAGTTCATGTCATATTAAAATATAAAATAAGTAAGTTTATTATTAGTAAATTTTAGGAAAGCTACAAAGTACACTATTAAATTATAACAATAAATACAAAGCTTGCCTACCTATCCCACCATGAACTTAGAATACTCTGCCATCACTTTCTTGTAATTAACTTCCAAAGATAATAATGTGGTAACAATTAAATTGTAAAATCAAAACTTTCAGATATCAGAACTGTACTATCAAAGATTTTTATCCACTTTAGCATTTTGTTTTTTATAGTTTACTTTCAGCATAGTGAGAAATGGCTTCATTTATATTATTATTTCATTAATCTAATTCCCTGAATGAAAGTGGCTAGAAAATAAAGTGTCACTTTTGCTTAATGAATTGGAACTCATGCAAGACATTTCCATCTGCTCTTGTATTAGGGCATGGGTTAACTGTCAATATTTTTACTGTCAGCTCATATTTCTCTCAATACATGTACTTATTCCCTCAGGAGTATAAAAATCATTATTCCAAACTGTTTCAATTTTAGCCTGACCACTGGGAAAATGGCAGAGTTGTGTTGCTATATACCAGCACTGAGCCAAGAATTTGCTGTATTCAATTTTAAAATGCTCATGTGTTGGACAGCAACGTTGGATCTAACACTTGCCAGAACCACTTCAGTTGGTAACTCACTTCAACATTAATATTATCTTTTTGCCTTTTAAAACATTGTGATGTAGGTGACATCACTTTATCTTGCCTTCCTTTTATTTTGGTTTTGGCTCTATTGAGTTATCACTGATATGTAACGTATGTAAATTTAAGGTGTACAATGTGATGATTTGATACGCATACATACCACAATAAGGTTAGTTAATTATCTCCATCACCTCACATAATTACCTTTTCTGTGTGTGTGTGGTGATAGTATTTAAGGTCTAGCCTCTTAACAACTTCCGTGTATGTAATACGGTAATGTTAATCATACTTGCCATGCGGTACATTAGGTCCCTGGAACATTCATCTTCGAGCCAGAAGTTTGTATACCTTAACCAACATCTCCCCATTTCCCCCATGCCCACGTTCCTAGCAACCACCATTCTACTCTTTATTTCTTTGAGTTTGGCTTTTTATATTCCATATGTGAGAACATACAGTAATTGTCTTTCTCTATCTGACTTACTCCACTTAGCATAATGATCTCAAGGTCTATCCATGCTGTGGGAAAAGGCTGGGATTCTTTCTTATGACTGAATAATATTCCACTTTATGTATATGCCACATTTTCTTTATCCATTCATTTCTTGGTAAACCCTTAGGTTATTTACATGTCTCAGCTATTGGAATAATGCTGCAAAGGACAGGGGAGTGCAAATATCTCTTCAAGATAATGATTTCACTTCCTTCTGATATATAACCTGAAGTGGAACTGCTGGATCATATGGTAGTTCAAACTGTTTAAGAAAGCTTAAAACTGTTTCCCATAGTGGCAGTACCAATTTACACTTTTACCAAGTGCACAAGGGTTCCCTTTTCTCCCCAGTATTTGTTATCTTGTCTTTTTTTTTTATAACAAGTTATTCTAACAGGTGTAAAATAATATCTCATTATGGTTATGACTTGCATTTGCCTGATGACTAGTGATTTGAGCATCTTTTCATATACTTGGTGGCCATTTATATGTCTTTGGGAAAATATCTATTCAAGTCCCCTGTCCATTATTAACCAGATTTTTTTTTTTGGCTATTGAGTTTTATGAATTCCTTACATATTTTGGATATTAACTCCTCATCAGATAGATGGTTTGCAAGTATCTTCTCCCATTCTGCCTTTTCATTTTGCTTTCTTTTGCTGTGCAGAAACTCATTTTTGCTTTTGCTGCATGTGCTTTTGGTGTCATATCTGAAAATCATTCCCAAGACCAATTCAAGGAGTTTTTTCTCTACGTTTCCTTCAGGTAGTTTTACAGTTTTAGGTCTTACATTTAAGTCTTCAATCTATTTTGAGTTATTTTGTGTCAGTTGTATGAGAGGGGCAACCATTTTCATTCTTCAGCATATAGTTATACACTTTCCTTCATATCACTTATTAAAGAGACTATCCTTTCCCAACTGAGTGTTTTGGCTCAACTGTCAAGTATTAGTTGATGGTACGTGTGGGGGTTAATTTCTGGGGTCTCTATTCTGTTCCATTGGGTCTATGTGTCTGTTTTTATGCCATTATCATATTTTTGGATTACAATAGTTTTGTAATAAAGCTTAAAATTAGGGGGTGTGATGTCTCCAGCTTTGTTCATTCTCAGGATTGCTTTGGCTGTTTGGGGTGTGATTCCATAATTTTTCTTTTTTGTAAAAAATGATAATGGAATTTTGATAGGGACTGCATTGAAACCACAGATGGCTTTGGGTAGTATGGTCATTTTCTTACTATTAACTCTTCCAGTGCATGAACATGAGCTATCTTTCCATTTATTTATATCTTCTTCAATTTCTTTCCTCTATGCCTTACGGTTTTTGATATACAGATCATTCACTTCCGTAGCCAAATTTATTCCTAAGTATTTTATTGGTTTTGATGCTACAGTATATTGGATTGTTTTCTTCATTTCTTTTTCAGATAGTTCATTATTAGTATATAGAAATGCAACTGATTTCTGCTTGTTGAGTTTGTATTCTGCAATCTTCCTGAAGTTGCTTATTAGTTGCAAGTTTTTTTTGGCAGAATCTTTAGGGTTTCCTATATATAAAGTCACATCTTCTGCAAACAGAGACCATTTCACTGCTTTCTTCCTTCAAAAGACCTTTATTTTTCTTGCCTAATTTCTCTCACTTAGGACAATGCTGAATGGGAGTGGTGGTAAGAGTGGGCACCTTTGTTTTGTTTCCTTTTTTTAAATTTAAATTTAAATTTTTTTTTTTCTTTTTTACCCCTTTTCCTCTCCTGGTAACCATAAGTTTGTTTTCCATATCTGCAAGTCTGTTTCTGTTTTGTAAGTAAGGTCGTTTGTCTTTTTCGTTTTTTTAGATTCCACATATAAGTGATATCATATGGTATTTTTCTTTCTCTCTCTGGCTTACTTCACTTAGAATGACATTCTCCAGGTCCATTCATGTTGCTACAAGTGGCATTATTTTATTCTTTTTATGGCTAAGTAGTATTTCATTGTATAAATACACCACAACTTCTTTATCTAGTCATCTGTTGATGGACATTTAGGCTGTTTCCATGTCTTGGCTATTGTAATAGTGCTGCTATGAACATTGGGGTATCTTTTTGAATTAAGGTTCCCTCTGGGTATATGCCCAGAAGTGGGATTGCTAGATCATATGATAAGTCTATTTTTAGTCTTTTGAGGACTCTCCAAACTATTTTCCACAGTGACTGTACCAAACTACATTCCCACCAACAGTGTAGTAGGTCCCTTTTCTCCATACCCTCTTCAGCATTTATCACTTGTGGACTTTTCAATGATGGCCATTCAGAGTGGTGTGAGGTGATACTTCATTGCAGTTTTGATTTTCATTTCTCTGATAATTAGTGATATTGAGCATTTTTTCATCTGCCTATTGGCCATTTGTCTGTCTTCATGGGAGAATTGCTTGTTTAGGTCTCCTGCCCATTTTTTGAATTGGGCTGTTTGCTTTTTATTATTAAGTTGTATTAACTGTTTGTATATTCTGGAAATTAAGCCCTTGTTGGTCTCATATTTTGCAATTATTTTCTCCCATTCTGTAGGCTGTCTTTTGTTTTGCTTATGGTTTCCTTTGCTGTGCAAAAGCTTATAAGTTTAATTAGGTCCCATTTGTTTATTTCTGCTTTTATTCTTATTGCTTGTCAGAAGAAAACAGACCTTATATAAAGTTTAAAACAGGTGAAACTAATTCAAGGTATCAGAAGCTAAGACAGGAGATACCTCGGGGAAGGAAGAAGGGCACAGCAGATGTGAAAGGGATGAGAGGTTCTGAGGTATGGTAGTATTCCATATCTTCATCTGGGTGGTACTCATATCGATGTATTCACTTTAGGAAGATTCATCAAGCTGTTCACTTATAATTTCTGTACTATTCTGTGTATGCATTTTACTTTAGCAACAGTAATCTGTGCATATACAGGCTATTATAATTATATATAACTTATAATTAAAAACACAAGTTAAATGGCAAGAAAGCATAGCTGAACTGAACAGGTAAAAAGTGAGTAAGTTTGCCAGACAAAAAAAGACAGAATAGTATTCTTTGTACTTCTAATATACATTGATCACTATCTCTTGTGTGACTGTGTGTGTAAATTATGTCTTTCTATGTACACTGCAAGCATCTTAAGAAAGGGACCAAATACGAAATTTTTACATGGAAGTCTAAGTTCTTCAACCTCTTGATTGGAAATACATAAATTTTTTAATATAGATACAGCTTCTAAATTTAGGCCAATTTCCTTGCTTATCTACCAATCTCCTCAGCTAGCGACCTCCATAAGCGCCAAAAGCAAAAAGATAAGAAAATTCAAAATATTTATGAAAAGTCTTTGAACCAAGAAAAGAAATCAGACACAATATTTAGAATTTAGAATTCATAATTCCCGTTTATTTCCTTAATGTTATTGTTGTTGCTCTCTATTTAAAAATTAAATCTATTCTTGTCTTTTTATATTCATATTTTTCATATACAGGCCAATCCATAAAATCTTCTAATTTTAATAAATTAATTCATTAAAAAGAAAAAATCATCTTAAAATTATACTACAATACATATCCAGCCTAAGAGACAGAGAATGCTTGTGATGTTTTATATTTAACAAATCCTGTTACATCTTTTTAAAGTTATACAAATCACACTGATAGCCTACTGAATTTTAAACATTTTTAAAAACCATTTTGACTGTTGGAGCAGTTTTTTTCCTTGAGGCATGTGGCTATAAATTAAAATTAGATTTAAAATGTGAAATCAAAGGAATACAAGAAATTTTTAAATACTTTCTTACCTTTATAACATTTAAAATTGATTTAAAAAATTTTAGTACTTAAGACTGTAGAAAAATTTTTAATTGTTTAAACTAATTACATAAATGGCTTTTTAAAAAAACCAGAATGGTAAAATATCAATATATAGTAATTAAAATCCAAGATTATATTATGACATTTCATCAGATCTCAAGAACTATTGATTTTAAACCACACCATCATTTTATGTGTCACTAAGAAGTAAAAAAGAGCTATGAAATAAAAATTTTAAATGTCTTACAATTGATGAAATATTGTGTACTTTGTAAAAAATGTCAGGCATCTATTAACTAAGCTATAGAACAATATTCAAGAATGCTTGCTTAATACATTTTCTATGTTGAAAACAGTCAGCCTAGAGTTGTTACAAATCACATTCTAATGCTATAGATGCAGACTAGGCAATAGTTTTGCAGGATTTATAGTCTGTCTTCCTTTTTAAAATACATAATCACATACTTACTCAACCAACAAGCTTATAAATTACATGAATGTTTTAATTTAAGGATTAAATCTAAAATGTCACACAGCCTAAATTCCATAAACATACATATAATTACAGTTATACCAACCTCTGCTATACAAATGTCAGCTCTGATTGATGGCAACTGCCCCCGTAATGGAACCTGACAGCTTGCAGACTATACCTGCCCCTTGGGACACTACAACAAATCAGTTAGTTCCAACTACTTCCTTTTCTGCCTTTTCTATGTTCCCTCCTCTCCCATCAACTCACACACATGCGTGCTCACTCACACATGTAAAGCACAAGGTCCTCTGAAGTATCTAGTTATATTTATCTACGTCAAGGACCACAGCTTTCAATTATAAAATGAAAATATAAAAATTAATTGGAAAATCTCCAAGTACAAAAGTATTCTTATTGCATATTCTTTCTTGAAATTACAGATATGGTCGAGCTAAAGCTTTAAGAATGTAATCTGAAATGTATCTTGGCATTTTCATGTTAGAAAAAAATCCTCTGTGATACTATTTTTAGTTAAAAAGTTCAAAAATAAACATCTACTAAATAAACAAAGTATAATTCAGTAAGAAATTCTAGTAGTTTTGAAGGAAAAGAGCATGGAGTGCTAGGAGTAAGGGAGAAAATGCTCCTATAGTACATAATTCAAAATTGAACACTTAAGATAATACTTTCCAGACTACATGCATTTATAACTGGGGCAGAATTAACTTTGTAGTTCTTTTTGTTGATTTAAAACACAATCCCAGAACATATATACTGAACTCTAGTCTCATTAACTTAAGTGTGTGAAGGATCCAATGCTTGGTTATCCTACAACTTAACTAATTACACATAATAGAGAAAAATACAAAAATTGTTTATATCGGGTGTGTACAAGCCATAAAGACCTTGCTCTCATCATTCTAACTACTTGTCTGTATTACCCCAGGATTTCATCCCATTAAAGTCTCATAGAGCAAAGGTCTGATACAACTTACAATGATTCCTATTCTGCTCACTCATAGAAGATAGGTTATTGAATGTGACTAATTTATGGTAGAAACCTGTCCCATTGTAAATCCTATCCTGAACAATTGGGATATGGCTCATAGAAAACGGGTTTCCTTGGTTTATTATAGAGTAGTTTTTTTTTTTTTTCAGATCAAACTAGTATATATGCCTTTTGAAAGGGGGGGAAAATCCTCTCTCATATAAATTTGCACATTTGATTGTCATCACCTCTTTCCTGCCACATGTGCAAAGCTCAGTTTGAGGATCAATTTCTTACTAAAATGAAATACCTTAAAATGTCATATTGTAATACCAAACCACTAAAACCTCAACTGCAATGGGATATATATATATATATATATATATATATAGAGAGAGAGAGAGAGAGAGAGAGAGAGAGAGAGAGAGAGAGCGCGCTCTATATAGATATCTATATATATATATATTCCACAGCTCTTCACAAAAATAATACCAAAATAATACCAATTTCATCTTTTCAAACTAATTCTAGATATTCAAAATTAAGATATTTTGGTAATTCAAGAATAATTAATCAAATTTGGGTTCTATTATCAGGAAGAAGAGACAGGTGAAGTGAAGTTTCTAAAACCTTATGAAGAAATTATGGCAGGACATAAGTGGCTGAAAATGACTGCAATTAAGGAAATTAGTTGTCTTTATTATTTACCTACTTCTATTATTTGAACCCTATTTTACTTTTTAAAAAAAAGGCAGGACATGTGTCCTATTTAATCATAATTTATGGTTATCCAAAGGAGAACTTCTCTCCTTTAATAAAATAAAAGTTTGCTATTAAGTCATTCAACTCAATGTCTTCAGATATTTGTCTATGGTTAAGAATACAAAGCAAAAGGCAGGAAGCTTAGAAGCTTACACTTCAAGGAGAAAACACAGCAAAGAAGTGAAATGTGGTCCAAACTCTCTCTCATACAATGTTTTGAAATCCAAAGGTCACCTATGAAGGAGCAGCTAACTTGTTCAAGCAACTGCCACTGAATCAGCCCACAACTCAGGATATAAACTACACATACAGCAACAATATAACTACAGTGCAGAACCTAGTGAAATTATATACCTTTCTACATTTTCCCCCTCCATTCTCTTCCATTTTCTACAATTTAACAAATTACAGCACAGAAAAGGGGATCAAAAACAATTACTTGTTATTGATGTTGAAGTGGCTTAACAGAAAACTCATATTCAATAAAAACAAGGCTTAGGAAACTGATAAAGGAGAAAAGCAAATATGCCCAAAGGATTAGCCAATATAGTATCTGTGAGTAAGTATAAAACCTGGCTCTACGCTTTATTAACACCCAATTGAAAAAGAAAAACTGGGAGTTACGTTAGCAAAATGGCAGCACAGGAATTTCTAGCATTTCCCCTCCCCTTAGAAACATCTGTCTGCACGCAAAAATTGCTTCACAGGAGCCAAGGATTCCAGGTGAGCAGGTGTGTGAAGCACAGAAATAAGAAAAGAGACAGTGAGAAAGGCAGGAAAGATGAGTTTATGTTACCCCCGTTAACCCTCCTCTCTACCCTGGCGACCCAGTGCAAAGAGAGATACCTTCCCCATTGGAGAAGATAAGTGAAGGGAGAGCCCAGCTTCACCTCACACCCCAGAACCGGCCTGCTCCAGCACCAGGCCAACCCCAAGGCCCTAGGTGCCTCCCTGCAGGCTCTCCCAAACCCAGGTCCCCGTCCCACCAACACCTATTAGCTCCCACAACCCAGGCGGCATCCATGGCACCTAGATTTCTTTTAAGCAAATCACTCACCAAAATGATTTTACCACAATAACTGCACTGGCTAAGTGCTGAAGCTGCAGTGTGGTTTTGCCTGTGTTGGGTATTTTCACTACCTTTACTAATTTATCATGGAGAAACAGCTTCGTATTTTACTTAGTATTTGTTTGATTGTTAGTGATGTTTATCATCTTATTTTATGAAACTTTACATTCTTCCCCTGTAGGAAGAATCTATTCTTGCATCCAATGTTTGGGTTTATATAATCAATTTGCATAAATTCACCTGTTAATAGAGATATTAAGTATAGCTAGTGGAACCATTTTAAATGGCAATTTGGCAAAATCTATCAAAATTTAAAATGTGCAAACCCCAGGTCCGGCAATCTCATTTTCAAAATTCTATCCTAGAACGAAGGTGTACAAACACAGACATACATGAAGTTCTTTAGAAGGCAATAATGTAGATCTATACACACTGGCATTAATTGGCAAAAGGTTATACATTTTATACAAACACATGTACATAAATATGATCTCATTATTAAACTAAAACAAAACCATATATACATATATTTCTCTACATGCTGTAGCTCCTGAGCTGAAATGTTTAGGAGGCTTTTTAAAACCACAATACTCTAGTAATATTTCCTTTTCATTGGCTTCTGTAGCATCTCTGTGCCCATATTTTCTATGTCAGCATCTATTACACTCTATTACTTGCTTGAATGTTTGTCTCCCTCAAGAAACCACAGGCACAGAAAAGGCAGGGACAGTGATCCTCTTGACAGCTATTGTATCTACAATGTCTTTAAGTGGTCTGCCACATTGTACGTACTCCAGGACTGTGGATGGCTTATATGTTTTTTGCACATAGTCATTACTAACTCCACAATGTTAACTATTCTTGCCTAATAAGAAAATAACAAATATTTCTATGTAGAAAATAAATTCTACATAGTAGGATTTATATAACTTATGTTCTATACAGATATTTAGGTACAAAAAGTTACGTTTAAGATACTGCCACATAATGGACTTTGTGAATTAGCCAGGGAAATGCTCTCCTCCCTAATCTGTTCATGTAAATCTACCAAACTGAAAAATCTAAAAGCTTATATAAGGCAACAGACCCATTTACTGAGACCTAGACAAAGAAGGCACTGGCACCCCATTGCCTACCCTGTGGCCTTGGGGGAGTTATACTCCAGGTGTCTGGTATCCAGATGTTACCACACTTAGGATGAATGTTGTTGAGGAAAGGTGCGATCTTGATGGCTCTTTATGCGTTAAGCTAAATTAAGCTAAGTGGCCTGGATCCTCATCTTTTCAGGAAGAGCAAAACTGTACTTTAGAGTATCATTGAAAGAGGAATGACCATAACTTGAACATTCTGCAATCATGACTCAGATGTTTATAACGCTCCTCTCCTGTCCCCTCCCTCCACCCCTCTCAAGCCTGCCCCAGGCCTTGCCCATGAGAACAGGCCAGCTTTTCATTTTCTTATGGCCCTAGGCAATAGCTGAGGACTCCTAACTTAATTTCCTCCAAAGCAAAGAAGAGTGGGTAGTCCTACATAGACTGAACCCTGTATTTCTATAAGCACAATTTATCAATACTTCTAAATCTAAGTATTCTTATAGCCATGTCTCATTTATCAATACATTATCTTTAATATACTGTGAATGCTTAATAAAAACACACTCAATATCTTTCACTCATGCGTTTATCGAACATTTATTGTGTCCCTACTACTATTACAAATCTTAGTTTCTTCCATAGATAAGAAAAAAATAAGAGTACCTATAGGGTTATAATAAAACTTATTAATACAACAGAATAATGACTGCCACAAAATAGGGATCAATTATGCTTCCTAACATCATCAGCATCTACCTCTTCCTCCTCATGGTCATGTGCCCACATGACGCTATGCACTGTGCAATGGCAAGAAAAGATAAAGGCAGACAGCCCTTGATCTCACAGGGTTTTACATTATGGTGGAGGTGGAGTGGCCATAGGCATTATTCAAAAAGCTGTAAAATATAAAATTTAACTTGTGATAAGCTACTGAGGACAAGCAGCATTATGAAAAATTATAATAGGAAAATTTGACTTAACCAGAGAAATCAGAAAAGGCTTTATTAAGAAAGTGACATTTGACTCAACATCTAGAGGATGAAAGGGAATTAATTAAGTGAAGGAGAAAAAAGAGAGTTACAGGCAGAAGCCATCACAGGCACAGAGCAAGTGGGAGAAAACAGAGGCGTGAGAGACTGAAGATAGGCAGAGTGTGCAGCTGAAGCACAGATGATGAGAAGACTGCAGACTGGTGGAAATGAGATGGGCAGGGGCAGACTACTCACTTTGAGCCACTTCCAGAAGTTATTCTTATCACATTCTTATCACTCAGAGTAGCCTGGAAAACTATGAGTGGCTTCTTTTTGGATTGCTGTTGTTTGTCATGGGACAGAATATGGGAGTAAAATGGGACGGGGTGAGACTGACCAGGCTGTTTCTGGTTACCTGTGGAGAAAGAAATGGAGGGGGCAGATTGGATGCTGGTACTCCAGTCAGAATACTATAAAAGTAATCAAGGTGAGAGATAATTGAAGGCTCAGACCAGAAAAAAGTCTTAGAGGACATGAATGAATGTAAGAAATATTTAGGAGACAAAATCAGTAATCAATAGGAATTGGTGCTGGGTTGACTAGAATCAATGTATATTTAATTATAGGCTATATTTAAGCTAAATATGTCAATGACTTTTTCTAAAAATATATATAATATAAAAATATATATCTTCATTATTTCTAGGTCATTAGCTGCTAACACTTTTACTTATGTGCCAAATTCCTTTCTACAGATTCAACCCCAAGAGCTGTAGGATAACAGTTAAAAAAATAAAGATATTTCAAGGGATCTGCAATTATGAAAGACCACAGAGATAATCTACCCTTTAATATTGAAAATATATCATATTTCTGAGAAACATGAGTAATTTTTCAAAATGATACTAATATTTGTGGTTAGTGAGTTTCTATCTTATGATACAATGGTGGCAGGATTTTTTCTGAAATTTAGTAAGTAACTAGAATACATGGGATGAGCATAGGTATCTTGAATTTTCTTTTATTTTTATGTCTTTGTTTTACAGGGAAACCAGATTGCTTTTAAGGATGCTATGTATTGTATTATAATTTTACAGTAGAAGACATTCTGATTTTTCACTTTAGGAAGAAGAAAATCATAAATTTTTTTATTGGCTTTAGCATGATACACTTGCAAGCAAGGTCCTTAAACTAATTTAAAAATAGATTTTCTAATTACTTTCATATTTTTATTCGATTAATGTCCCTAAGAATATGAAACCATCACATGATAAAAAAGTAACTAAATGTTGACATAAAACAAATGCAATGAAATAGAAAAAAGAAACCATTAATAGACTATATCCTTCACTCCTTCTCTTCACTCTTCTAATACAATGAAACAAGCTATTTTTCTGCAAAGGAATACTCATGGAATAGACAAAGCTGTCATTCTAAGTTGCTTTCAGTGAAAGCAAAGACAGATTCCTGAGTGCTTTTAAATTACACTCTAAGAAAAGAGTCTCACATAATACATAATTTGCATTCATGAGAGAGATTTTTATGTATCAAAAATTAAAGCTTTCTCACTAACCCGTCCAAGTACATTAAGAAAAACAAAACAGTTAAACATGGTAGTTTATATACAGAAGTGTGCTTTTTTCTCAAGCATTTTAATGTGTTTTATGAGTAGCTATTAAACCTTAAAAAAGTAAAAATAATCAATAACTAACACTAAGAACTCCATGATGCTTCCAAGTAATTTATAGCTTACTTACTAATAAAAGTAATGAGACATTCTTCAAAATAGAACTCTCATTACTTCTTAATGGCATGTCTTCAATGTGAGAATTACCCTGGCAAATAATATTTACATTTCACCAGGGGATTTTGAAAGCGGTAGCCTTCTAATTCCATTATGTATAAACACATGGTTAAGCCTTTTAAAACTAACTGTTCTTCTTAGAACAAAGTTTTCACATTTCAGGTTCTATTTCCATTTTTAGATCTCTCTCTTAACGAAAGGAGGTTTAAAAATTCACTTTGGTTATTAGTTGCTTAATTAGATAAAATTGGAAATTCAAATTTAAAAAACTAGAAAAAGCAAAATGTTTAGATTTATAAAGGGCTTAAAAATCATTACTGCCATCAAAACATACTAATTATGTTTGTGCAGTCACTTGAAAAATTAAACTTAAACGGCCAAGAATCACATTCAAAATATAAAAGAATATGGTCGTTGGCTTTTATTCTGCTTCTGAAATAAGTACTGAAAAAATACATTTCAAAACTAAACAAAGAAGACAACTAGGGAAATAAGAAACAACACTGTAACAAAGATAAATACCACACTAATTTCTAAACTAAATCAATATATAGAATATTTAGATTTCATTATTAAGACTCTTGAGTTTTTCACCTGGTTCAAAACTGCTTAAGTACTTTAATAAATAGTGATTTCAAATGATTAGCATTCTTCACTGATTTACGAAACAGGTATACAGTATTTTAATGAGATAGATCAATAATTTTATCCTGAATGTCCTCAGTTATACATGGCAAAAGTCTGTACAAAATCCAGAAGTTGAAACAAATTATTTTGTGCTGATAAAATTTTCATTGTGCCTCATTTTCACTTTCTTTTAGTTTTGTTTCATATTTTATCAAGCCATTTTAATTTATGTTATTTTCTTTTTAGCTCTTCATATAAAATACAGCGCTGGGCAGGGGAAGGAGGTGGACAAGGGAGGTGGTGATTATTATAAGGAAACTGTAAAACTATGCTATATTTTCCAGAGCAAAATATAATCAACACAGCATTATGGTAATTCAATGTTTAGATATGTAATATAAAAAGACATCAACTGGAAATTAAGCTGGTTTCTAATAAGACTACTGATAACAAAAAAAAAGGACAGCATCAAAAATAATTTTGTAATGATAAATTTTGAAATGACAAATTGATGAAAAAGTTACTTCCAGCTACCACTTCAAATGTGTTAAAACGTTGGTGCTCTGTAGGGTTGTTTTGCACCCTTCAATGTTTTTATTAAGCACTTACACCAATTTTCAAAACCTACTGGGATCTTATTTCCTATTATATGTGCTTTGTTTTTAGTAGTACACATTCCTAGCCAATCATACACACTCTATGATTTTTCTAATAGGAAAGTTTGAAGACACTATAAACAAACATCCAAGAAGAGTTAAAATACTCATACACTGTTGTGTACTACCATGAGGAGAGGGCCCCACAGGACCCTGGGAAGCTAGAAGCAGGGAGTTTTCAACTGTACAGTTGAGAATTAAATCAAAATTGGTTCCAAACCAGAAAAGCCTGATGTTTGTAAACGTTCCCTTGAACTGAGGCCCAGACTGTAAGTCTGAATTCTACAAAAGGGGAGTGGCTTAGCGACACTTGGCTTTCCCCACCATAGCAAGAGCGTATGACAAAAGAAAACGCATGTGCATGCCTCAGCTTCTGCTCTCTGGACTGCCTCAATGCTTCCTGTAGGCACTATACTGTCACTGTCCAACAGAATGTTCTGTAGTATAAAGCAGCTTGTTTGTATGGTTTTATTAAAAGATAGCTATTGCTATTAAGAACTTAGTATTGCCAAGCACTGTTCTTGACACTTCACATGTGTAAAATCAATTAACTGTCACATACCACTATATCATATTACCATTCATTAAATACACGAATATATTTTGGCACAAAAATGAGACATGGAAAGCATATATTTGTAATAACTTATGAGTGGACATGTTTTTTTTTGTCTATTTTAAAATATTTCTTCAGTGTAAGAATCTGCTTTGAAAAGAGGATACAAACAATAAAAAACTAAAAGTATTAAAAAGAATTAAATACTTTAAAAAGATCTATAATCCTAGGGTGTTGTGGATAATTTTCACCTACTTTTCAAAATATTTATACTCTCTTTTAGTCAATTAGGCTTTTCATTCCCATTAAAGCAATATTTTCAGGAGTTTCAAGTTTTGCAAAATAATTACAAATAAACAGCTATAATCCCCCAATTCACACTTTTATAATGTGTTCTCTCTCTACTCTTTGGTTACTATGTAAAACTGTGTAGTAATAGATGGAAAAAAAGTGATCAAAAATCAACCAAAATATATAGAAATTATATGGAAATGAGAAGACTGGGAATAATCAAAACAATATTGAAAAAGAACAAAGTTGGAGGACTTATACTACCTGATTTTAGGATATATTACATAGTTATAGTGATCAAGACAGTATGGTACTGGCATAAAGATAAACATACAAATCAATGAAATAGAATAGAATTCAGAAATAGAGCCACACATATATGGTCAATCAGTTTTCAGTAACGGTGCCAAGGTAATTCAATGGAGAAAATGGAGAAGAGAGAACCTTTTCAACAAATGATGTCAGAACAAGAGATATTCATATGCGGAAAAAAAAAATGAACTTTAACCCTTACCTCTACCTTATACAAAAATCAACTCAAAATAGAGCACAGCCTAAAACTAAGTGCTAAAACTATAAATTTCTAAAAGAAAACACAGGAAAATAATCTTACTTATCTTGAGCCTAGTAAATATTTTTACCAGGATACAAAAAGAATGCACTATTAAAGAGAAAGTCAATAAATTAGAACTCTATAAAAATTTAAAGTGTTTCAGAAAGAAAAAGTGACAGTGAATATATATATGTTTATGTATAACTGAAAAATTGTGCTCTTCACTGGAATTTGACACAACATTGTAAAATGATTATAACTCAATAAAAAATATTAACAAAATTTAAAGTGTTTACTTTTCAAAAGACACTGTTAGAAACATGAAAAGGCAAGCCTACTAATGGGAAGAAAATATTTGCAAAGCACATATCCAACACAGGACTTGTATTTAGGGTTATACAAAAGTCTTACAATTCAATAGTAAGACACACCATCCACTTAAAAATACTTTAAACGAGTTAAATAATTTGAAAAGTATCACAAAAGAAGAAATGCCAAAAAGACACATGAAAAGATGTTAAACATAATTAGTCATTAGGGAAATGCAAATTAAAATCACAATGAGATACTACAATGTACCCACCAGAATGGCTTAAATTAGAGTTGAAGTATTACAGAGGATGTGAAAGAACTGGCATTTTCATACATGGCTGGTGGGAACGTAAAGCATTTCAGACACTTTGGAAACAGTTTGGTAGTTTCTTATAAAGTTAAATATGCATCTACTACATCCCCAGCAATTATACTCCTAAGTACTTATCCAAAAATGAAAGCCCTATGTCCACAAAAATGATTGTACAAAAATGTTCACAGCACTTTTACTTGTAATAGCCAAAAACTGGAATCAACGCACATATCCATCAAAATTGAACGGATAAACAGTTCATGGTATATTCATGCAACACAATATTACTTAGCAGTACAAAGGAATAAACCATTAATACATACAACAACATGGATTAATATCAAAATAATTATATTGAGTGAAAGAAGCCAGATAAAAAAGCATACACATTATTCTACTTATATAAAATTTTTAAAAATGTAAACTAACTTTCATTTTAGTGACAGAAAGCATTTCCATGGTTGTGTGGGGATGGGAGTGGCAGATGGTGAGGGACAGATTACCAAGGGACATGAGAATATGTTTAGGGCTGATGAATATGTTTAATATTTCGATTGTAGTGATGGTTTCACTGGTATGTACATATGTCAAAACTCATTAAACTGCACTCTTTAAAGTAGTTTTTGCACATTAGTTATACCTGAATAAAGCTGAAATAAAATGTTTAGAGATCAACCAGTATGCCTGCATTAAATGTAACATGTAGTAGTATCTAGTGCTTTCCATAGAATATAATTGATTATTATTTTCCTTTCTAGTAAGAAAAGTCTCAAATTTAGGAATGAATAAGTAGCTTTTATTCTCTTATAAAAAGAAAGGATCAAATTTAACTTAAAAGCCTTCTTTTAAACCAAGTCTTCAAAAGGTTTTCTCCTTGAATCAATTCCACAGATTACTGTTCAGCCAAAGGGATAAGTAAAAAGGCTACTCTAATTACTGCCAAATAAGTACCACTCATACTTAACTACGCTGTTGCTTCTAAAACTTGGCGGTAGGGGGGAAGACACACATCAATTTTTTCTCTTCTCCTGGATTGTAACAGCCAGATATAGTTCAAAGAGTCAAATTAATCAAGCATATAATCTGGAATGATTTCTCATGAAGTACAGTGGGTTAGGAGCAGAATAAAGAATCTAATGAAGATGCAGAAAGGGACTAACATTTGCTGAAGGCCAACTATGTGCAATGCACTAACTTCAATATATCTTTTATGTGTTCTATCAAATAACAACAGGAAAACATTTAAAATATGTTACTTTTCTATAACTTGAAGGGGAAAAGCACCATATAATGAAAATGTTTCTAAGGTAAACAGGAAAGACCAGATACTGTACTTTTAGACTATTAGCTTTTAGAGGCCCCATCTTAAATACAAGTGACTCCCCAATATGCCTTACACACAACAGATAAGGTGATTAATATTTCTTTAAAATAAAAAAAAATTATTATAAATTAGACAGCAATCAGAATTAAGGTACCATTTAAAGTACCAAAGAAAATAATTGTTGCTTATTTTATTTTTAAAATATAAAGATCTAAAATTAGCTTGCATTCAGATGTGCTTTGAATAATGGAGGGAAAAAATTATAATTGGAACACCAAGAACTAGATAACCCACAGCCCATCCTCTGAGTAAGTCCAGGGGAGAGCATCATATACATCACTATCACTCATCAACAGAAAAGACAAAGAATCTTTCCAAGGGAACTAGACCCAAGGAACCTCTGGACCTAAAGAAATTTAAGTCTATGCTTGTGGTTAAAAGTGAACAGGAAGACATTTGTGGTAATGTGATCGATAAACATGGATGCAGAAGGACTCTCTTAACCTGGAGTCCATGAAGAATCAACTCAAAAACTAGAAGGGAGAATTTTGTTCTCCGTTTATCAGCTTAGTTTCTGAGATATCCTATTTGGCTCTTTCCCCTCTGTTTAATCTGCTATGAGTAAGTGAGTAAATAAATGTTATTTTTAAGTAAAAGTCATCAGAAGTGCACAGTTAACATAGCATATCCAATAAAAGTCATGAACTATGAACTAATACTTAATAATAAGCAAAATTATTAACCGGAAAAATTTAACAAAATAATAAACAACAAACTTTCATTTTTAAGTTATATATCCTTGCCTAGAAAAAAAGATTAAAAGGCTATATACTAAACTCTGTAATTCTCTGTATTTTTTTAAACTTTTCTACAATGAGCATGTTATCTTTTGGAATCAGAAAAAATGTGGACTATGGAAACTCTCAAAATAATATCAACCTTTAATTCACATTGATTTTTAAAAATGCCACAAAGCTCCAGTTAGAAATGTAAAAGTATGTAACAAAATACACAGAAAAGTGACCATTAAGATACAAAATGGTTTAAAATATGCAATCTAATATAATATTTATCATAATACAAATAGGCATATCCTCTAATATTCTGGTAGCTTTGATTATGCAAGAACAATAGGCAGTAAATATTTCTATGTAATGAATTTAACCAAGGTTCAAATCAAGAATGAATCCAAGTACCATTAATTTCCTTTAGGAAAATTATCAACGGCTGTAACGGCACAAAGCTCTGCAAAATTAAGATTTCACGTATTTCTAGTTTTGATATATAAAAATTACTGTTTTACAGAAATGTGAAAACTATACATCCAAGAGAAGCTATTTAGATCAGTCATAGAAATTATAAAAAGCACAGTTCTCTACAAATTCTAAAATTAGCCAGCTCAGGATCTGCATTTTAAGTTTATAGCAACTTTGTGGTTCTGTTGCAGTGTTTGTGACACAAGAGCCGTTTTGACAACAATTTCCTTGAAGAGTGACTAAAGCCCCCTGAACAATAGAAAATCTGCTTTCAAATCAAGAACTACTTGAAATTAAACCGACCTATCAAGCTTTCAGGATCTTGTAAAACTGTAAGCCTGTATTTTCTCACTGACATCACACCATATTAAACTAGAACTTTCTGAAGAATGCATAAGCATTTAATATTGTTCAAGAAAGTGCAAGCAAGCATTGAGATAAAAACATAGAATGTTTTCATCAGATCCTTTAAGGAGAGATTTTTCTAAAATGTTCAGAGTTAAGTGATATGAATAAATTCACAATTTCAAAAAATATCACAGATACTAATGAATATATAGAATGCCCTTATGTTTCTGTGGATACCTTGGGAGAAGAAATTGAAGATGTGCTTGAATTATGAAGTCCCTGCCCCATTCAAACACAGCTTAGGTTTAGAGGAACTGTCTGTTTAAGAGTTAATTATGCCTCCCAAGACAATTCAGTTTCCCCAGAACTAGCATATATTACTGGCTATATACCAATACCTATGAAAAATGAAGGCTGTACCATTAAGACTCATGAAACGTATTTGTCCTAGAGTCTCCAAGAATCATTCTAACTTTTATAAAATAGGAATCTCACTAACCAAATCTATGTTTCTTTATAACTGCACATTTTTTATAGAATAAAGTTTACAAAACTTTTCAGCTGCTTTTGTATCACAGCTAATAATATAATGGTATTATCAAAGGTTGGTTGGTTGGTTGGTTATTTATTTATTTATTTATTTACTTGCTTGCTTGCTTGCCACACTCATATAAAATACTTGATTCCCACTACAGGAAAACAACCAGGAAGTGCCATCACCGCACAGCTAAAATCTGTAGTGTCCTACTAAAACTGAGGGCCATGAAAGTCTGAGGGCCAGAGAATGATGTGACCAACAGAGGCACTCTAGGATTATAATCCCAAATTATGGCACCTTCTGCTTTATGTAAGAATGGTCACAAGGGGTGCTTCATCTAAAAGGAGTAAACCATTAGAATAGACTGTGCAGAACTGTATATATGTGTGTGTTTTTGCTCCTCCAATCCAAACTCCAGGGGAGAGGATCCACTGTTTTTTATGTGATTGTCACTGGTCTATGATCCAAATATGTTTGAGAACAGTGCCGCTAGGTCATTCCCTCATGCTCACTTCCAATATAAATCCAGGTTTATACAGTAAAATTTGCCTCAAGATGAAGAGATTCATTTGTATGACCAATAAAAATACTAATGACTCCAGTTTTTCATTTAAACTACATAAAATGAAACAAAGCAGAATTTTTTCAATTATAATAAAATGAAACATGTTAAAAACTGGAATTGGATCCATTTTATTTCTATACAGTTTAGCATTAATTCAGTAACAGAAAATAAAAGTTAAATGCCTATTGTAAGTTTGCTTCAAACCTTAGGATGCAACACAATTATATTATTTTCTACCTCACACCTAAATCTTATTCTACAGGAGTTTCTTATCCAAGGTTCTGAATTTCTGACAAATAGAGGATAAAATGAAGGTCACAAATTCAGAAAGGAACCCCAGATCCCTACCAGTGCTTCCAAAACTAACCAAAGGCAGTGTTATATTTCTGGCCTCTAAATTTGTTAATGTGAATGCATTTTCTCATAGACACCTCCTAATGCAGATCCATAATCATAGCTCCAATTCAAAGATTAAAAAAAAAACTCTAAAACACAGTTTTTTTTTTTTTAAATCTTGCATGGCAAAACCTGACCTGGACTGATGAATAAATTTACACTTGGTGTGGCAAGTTTTGCTGTAAAAACATGAATGTGTTTGACTACAGCTTGCTGCTCAAAACGCCTCTGAAAACAGTTTTTTCCATTATTAAGGTCATGTTGCATGGTTTCAGCTTGTATGATTATTTTCAGGGTCCTGCACTAACAGGCAAAGCAAACAGTAGGAACTCCAGCAAAAATATGGAAATCACCAATACTGAACACCAGAACATGGGGACACGTGACATATTTGTAATATTCTAAAAGGGAAGGAAACACAGAGATTTCCCCAATGTGTTCCATAAATTCAATGCAATCCTTACAAAATCCCAACAGATCCTTTGATGTAATGAAATTAGAATCTGATTTAAAATGAAAATGCTCAAGTAAAGGTTGAAGAATAGTTACAGCTATTCTGAAAAATGAGAATAAAATAAGATGGTGGAATCTGTCTTATGTTCAAGACTTACTCTAAAATAACAGTAATTAAAACAGTGTAGTCCTGAGGCCAGGCCATACACCTACATCAGTGTAACAATATAAAGCTCAGCAACAGCCACAAGACAACAGTCGAATTAGAATATCATAATAAATTTACCAGTAAAGTATAGAGAGTAAATGATGGTGAAGTAGTTGGCTTTCTTTAGGCTAAAAAGAAATGAAATTAGAACACTGCCTTCACCAAATTAATAACCAAAATTCAGAGAGATTCAAGACTTAAATGTGAAAAGCAAAAATTTAAATCTATTAGAAGAAAAATATGGAAGATAGATATTATAAATTTGGGTTAAAGTAGAGGCATTCCTCATTTTATTGTGCTTTGCTTTGTTGCATTTTGCAGACACTGCATTTTTTTTAAATAAATTTAAGGTTTGTGGCAACCCTGCACTGCCAGATGATGGTTAGCCTTTTTTAGCAATAAATCATTTTAAAATAAGGATACTACAGTATTTTTAAGACATAATGCTACTGCACACATAATATACTACAGTATAGTGTAAATACAACTTTTATATGAATTGGGAAACCAAAAAAATCGTGTGACTCACTTTATTGCAATATTTGCTTTATTGTGGTCATTTGGAACCAAACCAGCAATCTCTCCAAAGTATGCCTGTAGTAATTCCAAGAAAATACAACAAACAAAAAAGGCACAAGCCAGAGAGGATGTTGATTAATTTGACTACGTTATAATTTTAAGTCTGTATGGCTGGACAAGGCAGAGCAGACACATTTTATCTTCCTCTCATTTATTACACCTAAAAACCCTAGACAAAATATGTGAAAGAGACATCAGAAGACTCTGAAAATTGGAGGTAAGAAGTGGGACTGCATAGGGACCTCAGAATTCAAGGAGCAGCCAGTCAATGAGTTCCCCATGGTTTCTTTCTTTGACTCCAATATATCCTAGCCAAGTGCTGAAAAAGTTCAAAACTAGGAAAGCAAAACAGTATAGAACCCACCCCCAAGCAAAACAAAACACCCAAGATACAAGAAATTTCTCTTGCCAAAGTACTGAGACGGAGCAGTCCTGATGAACAGAAATGTTTTGACACCACCAGCCAAAAAACATGAGAAAAAAAGAACTTGTTCCTCCCCAACCCCATGTGCACTGAGACTGGCACTGAGGGTGTGCGGACATGTGTGAAAAAAGTCCTGACAACTATCCCAGCCAAACAGTAAGAAATAACAAGATTCCAATAAGGACCAGAGTCATGTAACATAATACCTCAAAGGTATAGGATATATGTATTAATAACATACAAACCAAAACCCAGGAAAATCTCAACTCTATGAGAAAAGACATGCAAGAGAGGCCTGAGATGACAAAAATGTTGGAATTATCTGACAAGGTTTTTAAAGTAACTAACGTAAAAATCCTTCAAGGAGAAGTTTCAATCACACTCAAAACAAATGAGACAAACAAAAGTCTCAGCAAAGAAGATACAAAGAAAAACCAAAAAGAAAATTTAGAACTGAAAAATACAACAATCTAAATTAAAACTCACTGGTAGGGCTCAACAGCAAGAATGCAGACAACAGATGAAAAAATCAATGGACTGAAAAGATGGATCGTGCTTATCCAACTGAAGAACAGAGAAAACATACTAAGAAACAAACAAACAAACAAAAAATAGATCTCAGGCTCCTGTGGGACAATAAGAAAAGATCTAACATTCCTATTAGTGGAGTCCATGAAGGAGAGGAGCAAGAGTAAAAGGGCTAAAGAAATATAGAATAAAAATTTCCTAAATTTGACAAAAGACATAAACCTACAGATTCAAGAAGCTGAACAAAGACCAAACAAGATAAACCCAAAGAAATCTAGACACATCATAATCAAACTTCTGGAAACCAAAGACAAAGACTCAAAAGGAGATCAAAGAGGAAGAAACAACATACTACCTATAAGGGAACAATAATTTGAATGGCAGTGGATATTTCTTCAGAAATCTTGGAGGCCAGAAAAAGTGGGACATTTTTCAAATGGTGAAAGAAAAGAACTTACAACCTACAAATCTATATCCAGCAAAAGTATCCTTTAGAAATGGAGATGAAATAAAGACATCCTCAGATTTTATACAGAAAAGCAGCATTATTAAATGAAACATACACACAGATAACCAGATAAAGCTACATCTAAGCATTTGTAATTTCTAACCCATTTCTTCTTCTCCCCTTTTTTTCCTATCTTCTACCCCTAAGTACATACATATTCTCAGTAAAATAATTAATAAAATATATACGATAGGAAAAATCCCATTAGGAGAACAGTAAATTGAGATAGTGTGACATGAATACTGAGTGCGACGTAAGCACATGCATGTGCACACCACACACACCTTCCCAACTAAGGTCGCTGGATGAGATCTGATCTAGCAGAATAATACAACAGAACTTCAGGGTCCCCTTTGATGCTGCCTGAGCCTAACAGATTCGAATAGAATCTCCCTCCACCCCCAGCCAAGATAGAAACAAAAACAAAACCTGAAATAACCCATCTCAATTCCCAAAGCTGTACAGATAAACTCAGCCCAATGTGAGCATGAACAAGTACATTTTTTTAAAAAGGAGAATGATTTCATCACAACAACAAGAAAGGACAAAACCCACATGATCATCTCAATAGATGCAGAAAAAGCATTCGATAAAATTTGATACCCATTTATGATAAAAACTCTCACCAAAGTGGGTGTAGAGGGAACATATCTCAACATAATAAAAGCTATATATGACAAACCTACAGCCAGCATAGTACTCAACGGTGAAAAACTCAAAAGCTTCCCACTAAAATCTGGGACAAGACAAGGCTGCCTGCCCACTATCACCACTCCCATTCAACATAGTCTTGGAAGTCCTAGCCACAGCAATCAGGCGAGAGAGAGAAATAAAAGGGATCCAAATTGGAAAAGAAGAAGTAAAAGTGTCACTATATGCTGATGACATGTTACTACATATAGAAAACCTTAAAAGGTCCACACAAAAACTACTAGAGCTGATTGAAGAATTCAGCAAGGTAGCAGGTTACAAGATTAACGTTCAAAAATCAGTTGCATTTCTTTACAATAATGATGAATCAACAGAAAAAGAAAGTAAAGAAACAATCCCCTTTAAAATAGCACCCAAAGTAATAAAATACCTAGGAATAAATGTAACCAAGGAGGTCAGAACTCAGAGCAAATGCTTTGCTTTGATACAGAGTTATTGCCAGGAAAAGAGAAATCTTTTCTAAAATTTCTCATCAGTGTTTTCACTGAAATTCAAAATAACACTGCATTTATGATATTAGGAAAAAACGCAGAAGGGATAATCTGAGTTGAGGAAAGATAAGAGTATAAGAAAAAGTATAACTGCTCAATGGAACCACTGAAAAGAAAAATGAATATTGTAAAACAGTAAATCTTGATAAAGACTGTATTTAGGGAGAGAAGTTTGAAATTAATGGTAGATGTAGAACAACGAAAAATAAGGTTCAAAAAGTTTTTTTCAATGATGACAAACTTACTAAATTGCTCGAGTTGCTTTCAGTTGAATATTTAAGAAGTATGTGTTGCCTACCCAGACCATTCCTCCTGACAATAAATCTTAGAATTATACAATTCTGTCTTGTAAAAGGAAATTTTGCATCAAACCTCAATAAAATCATAACTGCCGCTAGACCTGACAATCCCTGGTGAACCACAAAATAGATCACATCTTGTATTATACTTAATTTATACAAGATTCTTAAAAAGCTAGGTAGTTGGACTTAATTCAATAAGCAATAAAGAGCCAATAAAAGTTTATGAGCAAGGAAATAATATGATCATGACAGCATGACAGAGAATTTGCAATAAGATTAATTTGCTTTCCCATATTAAAAAAAAGAAGATAAACAACACTGAAAATATATTTTTTAAATGACAAGGAAAATTTATGGTTATACTTAATTGTATTAATTACTGGGAAACTTACCAGAAAAAATACAATGTGAATCATTAAAAAGCTATTAAAAATTACAAAAGTGGAAAAAGTAGAGAAAGCAGGAGATTAAAACATTGTTTTAAGGAATATTTATTTTATCAAGTGAAATATCATATTGTTTAACTAGTCTTCTATTCGTGGATATTTAATTTCTTCCTAATCTTTCTGTTATATTTAAAAAAAAATACTACAGTGAACATGGCTGTATACAAATCTTAAGATTTGATTTCTTTCACAAGTGTCTATAAAAGGCAAACTTAAGAATAACTGGTAAAATTGACATAAATGTCAACTATAATGCACTCTATCCTTATCAAGTCCAAACACATTTAACTAGAACCTGATTTTCTATCCTTCCTACGTGCTTCAGTGTTCTTGGTATCCTCGCTGCAGTGGGCTGAATGGTGGCACCCAAAAAGATATGTCTACCCCAAAATTGTGGTGTAACCCTATTTGGAAAAAGGATCTCTGCAGACATAATTAAAGTAAGGACCCTGAGATAAGATCATATTGTATTAGGGTGGATCCTAAATCCAATGAATAGTGTTCCTAGAAGAGCGGGGGAAAGGACATGCAGGGGAAAAGTCCATGTGAAGACTGAGACAAAGACTGGAGTGATGTGTGTACAGGCCAAGGAAAGCCAACGATTGCTGGCAGCCACCAAAAACTAGGAGAGAGACATGAAAAGAATACTCTAGCAGAACCCCCAGAAAGAACTAAATCCTACCGCCAACTTGATTGTAGACTTCTGACCTCCAGAACTATGAGAGAATTACATTCCTGCTATTTTAAGTCTGCAAGCTTGTGATAATTTGTTATGGAGGCCCTAGGAAATGAGGACACCCTCCAATTATGTGTTAAATCAATGTCTACTCATTGTTTCAAAAACTACATCATTATTTTCCATTAAACTCCTCTGAACTGTCCCATTAACATGTGGTTATCCACTATTTTATCTTTTTAAAAGCACTATGGACATGATCTTACTCACATGTTGCATCCACTAATGATAATCTAGCTGCAGTTCTAATATAGTTTATGTCTATTCAATCATAATATAAGATCCTTGAAGGCAGAAACTGTATAACTTAATTACCTTAGTTGTCAGACATTTCACTTAAGATAGTGCTATTTACAGTGCATGATAAAGAATGACTAAAAATTTTTTTATATACGTTAAACCATCCTTATGGAATAGTTTAGAATGCTAGTGGGATCATTTAATCTATATATTCTCCTGCTCTTAAAGTCTGGTCTTATTCACATCCTCATCGCCTACTATTTAAAAGAACAACACTTACTGTCAATGACTTAAAATCCACACAAGGAATCTAACAATATTCAAGACACAGCAAAAGTTATTGGAAGTTAGATGGGATATGATAGAACAAAGCACCAGCAAAAACCTCTTCTGTAGAGGATAAGATGTGCTTACAAATAAAAGAAGTTCATGTTACATTTGTATGATGTTTTATAGTTACTTAAAGTATAATTCTTTAATAATTTTCACAATTACCTGAAAAAAAAAAGAGAATGGCAGTAAACAAACAAACAAAAATCTAAGTAGACAACATACCTGAGTTCGTAAAATTTCATTTTTTGACAACTGCATATCACCAGTCAATTCTTTCACAACGATGCCCAGTGGCTCTAGACGTTTGCTGAAGTAATTTGTCATTTCAGCTGCCAAGGCTTTCATTGGAGCAACATATACAATCTGTGCCAAAGAAACACTAGCTTGATGAATGAGGAAAAACCACAATGTCATTTGTTTAACAGCAGTCAGTACAAGTCACTACTTAATTGTGAAATATGATTCTAGCCACTTGGAGTGAAAAGTCTTAATAGTGACATATGAAAAATACTTATCTTTGTTGGGTAAGTGTGCAGCTGTTTAAAGGACAATGGAATTTGTTTACACAGCCTCATCACTTTGAGAACTGGTGCTTCAAAGCTAAGTGTATTTTCATAGCTCTCACAGTGGTAATGGGATTTCCATAACATAAACAGGGATTGCCTTAAAGTAATAAATTAAACCAAGCAGCACTTTACATGACTTCATGTATAATATCCTTTAAAACATCCAGATTTCTTACAACATGTACAACTGCAAAATGATTTTAAATTTTACAATTTAAAAAGCTGTTGTCTGGCTTGTTAATTTCATACCTTAAATTCATTCTTTTTGATAACACCTTGTTGAAAATGTTGGCGAATTTCATGCAAAACTGTAAGCATTGCAATGTTGGTCTTTCCAGCCCCAGTAGGGGCACAAATCAGCATGTTCTCATTGGTGTTGTAGGCAGTCTCAAACACAATTGACTGGATTCTATTGAGTCTCCTCATTCCTTTAAAAGCCAGCTGTCCAATCTAAAACACAACATGACCCATTATAAATGATAACAATGTGAAGGTCCCATACAATACATTAAATGCAAACTTTACTTCCTTTGATTGAAAAAACAAATGACTGATTTGTTCAGTTTCTCAATGTGTCCTATATTTAAACTAAGTGTGTGCAGCTGGAACAACTCAACTATTGTACAATTCGAGTGTATTTGTGAACTGAAATTCACTAATTGAAAAATATGATAATGAGCCTATACCTATATGTTTGTATACAATCTTAAGTCCAAAACAAGTTAATAATGTAAGGAAACAAATTAAACAGGTATCTTTTGAGTTTATATGATGATAGCCTAGTTTATTTAGGTTGAAGATGACTAATGAAAGTGCAAACAAGAAAGTCCCAGGAGATGTAAATCAGTAGGAAATTCTGTTTCAGTAAGTTCTGGATTTTTAAAAATACTTTTCTGAAAAGGCAGCCATAATAGTAGGAATAACAGCTATAGGTTATGTTTGTTCAGAGTTTACACTGTGACATATGCGATTGTAAGCACTTTGATATATTTATTGACTTAATCCTCAAAACAATTCTATGGTGTAGACACTATTAATATGTCCTTTCAATAGAGAAAAAAATACACAGAATGGTTAATTAATTTGTCCTACAATCTTCTATATAAAAAGTCTTTAGAGATGAAAACTATGATGTCTGGGAGTAAACAAACACTGGATGGAATTAATGGCAGGAAACTGTAATGGCTATATTGATCTCAGAAAAAATAGATTTAAAAGCCAAAAATATTACCAGGAATAAAGAACCAATCATTTTGTAATAACAAAGAGGATAATTAATCATTAGGGCATAATAATCCTAAATACTTATATACCCAATAACAGATATTCAAAATACATAAAGCAAAAACTGATAGACATGCAAAGGGAATAAACAAATCTGCAATTTTAGTCAGAGATTTCAATATCCCTCTCCAATATGTGATAGAACACATAGGCATGAAAATCAGCAAAGCTATAGTAGACTTGAACAGGGCTATCACCTAATTTGACCTCACTGCCATTTATTCATCCAACAGTAGGAGAATACATATTCTCTTCAAGTGCTCATGGAACATTTAATAAGACATATCATATTTTGGGCCATAAAGCAAGTCTCAATAAATTGAGAAGAAAGCAACTCATACAAAATATGTTCTCTGATCACAAT
Source organism: Camelus bactrianus (assembly GCF_048773025.1). Classification (NCBI taxonomy): domain Eukaryota; kingdom Metazoa; phylum Chordata; class Mammalia; order Artiodactyla; family Camelidae; genus Camelus; species Camelus bactrianus. The sequence goes on along the minus strand of NC_133546.1, from coordinate 51,113,728 downwards.
GGAATTAAATTAGAACTCCTTAACAGAAAAATCCTTAGAAAATATCCAAATATTTAGAATTAAATAACATACTTCCTAAATAACCCATGGATGAAAAAAAGAAATCAAAATGGAAATTTATAAGTATTATTAACTGAAGGAAAATGAAAACTTAGCATCTCAGAATTTGTGAATGCTTATACTTAGGGGGAAATATACAGCACTAACCACCTACATGAAAAAAAAAAAGGTTTCCAATGTATGGCTTCATCTTTTAAAATAAAATTATTAGAAAAAGAAAAAATTAAAACCAAAGTAAGCTGAATAAACAGTAAAGATCAAAGTGGATATCAATGAAATGGAAAACAGAAAAGCTCATTCTTTGAGAAGATCAATAAAATTGATTAGTCTCTAGCCAAACTGATCAGGAAAAAAAAGAGAAGACAGAAATTACTAATGTCAAGAATGAGAAAGAAGGCATCACTACAGATGCTACAGATGTTAAAATAATAATAAGGGAATATTATAAACAACTTTATGCCAATAAATTTGACCACTTAGATGAAATGGACAACTTTCTGAAAAGACACAAATTACCAAACCTCAATCAAGAACAAATATAAAACTTAAATAATTCTATATCTATTAAATAAATTAAGACTGAGATTAAAATCCTTCTCACAAAGAAAACTCCAGGCCCAGATAATTTCATTGGTAAATTCTACCTAACATTTAAGAAGGAAATAATATGAACTTTTTTTGTGTGGCATTTGAGACTATTCAGAAAAATTGCTGAAAAGAGGATACTTCCCAAATCATTCTATGAGGTAAGTATTCCCATGACACCAAAACCAGATGAAACAGAATTATAGTCAAATAACCCTCATGAACATAGGAGAAAAAAAAAAAACTATAAACAAAACTTTAGTATATCTAATTCTATAACATAATAATTTATCATTACCAACTATGGATTATCACAGGACTATGGGGTTAGTTTAACATTCAAAATTCAGTGTAATTCAACATAACAATAAACCAATAGAAAAATTGTATGATCATCTCAATAGATGTAGAAAAAGAACTTGACAAAATTCCACATCCATTCTCTACTAAAAAGAAAAAAAGTCTCTCAGCAAACTAAAAACAGAAAAGTCAAAACAACTCTGAAAAAGAAGACTAATGTAAGAGAGCTAAAACTACCCGATTTCACGGATTATTTAAAAACTTAGAGAAATCAAAACAGCATGATACTGGTATAACGGTAAACAGAGGAACAGAAGAATAAAGAATCCCAAAATAAGCCCTCACAGACACAGACGGCTGATTTTTGACAAAGGCTCAAAGGCAATGCAAATGACAAAGGATAGTACTTTTAGTAAACGATGCTGGAATAAATAAATAGCCACATGGAAAAATAAACTTGGATCCACATCTCCCACTATATACAAAAATGAACTCAAAATGCATCATTGACCTAAATGTAAAACTTAAAACTATAAAACTTGTAGAAGAAAACAAAAGAGAAAATTTTCGTGGTTTCGAGTTAGGCCAAGATTTCCTAAACACAGCATAACCTATAAACAAACTGATAAATTGAGCTTAGCAAAATGAAAAACCCATAATCTTCAAGATATTAAGAAAATGAAAGAAGCCACAACATGGGAGAAAATTGTGATGCAAACAATCTGATAAAGGACTTGCATTCAGAATATATAAAGTATTCTCCAAACACAACATTAAGAAAACAAACAACCCAGGTTTTAAAATGGTCAAAAGATATGAATAGTCACTTCATCAAAGAAAATATCTGGATGGCAACAAGCACACAAAAAAGATGCTCAACACCATTAGTCATTAGGGAAATGAAAACTAAAATCACAATGAGACAACACTATCCACTTACTAAAATCACTGAGATTTTTTAAAATGCCCATCGCAAACAACTTTATGCCAATAAATTTGACCACTTAGATGAAATGGACAGCTTTCTGAAAAGACATAAATTACCAAGTGTTGGTGAGGATGTGAAGGAACTGGCACTCACACATACTGCTGGTTGGTATATAAAAGAGTACAATCTCTTTGGAAAACAATTTGGCAACTTTTAAACAGTTAAACATATACTTAACATATGATCTAGGTTTACCTGAGGAAAAAAATATACATACATACAAAAACTATTACACAAATGCTCACAGCAGCTTTATTTGTAGTAGCCTAAAATCAGAAACAACTCAAATGCCCATCAACAGATGAATGGGTAAATAAAATGTGGCATGTTCATACAATGGGATAGTACTCAGCGATAAAAAGTAATGAATTACTGAGACGTGTGAAAAAAAGATGAATCTCAAAATGATTGTTGAATGAAAGTCAGACAGAAAATAAATACATACTACATGGATACATTTATATAAAAATCAAGAAAAATAAACTATTCTATAGTGACAGCAAGCAGATTAGTTGATGCTTGGAGGTGGAAGGGTAGGTAGACGGAGAAATAGGTCTTGCAGTGAGGGCACAAGGGATCTTTTGAAAGTGACAGTTATGTTCACTGTCTTGACTGTGGCAATGGTTTCGCATGTGTTTACATACACCAACTTATCAAATTTTAACTTTCAATACGTACAGTTTATTATATGTCAATTACACCTCAACAGAGCTGTTTTTCAAAAATTAAAAACAATTTTATAGACATCTATTTATGCTTTCATTTGGACAAAGCACACACTTTGAAAAGATCAGAGTAATATGTCTAGAGTCTGGAAATTCTTAGGCGGGTCAATTAAATATCTGAGAGTACCAGTGATAGTTTCTTTATCAATTTCTGATGATGACTCAGCCTTGGATAGGCAGTGCAGCACATTTTTCAGAACATGTAGCTTGGGGTCAGAAGCCCAGGTTAAAATAGTGTCTTTGCCACTATTTGCAACATAACTTTGAAGACACTTAACATCTTTGAGTTCTATTTCCTCATCTGTAAAATAAGGTTAGTTATACTACCACACAAGGAAATTATAAAGACAAATAAAAATAGCCAACAATTACAGAGTGTTTATTATGAACCAAACACAGGGTGAATTCTTCATATGAGTATCCTAATTATTCATAATAACCACACCCGACTATTTTATAGATGGGGAAAGAGAGACTTCCAAAGACTTAGGTTCACACACCTATAAATGATGGAGCTAGAATTTGAACTCAGATAGTGTAACTTCAGAATCACAATCTTTAACTGATAATGTTTATAAACTATATAGAATAAACCATACAGAGTAGGTACTTGCAATTGTGTTGAAACAAATTAATAGCACCTACTATCATCACTGTCATATGTCATCTTTGTGTTTGATATTAAGCTTCTAAAACAGTATTGTAAATGAGTGCTGCAATTTCCAGTCTCATGATAAGAAATACAGAATCTACTATTCCTAAAATATGAATCTGATCATGACACATCCTGGCCAGATAGCTTCACAAGACTTCTCACTGTCAATTTTAACTATTCAGGGTAAGCAAACTAGATCCTTCAAGGCACAGAATGTGCAGCAAACAGGACCCTTCAAAATGTGAACCCTTGTTATTAACTTCTATGACTACTATCCATATATACTATTCTCTGACTATTCTTTGTGCCTTTATACTATGTATAATATCTTTCCTAGCCCTGAGAAACCCTTCATTATCATTCAAGTTCAAGTTTAAATGTAATCTCTGGTCCTCTCCAATTCCATAAGCATTTATTTACGTATTTATTCTTTGCTGTACTTCAAAAGATTGAAGGACTCCATTTCTCTCAGCAGCTGGACATTCATACAGCCTTCTTTATATATTGTCATTATGACCCTAAACCACAAACATTAAAATGATTTATTTATATGTATATCTGGCCCACTGGACTGAAACTAAGGTTTCAGTTTTACTACTTTCTGTATCACTACAATACCTAACCAACTGCCAGGAAAGTAATAGTTCTCTAAATAAATTTTTATTGATTGATAAATCAATTGAATAAATGAGGGGAAAAGTCTTAAAAGTCTTAAAAAGATATGTACTTCATATATAAAATCTTCCAAGCGAACAGTAAACTGGACCTAACCAAAATACATGGCAGTTCCAGAAAAAACCTATATTGAACCTTGAATAAGAAACTTACTTCTTTCGTTCTTAAAGGTTATAACCACTATCAAGAAGTAAACTAAGACATTAGAAGAATACACTGACAGACAAACCTATTACTTACAGAGGTTTATAATATTCTATTCAACAATCATTTACTGATCACTTGTACATTACACTAAGGGCTATGTCAGTATAAACATTCATTTTCTTAACAAAAGTTAGAGTGTCTAAAATGATCCTTACAATAGATTAGTTTGTGGTTTAAAAGGGAAAAAAAGATGTTAAAATTTCTATTACATCTTTTTAATTGTCTATAATAAAGGTACGAACCATATGCTGAGGATTCTGTGGGGAGACAGAGTCATTAGAATGCTACTTCAGGGAGAAGGAAAAAAAGGATTAGAAAAACACCTGGAACTAGTTAAAAGTTGGTAGTTATGTGACAGATATGACAGGAAGGGGTAGCAGAGATGACGAAAATGGAAAAGTGGGTCATGACCAGACTATGAAGACTAGACTACCACAGAGACTCCTCTACCTCTAAAGAATTTCCTGAAAGACCACAGGGCAGCAGAAGAAACTGAGACCTAGAGAAGTTAAACAACTCACCGAAGTCCCCACTGCTAATAAATGGCGGAAGAGATGAGATCTGAACTGAGTTTGTCTTAGTTTCAAATACAAATTACTACCAAATATACTGTTTTCAATAGTATCACAAAATGATTTATTTTGCCAATTAGCAAATCTCTACATTCATTTCAAAACCACTGCAAAAGAATTCTTAAAATACTGTTGCATAAATACACTCTTTACTATCAATAGAAAATGCTAATAAGAAACAGCAAGTTACCAAAAAAAAAAAAAAATACCTACAAAATTTTATAAATTACTTCAAATAGCCTATGTTCTGTACCTGGCCCTCAAAATTTCTTTTTGTTGTTCACTTTAAATTTGGAAAAATGAATGAATTTTCATCAATGAACCTGCTGGTAAGAAAGCAAAAGGAATGTAAAAGGATACACCAATTTTAACAGTATTAAAAAATGTATTTCAAATTATGTCTGTGAGCTACTAGGACATGAGATAGTTAAGTTAAAGTTGATGATGCATAAGGAATTTCTTGTATTTGAATGATACTCAAATTATATTCAAAATATCTTAAGACAAATCTTCCTCTAAGGAGGAAGAAAAGTACAATTATATAAAAAATCTGTTTTACTCAAATTTAGAACTGCATAGTAATAATATTCATTGTTTTATTTATATTTCATTTATACACTAATGTCCAGTTAAATGGTGCTAACAATCATTGCTTTCAAGTATTTGATATTCTTCTAACTTAGAAGAAACATATGTATTGATTTTATACATTACTGTGTAAACAAAGTTAAATTACAATTATTCTTCTTAGCATGTTAGCATTTGCTCTTAAACAGAAAACTGAGTATCTCACAGTTAATTTATCGTAAAAGCTTTATGTTTAGCCCAGATAGTCATTCTATGTACCATTTCCCCTATTAATTAGTTTTAACTAGTATTTTCAAAAATCATAATCAGCAGATGAAAATGTTACAAGCTTCATCCTAAATCCACTTGTCTATGCATATTTGACTCATCAGACTACTAATCTTACAGAAATGACATGACTCATTTACATAATTTGATAGAATATCTATATATATTTCTAAAATCCTTTATTAAACACTAGCTATACAGGCTGCTGTCAAATGTACACTTTATTTTTAAAAAATAATCTGAATGATACTACTATTTACCCGGAAGAACAAAAATGTACACTAAATATACTGAAACATACTGCATTAACTGTTTACAATAATCAAATGTAAGTATTTATATTGTCAGTCAATTAAAATGCATTAACTGAGTATCTAAAATGAAGTCAGGACGATGTCATCTCTTCCAAGTTAGCATATGTATCATAAGCTTAAGTTTTAAATATTCTAACAGTAAACATTACAATTTCAGCACATATTTATGAAAAATCATATAAATCCAAAGACATACATTATACAGTTTTCACAGTTTAAGCTTCCTCTAGCTTTAGATAGCATGTGTCTTAGGCTCAAAATTTCAGAATCAGAGATGATAGCAACTCAATACAATCAGTCCAAGCTCTAAATCAGTCCCACCACTCTAATGTTTCTCACAAACCATGTTCCACACCATAAACTACTTAATAGCCATGAAATTAAAAATAAAACAATTGACATGAATATCTTATTTAACATCTCTGAATATTTACTAGATGATTACAGTTATTTTTAGTTAGATAATTTTTTTCATTTAAAAGCTTTTACTCACTGCTTTGTGTATATATTTTAATAATACTATTTTTAGTAATTATTCTAAAATAGATAACTTTGGGCCTTCTTAATGGGATATACTAAAGAAAATTTCATCTTTCATTCACAACTGGCATCATCATCTCCTCATTCAGCAAATATTTATTGAGCCTCTATGTACCAAAAATTGTTTAAATGTTCAAAAAGATAGTTATACAGCTTGCACTGTAATGAGGGTAAGAGACAGAAAATCAGCATATTCACTAATGAACAAAGTGTTTTAAATACTGATATGAATAAAATTTTAATAGATGGCATAATATAGAGGAGTGGGACAGTTACTTCAAATTAACAGTTACTTAAAATTAAGTCTCTGGGAGGTGCCTCAAGAGGGCTGACCAGAGTTAAGAACAAAGTGACAAGAAGCAGGTCATAAGAGAACATGGAAGCAACACGTATTCCAGACAGAACCGAAACTTAGAGCCAGGCCACTCCGTCAGGACAAAGGTGGTATGTTCAACCCGCTGAATAGAGATGAGTATGGCTGAGTAAGTGGTCAGGTATAAGAGAGGAAAGGGAGACAAGAGTCATATTATGGGGGAATTGTAGGTCACGATAAAGAGTTTGGGTTTTTGTTCTTAATACAACAGAGAGTCTACATGATTTTAAGTGGAAGAACAACTATAGTTTTTAAAGCTCTAAATGGCTACCATGTGAAGAAGAGACTGACAGGTAGTAGAAAAATATGCTGGGAATACAGGTGAGGGATTTTGCTGGCTTATATTAGAGCAGTGAAAATAGAAAGCAGTAAGAGGATACAGACTATATTTTTGAGGGGGAGCCAATAGGACTTGAAGATGACTTAAATGTGGCGGGGGGAGATAACCAAGGATGACCATTTTTCTATTGACGATATGAGGAAGATTAAGAAGACAGACTGAGAGGGGGAAAAAAGCACTCTATTTGAAGGACCTATTATATGTCCATGTAGAAACTTCAAACAGGCAATTGTTCCGACTTTAGAGGTCAATGAAAATGGCATGGATTTTTAAAAACTCATTTTCAGAGAGGTACAGGGACTTTCCCAAGGTTACACAATAGCAGTAAACATAAAATAAAATTTCACACTCTACTGAGAAGTAACAGAAGACCAAACATCAGATACCTCAGTGGTAGGGAAATACTTAGGGATTTGGACTACATACTTAACAATAAACAAACGAGTCCTACAAATCAAAAATAAAAAAATGAAAAAAATGTTTCAAAAAATTTAAATTCCTAGTCTGTAATAAATAAATCCCTAGTCTGGATCACCAGATCGCTGTTCAACAGAAATATAAGGTAACTAAAATTTAAATTTTCTAGCATGAACATTAAAGAATGTTTTTTAAAAAGTGAAATTAACTTTATTCTTTTATTCAACTCTAATATATCTAAAATATTATCTTTTTAATATATAATAAAATTAATATTGAAATATTATATATTTTTTTCATCCTAAGTCTGAAAAATTAGTGTATTTTACACTAAGAGCACATCTCAACCCAGACCAGTCATATTTCAATTGCTCATCAGTCACATGTGGCTAGTGGCTGCCATATTAAACAATGCAGCTTTAGAAAGCACCCAACTAATCTTATACACTGTTTTAAAATATACACTGATTAATATACTACCATAACATAGCAGGTTACATTGCAGGAAAGGCTCTTAAGGCAACATTCAAAATCCTTAACGTGACCTGAAAGGCCCTGTCATAATCTGAGAATCATGGAACTCAGATGAATTATGTTACAAACTGTTAATCTTTGAGGATTCTTTGGCGAGGAGAAAGAACATTAGTTTTATCTGACTTCTTATTCTCTTTAAAGTTATCCTTAGTAAGCAAAGAAACAAGAAAACAAGTAATCACTTGTTGAATGTATTAAAGAGTAGAATTAATGTTCTTTTCCAACACTGACTGAATCACCAACATTTACTTTGATATTCAACTCAAGGTCTAAAATAGGTAGGTCTGAGCATCCACCACATACAAAACTGGTCCCAACTGAAGCCTCATTACTTATCTTTATTAAAGGTTGATAAATACTTCACCTGATCAAGAGAAAATCAGCTATATTCTCAAAAATGTTAAATGATAAATATAAGGAGTTTTCTTCCCTCTAGAATATGAGACTACTAAAGTTTGGGAATTACGCTTTCATCTTTTTCTTCCTAACACTTGGCATAGTACCTGGCACAAAGCAAATATTCAGTGATTTTTTTTTTCTGTACTTACTTCAGCTGAGTGATTGTGATTAAATCAATTGCTACCTGTGAGTTGCATTGCTGATGAATTTTCATAAATTATATGGTAAGTATCTTCAGATACTCCATGTTAAGCACAATGCCTCTCTCTAGAATAGGAGCTTGGTATAAAATTTTCTGCTCATATTATTTAAGTTTGACAACTGTTTTCCACCAGAGAACCTAAATACTAGCTAAACTATCTTTTTTCCTACACACATTCACTGTAGTTTCCAGTGAAACAGAAGTTATCTTGGGTTACATCAGCTCCTGCTACGTTTGCTCTGTGAAAAAATAAAAGGTGCTGTTCTAAACATACTTCTTACATTTTTAAAATCTTATTGACTTTAAGATGGCATTAGAAATTCTTTGAAACAAATACTTACCATGTCATAGAATTTCACATTATTATGAAGACTACATAAAAATAAGAAATATTTATTATTCTGTCCTTTCTGTTTATCCTTAAGAAATGATCTATCCTCAAGAAGCTGTTTGATTTATAATCAATCCAAATTTAAATTTACATATCTATATTTTATATATTTATTCTTTATATAGATATTATACCAATATATGATATTATTTTAAAATAACAATCTCTGGGTCCAAAGATAACAAAATATCATGGCTGAGAGACTTTCTAAAAATTAGAAGAAACCATGCTTATTTCTTTGTTTTAGCTGCAGGAGAATCATAGGAAATTCTTGGGAGACAATGTAGTCCAATTAGAGATCCTGTCTACCTCACATAACAGAGTTGATCAACTAAACAGTAGGTCACTGTATTTCACACAGGCAGTTACGCTCCACTAGGGGGTTATAAAATCAATTTAGCGGACTGTGACTAGCATTTTTAAAGAATACAATAGAAAAGAAAAAGAAAATAGTGCAGCTGTGATCAAAAAAAGTTTGACACCCAAGGTTATAGATACATACTTTACAGTGAACACTCAATGCATTCTTTCAAAATATAGCTTATTTCATTTGTGGAACACAAAAATCTTTCTCTCACAAATGCATACATATATCCTTGGAATTTAGCAATTTCACTTTCTTAGAATGTATCCAAAAACACATTTGCCCAAGTGCAAAATGTATATGTACAAGATTATACATCACAAAATTATTTGTGGTACCAAAAACTGGAAACAATCCAAACATCATTAATAGCGTACCCCTTGAATAATTTATGACACATGTATACAATAGAATTCTATGCAGCTATAAAACAGAATAAGAATGTATTCTATTTTGAGATGGAAGGATCTTGTTATCTGAAAAAAGCAAGGTACACAACAATATAATATGCTTTTTTTTTTCAAAGTTGGTACGGGTGGGGTGCAGGGAATCTACTGTTTATGTATTTTTAATATTTAGTATTAAAATATGTTTATATGTGCTTTTAGACATTCTGGAAGAATATATAAAATCTAATATAGTGGTTTTTAATAGAAAGAAAAGATACGGGCAGTTGGGGGACAAGGATAAATTAAGAGACTTTTCACTAGTTAAAGATTTCTAGTTTTTAAAATGTGATGATAAGAGAAGAAAAAAAGACACACAAAAAGATATACAAGTGACTTCCATAAAAAACGGAAAAAAATAAAGTATCTGATTAAGTGGAGATGCCTAAATGAGCTCTCAAGTATTACAAAATATTTCGTATTAAAAAGTTCTTATTATTCCTAGAGTTTTACCCTCCAGAGACAAAAATGTAAATTGAATTACTCCTCTGAAGGTCCTTCAAATTATTTCAAACCTTAAGTCCCTCTACTCATGGTCCTCTTCAGCATTCTCTTTTTTGGTCTTAATAGGTCAAGTTCCTCAAAGGTTACTCTCAATTAAAAGTTTAGAAATAGAAGCAGCAGTAGGTTCTCTTCCTATGTCCAATACCTGTGGCATTAGACCTGGAACCTCACCCAAGACTCCATGGTTTCATCAGAAGACCAGATCTGTTATTAAATGCAAAGTCTAAACTACATCTTGCCATTACCTAAATACGCCCTCTCATTTGTTCATCATACTGAATTCTGCCTACCAAGTGCCAAGCTGTGAGGACTTATCACTGTCTTCGAAAACTCACTACACACCTCCACATGCTAACCTTTAAAGCAAGGGAACACCTGGAATGCTACTTCACTGACTGCCAACCCCAAACTAGATGATCTGTGACAAGATCAGCAGACTAATATAAACACAAAAACTAAAAAGTTAAGTTAGCAGGGAGGGTATAGCTCAGTGGTAGAGTGTGTGCTTAACATGCAAGAGGTGGTGGGCTCAATCCCCAGATCCTCCATTAAACTGGCTGATAGATAGATAGATAGATAGATAGATAGATAGATAGATAGACAGACAGACAGACAGACAGACTGACCGACCAACCTAATTACCTCTCCTCAAAACTTTTTTAATTTAAAAAATAATAAAAAATGAAATAAAATATTCTTGTGTTTAATACTCTTCAATTGTAGATAGATACATAAGATAATATATTCCTCATTATTTAAGCTGGTAGGTAAATGTTCACTAATCCATTTAATGATAACAGTACCAGTTAGTTAGCATTTCTATTGAGCACTTACTACATAGTAGGCTTTGCTTTAAATGCTTTAAGGGGATCATTTCTTTCAATAGCCAAAGAAAACCCATGAGGTAAGTCTTTTCATTTTCCTTATTTTAAAGATAGGAAAACTACACATCAGAGAGATTAAAGGATTTGCCCAAGGATAAATGGCCAATAAGTAACAGAGCAAGGACTGGAACAAGTTCAAATTTAAAAGTCCAGGTTAAAAACTTGTATGGCTTACCGACTTCATTACTTTACAATTTTATTCCTTGTGCTGATTTTTTAACCAAGTAACTTAACTTTATAAAAATAAAAATAGAAACACAAAGTCAATGAAAACACTGACCATACTAATAATTGAATAAAGGCAAAATAGAATAAGAGCATTGTTTAATCTGAGTGTTTAACACTTTAAAAAAATTGATTATTCTTGGTAATGTTTACATCCTCATATGCATCATATAGATTGCTTTTAAATGAGCAACATTAATAAATTTATATATTATTTAACCTAAAAAAAATTCCACTTCCAAAAATTTATCCAAGTTAAACTAACTGAACAAGAATATCAGACAAATAAACACAAAGATGTTTGCTAAAACATCATTCATAATTAAAAAATGAATACAAGTTGACTGTCCATAAATAGAGAACTGGCATAAGTAATTCATGATACATTCTTTATGAATTATAGTGGTTAAATAGGATAATGAAGATATATATGCTTACAGGAAAACATATTTAAAAGGGTAAAAATGCATGCTATAGAACAGTAACATAACTAATTATATATAATCTGTTAATATAATAAAATATTATGTAAAGATATTTATCAAACTGTTTCATTGGAGCTGGGATTATAAAGGAAATTTTACTTTCTGTTTTGTAAATTGAGATATTACCTTTTAGATATTACTTTTTTTGTATAACAGATTTTATAATAAGTTCCACCAAAAAGTTTTTCTCTTTAGGTAAAAGTATTTATCTTAAGAAATTATCTATTCTATGTTGATTTACTTAAAAATAATAATTTTTCTTGATAGATATAAATACCTTATTTTTTACATCAATACACAGTAACTGATTCAACCTGCTTTTCATGATGCCATATAAAGAGTTTTACATCTTTATCAAACCCTAAATTTCCAATTTGGAATCCCACTTGGAAATGCATGAAAAAATTACTGAATTCTATTAATTAAGAGATAAGAAAGACAATGTATGGCCACTGTTAGTTCTTTTTTACTGAAGTTGTGTGTTTTAATGTTTCGTGATATTAATTCATTTTGAACCAGACAATCTGGGTAGAGGAAATTAAGTCTTAGCAACAAAAGACCTCAGGAGAGTAATCCACTATTCAATCTTTGAAGGAAATGAGATTGTAAGATTTTGTGAAAATCAGGTAAGTTAGTTATTTTCTAAAATGAAACTGAGCCAATCTTTACTACATACAAAAAAAAAAAAAGCAATAAGAAGTCACAATGCATAAATCATAATCCTTTAATATTATTTAAAGGAGTGCCTTTACATCATTTAAAAGAGTAGCCAAAAATACTCAGTATACCCTCAAGTTCAATTCCTAAAAATTTTCTCATACTGAAAAAAGTCCATTTAACAACAACAACAATAACAAAATCACCTAAATAGACGAGTCTTCTAAATATTCTGCACTCCCAGATAACAAAATGATAAATAAGTAGCTTTTACTGACCTTGAAGAGAAAAATATCAAAGAAAGAAAAACGAATAATAGCAGTACTGCCACATTTAATGAAAACTTAAGGCAGAATGGGAGTCAGAAAGGAGCACTTAAACTCGTCGTGGAAGAGGAAGGTACCTTCCTCAATCCCAGGTTTCAGCTAAGGCTTAAACGTTGAGGAAAACTGAAGAAAAAATTTCAAGAGGGGATTTTTAAAGGGAGACAAAATTCTGGCTGCACAGTCATAACAACCTCCACTGAAATACCATGGAGACTGCCACGTGTGGGTTTCTACCAGCACCCTCTTAACAAACCAGCATGTCAGATGTCATTGTGAAACACCTTCACCAAGGTGCTGTGCCAAGCAAGAGTCACACTCTCAATGCACAAGAGGACAGTAAAAGACATGGTTGAGCCTCAGTTATGAGTTTGATTTGGTTAGGTTTGGTTTGCTTGTCTTTAGACAGGATCACCAAAATAAGTGAGGGCTGGATTGTCAAAATCAGTATCATAATTACGTATACAAACGTCAGATGCTTAAAGCAGAATTAAAATTGGAGGCCAAGAATCTGGTATTATCTATTAAGTTAATAAATTATTTTCATAAGGGAAATGAACTTATCCTGACATGTTTATAAGTGTCCTTCTAGGATGCCATTTTAAGTGTTATATCTCAAAAATGTTAAGACTATTATTTAATTGGTATTAGTCTTATTGGCCTAAATTATGGGACCTACCTTCTAATTAACAGCTATATTTCTAATCTTGGCAATAAAATAGAAACAAAAGTTTCTATCAAATTCTGTTGTATCCCACCCAAAAAAAGTCATTTTCAGTTTCTTGGCTGTTTCAGCTCTGATCTTAACTTTTAAATTACTTTCATTAGTTTGCTTAAAATCTGTAAAGAGGGTAAAGTATTTGGGCACTTTTGTGGTCAAACTTACAAAATGTTACAGTTATTAAAATTATAGGTGATTTATTAATTAAAAATTTTTTTTACAGTACAAATGACTTTAAATTTTCTGAAACTAATTAAATAAAGCAACAATGTCATTTAAAATGTATCTCCTTAAACAAGAAAATTTCATGTTAACAGAATCATCATCAAAGGAATTGTTTTGAAAGAGACTATTTTCAATTACTAATCTAATAATATTTGAATAACTTATGATTTCAAGTCAAAATCCATTTCATTTTCTTAACTTCAGAGTTATTTATTATTTTTTTAGTTGAAGTATAATTGGTTTATAATGTTATGTCAATTTCTGGTATACAGCATAATGTTTCAGTCATACAGATACATACATATATTCCTTTTCATATTCTTTTTCGTTATAGGTTACTACAAGATATTGAATATAGTTCCCTGTGCTTTACAGTATGAACTTGTTGTTTATCTATTTTATATATAGTAGTTAATATCTGTAAATTTCAAATTCCCAATTACCCCTTCCTACTCCCCGACCCTGGTAACCATAAGTTTATGTTCTATGTCTATGAGTCTGTTTCTGTTTTGTAAATAAGTTCATTTGTGTCTGATTTTTAGATTCCACATATAATTGATATCGTATGGTACTTTTCTTTCTCTTTCTGCCTTACTTCATTTAGAATGACGATCTCTAGGTCCATCCATGTTGCTGCAAATGGCATTAGTGTATTCTTTTTTATGGCTGAGTAGTATTCCATTGTATATATACACCACAACTTCTCTGTCTAGTCATGTCAATGGTTGTTTAGGTTGTTTCCATGTCCTGGCTATTGTAAACAGTAGGGCTATTAACATTGGGGTGCATGTTTCCCTCTAGATACATGCCCAGGAGTGGGACTGATGGATCACATGGTAAATCTACTTTTAGTTTTTTAAGGAATCTCCTTACTGTTTTCCATAATGGCTGCATTTTGTTCATGGGTAATTTTTGTTTTTGTTGTTGTTTTTCTTTTTTGCTGTGGAAAAGCCTTTAAGCTTAATTAGGTACTATTTGTTTAATTTGCTTTTATTTCTATTGCCTGGGTAGACTGCGCTAGAAGAACATTTGCTAAGATTTATGTCAGAAAATGTTCTACCTCTGTTTTCTTCCAGGAGACTTATAGTGTCTTGTCTTACGTTTAAGTCTTTAAGCCATTTTGAGTTTATTTTTGTGTATGGTGTGAGGGAGTGTTCTAACTTCATTGATTTACATGCAACTGTCCAGTTTTCCCAAAAACACTTGCTGAAGATACTGTCTTTTCTCCACTGTATATTCTTGCCTTATTTGTCAAAAATTAATTGACCTTAAGTGTGTGGGTTTATTTCTAGGCTCTCTGTTCTGTTCCATTGATCTGTATGCCTGCGCAGTCAGCTCCAGTCCTCCCCCCAGATGAGTCTGCAGGAGCCCGAGCTCTAGCACCAGTCCCGGCCTGCCCTTGCTGGCTTGTGTCTCAGGCTGGGCATCCTGGGAACCCTCTGTGCCGGTCTCTCAGTTCTGTCTGCCAAGCAGCTGCTTCGTGCTCCTCTGAGCCTCTGAAGCTCCCTTTCTGTCCCTACTGACCTCCCTGCTGGAGAGGAGGCTTCTCAGGGTGAGGGTGCTTTTCCTCCTTTGCTGCTTCCTTCCCAGGGGACAGGTCCCACACCCTTTCCTTTTTCATTTCTTTTCTCTTCTTTTCTTTCTTTTCCTTACTTTCCTTCTTTCTTTCTTTCCTTCCTTCCTTCTTTTTCTTTCTTTCTTTTTCTTTTTTTGTGAAGATTCTCCTTGTATTTCCCATGTAAGAGATAATCTACCAAAGTTCAGTAAGTAATCTGTACAAATTGTTCCATATGTAGATGTAGTTTTTGATGTACTGGTGGGAGAAGGTGAGCTATGTATCACTCTATTCCATCCTTTTGGCCAGATCTCCCCAAGAATCCATTTAATATAAACAATAATAATATATGTTACGTCAATGAAAGTATTAATGACTTATTTAGTGTGTGATGTCAATGAAAGTATTAATGACTTATTTAGAATGGTCAGTTCAATATACAAATGTGCACACACACGTGTGTATTCAAATATTCCAATGTTTAACAACATACTTGGTATTGATTTCCTGAAGAACAGAAATTTAGAAATGCTTATTTAAATTGGTACCTTTTAAATTTTTAAAAACACAATTTAATGTCATTAGCTCATTTCCATAAAATAGATGATCTCAGAATTTTACTTGTTTATTGTGGAAACAAGCAGTCAACAACTTACAAATTGCTTCCTTACATTGAAGGCTATTGCTTGTTTTCCATGTGAGATCTCAAGTTCACATAGAAAGGTTCCAACACTGAACCCACTACTCAAAAGAGTAGAAGAAAGATCTACTCAAAGACTGCTGGGGAGGAGATCCACTGAGGGTGTGCTGTGGAGGCCAGTGCTTTGGGAATAGCTTCCTCATACTTGGTGTAGGGAGTTTTTGTACTTTGAAAAATGACAGATTTTCAGGACTCAACCCTTGAGATTTTCATTTATTAGCCTAGGGTGGGAAACAGTAATCTGAACATTTCTTAACCATCTCCCAAGTGATTGTCAAGCAAAAGCAAGATTGAAAATTGTTATCCTAACTTTCCTTCTCAACACAGTGACTAGGGTATTCTTAGTCATTTGTTTTTCACATTTAATATAATCTATTCTGGAAAGAACAAAGTACATTTTACTCAGAAATGTGCACTAACTATGTACCAAATAAGAAGGGAAGACCTCTATAAGATAAATGCTTTGCTTGAACTTATGTAGTATGTAAAGATTTAAATGATAAGAAAAACATCCTGCCTCTTCTAGCTTCTGGGAGCTCTAGGCATCCCTGAGTTTGTGGTCAAATCCCTTTAGCCTCTGGCTGGGTGGTTCCATGTCGTCCTCTTCCTCTGTCTGGATCTTCTGCCCATTTTTTGATTAAGGTTGCTTATCTTTTTGATATTGAGTTGTATGAACTGTCTGTGTATTTTGCAAATTAAACCCTTGTTAGTCACATTATTTGTGAATATTTTCTCCCAGTCAGTAAGTTGTCTTTTCATTTTGTTTATACTTTCCTTTGCTGTGCAAAAGCTTGTAAGTTTGATTAGGTCCACTCCTGGGCATACGCCCAGAAAAGACAAAAACTCTAATTTGAAAAGATGCATGCACCCCAGTATTCACAGCAGAACTATTTACAATAGCCAAGACATGGAAGCAACCTAAGTTTCCATCAATAGGTGAATGAATAAAGAAGATGTAGTATACATACACAATGGTGTATTACTTAGCCATAAAAAGAAAGAAATAATTCCATTTACAGTAACATGGATGGACCTAGAGATTATCATACTAAGTAACTCAGACAGAGAAAGACAAATATCATATGATATCACTCATTTGTGGAATCTAAAAAAATGACACAAATGAGTTTATTTACAAGACAGAAATGGACTTACCGAGATAGAAAGCAATCTCATGGTTTCCAAAGGGGAAAGTGGGGGAAGAAATTAGGAGTTTGGGATTAACAGATACACACTACTATATATAAAACAGATAAATAAAAAGGACCTACTGTGTAGCACAGGGAACTATATTCAATATCTTGTAATGACCTATAATGGGAAAGAATCTGAAAAAGAATATATATACATATAAATATATAACTGACTCACTTTGCTGTACACTTGAAACTAAGACAACATTGTAAATCAACTACACTTCAATAAAACATTTTTAAAAAAGAACACACATGGTATTCAAAGGCAGTCTAAAAATGTAAAATTTCAGTATTTTAATGTTGATCATATGTTCAAATAATCTTTTGGAGATATCTGGCCAAATAGATACAGTATTAAAATTTAAAATTAAAAAAAAAAAAAAAAACTCTTAACAGAAAGATTTAGAGTATGCCCTGAACTTTTTCAGGATTGCAATATCATACTGCAATTTGGATGACTAATCTCCCAAAATGTATCCCAAATACAGTCACACATTTTCTGTGTGGTAACTAATGTAATCTTCAGAATAAGTAGTCTGATGAGGAAATTGAAACTTAGAGTTGCTATGTAACTTGACCTGTATCACAAAATATGCAAAATCGTGAAGCTGAGAATTTAACATCAGTTCTACTTGCCTAACTGGATAGTAAGTTCCTTAGAAGCAGGATTGTAATTCTAAACCTTCTGGTATCCACCATACCTCCTAGCACAATGCCTCGCATCCATCAAGAACTCAAGAAGTGGCTACTGATGACTGATAACCAATCTACACATATTTTCAGAGATAAATAATGAAAAATCTGTAAGTAGCAACACAATCATACCCAATATTCTGTTTATTACGATAGGCCTGTATAATCATAATACATAGATATGTTGGAAGATATGGACTAAGTTCATTTCTAAAGCAAATTTGAAATTCCCACATTACAAGTTAAATTCATCTACTTTTCAGACTTCTGAATTCATCTGAGTTCTAAAATTATCATCCAGGGTAGTTCAATATGGACTTTGTGCTCTTAATCTCCTCTCTTCTAATTTTATTCCCCATAAAATTAACAAAGTATAGGCTGTAAAGAAAGTTATTCTGTTAGATTACTCCTAGCTAGGGGCAGATGCCAGTTACAACTCTCTCTAGTTTGGCAGGTAGTTTTTAAGCAGCTGGTGCCCTTTTCCCAATTAGCTATTTGTAGGTGTTCCCAGTAGACTTTGTGGCACTGCAATCCTGAAGAAGTTCAGGGCATACAGACAAAATTAATTGTGTTTTAGGAAAGAAAATTTCGATAGCACTTCCTTCCAAATGAGACCCAGCTCCTTCTTCTTTTTTTTTTTTGTAGAATATATATTTTAATTGAAGTATAGTAAAGCACACGTTTTGCTTCTTGTTTGTTTGTTTGTTTGTTTTATGAGGGGGGTAATTAGGTTTATTTACTTCTTTATATTTGGAGGCGGCACTGGGGATTGAACCCAGGACCTTGTGCATGTTAAGCATGCACTCTACGACTTGAGCTATACCCTCCCCCCAAGCTATTTCATATATCTGAGCTATAGTGCACTTCCACAGCAAGTAAACATTACTTTTTAATCATATAATTTAAATAATTGCTGAGAGTCAAAAATAAGTAAAAAATCTCTTATTTATGAAAAAGCATGTCTAATGGATCCAATTTTTACATATTAAACATTGACCTCTAAAACAGAAGATAATATAGTATCAAAAACATACTTTCACACATAGCAGACTGAATGCATCAAAATGAAACCTCGATTACTTTTGAGAGTAAGCTGAGATATCTTAAAGATTCTCATTACAGTTTCCATAGTAATACTTTAATACATAAAATAATGGCCCTCCTGAGAGTGAACAAGTTTTTATAACAAAAATACCATTTTAAAGTTTCTATATAAAAAGTAATATGGACAAGACATAATCTCCAATATTTTATAGCAGGTCTACACAAAGTTTTCAACACAAAATCAGGAACTGCTCCTTTCTCTGTATACCTCACAACAGCTCTGTTATGAAAAACACTGTTAGAAATAGACTCATAGACAGAGAATACAGACTTGTGGTGGCCAGGGGGGTGGAAGGTGGGAAGGGATAGACTGGGATTTCAAAATTGTAGAATAGATAAACAAGATTATACTGTATAGCACAGGGAAATATACACAAAACGTTATGGTAACTAACAGAGAAAAAAATGTGACAATGAGTGTGTATATGTCCATGTATGACTGAAAAATTGTGCTGAACACTAGAATTTGACACAACATTGTAAAATGATTATAAATCATAAAAAATGTTAAAAAAAAAAAAAAGAAAAACACTGTTAAGTTCACTGCCACTGTTCAGATAAAGCCCAACTTCCCACAGACGACAGCAGCCAGAAACAACTCAAGTCGCCTGTTCTCCAAGAAATCTTCATTAACAACTATAGCCTGCATTGATCCCTCTGCCTTCTATGGAACACTGAATTCAAACTACTCATTTTGTACTTAGCACACCGCACAGTGTATTGTTGGAAAACACTCAACACAGATGCCATCTTATGTCCCTAATTATGCTGCAAGTTCACTGAAGACAGGGGAAATACTTTGCTGATTAAAATAATATATATTATCTATAAATGTTTACCCAGTTTTAGGTACATGAAAAACATAAAGACCTTTTTCTTTCCTCTGATGATATTAAGGAGAAAATAGAATGAGAAAAAATGAGTAAGAAGTTAAAAAAAACAGTTTTATCTAGAAACATGATGGTAAAAATGGAAAATTCCAAGGACAAAGGGAAGAACTTAAAAGTAGCCAGAGAGAAAAGTTTACCTTAAAACAAGTCACAGCTAGGAGGCAAGAATGAATATACAATGGAATAAAGAGTCTCTTCAGCAAATGGTGTTGAGAAAACTGGACAGCAGCATGTAAATCAATGAAGCTAGAATACTCCCTTACACCATACAAAAAAATAAACTCAAAATGGATCAAAGACAAACATAAGACAAGATACAATAAACCTCCTAGAAGAAAACATAGGCAAAACATAATCTCACATACATCTCAAAAATGTTCTCCGAGGGCAGTCTAACCAAGCAAGAATAAAACAAAAGCAAGAATAAACAAATGGGACCTAATGAAACTTACAAGCTTCTGCACAGCAAAGGAAACCATAAGTAAAACAGAACGACAATCTACGGAATGGGAGAAAATTTTTGCCAACGATGAAACCAACAAAGGCTTGATCTCCAGAATACATAAGCAGCTCATACGACTTAATAAGAAAAAAACAAACAACCCAATTCAAAAATGGGCAGAAGACCTAAACAAGCAATTCTCCAAGGAAGAAATAAATACAAATGATCAATAGGCACATGAAAAAATGCTCAATATCACTAATTATCAGAGAAATGAAAATCAAAACTACAATGAGGTATCACCTCACACCAGTCAGAATGGCCATCATTCAAAAGTCCACAAATGACAAATGATGGAGAGGCTGTGGAGAAAAGGGAACCCTCCTACACTGCTGGTGGGAATGCAGTTTGGTGTAGCCACTGTGGAAAACAGTATGGAGATTCCTCAAAAGACTAGAAACAGACTTACCCTATGACCCAGGAATCCCACTCCTGGGCATATATCCAGAAGGAACCCTACTTCAAAAAGACACCTGCACGCCAATGTTCACAGCAGCACTATTTACAGTATCCAAGACATGGGAACAGCCTAAATGTCCACCGACAGATGGCTGGATAAAGAAGATGTGGTATATTCATACAATGGAATACTATTCAGCCATGAAAACAACAACATAACGCCATTTGCAGCAACATGGATGTTACTGGAGAATGTCATTCTAAGTGAAGTATGCCAGAAAGAGAAAGAAAAATACCATACGTGATCGCTTATATGTGGAATCAAAAAAAAAAAAACATAAATACAAAACAGAAACAGACTCATAGACATAGGATACAAACTTGTGGTTGCCAAGGAGGAGAGGGGTGGGAAGGGACAGATTGGGAGATTAAAACTTGTAGATACTGACAGGCATATGCAGAATAGATAAACAAGATTATACTGTACAGCACAGGGAAATATATACAAGATCTTGTAGTAGCTCGCAGCGAAAAAAAATGTGACAATGAAAATATGTATGTTCATGCATAACTGAAAAAATGGTGGAGCAATAATTCTCAGCTTCATGTCCTACTTCCTTCCCTTAGAAGTGAGTTTCTCCTTTTGGGGAAAATACTTTTATTGCTAATAATAATAATAATAATAATAATAATAATAATAATAATAATAATAATAATAATAATAATAATAATAATAATAATAATAATAATAATAATAATCAGAGAGCTGATAGTTCCAGAGATCTGCAGAGCGTCTCCTTCAAGTCTTTAGGTGAGTACTGAACAGTACACGTGTATGAGAAAACTACCCAAGGTAGGGGAAAAAAACCTTCAGAATGGATTTGAGGAAGCAAATTCAAACATCATCACACAGTGTCTGGAACAGTTCCTGTTCTTACCAGTCATAGTGGAAAATCTCTTAATTAACTGGGAATTAGGTAAGGGTAGTCAGACCTGAAAAAAAATCAAACTGATCCACAGTAACTTAACTATGTCCAAGGAAAAAAATCTCAAGAATATTTATAATAATACAAAAATACCCAGTGCTCAAAAAGGTAAAAATCACAATGTCCAAGTTAGTCAAAAAAGATCAAGCAAACTAAAAAGCAGGAAAAAAAATATCATAAGAGATAAAATTAATCAGTTAAAACCAATCCAGGAATAACACAAATGACAGACTGTTAAAAAAAAAACTAGAGCAAGATTCAGCAAATCTGTCCTGTGGACCAATGGCCTTGGCCTGTTTTTGTTTGGTTTTCTTTTGTATGGTCTATAAACTAAGAATAGTTATTATACCTTGAAAGGGTATTTTAATAAAAAAGACAATAATAAATATGGAACAGAGACCATATGTCCATCCACAAAACTTAGTATAATTACTATCCGTTCCTTTTCAGAGAAAGTTTGCTGACCCCTAAGCTCTAGAAATGATTGTGTAAGTAGAGGCATAAAAGATACTAAAAGAATTCAAATCAAACTTTTAAAGATAAAAGTATTATGATTGAGATGAAAACCACACTGAATGAGATTAACAGCATTTTAGACACTGCAGAAGGAAACAATTAGTAAATTTGAAGACAAAAAAATAGAAACCATCCAAAATAAAACATGAAGAAAGAAAAAAACAATAGTTAATAGAACAACATTAAGCTGTGTGGCAACTTCAGGAACCCATATGTACCTATCGTAAGATTACCTGAAAAGGGGGAATGGGGGGGGTAGACAATTTTTGAAAAAACAATGGCTGAAAATTTCCCACATTTGATGAAAAATATAAGCCCACAGATCCAAGATGATTAACCAATGTCAATCACACACACAAAAACAACAAAATAACAACAACAACACTTGAAGAACACCACACCAAGGTAGAGGCAGGCAGAATTTTAAGTTGGTTCACAAGGTTTCCTCCTCAATCTCTCCCAGCACTCCAATGCAAACACCTTGCGTAAGTCAGAACTCTGACTATAATGGATTTACTCCTTTGCTTAGGTTATGCTATATGGAACAGCTGACCTTTCAAGAGGAAGACTGACGGGGGGGTCTGGCATAATCACATTAATCTTTTAAAGTCAGAGAGTTTTATCAGCTGCCAGGAGAAGTCAGAGATTTGAAGCCCACAAGGTATTCAATATTTCTTTGCTGGCTTTGAAAATGGAGTGGGCCACATGCCAAAACATGTGGGCAGGCTTTAGTAGCTAAGACTGACAGGCAGCAAGGAAACAGGGACCCCAGTTCTACAACTGTAAGGAAATGGATTTGGCCAAAACCCTCAAACTTGAAAGGGAATTCTTCCCCAGAGCTTCCAGGTAAGAATTCAGCCTGGCCAATACCATGATTTTGCCCTTGTGAAGCCCTGAACAAAGAACCTACCCAAATCGGACCTTCAGAACTCTGAGATAATAAATGGGTGTTTTAAGTCACCAAATTTTTGGCAATTTCTTATACAATAACAGAAAGCTAATACAAAGACACATCATAATCAAACTGCTTAAAACCAGTGATAGAAAGAAAATCCTAAAAATAAACAAGAAAAACAAAAGACTTATTACATAGAGAGGAAGATTAAGAATGAGGACACATGGATGGACCTAGAGATCGTAATTCTAAGTGAAGTAAAACAGAAAGAGAAAGAAAAATACCGTATGATATCACTCATATGTGGAATCTAAAAAAAATAAAGGACACTATGAACTTCTCTACAAAACAGAAACAGACTCACAGACGTAGTAAACAATCTTATGTTACTGGGGAAAGAGGGTAGAAAGGAATAAATTTGGGAATTTGAGATTTACAAATGTTAGCCACTATATATAAAAATAGGTTTTTAAAAAAAAGTCTCTTTTGTATAGTACAGGGAACTATGTTCAATATCTTGTAATAACCTTTAACGGAAAAAATATGAAACTGAATATATGCACGTATATGCATGACTGTGACATTGTGCTGTACACCAGATATTGACACATTGTAATGACTGTACTTCAATAAAAAAATTCATCCATAAAACAAAACAAAAAAAAGAATGAGAACACGTTTCTTATCAGACAAAATGTTAGCAAGGAGATAATGCAGCTACATCTGAGCATACTAGGAAAAAAATTGTCAACCTAGAATTTCGTATCAAATGAAATATCTTTCAAGGACAAAGACAAAATGAAGACTTTTTTCAGACATAAACAGCTAAAAGAATTTATCACCAGCAGACCTGTGCTACAGGAAATGAATAGCAGATGGAAATCTAGATCTACCTACACAAAAGCATAAAGGGTACTAGATAGGTGCTCAAGTATAAAAACTTCTTTTGGTTATTATTTAGATATCTTAGATATCGTAAAAAGACTGTTATGACAAAAAGAGTAACAGTGTATTGTGAGGTTTACAACAGGTGTAGAAAGAGTGTACATCTACATATTTGTGTGTCCATTTGTTTTGATGGTAACAAGTGCTGAAAACTCTGACAAATACAGCAACAAATAAAATCAGAACACTCATGGGTATAATTGCCAGGTGAGGCTAGACAGGTATTAAGGGAAATTAGAATTAATTTTTGCCACATTGTTTCCTTCCTCATTAAATTTATGAAGTCTTCTTTGCTAAGATCTCTATCACTGTGAAAAAGATTGTAAACTCACTTTTCAGTTTTAAACTTTATATTTTGTTATTATTTCTTGATACATCTTCCTAAAAAGGCAGTGGTCCTGATGAAAATGGTGATATACTTGACAATGAAATAAGCAGCCTGTGGGACGCCTCAGGTAAAGGCTTTCTATTTGGGCGTATGTCCAGGTTTTAGTGACATTTAATCCTGTTCAAATTGATCTTATAAAAAAAGATCTGTGTTCTTAAGTGTTTTTCCAGATGCTTCTTTAACTTTCTTGTCTTTGTAATTTGATTGAATCAAACTGTCAATAAACTCTTCAGCTTTATGATTCCCTCGGGCTCAGGGAACAAAATAAAACCAAAAGAAAAGTATTATTTTTTATACTTATTTTATTTCCCTTTTTCCAAACTGTAAGTCTTGAGACAATCACAAATGTCAATAATTATAATGACTGGTTTCTTTAGTGTCTATCAGTTAACTAGAAACTACTCTAGACATGTTAATAGAGTGACTATGTGTCTGGAATGAAAAAACAGCTGAATGGCATTAATGAGCGTAGAAGTAATTTATTTAATAAATACAACTTCCAAAGAAACAACGTCTTTTCATTTTAGCCATACTCTGATGTCACAGCGTCAGTTTACATCTATCATTTTAAGCTAACATTTTATTGAAAACGTATGAAGTACTCAACACTCTTCAAAGTGTTTTACTTATATTAATACATTTAATCCTCACAATGAAATTATGAGGTAGGTACTATCATCCCAATTTTACAAATGAAACACTGGATCACAGAGAGGTAAGTTACTTGCCCAAAGTCTTACAGCTAGAATGTGGGGGGCCAAGATTCCAACTCAGTCAGCCTGGATTCAGAGGCTCTGCTCTCCACCAGCATGGTATGCTACCTCCCAAACTTAAGCATGCACAAACCTTTTCCTTTTCTCCTTTTCATCTTAATAAATGACACTATCACTCACCCATGTTGCCCTGGATGTCATTCTGGTTTCTTCTCTCTGCTTTATTCATCTCCTGTCACTTAAACAGTCATCAGATGTTATACATACTAGCAGCCAAATTACTCTTCATTGACCCACTTCTATGCAGGCAGACACTTTCTTAATTCAGGCACATAGTGCTTCTCCCTTGAACTATTGCAGTGGCCCTACTCTCAACCATCACTTATGCACTGCAACCACAGTAATCCCTGTAAGCGAAAAAAACCTGATCATTTACTCTCTTATTTTTAAGTATTTCCCACAATATTGAGTCTAAATCTACTCTGGTTTTTCAAAACCCTTCATGTGCACTATTGAGCCTCTTTTTAGACTAATTTGCTGTCACTCTCCACATGTAGTTTACATGCTAATAATACTGAAATACTTGTTTAGAAAAGGTCACAAACTGTTTCACGGAGCATCCTTTGCCTGAGATACACCACCATCCCCTTTGTCTATCTGGCAAAATCCTATGCCCTCATTCACCGACATGAAGGCTTATTCTGTGAATTCATTAGTCCGCCTTCTCTGTGCTGCCATAGAAATCTGTACAACATACCCCCTACTGTACTAGTTACGTCCATGGAAATGATGTGAAGCAGATACAGTATATGGAGCAACCTAAGATCTGGGATAATATCCTATTCATCATTTCCCCCAAAACCCAGCCTGTTAGCATGGGATTCAATCATCTGGGGTCACAAAATACCTTGAATTCCTGACATTCAGATTTTATAGAACTCAATTTTCTCAACTTCTCAAATGAAACATTACACACACCTTTTATATTAACTTTCCAAACTAAACAGTACATTTAGGTGAGTGCTCCAATTTTGCTGAATAACACTGTATTGGCTATTTAAAACACAGAACTCCTGGTGGGTATAGCTCAGTAATAGAGCATGTGCTTGGTATACACGAGGTTCTGGGTTCAATCCCCAGTGCTTCCATTAAAGAGGAAACAAATAAAATAAAATAATAAAAATAAAATAAAAAATATAACTCCCAACTGTGAAAACAGATAGAAGTCAACTTATTTAATACCAACAAAAAAGCAAACCTGAGTCTCTCACCAAAATATCAAAGACACAGTTCTATCTGCTTAGCATCTTTCACACTCTCCTTTTTAAGGTAATAACAGCTCTCATCTTTCCTTTGAGGAAGTCCTCCTTGACTCCTGATGGCTCACAGGGAGTTGACGATGAGGATACACAGGTGAGTAGACATGGTCACTAAGAACCCCACATTCTCACCACAGAGAAAGTGGTTCAGAAACAAACCTGTGACCCAAGTCAGGAAAATCAGAGTCCAGCCCAGGAGTTTCTTATGGGGAAAACCCTTTTGTTTTTACAATTGAGGGAGGGGGAAGCAGCTATTCTTGGAGTTGCCATCCTGAATTATTCCCTGATTATATGGAGATAGTGTATCTGGGAGTCAGAGAGTGAAAGAACCAGGGAACCAGGGAAATAAAAGGAGAAGGAGAGTAGGGGGGTGGGAAGAAGAGACACGGAGGAAGGAAAAGAAAAGGAAATAATGAAAGAGAAATTCAAAGATGGAGAGAGAAAGAGACAAAGACAGAGGAGAAGATCTGATGACATCGTTTGAACATGTATACCCAGCTGGGCACACAGGCAGCTTTATTCCTGAATATTCTGGTTAGAAAAGCCAACAAAGTGTCTTCATTGCTAAAACTTGCTCTGACTTTGATTTCTCTAACTTCCAATGAAGTGAGTCCTAATACAAAAACCTATCTAAATTTCTTTAGATCATTCCGAGAAAGTACAAAACCCAATTAACAGCATTAACAGCCAATTCTGCACATCATTTTAGAATTTTAAAATTCTCCTTACCTTTTTAATCAAATTACAGAAGTAATTTAAGAAGACAGGACAAATTTATCTGATGCGACATTCAGTCAGTGAGAGGATATAAAAGCATTTTATCTGTAGTTCCATAGGACTGTCAGGAATGGCATGCAATTATGAAAAGAGATAGATACCATCTAAAAGAGCACTTTTCCTGATACAAAAAGATACTGCCTTACAGAAAAAAGATCCAAATCAACCAGCTAACATTCTGTTAACATCTGAATTTTCTCTTGAGCTCTATATTAATACCCATGGTAATGATATCTGGTGGGGTCATTATCTATAGTAATACGACATCAAAGAGTTTATTTATGTACTTATAATGACCCATTGCATTTGAATGTATTATTCCCCAATTTTACCCCTTATGAAACTGCAAATTAAAAAAACCACAATGAGAACTCTCTACATGCTATCAGAATGGTTAAAATAAAACTATAAATAATACATAAAATATAAATTAAAATGGCTAAAATAAAAAAAATAGTGATAACACCAAATGCTGGCAAGTATGTGGAGAAGCTAGGTCATGCTGGATTGCTAGTGGTACTAAGAAATGTTACTCTCGAAAAAACTGGTAGTTTCTTAGAACACTAAACATGTAACTACAATATGACCCAGCAATTATACTTTTGGGCATTTACCCCAGAGAAATGAAAACTTATGTTCACACAAAAACCTGTACACCAATGTCTAGAGCAGCTTTATCCATGTTATAGATGCAATTATGTCCCCACAAAATTCGTAAATTAGAGTCCTAACTCCCAGTGTGACCATATTTGGATACAGCACCTTTAAGGAAGTAATTAAGGTTAAATAAGGTTATCCGAATGAAGCCCTACTCAGATAGTACTGGTGTCCTTATAAGAAGCGGAAGAGACACTAGAAGAGTCCATGTCAAGCCATGGGGACACAGTAAGAAAACACCTGACTGCAAGCCAGGAAGAGAGTCCTCACCAGAAACCAAATTTGTCAGCACACTGATCTCAGACTCGTAGCCTCCAGGACTGTGGGAAAATAAATATCTGTTGTGTAAGCCACCTAGTCTATGGTTATGGCAGCCCAAACAGACATACAATTTATTAAAGCCAAAAATTGTAAATAAGACAGATGTCCTTCAACAGGTGAATGGTTAAACTGTGATACCCATATCATATGTTGTAGGTCCAATAATGATCCCCAATGATGTCCTCATCCTAATCCATGGAATCTATAAACATATTAGGTTACATAGCAACGAGACATTAAGGTTGCAGATGGAATTAACTCTTTTATTCCTACAATATAAATGAACAAAGTATTTATTTGGAAATAAGTATGAAAGAAAAATAAGAAGCCTGGTTCATTTATTATACAGACAATGCACATCAATGATGTTTTTACATGAAAATGTTCATATTCAACATACCAAACTAAATAAGTCTTTATCATGATAATCCTTGTAATGACTGCAAAGGTTTAAAAAGAAGTATGTACATAATTATTTAATTCTACAGGCTCTCAGCCCTGTCTGCATTTCAGAATCGCCTATAGAGCTCTAAAAATCATCCTCAAAAAAATAGGTATCTGGGCCCATCCCAAGAGATTATGATTTAATAGGGACCAAGGCATTTGGATTTTGAAAAAGGTCTACAGGTAATTCTGATGCACAGGATGAAACTCACTAATAAAAGATTTAATTACAATTTTAGTCTAGCATAAAAATTTACTGTAGGAAACAACCTAAAATTGTAACAATATGGAAATTGTTTAAAAGTAATAAAGGCATAAAATGGAATACTGTATAGTGATTTAAAATGATGCTGTAGAAATATTCTATTATAATATAGCTTGACCATTTGCTATATTGATGTAATACATGAATCCTTTAAAATAGCTTAGTCACATCAACTTACCAAGGTTAAACCAAATATTAGCTAAAATAACCAAAATAAACACACAGCTATAAAAATATATACATATATATATGTTTAATGTGTAAAGGAATGCATGTAGGCTTTTTAAAATTTAAACCCCCCTACTGTATGTACCTATTTAGTAACCAAATGCATATATCTCTGTACTGTATTAACCAATTAACTTTTACTAATAATTTTTCCAATACAGATCTATTCAAAAACATATCAAGCATCAAAAACATCAACTTTATAAAATCATCAGCTCACCTCATCTAAGTCTTGGATATAAACTGGTTTTTCCTGAAAGCCAACTGGCATTGGTTCACTGTAAGGAATCTTTACTTCTTCATACATCTTGTTATTCTCTCTTTGGATTCCCTCTGGTAAAATCATCTATGAACATCAAAAATTAAAACCCAATAATCATACAAAATAAAACAATTGCCTTGGTAAAGATTTGTTAATTCCAGAGGGAAAGAAAGAAAACTACTGGTTTTATGACACAATACTGGTAAATAAATTTAGCTAATTTAAAGGAAAACAAGTCTATATAAAATGAAAACAAACAAACAAAAACCATACACACACACAAAGCATTCACGAACGACTTATCTCATATAACACACAAATCAAATTATGTTGGTGAGTTTTAAGTACATTGATTCGATGGTATTCCTGAAGACAAACATACTCACGCAGCTAGGGAAAATGCGCAATACACATTTCGGTCATAAAGTTATGCAACTGCTAGAACTCAAAAACACAAGCTGCATAAATAATGACAGGGAGGAGAATAAATAGGTTTTGAATATCTACTGTGTGTTAAGATCTTTACATAAACTGCATTATCTCATTTTCCCCAGTATTTCAAATGACAATTTAGCATAATATAGTCAGAGTCACCAAAGAAATAGGGAAAATCCATGTGTCATTTCATCTCATCAGAATAGACATATTATCCAAAAGTGGTCAGATACCAATGACATACCTTTGCACCAGCAATGAATGCTGATGTTTTCATGGCTTCAGCCTGGGAATCATAAACATGGGGATAACGTATTTTTTCAACATCCGTGTCTCTCTGTCTGCTCAGAACTGGAACGCTTCTAGCATTCATAAGTGCCTGCTCTCTGTAAATACAAAAAACAAAACAAAACAAAACAAAAAACGAAAAAAAAAAGGCTAAATCTGTATTTTTTTTAATCTTGCAAACGCAGGCATATACTGAAACCATACCACTAAAATAACTATTTCAGGTAGCCTCCCATTATAAAAAGAGAAGAAACTAAATTGCACAAAAGAGGATACCAGCAATCCTGAAATTTTACAGTAATCACTTAAGGATCAAACACATTTTTAGGTACTATCTTTAGTTAACATCATCTGATAAGTTTGACTTAATGTTCTTTATTTGTAATTTTGTTTGTCACAATCCAAAGATATTTAACAAAGTACAAATCCCTTTTTAAAAAAATGGGTTTCAATATTTAAATACCATGTATAATAATGCCTTTATTTCATTTTCCTCTTTTCTACTTCTAGAGAACAACAAGGGAAAAAGTATTCATTGAGCTAGGAAAGAAAATAAAAGTCTCAAAATAAATTTGTGTGCATTTCATAAGGCTTAACCTAGTGGTGTGTGCACAGCACCTAAAAACAGCTTACCTCTACAATCTAAATCTCTCACCTACATGGATACACTGGGAATATTCTAATTAAGCAGATCACCGCTTTCTTATTCCAGATACTTAGGTTTTCATACAACAAAATTCTGTTCTTATAAGAAAGCATGACTAGAAATAAGAATCATCTAAATTGTAAAAACTAAACTAAAAAATGATAATGCTACATAAAAGTAGCAATTACAACACAAGCATGTTTCAGTTTCTGGCTTTTATTACCTGTGTATCCGCAACTCTTTAGGATCAAAGCACAGCCCTTCTGCAATTTCTCCATCTTCTCCAGCTTTTTTTTCCCGTCTGGCAATTCTTTTCTCTTCTCTGCGATACTGTTTCATTAACTGCTTTTCTTGTTCAGACTGAATAGTGACTTGACAGCCGTAATTAGGTTTAGCATTTTCTCCTAAAATTTTTTTACAATTGTCTATGAAGCAAATTTAAGATCACATTTTACAAGTTTAACCTTTATAAAAAAAATTACTTTTTTCCCTCATCAAAATATACGATAGCACAATGCTCTAAGAATTCATTTTTTTAAATTTTAAACTGGCATATTCAATTATACATTTTAAGGAGAGTTTTTTAAAATCACAATTTCTAAGTGATATTACATAGTGGCTTAAGAAAAGTCAGCAGATGTTTTCTTCCTATAGACTAAACAGTTTAATGTTGTAATTTCTTAGATATAACATCAGGAACCTAAAAATTCAATTTCATAATTTTTGAAATAATTTGTTTATATAATTTCAATAAACATAATAATTATCAATACTAATTAGCATTACTATTAACATAATAAAGATATTCTTTACATACCAGATATAACTTTTCCCTAAGTAATAGGTCTTACTCTGTTAAATTCTCAATATGCTATGACTAACTTATACATGAAATAAAAAAAAATAGAATATAGCTCAGGATATACTGAGAAGGTGAAAAATAAAAGAAAGAAAGAAAAAAATACGGTTCAACTTTTCATAGAAATACAGTTTTTTTAAGAAAATGGAAGAAGGCTAGAACCACTAAGAAGAATCCGGTCAATTAAAGCTCAGCGTTTTCAAGGTACAGTTTAAACCTGTCGTTCGGTCAATTCAATATGCAGGAAAAATGTTCTTCCAACAGGATTACCTTCTGTGTTTAATTAAATCTTTCCAAGTAGTAGTATTTTGGCTTACTATAGCCCTAAAGGAACTGACAGGAACTTCGTTGAAAGCAATCCAAGTCAATACACATTTCACTGTACTGAAGACCTATGTTCCAGGTACTGCTGCTAGGCTAGGAAGATAATGAAGAATGGACTTGGTCCATACTCTGAAGGAGCACAGTGAAAGTTATTTTGTCAAATTCCAAGATTCAGTGCAGAGCACGGAAGAAGTTCAGCACAGCATCAAGAGGGGAAAATTAATTTTCTAATTCATTCTAAGTCAAGTCTTCACAATTCTCAGACATTTGTCACTATCTCATTATATGATTTTGAATAAGTCATTTTAGCTCTCAATCATAGGAAATAACCCCTCTGTCTAATGGCTTTATAAGCCTCAAAAAAGAAAATGAGAAATAAAGATTGATCACACCTCAAAATTATGAAATGAGATATAACCCCAACTACGTTAGACCTAAATTTTATAGTTCTTAAAAAAGTATTTTTCTAAGTCTTATACATTCTACTTTCTAAATAAATCTTATACACTTATTATAATGATTGAATTTATAACTAATTCTCAGTGTTAGAAAAGCAAGTAGCATACTGACAGTTTTCAAATGTACTCTGAACTATGAAAAACAAACTATCTGCAAAGTCACACAATGACAAAGAATTTTTAAAAATGTGAATAATGCCATATAATTACTGCTGTAAATGAATATTAAAGATTTTGTATGTGAAATGAAACATTTAGGATGGCATACTAGATGCTATGCTAAATACATTAACATTTTAAGCAAATGTGACAGTAACAAAATACTATTGGATACATTTGGGGTCATCAAGGAAATTCAAATTACAAAAAGGAAATATGGCTACCTCATTGATAGCTTTATAAGGTATCAATCAGAATATACTGAAATCCTGTAAGACTGAATATAATAGG
Source organism: Camelus bactrianus (assembly GCF_048773025.1). Classification (NCBI taxonomy): domain Eukaryota; kingdom Metazoa; phylum Chordata; class Mammalia; order Artiodactyla; family Camelidae; genus Camelus; species Camelus bactrianus. The sequence goes on along the minus strand of NC_133546.1, from coordinate 51,080,547 downwards.
TAATAAAAAAATCAAGTTACAAAGCACAAATGCTTAAGTGCGTGGTTCTCCTTGATGGGTTCAGCTAACTGTAAAGACTGTCAAGCAGAAATGAAATAAGCTTAACAGCAATTCTAACATAAAATTTTACTGAAGAACATGCAGAAGCTTATATATCCTTTTAAAATGTTATTATGACAGAAAAAGTTTTGTATAACTACTCAAGATACTGTCACTTGACAGCATGAGCTAACTTGATTTTTATTTTATGATATACTCTGTACTAAGCATTTTCCACAACAGCCCCAAAAAGAGAATTTAATTTACAACTATCCTCACCCTAGCAGACAGTACACTATACCCACCTACTTCTCAACTACTTTACATTTCCTTGTAATAAGAACAGAGATAAAGTAGGGTGGGTATGTATCTGCATAAAAAGATTCAAAGAAAATCAGTATGAAAGCTAGAAAGTGCTAAATGGAAAGAAGCTATTGCTCCCTAAGACCAAGATCGTGATTTTGTGGAATAAAGAAAAGGACAGGATGTCAGTTACTAATGTAGCTTAATAAAGAACACAAATACAATTTGGTAGTTTCAAGAGAATTCTGAAGGATCATTAACACAATTATATCAAAAGATATAAATGGATGAGAACAATGATAAAGTAACAAGAGTCTAAAGATTCTTTTCTTCAACAGTTGCCTTTTCCCTGTGCAAAAAACATTTAAGGAAAATAATTTTAGTGCATGTACACAAAAAAACTCTACTTAAAATATGTTGGTTGTCAGCTTCTTTACCACACTCCTTAGAAAAAGTCAGTCTATGTGTTTAAATGCCTCAAATTTTCTATAGTGTAATTATTCTTCTTAGTAGCAACATTAATAGTGATCTAGCATAGACTAAAAGAGTAAAAGCTGTTTGAGAAGAGTAGAAGGTATTTCAGGGTAGACTAATAGTTCAAAGTTTTTAAAATAATTCAAATTTAATATTTGGTTTTAGGTTAAAAAGCATGTTGCTTCTCAAAAGTTATTATAGTAGAATAAAATTTGTGTATAAATGTCATACCAAAATGAACATAATGAAACTACTAGACAACACTAACTCATCACCTACAGCTTTCAAAAACAAGTATGTGAAGGTGGAGTCATTCCGAACTTTTCATTAATAAATTAACACTATTAAAAGGTGGAATCAGTCAGTAAGTATCTCCATATTAGCACTTAGAAAACTGACAAAATGGACACAAAATTCTCAGAAATTACATCACAAGATTAGATATTTAAACTCATTCCTTTTCTTCTAGCAGATACTCATTTTAAACACTCCTTAACTTTGACTTACTGCAATATCTGATCAAGCACTGCTTAAGAGGTGGGAGTCCTCTTAGAGTAAGGCCGTATAAGTGTTCAAAACTCTTAAAGAACCAAGAGACTTGCAGAAAGACAAAGTGGCTAAATTCAATACATCAAAGTTTCTAGACATCTCAAAGCAACTCCAGGCAATTATCAGTAATCAAAGTCTAGGATAAAGAAAATCCATAAGAAGTTTTGGATTTAAATCAAGGCTGTTTTATAATTTCCTTTTAGTGCCACACTCATAAATGTTAGGAAAAGGTGACATCCCTTACACTGAAGAACGATACTGATTTGAAGAAGGGTGTCTAATTTCTTATGCTCACGTACTTTTTAAAAATTCCAAACTATTTTTAAGGTTGGCAAGGAACATTTGAGTAAATGTAAGAAATTCAGTTTTCCTACTTATCACTTAAAACCTAAGGTTGGTATCAGTTGTCCCATAGTAAGTAAGGCTTTTGTTGTTGTTGTTGTTGTTGTTGTTGTTGTTGTTGTCTTCCTTGACAGCTCTGATTCTTCTAGGATTTTCAACTGTATGTAATACATGGCAATATAAATGTTCAATTTGCTGGGTGTGATAACCATACTGCAGTTAAGTATAAGACTGTTATTATATGCTGAAGATTTTACAGCTGAAGTAGTATGACATCTGCAACTTCCAGTCACTGTTCGGCAAAAATTTGAAACGTAGGAAAATGTGTGTGTGTGTTTGTGTGTTCACATGTGCATACTCACGTGTGTGTGGGTGTGGTAGAGACTGATAATGAGAGGAGGGAAGAAGCAAAATGTTAATGATTGGTGAATTTACATGAAGATTATGGGAGTATTTATTGTACTATCCTTGAATCTTAATACAGGTTTGAAAGTTTTTAAAATAAAAAATTAGCTTAAAAATTATAACACTACTTGACCCATAGTAAGCACTATATATACGTAGTTGCTATAAAAAAAAATCTGTCTATCCAAATCTTCTGCCAAAAAAACACCATATATAAACATAAATAGAATCTGATACAACAGCCTATTTAGGGTATTGATATTTATTTTATAAACTGACATCACTAAGATCTACTTAAAAGAATGATATCAGTATATATACATAATAGACCAAAGGATATTAAAAGTATAACTATATTAAAAAGACTGCTAACCAATAAATTTTTCCTTTAAATAAAATTATCACTTAATACTTTCTTACCTTGAAGAGCCTGCAACTTATGATCATTTGAAGAATTAAGAAATTTGTCCACAATTGTAATTCTGTTCTGGAGGAGTTTCTCAATAAGTTCGAGTCCATCAGGTCCCAGCAGTTCAAACAGCTTACAAGAGGAGGAAAATCAAAACAACCTTAATTACCTCAAAATTAACTTTTTTCAAGTTATTTACACCCTATTCAACAGAGCTATGAAGCTAAACTAACACAGAAGAACCTACAAAGTACTTAGAAAAAAAATCATTTAAAAAAACAACTTAGGAAAGAAAAATAACTTCTCGCATTGCTAAGAAGCTATCTGCAATTATATAAAGAACATGATTCAATTTTTAAAATAATTATGATTTATACACGAAACTCTAAATCGCAAAATAACAAATTATTACACCTGGTTTTCCTTGGTATAACTAAGGGAAATTCGAATGCTTTTTAACATTCTATTCTTGTTTTCCCAAATAGAGTGCAGAGCAGAGTCCCAGTTTCTTTCTTTCTTTTTTTTTTTTTTTTTTACAACTTACTACGTAAGAGCTATCCTTTTTGAGTTAAAAAACCACTAGAATGTTTTAATATAAATTATGACTGGCAAAATTTTTAATGCTTGATAAATAATTAATTGTATAATCTTTATTAAATTTTATGATTTTTTTCATGCTTAATTAATTTTAATGCTTTTTATATGTGAAATCTGAAACACAATACTGCAAGGGCTTTATGTAACTTTACTGAAAAGTTTTCATGCATATCTTACTCTCCTATGAAGAGAAGTTGCCAAAGATTAAGTTCATTCCAAAGTCAGAGAACCAGATTTAGGATTTAGAGACTTTCAATTACATAACTGTATAAAATAACTGTTACAGAAAGCCTTCAGATTTCCTCAAGTATGGTCTGGGGATATGTATTTTCCTGTCCAGAAATATTATACTCTAATTTTACATGTGAAGATTTTATTTTAACCAAATTCTAAATGTTCTTGGAGAATCCACACAAATAAAAACATCATTAAAAGTAGAAATTTGTGTTGAGTATATATGACACTAAATATTTGATAAATATTTTCTTTTTTCTAGAGGCCACACAAGGAGAGGCAAGATTAGAACTTACGGAACAGCCTACTGCTTCCATCAAGTACTCAGCTTCTAAAGCAGGGGTGTTTAGAGTTTTACCTCAGAGATTTTGTCTAGGGGTAGAATTAAATCATAAAACAGAAAGAGCTCAATTTCTTCCAAAGAAATTGACCTCACCTGCAACCAGGACAGGAAGTTGAAGGCCAAGGGCTGTCTCAAAAACAGCAGAGGTTGTGATGAACCGCAATTAGGAAAAGATTCACAGATTCAACAACTAGGTTGCAGGAGAGAACTGAGGGAAGAGACAATGGGGAGGAGTCCTCTTAGGGTGAGAATAAATATCAACCCTGACCTCTAGAATTACTCCTTCAAAGGGGCCACAAATTTACTGAATTAGTTTGTATAGCAATTTATGCCCAAGGGCATTTTTGCAAATAAAAGAGCAGTCATTGGTAATAACAGCTGAGTGTGGTCCACAGGGACCAGTAGAAAAAGGTCCTGACAAAACTAGCTTTATCTCAGAATGAGTATGGGTATACTCACAGGCGTGCCTCCCTAAGGACCTTCAGAAGCTCAACACTGTGGGGTGCGGGGAGGAATTTTCTGCACTAAAATAACCCATGGTCACTAAACAAATAAACAAGCAAATAACAATAACAAGCCCTAGAGGTGGTAGAATAGATGAAATGAACAGATTCCTAGAAAAACACAAACTATTAAAACTTACTCAAGACAGACAATCCGAATAGACCTAAAACAGTGAAGGACGGAATTAGTAAAAAACAAACAAACAAACGCACAAAGGAAAATCCTAATCCAGATGGCTTCAATGGATTTCTACAAAGCATTTTAAGAAGTTAATACCAATTTCTCATAAATACTTCCAAAAAACAGAACAGGAGAGAACCCTTCAAAACTCATTTTATGAAGTCAGCATTACTCTGACACCACAACCTGACAAATACATTGTAAGAAAACTACAGACCAGTATCTCTCTGGAATATGAACACAAAAATCCTCAATGAAATACTAGCAAACCAGATCAAATCCAGCAATTTATAAAAAGAATTACATAAAATGACAATATGAGATTTATGTCAAGAATATAAGGTTGGTTCCATGTCAGAAAATCAATCTATGTATTACATGATACCAATAGAATAAAAAACAAAAAATCACATGATCAGCTCAACAGATGCAGAAAAAACATTCGACAAAATCCAGCACCCTTTCATGATAAAATACTCAACAAACTAGAACTAGAAGGGAACTTCCACAAACTGACAAAGGGCATCTATGAGAATCCAACAGTTAATATCATACTTACTGATAAAATACTGGATACTTACCCACTTAGAACAGAAATAAGACAAGAAAGTCTGCATTTGTGACTTCTACTGAACACTGTACTGGAGATTCAAGCCAGGGCAATTGGGCAAGAAAAAGAAATAAAAGGCATCCAGATTGAAAAGCAAGAAGTAAAACTATTTGTAGATCACTATGATCTTCTATGTAAAAATGACTAAAAGATGTACAAAAGTACTTTTAGAATTGATAAACAAGTTTAAGTTTTCAAAAGGTGTACCAAGACCATTCAGTGAGGAAAGATCAGTCTTTTCAGTAAATGATGTTGGGACAACTGGCAAGCCACATGCAATAAAATGAAGTTGGACTCATACCATACACAAAAATTAAATCAAAATGGATCAGTGATCTAAATGTAACAGGTAATTTATAAAACTCTTAAAAGAAAACACAGAAGCAAATCTTCATGTCCTCAAATTTGGTAAAGGATTATTAAATATGACATCAAAAGCATAAGCAACAAAAGAAAATGGAGATTTGGACTTCATCAAAATAAGAAACTTATTTTGGCAGTGAATAAAATGACTCACAAATTAGGAGAAAACATTTTCAAATAAAGTATCTATTAAAGAATCTACATCCATAATATATATAAAAAATTCTTACAAATAATAAAAAGACAACCAGTGAAAAATAAGCAAAGGATTTGAATTTAAGGAAAATATATAAATGGCCACTAAGTATGTGAAAAGATACTTAACATCATTAGCCATCAAGGAAATGAAAATCAAACCTACAAGAACCACCAGAAGGGCTATTTTGTTTTTCAATGGAGAAGAATAGGTGTTGGAAAGGATGCAGAGAAAACTGGAATTCTCATACACTGTTTGTAGGAATACAAAATTGTGTAGCCATTGTGAAAAAAGTTTCCTGGTTCCTTAATAAGTTAAACACAGAATTACAATGTGACTCAGCAACCCCATGCCTAGGTATATATCCAAAGGAATTTAAAACATGTCCAAACAAAAACATGTGCACAAATAAGGCTATTCACATAGCCAACAGGTAGAAACAACCCAAATGTCCAGCAACTAATACATGGATAAACAAAATGTGGTATAACGATACAATAGAATATTACTAAGCCATAAAAAAGAATGAAGCAGTTTGTAACATGGGTGAACCTTGAAAATATTTTGCTAAGTGAAAGAAGACAGTCATAAAAGGCCATGTATTATATGACTCCACTTATATGAAATGTCCTGAACAGGAAACCCTCTAGACACAGAAAGTAGGCTGGTGATTGTTTAGAGCTTGCAGTGTAGAAATTAGGGGGATAGTATCTAAAGACAGGATTTCTTTCTGAGGTGATGAAAATGCTCTAAAATTGACTCTGGTGATGGTTGCACATATCTATGAATATATCCAAAACCACTGATTTATACACTTTAAATGGGTAAACTATACTATATGTGAATTATATATCAATGAAGCTTTTTTTTTTAAATTATGAACCAAAATGACTTAAGATAACAAAAGTAACCAACAAATTGCTTAGGGCTGAAAGATAAAGATTAAATACAGTTTTCCCAATAAGAATTCTGAGTATTTTGAAATTCTGTTAGACATAAGCCCCATGCTTAAGGTAAGGGTGATATTAAAGAAAAAGCAAATTCAGAAAAAATAAATGTAATACATACCTACATAGTTACTTTCCCACCCCAAACTGCAAACAAGCTGTAGTAGGAAATGCATTCAATATACCACATGAAATGTCTTTAATATTCTATCAATGCCCAAACAATGTATTAATTATTAAATTGAGAACTTTTCCTCCATAAGAAAATAATTTACCATCGCAGTTACCCTTACATATATTCTCAGCTACTCAAGGTTATTTACTTTGAAATATAATGTTGACAGATGATAAATTAGAGATCAGAAAGTTTTAGTTCAACCTAAGTTTAGGAAACGACCAGTGTTTGACCAGTGTTTTTAGAAGATAACTGCTAATGTAATGTCTCAGGTGTAGAATCACAGCACAAAAAGCATGTTATTTATTAAAAATAACACACCTAAGACCTAGCAAAAGGGGCAAGAAGGCTGTTTTGCTCTGAGTAGCAGGACCTCCATAACCCCAAATGAAGAATCCACAGCAGAATTCTAAGATTAAAACAACCCCAAATTATACTTTCCCTAACATTTGCCATTTTCATCCACATGGAGAGCAGGGGCAGTTATCATTCAAGATTTGCACTAAAAACTAATCTGGCACCAAGACTGACTATTTGTGAAGGTACAGATGTCTGGATTACTGTTCTATACACTGACACAAGTTCCAGAAGCTATCAAATTGAAAAAAGGAGGGAAAAGTTAACTCGGTATAGAAACAGACATCAACTTCAGAGTTAAAAAAAAAAAAAGAATGCAGCTCTTAAACAATAAAAAGCCAGGTTTCACTACCCTGGGTAAAAATTAAGGATATTAGATTTAAAGGAAACACAATAGGAGCAGACAGGTAACATCCTTTTCCTGGTAGATTTTGTTAAAGCCATTATTATCTATTAAGGCACTTCTCAATAGACAAAGGTGCTTAGAGTTCTCACTGTTCTTATAAATCCTTTTCCATTAAATTAAATTATCAAATTAAAGTAGTTCTTCATTAAATTAAAATAATTAATGGAAACAGTAAAAAAAATTAACCAATAGAGTTTGTTCCTGAGATGCCAAAAAATATGTATATTCTTCAGAACACAGACTAACTTTAAAACAGCATTACTTCCTTGTTCCTTACACTTTTAACAGATGAATGCAGTCGTGAATCTCTCAGAAAAGGTAATCTCTACTTTCCACTATATTGAGTTATATCATTTTCATTCCAATAGGAACAATGCTATACTGGATGCTATGTCCTAGCACAGTATCAAATGAATCACAAATATTATACCATTATAAAAGCAAAACATAAAATAATGAAAATCTTTAAATAATATACCATGTAAAACTGTGCTATAAATCTTATAAAATCGGTAAGAAAAAAAGAGATAAAATGGGCCTAAATAAGAACTATAAATCTGTTTCCAAGAAGAGGTATGCAGAGGTGTACTGAGGGTTTGTGAAACTACAGAAGAAACATGAGAAACATACTTGTATTACAGCTGTACTCAAAGAATCAGATGCAAAACAGTATTTCCAAGTAAAATGCAATTTTGGTCATGTTAATGTCCTATTTGAATCCTACTTCTCAGCTTAGTCAAAAAGCATTGAACAAATATATTACTTAATCTCTAAAACAGGCTTTAAAACAAATAAAATTTGAATATTTATAAAAGGTTTGTTAGTTCCATTCTGTTTCCATCTAATCAATAAAATACTTCATTAAAAGTCAGATTATAGTAAGTCTATCTGAAGTTCCAAAATGACCTCTTTCAAATAAGAAACCAACTATTCTCCGTATCAGTCAATGGGCATTATGAAAACTAGCCAGTGATACACAGTAGGCATAATATCTTGATGTGAGTGAGGTATCTTTTTGGATAACAAAATGGTTCAGTGGATCAAGGGTTTAATCTCAATATCGAGATCACCCACTAAAGCTGTTCTTCAGAGACTGGCTATGGCTCTGTCCTGTTCAAAATTTTGTCAATAATATATAAACTGGAAGACATATTAAATCAAATTTGTTTAAGTGTTAATGTAGGATATGATAGAATCAAGATTTTTAAATTTTCTAAATAGTATGATATAATTTGGCCAGACCTAAAGAGAAGTAATAGAGATAAATATAAAACCCCACAATTAGGTTTAAAAAGCTGCATACTTGTGCGAGATGAGGAAATATCATCCTAGCAAATAAACAAATAAATTCCTAAGAAAAATCCTGTAAGAGTAGGGGATTGGTTGTTTGCAGGCTCAAGAGGAATAAAAAATGCAACGAAGGCTAGGAAAAAATTTGATGCAGTAGTAGTAATCTCAAAAACTCCATTTAGCATCTCAAAGGATACTACATTGATTGAACCATGAAGTGTTGAATTAAATTATAATCCATACTTTAAAAGAAGGTTACAATAAAAAACTAAACCATAGAACATGAAAAAAAGTAAAAATAAGATATATCTATGTAAATTTTTCCAACAGCAGATCTGTTAGTATCTACTATCCAATCTAAGTGAAGGATACTCAATCATAGATTTGACAAAGATAATGAATATTATTCTGGCCCCATCTTCCTCAATGCATCATTCCACCTTGCTAAATATTCCTTATTCTTCTTGAAATATACTTTTCCTTTGATATCCTCGACACACCATTCTTTTAATATGTATCCTACCACTCTGGCTGCTACATTCCTGTCTCCTCTCCAGGCTCACTTTAATTATTAAATGTTGGAGTTCCTTAAGGTTTAATCCTAAATTTTCTCTTACATTCATTCACTCCATATTCTCTCTGGAGCTGCTCACATGCAAGCCCTTACCTTCCACCAGCAAGCATAAGCTGAAAACTCTTAAATTCACATATCCTTTCCAGATCTCTGCTCTGAGCTCCATTTATCATCTCCACTTGGAGGTCTCAAGGCCTTCCAGAATTCTACACGCTCAGAAGTATCTCTTGGTTTCCCAGCGCTTCACCCTTTTCTAAGTGTTCTCTATTTCCAAGAATGGCATTGCCCTCCTAGTTACACAAATCAAAACTAAAGATGCATCCTTATTACCCCATCACACCCAATCCTATCCATCACCCAATTCACTCTCAAGATCTCCTGATCTTAATTACTAAACAGATTTCAAGACTTTCCGCTTGTCTGTGTCAAGCTCCCTAACACTTACTGCCTGTACCACAGGTTTCCTAAATGGTCTTTGCACGTTGATCCAAAACACATTTCAATCCATTCTCTACATAGCAACCACAGCAGATTTTATGAAATGCAGGTCTGATCAATGTATACTACCTCCTCTCCACCCCTTGTTAGCAAACTCTCCAATAGCTTTCCTTGTTCTAAAGATGAAGTATTAAACTGAACACAGAATCAGAACCTCAAAACATCACAAAGTGCTAAGATTCAAAAATACTGAAGTATATTCAATCACACTGCTCTGACTTTCTAGAATACAAATAATTACTAGTAATATTTCTATTATGAAAGTTTTTTTTACAATGTAACAGTTTTATTATATGGGTATAGCTTATAATCAATATCTACATTTAATATAATAGTTTTCTCTGAAAATGTTATTAAATGAATGGTGTTTCTGAAAATTTTCAGTCCATTACAGAATTTAAGAAAATACAGATTAGGTATAATCCACTGATACCAACAATGCTCATATTTTTTTAAACATCTTCTGTGCAAGTGCATTCTAAGTCAGCAACCCACTCATTATTTTATACTACTCCTTGTCAGTCAACTTCATAACTTAGCAAACTTATAATATAATAACTAGCAACACACAGCAGTTTAGCTTAGGAGAACATCAACCAGGGCTCAAACCATGAGCCTACTGTTCACTAACTTTAGGACTTTAGACATCTTCTCTTAGCCTCCATTCACGTGTATGGTGGGAATAAGAGTTCATACATACCCCTCAAAGGGCTGTGATGAGAACTAAATAATGTACATAAATGTTTCTGACACAGTGCCTTACATATAATAAGTAATTAACTTTAGGTGTTTAGTGTTATTAAAATAAATGAATTACAACCAAGTAAGAGAGTAAGAAAAGTACAAAAATAATTTGCATCATAGTGAGAATGACAACAATACCTAATAAGTGTACACTACTTATGTACCAAGCAAGTAACTGTTTTACATCTAAAGTATATATTTCCACAGTCTCCATCTGAAGAAATATTCAATGAATATTTGCTAAATAGACATTATACTGATGCATTTATTATTTAAAAGCAACCTTGATAGAATAATAATTCAAAGAAAACATCACAAAAGTATGTAATATTCAACTATCACTTGTCAGGAAGTAAAAGAACAACACATAAATACTAACAAACATATCTGATATACATGTTCAGCATTTTTTTTCATGAAAAGTGTGCTCATGATTGTAGCATGTGCATGCAGATATTCTAACTCTAATTTCTGCTGGTACAATCATTCTTGGTTCAATGGTGAAATTAAATACAATATACTCTAGTGCTCTGTAAAAAGGAGCAATAGGTTTAAAATCATTGCTTCAATTAAAACTTTAATCACTGGTTAGATCACAGCTTCCTTAACCTTCCTGCCAACCACCAGTATGTCTTCATTTCAGTCTGTTACATACTAGAACCAGATGAATCTCCCTTATAGTCAGCTTTCACATATACCTTCCCACGCAACTACAATGGGGTCATCTAAGCTCAGTTTGGAAGGGACCTTAGAGGACATCTAAACAAAGCTTCCATAAAAGCAATAATTACTGCCAAGGGAAGCAGAATAATAGGGCAGTTGAGAACATGGGGTTGGATTCAGAACTAAGTTTATCAGTTCAGTCAATTCCTAGTTATAGGACTATGGGCAACTTTCTTAAGCTCTCTAAGCCTCAGCTTTCTTGTCAGTTAAAAGAAATCAGCACGATGTCTGACAACAAGTGCTCAATAAATACTTATTGCTGTTATTGACATTTTTTCCCTGGCTAATGAACATCTAGCATACTTCTACCAGCAGGAAACTCTTATAAGGCAACTCGTGCCACTGCTAGAGAATGCTACTTGTCAGGAAATCCTTCTGTATATTGAGCCCAATCAGTCTCACTGTAGCTTTCATCTATCACTCTGGCTGTGGCCTCTGAGATTACAGAGAATGATCTCAGTAACATTTCTACAAGACAGCCCTTCAAATGTTTGAAGGTAAGGCCAAGTAAAGTATTAAGCATACTTCACTCACAAGTCCTCTCTTTCCCAGGTAAACATACATCAATTCCCTACTATCAGTCATATAACTTGGTTTCAAGATGATTCTTCATCCAGGTTCACTTAGAAAAGTAACTTCTACTGAGCCTCTTTTTAAAAAAATGGCACCCAAAACTTAACATAATATTTCAAATACAATTAGATCACAGAGAAAAAAACAACTCCTGACTAGATGTTAAACTTTTCTAAATATAGCATAAGTTGGTAACAACATCATACTGTTGGCCCAAACTGGATGTGTAGCCAAGTAAAAACATTTGGTTTTAGGTTTTTTCCACATAAATTCCTAGAAAAGATTCCCATATCCTGTAAATATAGCAATTTCAAATGAATCCCTTATAAAGTTCATTTTCTTCTTGTTTCTTCTTTTTAGTCTTTTGAGAGCTTTCTAAATCCAGAATCTGGTATTTACCGTATCAGTAAACACTATCAGTGTTGAGTCTATCTTGAACACAAATTCATTAACCATGCCTTTACACTAATTTTTGATTAAAGTATGGAGGACAGGACACAAGTTTAAAATAAAACAAACAAACAAACAACAACAACAACAAAAACCCTGCAGGATGACCTGACTCCAAATTGGCAATGAACCAACATTTTGGGTAAGGTTTTTCAATCAACTATTAACTCCATTAACTGTATTACTCACCGGCTGACATTTTTCTATCTTGTTTGTCTAATTTAAAATCTTCACTATCTAATACTGTAGCCACTAGTCAAATAAGGCATTTATATTCCAAGTAATTACAATTAAACAAAATTTAAAATACAATTCCTCAGTCACATTAGCCACATTTCAAAAGATGAACAGCCAAATATGCCTGGTGGTTACCATGTTAGAGAGCAAACAGAATATTTCAATCTTCACAAAAAGACAGCACTGGTTTAGAAGATATTTTGATTCTACTTAAAATGCTCTCTTGAGATCTAGATAGAATATGTTTATATAGCATAATCTATCTAGTTGCATTATACAAACTACTAAGTTAGATATTTTTTAAAGCATGTCATAGATTTACATTAGTTTATTTATTTTTTATTTCATTAAATTCTGCTCTTTACATAAGTTAGCACATCCATAAAAACACACAAAGAAGTCCTATACAGAGATACGCTGAAAGATTATACTAAATTGCACATTTCTCATTTTTATTTGTTACCTTTTCCAACTTTCCTATCATATTAAAAATATTTTATTTAATCAAAAAAATTTATTTTATTTTTAATACAAGACAGATTCTAATTTATCTTTTTTTTAACTTTTTGTCTTCTAAGGACACAAAGCATCACTAAATTATAAATAAAAATAGGTTTTCACACATTAACCAGATTTGGAATGAACACCAGAAATTATATACACCAAAAAATTCCCTATCATGTAGATAAATCAGCTGATAACTAATAGTTAAAGGACCAATGATCAGACAATTTAAACTTTTCCTCTATCAAATCTTATTTTTCAAATTAAAAACTTTTTTTTAATCAAACATGATTTAACCAAATGGGAATCATGCTAACCTAAGAAAATCTTATCACTGAAAAGACTATTTCAGTAACAGTAATATTAATAATTATTATTAGTTCATAAGAGCAATAAAGTGTTTTAACAATTCAATCATTTGAGTTAATAAGCCAATTCCTTGTCCTAATATCTAATTGGGACTAGTTAAGAGGGATGAAGATAAAATAAGTACAGAATGTCCATTATTTTCTTTCCAAGTAGAAGAGCCATGGATGGCATTTTTGAACTAAGCTAGTTAGGAAAAGCAATAGCTTGTAAACAAATTTAAAATTTGCTTGAGCATGTAAGTGGCCACATTTACAAAATGGAGCAAGCGAGTGAAGTATTACTTTTCAAGTAAGCTTATTTCTTTGTATATCAAAAGAAAATGAGCATTTTTCACACAAAGCAATACCTGTAACTTCTGAAATACACACCTAATATTTGAATGAGAATTATTTGTTATATTTCATCGTAGATTGATAATATGCAAGCAATAATGTTTAGTCTCTTTCCTTATTGGCACAGAGAATAAAAATCACAGAATTTATCAGGGGACCTTTCTATCTGGGAGATTTGCAAGGCACTAAACTCTCTATACAGAAATTGAATCCCTAAAAATACTATACTACACATCACTTTTTTCTGGGTATCAGTGAATATATAAAATGTATAAGTAATGAAGTTATGAGAATCAGGTACTCATATAAAACTAGAGACAGGGTTAAATGTACCAAAATACACAAAATATGTGTAAGGCTCAACAACAGTATAAGTAACAAGTTTCTGGTCTGAGGTCTTTCTAAAGAATTTTTCTTTTTTTCTTTTTTTTTTTTTTTTTACTTTCTTTTCTTTTTTTTTTTAACTTTCTTTTCTTTTCTCTTTTTTACTTTCTTTCTATCTTTTCTGTTCAGTTTTTTTGGGGGGGTCCTTTTCTTAAATCAAAATACTTAAAAGGGCTATAGTTAATTTATTCTTATTAACACAATTATCATGATTAATTTTCCATTACCTTGAGCAAATTTAAGAAATCAATTTTAACCCTAAGGAGAAAGAATAGTCAAATAAAATGTTTATTGGTCACTGACTGTGCGAGTCCAATTGGCATGTACATTCTATATACTGAATTTATTTATTCTACTAACTTTCAAGTTTTAGAATGTTTATAAACAGCAAAACCCTTAAAAAGTTTGCCATAATAAAAAATACGATGATCCTACAAGAATGATCAGTTATTTCTCTAAAATAGAAAACTAAACTAAAATACATTTTACTTTTAAATTTCTTCTTAAAACTATCTTGAAAAGATCCATTCCCTTTTATGCTAAAGATATGAAGGAGATCATTTTCTGAAAACAAGTATCAGATGAAATTAAGATGAAAAAGAAGATATGGCACAAAATTCATGCTTGAATCCACCTCCTCTGGTAAAACAAAAAGAGAAAAACCTAAAAGACACATCAAACTTAAAAACAAGAAAAATATCTCCCTGGATGAGAAACAGAGAAGGGGGAAAAAAAAAGGTAAAACACCGAGTGGGGCTAAAGAGACAAGCTGGGCTCCAGTTCTGGACAGCAAGGCTACAAATCTGGCTCCTGTGGGATAACGGGATAACCTAGATGAAAAATGTTCCAAATAAAGTGAGATGTAGAGCTAGGCTTAGCTGAAGCCAGTGTGTACATGGGGCTCCGCTGATCATGAGAAGAGGCTGAAAAGAACTCCTACCAAAATGATACCTGGGGCCACAACTACTATAGGAATCTAAGACGGGAGGGGGAGAAATGTAGAGGAGAGAAGCTACAAATCAGTATCAGCGTAAGAATTAAAATTCCCAAACATACGAAGAAACGTTAACTAAAAATGATAATCAATTTAACATCAACATGAAACTTAAGTTCATTCCAGTAGAATGTAATGTGGAACAATGTAAACACTTTCAATCATGTACTACAATGAAGTTCAAAGAGATCAAGAAGGCAGTTGCTTAAAGTAAAAGAATTTATGAAACAAAAGAGGATATATTAGAATGTTCTATCTTTTCTGCTCAATTTTTCTGTAATCTTAAAGCTGCTCTTTAAAAAGTGCACTGATTTTTTAAAAAATATGATAAATGATTCCAGAAAAAAATAATTTTAAAGTTATATCAATCAAGGTGATTATTCTCTTACTGCTGATAAATATTTGTAAAGTTAAAGAATTACATACACTTGTGGTTTAAACAAAAACTACCTAGTAAAATGCCTTACATATAAAAGATGTTTAACAAATCTTTGTGAAGGAAATGAGTAAGTAATGAAAAGAGGGAATTAACAATCAATATGTGTAGGGTCATTTTCTAACAGTATTAGTTATCAGGTCATAAAACTGAATTCTCATTGGGATCTATTTTATTGTTCGGATACAATAAATGGGGCTTGAGGTCACTCTATACTTTGAGTATTTCAAATGTTATCATGATTATTATTGATAGCATAAGAAAACAAGTAGTTGTAAACAGATTAAAAATTTAAAGAAGAAGCCCATTTTCAATGTGAAACAAATACATTTGTTATAACTGGGTATAACTACAAGGATATCATGCTTGTCCCAATGTCTTACTTATCTGAAGATCGGAAGACTGCCAGATGTCTTATTATTTAAAACTAACACCTGCTACAGGAAAAAAAGCTGAAACGTATGTGGAAAAAAAGCTGAAACGTATGTGGAAAAAAAATAAAGGGAAGAGCAACAAAACCAAAAGCTGGTTCTCTGAAAACAAACACTTCTCTATCAAAAATGAGAAAGTAGAGAAAAAACAGACAGGGGCAACATAACTAAAAACTACCATAAAAAATTTTTTTTTGTTTTTTAAGAAGACATGTATTACTTTAGAGCGAAAAGCTTGAATACTCAGATGAAATGGCTAATTTCACAGAAAAATGTAACTGTCAAACTTAATTTAAGAAGAAATGGAACATCTGAATAAACCAACAACTACTGGAATACCTGAACTGGCAACTAATGTCTGCCCTCCAAAAAGACACCAGGCCAGGCAGTTTTAGAAGCGTACTAGCATCAAACTTTCATAAAGGAGATAATTGCTTTCCTATAGAAACCTTTTAAAAAACAGAAAAAGAAAGGTCCAGAAGTTATAATATTTTATGAAGTCAGAATAACCTTAGGTGTTAAAACTGAGTAATTCACAAATTCTCTACTCAGGCTAGGATTCTAGGCATAATAGGAGGATCAAAACCCCCTGAGATGCACCAGTGCCTATCCAATAAAGTCCCAAGAAAAAGAGAGTGTGTTCTGATTCTCATAAATGAAATTAAAACAAATCCATGTATTTCCCTTTTTAATTTTACCAAGATATGCATTTTAAAACTTGGAGTTGCATCTTCACCTCTACTGTAATAAACAGCATACATTATGTATTACATTAAGCACAGTATCCAAAGAAAAACTATATTCATTTCAGGGAATGTCTTTCTTTGAGATAATGAGTAATTTGAGATTTGCATGTGAAATGAAAAAGATGTGCATACTGAAAACGAAGAATAACCAAGTATGATAAAAGAAAATGTTAACTGAGTAACTCTGAAAAAAGTTTTGAATTAACAGTCCACGTGGAACTGAGTATCTGAATAATTACACAAAGTAGGTATGTTATCCTAAATTGTAAATTATTCTTAGTTTGATTTGTGATATAAAAAAATTATTAAATATTCATACATTCCAAAAGTCTTAACAAAAGAAAATAACCATGGAAATTAGGACAACATTTATTCAGTATTTATTTTTCTCTCTAGAAAAATGTGCTATGCAAATTGTTGCTGCATTGCAGAGAATTAGATAAATTATATTTTCAGAATAACTAATGCTCATTATTTACAGGTACTTAATCTAACACAACACTTTAACGAAGCTAAAATCAAGGTCACTTATCACTTAATAAAAACTACTTGGAATGTGAACACTATTTATTCCTGACATACTATAATTAATTAAATGTATAGTAAGTAAAGTTAAAGCTAGGTACCATTGTATATTAAAAAGCTTACTTTACATTTTCATGCACTTGGCAAATTGATAGCTTCCTTGATCCTTAAAAAGAAAATATGCTGATTTTAATTGCCGTAGAGAAAAGAAATTTACAGCCATCATATGTATGTATGTGTGTGTATATGTGCACATGTACATACAAAACTGAAGAAATTAATGGATTAAATTTTAAATATTTAAATAAACATTTACAGCAATTTCTAAATCTAATAAAGTTATTTATGTTTACTGACAACTAAAACATTATCCAAAAATGTTTTTACTCATCTCAAACACTACTGAAACACAGAAACTTATTCTTTATTCTACTAATAAAATGTATTTATCTTATTTTTCAATATTGATACATTGATATCTCTCTCTATATAAAATCCATATGCTCTTCCAAATTAGTCGTAACAACACTCATTAGAGCAAACACAATTTTCTTGCCCATTCTACTTTTAAATACATGTATGAAAGTTCCAAGAGAAGGCAGCTTAAGAAAGCAAGATAATGGGAATGGGTCGATTAAACTTTCTTAGATTTCCCGTTTTGTTTCCCAAACCTACTTGACACATAGTAAAGAACGAATGAATGAATGAATGAAGTGAGCAAACAGTGCCAAAAACATTCATAAGATGCAATGCATGAAATATGGCAAAATGTCTTACTCCTTGAACAATCATTGTAAGTTTAAATTAACATGTTAATATCTTTTCTTTCAAATCTGTAACAAGATGATATATAACCCCAAGAACTCTTGGGGTTGAAAGGTGTCTTAAAAGTCCCCAAAATCCAAGCCTATACAAATTCCAACAAAGTGATCATTCACCATATCTGACTATATCTCCAATAAAAGGTCTCATTATTTGCCAAAAACGCTAATTATATTTAAAGACAGAAAATTAAAAAGGTATACGTGAGCTGAGATCTGTCTTCATGTACTTTCAGCCCCAAGGTCCCAGTTATAACTCTTTGGCCATCATCCCTCTTCAACATACAGAGCTCAAACATTCTGCCCATCCTTTTATCCCATAATAGCTTTTTCTTGAAAAGAATCACCAAGTGTTCATCATAAAATATTATTTCCAGTTCCTTTCACTGACCTGATCACTCTCCTCTCTATGCCTTCTGCAGGGGATTTAACTCCCTTAAAGTGTAGGGCCAGGTGTAGCCTGTAGAGCCCAAAAATGAAATGAATTATCACTACCCATGTATGAGACCATACTCCTTTAATAAAAATTGTATCGTTTGCTAGGTACATAACACTACTTACAATAGCCAATACATATGGAATATTTACTTTCTGCTAGGCATTAATCTACATGCCTCAAGTGCTTTTATCTTATATCATGTATCTTCACAGTCCCAATCTATATGGTAAGTCTATCACTTTCTCCACATAACAATTAAGAAAACTGCCGCTTAAAGAAGTGACTTGGCCAGGTCAGTTCATAAGCAGGAGATCTAGGACTCATGTATGTGTCTAACCTAAAGTCCATGATCTTAACCTATTTGAATTTGCACTTCCCATGGCTGACTCACACTGAATTTAGTTTTTTCTAATGCTACTGCTAAACTAGATCTTCCTCTCAAAAATGAAGTGTTTCTGGTTACAAGTATATGAACTTATATTTAT
This sequence comes from Camelus bactrianus, assembly GCF_048773025.1. NCBI lineage: Eukaryota > Metazoa > Chordata > Mammalia > Artiodactyla > Camelidae > Camelus > Camelus bactrianus. The sequence goes on along the minus strand of NC_133546.1, from coordinate 51,061,559 downwards.
CTATTTTATCATGTCATATTCAGCCCATCACTCTAACAATCTAAGCCATAAAGAAGGGAATAAAAGCAACATTCCACCAAGATAAAGAAAAAAATACAGCTAGTGCTTTCCCAATACAGACTATAAAACTTAAGAGACCTGTTATAGCAGGTGAAACACTTCAACTATCTTGTCCTTTCTTAAATTTTACATTCAGCTAGAAGTAAAACAAATGGTTCTTGAGTTTTCCTCATAAAAATTTCATCTCTTATAAAGTAAAAATAGGAATGAATAACTTAAAATGGCAGACAATGTAAAAGTACCAAGAATCTGGGGAGAAAATGGCTATATCAGTTTAGAGTATGCAATATGGACATACTCAGATATGTGCCTATAAATTAAATACAGAGAAATGATACATCTGATTCAGATAACATTCTACCTAAAACTAGTGAGACTAAAAAGTAAAAAGATCAAAAAACATGGAAAGTTCAATCATGTCTTGGGGATTGCCTTTCTGAGAATACCAAAAGAAGATTTATAAATGAAAAGATGAATAGATTTCCTATTTGAACACTTAAAACATCTGCAAAAATATTTTCATCTCATTATAAATTCTTAATTAAAAAAAGTAACTCAACTTCAAATGAAAAATTAGCAATTCTCACAAGAATTCAGTAAGTGGCCTACAGATATATGGAAAAAGTCTTTAACTTCAATAGTCATAAAAAAAATGTAACTGAGGGTTAAAACAGTGAGATACCATTTTGCCCCTACTAAACAGGCAAGTTTTTTTTTTTTTAATGTATAATAAACAGGATTGGCAAGAACGTAAATACAGGGATACTCTTACACACTACAGGTAAAAATGTACACTGGTAGATTCCTTCAAGAAAGAATTTTGTCAGTATTTATGGATGTAAAACTTTCACTAGTAGGCATATATTCAAGGGGAAAATACGTATGAATAAATGTACAGCATAAGTCTTTATTTCAATGTGTATAATAGGGAAAAGCTAGATTTAACTTACATCATCAATAGCAGAGTATTAATTTAACACTAGAATATGATGAAAAATATATACTCTGCAGCCATTAAAATTATTATACAATAATTGAGTTACTATGTTGAATACCTAAAACTAACATTACATTGCAAATTAATTATACTTCAATTTCTAAAATTATACAATGTATTGTATATCTTATTGTCATAAAAATACACACAGAAGTGTTAAGTAATAAAAAAAAGCATTACATATACTATATGACCCATCTTTTAAAGTGCTTAAATATTTTTGAAATATATACTCCAAAATACTTGCAGTGGCCATGACTAGATGGTAGTGAGAGTACAGATGGCTCTTTCCTACATGTCGTGTATAAGTGTGGTCTAAAATTTCTACAATGACATGTTTTTCAAAACTAGCAAAATAAATCTGTGTTTTAAAAAAGGTAAAATTAAGAAATGAAATGGCATAAAAAACTAAAATTTCCACCACAATCCTGAAAAAATTAGAGAAAAAAACTAGATTCTAATAAAACACTATAGCTATGCAATAAGCCATAAACTGAACAAATTAGAGGTACACGAGAGGAAATATGGTGGCAAAAACCACAATAAAAACAAGTGTATTTACACATGTATGTTTTTAAAATCCATAAGAAGTGTCTAGTAGGTTAAATCTCTAACAACAACAACAACAACAAAAAAAATCCAGGCACATAAAAATGAGAGAAATAACAAAAAGAATTCTCTTATCAATGTTTGAAGCAAGGAAATAAAACCTGGACACGTTCCTCCTCAGGGAAGTCAGAGAAGCAAGTCCATCCTCACTTTGCATGCATCTTCTCCTACAGACACTATTAGCTTGAAAGAGCAGAACAAATACCACAAATATCGAATGCTACCTGTGGTAATGGAGAAATTAGTAAGGAATCACCTAGCTTCTTCAAACAAACAAGTTCAGGTATTCAGACCTTGATGAATCATATTCCAAGATTCAAGAACTACAGATTTGATGTAAGAGTCACTGCCATCTTTGAGAAATACTGAAGGAAAATAGAAGCTCCAGATGAAAGCAAAATCCCCCAATTTGAAAAAAGGATAAAAATGATGTGTTGTGAAAATTATTTAACTATAAGCTTAATATCAACACATGTAAATGGAATGAACAAAGAACAGGCTTCATAAGTAAAGGCATGGCAGAATAGTCTTAATTCTTATTCCTGAAATTATTTAGTTAGTTGTTCTTAGATTGGAAAAGCAACTGAAAGTCTGATACCTTTGAAGACAAGATGATGAAAGCATTCTATGTGTCAATACTGTTAGATCTACGGAGCACTGAACAACTGCATCCAAATTGTTCAGATAATAAATTAATGTCAACATAGAGGAAAACTGAAGGAATTTTACCCTTAAAAAAAAAAAAAGACTAAGGAGGAGAAAATAAAACTGCCATCACACAGTCTAAAACATAGTCATTTAAAAGAGTAGACATCTATAACTTTGCTGCCCCACGTACAGATACAAGACTAAATGGTAGATGTAAATGGAGTAGTTAGCAGTTCAGCACAAGTAATTACAAGAGGACTATTCAAGAAAGGAATAAGATGTCTCTTGGAAAAACTCTTCACTAGAATAAATAGACCATATTATATGGGCACCATTTGGATATACTGGGTGGAAAAATTCTATGATTCTAAATATTCTCTAAGTCTCAAAGTATAATTATATCCAAGGCAGATCTCCAGTCAGACTTGGGGTAGGGGAAGGACTCTTCTGATAATTTGATGTAAAGACTACAGGCAAAGCAACACATATTCAGTCCTCACAGCTGAAGGGACACTATTTGAATTCTCACCTGGTTGAATTTGGTGTCCTTATAGTTCAGCAGTGCTAAGACTACTAAAAAGAATGTACAACACCTAACAGATGGAAAACCTTTTCATAAAGCATTAATGTTAATCATTCAGCTCAATAATATTTTAAATTCCCTACTCTGGGTACCTAAAACAACACTGTAGACTCCTTGCCAATGTAGTATACATATTAAATCAGTGGTTTTCAAAATGTGATCTGGAATCTCCAAGATCCTTTCTGGAGGTCCAGAAAGCATTACAATTTTTTGTTTTAATATCTAATACAATAAATATCAAAAGAACATACTGGTAAACAACATAAAGAAAAGCTCTGTGAGGTCCTCAGTAATTAAGAGTGTAAAGGAGTTTTGAAAACAGAAAGTTTGAGAACCACTGTATTAAACCATGCTAATTACTCTACATCAAAATTTCAAAGGATGCTGGAATCGTTTATCATGCAAAATATGAAAACGAATATATGTACGTATATGTATGATTGGGACATTGTGCTGTACACCAGAGACTGACACATTGTAATTGATGATACTTCAATAAAAAAGAAAGGAAAAAAAAATCAATTATGCAAATAAGTCCTAAAAAATATAGTCTTCCCTCAGTAGATAGTCTAACCAAGCAAGTTCTACTTTTTAGGATCAGGCACCTATCCGGAACAGAGTTGGGTTCAGAAACGAACTTGCATGAGTCAAGTAACACCATCTGCATAGAGTTAAGAGATAACGCTAACAACAAATACCAAAACACACTTGCCATAAAGAACGAACACCATGTGAACAAAAGCAAACTTTGATATCAATACAACTCAAATTCACTTTTACTAAGAACTCTTTACCGAATTGCTCTATCAATATTTATATCAATATTAATAACTCTGCAAAAGTAGCCTTTAATAGTGAAATACCAAGAAATATGTATTCTCCATCTCCAACATACCTCCAATATTCTCAAGTGTTTTTCTATTAACACCTTTTTTATTTTACCAATTATTGTTAAAATCAGAACTCACTTCAAAAACTGAATTCAAAAAATTTTCTTTAGAATATTGAGACTTCAAAAAGCAAAACAGAACAAAAAAGTAGTAAAAATAATTCTCTGAATTAAGACCTAGCCTTTAAGAATCATTTTATTAATCACTTGAAACATCTATATGTAATAAGGCATAGATAAAAAATTATTTACTGATGTATAAGATATACTCTCTAATAAAACTTTGGTATGTGCGAATATATGCTCTTCATTCAAGTGGAAGGCAAGAAACTAACATTCAAGAACCTATAGTTTGTGAAACATTGTGCTAGGTACTTTGTATATATTACCTTACAAATCCTTACAGCAACATTGTGAAACAAATATTTCACAAATTAGGGACTGAGGTTCCTAAGGGCTTAGTAATTTGTCCACAGTCAACAACAGGTAAACAGACAGAATTTCCTTCAAAGAGCCTTGTCGTTAGAATCCCTCTCTCTCTTCAAAGAATTCAATGACATACTGGATAGGAACAGTGGGCCATACTGGATAGGAACAGTGGGCCTATTCTGAGAAAAAAGCCCCGGAATTTCTACTAATGTCTTGCTTTGTGATTTTAGGAAACAAACTGGGTCTCGGGTTCTTTTCCTTCCTTTTTTTCATCCTTATACAGAAGATAACCATCCCTAATTCACAGGCCTGTGAAGACATTGGTTGTGTCAAGGAAGACAGCCCGGTCCATGTACACATAACAAACACACAAAACATGGTAATTTTGCTATTACTAATACAAGTACTTTCTAGGGGAAAAGTTTCTGTTGAAAGTTCTGTAACTATATGATCCCAGCAGGACTAAACTTATTGCTAAAATTCTGGTTACAGAACAGCAGCAGCAGGAAGATGTCTGTATCAATGATGAATGAGTCCTGATTAAGAAAATAACCTGGAATGTTCAAATTTTATTTGCTTCTGGTGTTGAAATGTACTAACTTTAATAAATATTTTTTAAAGTAAATAAATCTCAAGAGCATAAAGACTTAAAGACTCTAGCCCAATCAAATTCTCAGGCTTGATCATAATGACTATAGCCTTAATAGACAAATTACTAGGAGTCAGAGTTTAAAAGGAAAAAAACCCTTAGGAGACAGTAACTTAGAGGTGGCAAAGTAGGGAAGAAAAAGATGGTACTGGGAAACCTAAGAAGTGGGCTGTTTTGCTAGTTCAACACCCACAAAACCACAGAATTACTTTAAATGTAACTAATCTCCTGCAAAAATCTTAAAACTCACCTTTAACAGGTCTCAAGGTTTCATCCTTTCTCTTATTTCAGCCAATTCTATATCTGGAACTCTCTATAAAGGACAGACACTATTTCTAAAGAAACTGTAAATCAGAGTAAACGCCAAAGTTTCATCAAATTATTTTAAATGCTTGATGTTTCAAAGAAATAAATACAGGAAAATGTACAGATCTACTTCTTGGCAAAGAAAGTACACACAAGAGTCAGGATGTCTGAACTTCAATCCTAAATTCACTTTTATTCTACAACCTTGGGCAAATTTCCCAACATCTTTGTAAAATACCTATCTTCAGTAAGCAATAATCCATGAGGTCAACAAAAGTTTTCCTTAAAGTACCAGCAAAACAGAGGTACCAAAACTGAGGAAAAACTTTTTTAAAGAAGCTGATGTTTGAAAAAGACATCAACTTAACCACAGTGGTAAAATGAAATTTTATTAGACTCTTATATTTGCTTTAGTATTTTTTTTTTTTTAATCACTAGGGGAGGGGAGGAGAAATGCCTCAGAGTATAACCTTTTCAGCACTTAGGGTCTCTAACAGTTTTTAATCCAGCATTATCTACCTCAAAGCATGACTGTGGAGGATTACATGAAGTGATGCACATAAAGTACTTAATATAATGCCTTACTGAATACAGTAGGCACTCAAATGTAGCCATTATTATTATTACTATTGTCATCAGAATTCTGTCACTCCACGTTTCAAACTAAAACTTCTGTTACACCATGTTTGTGGTGTCATCATACACATACACTTATTATTCACATGCTTCCAACACTAGTTCAACAATAACATAAGGTCTTTGGAAAAAAAGACTTTAAATAGCCAGCCCTTAAGAACAGCTTTACCATCAGACATTAAGTCAATAAAGTAAATTCAGACATGGGAAGTCACAAGATGAGGAACAAAAATATCTTCAGCATAGACACAGTTTTTCATATATTTCTCTTAAGTTATATGTAATAAATAGTAAGTTTTTATGATTCCGCTAAATTTCTGGAGGAATAGCACAAAGCATGGTTATCCAATATTTACTATTCCATAGTCAACTAAACTTTAAAAAAATGGAAATTATGCTATGACATAAATTGATTACTCTTTTAATTATACTCTTCCATGGCTTAAGAAGGAATTTAAAAGTAAATAGACAGTACAGCATACCCTAAAGTGACAGTAACAATGAATGACTGTATTGAAACAATATTTTTCTACTGAAGCATTACTTCAAAATTATAAGGAACATTTCCTTATCAATACAATATAATTGCAAAGAAAGGGATCTAATAAATAATGAACAGTCTATCTTGTAAAAAAAATTATCATAATGATTGTTTGTTTTCATTCATAGATTTAAAAAAAAAAACACTGATGGATGAATCATTTAAAACTCTACTTCTCAAGCCACTGGGAGAATGTGAAATATGCACCTACATGTTAAACTGTCCATTAAATCCTGGATGAAAAATCACTGAACCAGACCATACAGGAGGTATCTACAGGTTTTAGAGTGGCTTATAATATACCTTAAGAAGGTGTACAAGACCTTATCTTATTTGGCCCTTACCTATTTTCCCACCTTTGTCTCTCATCACACACCCTTTGCATCCCTCAGTGCAGAGATTGCACCTTTCTAAATACACCATGTTCTTTTTCACATTTAAAATATGTTCCCTACTGTTTTCTGGTCCTCTTGAAGAAGTTAAATCTAGCCATATTGCAAGACTTGGCTGTAGCTTAAAGTCCTCTAGGAATACTTTTTCTACCATACTAACCCCTCTAAAGAATCTATGACCTAAATGTGATCAACAGATGAATGGATAAAGAAAACGTGGTGTGTATGTATGTGTATATAAACACACACACACACACACAGAGGAATATTTCTCAGCCACAAAAAAGAATGAAATAATGCCATTTGCAACAATATGGATGGACCTAGAGATTTTCATAAACTGAAGTAATCAAAGACAAACATCATATGATGTCATTTATATGTGGAATCTAAAAATTACAGATTTCATTTACAAACCAAAAATAGACTTATGAACATAGAAAACAAACTATGGTTACGGGGGGGTGGGGAGAAACAGATTAGAAGTTTTGGATTAACAGATACATATTACTATATATAAAATAGATAAACAAGAACCTACTGTATACTAGAGGGAACTATGGTCAATCTCTCATAATGAGCTATAATGGAAAAGAATCTCTAAAAAATGGAAAAGAATCTTTAAAAAAATACATGTATGTATGTACACATATAACTGAATTGCTTTGCTGTACACTTGAAACTAACATTGTAAATAGACTACGCTTCAATAAAAAATAAGAAAAAAAAAGAATCTATAATTGGATCTTTTACACCCTCATTTTCTTTGTATACAGTATCATAATATCTATGGTTTTGGGGAACACTTATTGACATGTCTATTCCTACTAAATAATAAATTCCCTGAGAGAGAATCTGCTATCTTATTCATCCTTTCATGTTCAGCAACTAGCACTCTACCATGTGCTACAATGTATGAAGAATACATAGATGTATGAATTCAGTTTGACCTTGTAATGAGGTAGATTATGAAAAAAATCTTGAGAATTAGAAAACGTTCCCCTTCCAACAGTCAGATTCAGTTACTCAAAAATTGTGGTGAAGAACTATGAAATACAAACTTTGCTCTAGATATTCTGAGGTTTAAAAAGAATAGTTTTATGGCTCACTCAGAAAAATAAAGTTTCCATTAGTTTGATGTTTATAAATTTCAGTTTACTATAATCATAATAGCAAAATTGCTATGTATTATAAGCAAATACCAGTAGAATTTTCTTTATAAATCACAATTTTTATAACAATAATACTATCTTCAGAATGTCAGAGAAATTCATATATAAATGTGGACCATACCTGATATAAATTAAACCAAGTGTAAGACATTCAAGGTAAATGAGACTGATTAAAGAATCAACAGCATGATTACTTATTTTGAAACTAAAGGTAATGAGCATAATATCCAACAATAGTATGGGTTTAGTCCTCCAATACCTGTTTAGCTAATTCCCTAATTTTCCATTGGGGGGGGGACTCGATTTTTCCCCCCTACATTCCTGATACTTCATATGACTTTAAAATCCTTAATTCCAATAATAATAAGAAAAATAATCACAACTACCATGTAATAAGTACTTATCAAATGCTCCTTGTCATTTCACATATTGATATCTCATTGAAGGCTTACAACAATTCTATAATCTATGTATTCCTGTTCTCTTGAGAGAACCCAATAAGAAAATAGCCTCTAGGGGATTCAATTACCTAAAATCTCACTACCAATAAGTGGGAAAGGAAGGACTTCTGATTTCATAGCCTCTGCCCTTTCTACAACAATATGCCATCTCTCTTAATCCTTCATCAAATATGCTGCTCATCCATTATTAAAATTGGGTTGGCATTATTTTAAATTTATAACAGAAAAGGAATATAATGCCGGTACTGAGAGCAAAACTGAACTCTTCAAGATAAACTTTTCATGTGACAGTAAGATTAAGTCATCATTTTGAATAACAACCAAATGAAGACACAAAAATGAATTAAAAAGTTTTCTCTGTGTGATATAAGAAACTTACAAAAGCACAGTCCTTTATTAAACAAGTAATATTAAGTAGTCCAGTTACTTCTAGATCAGTCTGTTTTTCAAAGCTTATTATTTCAATCGTAGAAACTAGTCAAAAATACTTTTCTAAATCAGTAACTCAGTATATAGATAAAATTTCTAACTTTTTGAAGTTTATAATCTTTTCATCAAAGGTCTCAGAAATATAAAATGCTGTACAAATACTAACAGTTATTTCTAGATTAACCACATAATTTATCAAACTACAGGTTTTCACTTTTTGAAGAAGGGACACTACTGCTTATTACAATGTAACAACAGATTTAACCAGAATTGTCCCAGTAACCAGGACATGTGGAGACTCCAACTATTGCCCTAGGCTCTCCCCATATTCATTATACTCACAGGCCTCCTACAACAACCTAGTGGAAAGATATGCATGCCTCCTACGTAAAACCATGTGGCCACATATTTGACTACCCTAGCACAACATTAAAGACGTACTTTCTTTGCTAGGCATATATGTTTTAAAGGCTATTTCATTAAGATAAGTCACATTAAGATAAAACTGCAGTAACTTCAACTATACCTCATCCTGAAGTTCATCACCACTTTTAACAGAAGCAAGCATATCGTATAAAGTACAGCAAAGATCTTCTACTCTTGTTGCTTCGGCCATTTCACTTAAAGTTGCATTTAAGTACTTCTCAACTTCACACCACAAAAAGGAGTCGTTTGTTTTTTCCACAGCCTTGAGGTCTGGGGTGGAATGCTCCTGAAAATGGTCAGCCAGAAACTTCTTGTAATCCAAGCTTATTGTTTTCTGAGATTCACCATTTATTGGCAGCTCGTCCAAGTGGTCCAAATCATGCATGTCAAAAGAAAATGCTAAATTTTTACCAAATAAAATTCTATCATCACATTCATCTGTTGTCATCTGGACAAGAGCAGTAAGGCTGTCTTCACAAAAATGAGAGGTGATTCGATTAGTAGCATTACAAGCCGCAGTGGCAGACGATGACGGAAAGGGACCAAACATCTGTCTGATAGCCTTTGTCTCCTTGTGACCAACAGAGTCCCTTAAGTGAAATGTCTTGAAGAGAAATGCAGCTGCACTTTCAATTGCTTCTTTCCCATGATCCATTCCAACTATTCGAAGACAAAAGAAACAGTTATTAGCTCACATGGTTCACGGTTCAAGTTTCTCTTTTCAAAAAAACTACTACAAACATTTTTCTGAGTAAATTCAACAGCGAAAATATACTGGTATTTTGATATAGATATTGACATAGAAAGAGAGAGAGAAAGGGAGAGGGAGAGAGAGAGATAAAAGATAACCAACTTAGGAACAGGAACATCCCTTTAAGGCCATTTCCAAATTCCTGATGAATTGTATTAAGTAAACAATGCACTATCAGTAAATATCCTATATCCAAGCACTGAAATTACCTGTAATAACCCTTTACCTCTTTCTAAAAACAATTTGAGGCATTAGCTAAAACTTATTAAAAACTTACTTAAAATGATTTGATGAGCTAGCTAAATAAGTAAGTGAAAACAACTATCTGAACACAGACTTTTGGAGCTGGAAGAAAGTCTCACAAATCCACAACTTTCTTTCCATGTACTGTAAATCTGAGATGGTAAGAAATAAATTTGTATAGTTTTCACTCAAAAAATTTATTACATAAATCAACTATACTTCAATAAGTAAGTAAATAACTAAATACTTCCAAAAAAAAAAATCCTGCTGTTGAAAAGAGGCCAGAAGTAAATTCCTTATCAAAATAAGAGGAAGTAAAAAGGAGCAGCTCCTAATTTCTCTAACACATTAATTTCTTATATCTGACTCTCTCTAAAAGGAGAACCTGTATTTGTGTGATAGAATCCAAAGAATTATTCCTAGAGCAGGAAAAAAAAAAAAAAAGAATTTCAACCTTTTAGAAGGCCCCAAAAGTCAATGTGACTTAACTAAAGTAATACTGGTAAAATTAGTAATAATATAATTAATACCATCATCTTCCTGAAACCATGGCTTCAATTATATCATTAATCACAAATCTTAAGCAGCTAATGATGTAGCTTGGTAATTCAACCTAAACTCCTATACTTTGTTTACAAGTCACGCCAGGAGCTGACATAATTCTTTTTATCCAATTTTAGTGCTCCAGCCAACAAGAATTTCTATCTTAGGTCCTGCCCTAGTCTATGCCTATTTCCATACCTTCATTTAATCTTCCCCAAGGCCTCTGATTATTCAAATTCTATCCGTGTTTCAGAATCCAGCTCAATTGCCTCTTTCAAGGTGATTACAACACTGTGTACGTTGTTGGGTCCCCACATTGTTAACCTAGCCCAAATTAGTTGTCTCAACAGAGATTTAAGCTGTTGAATTTAACTGAACCCAGGCCTCAGTGACACCAGGCTAGTGTTTTTACATTATACCACACTGCCTCAGTAACTTTTTATTGTATCTGATGTTTACACGTGTGTAGATTGTTTGAGTGAAGATAAGAAACTTTACAATGTATCTATTATTTAATTCTTCAAGTATAAAGACTACTTTTATAATTATAAAGAACCTATAAAACACCATCTAACAATTTTTTTTAGTATTTAGGAGGATACACAACAAAAATCTTCTATAAATAGTACTTTTTAGTAAATTAATTCGATAGCATTAGTGCACCTTTTACTTATTCAGTCTATATATGATGCTTGGAGAACTTAAGTTTTGGATAATTTAGGGACTGTGATAATTCTACAGATAATTCAACAGGGTTAGGGATACTAAAGTGTGAACAAAAATGGTATTCACATTTACAAACTCATTCTATTATCTAACATTGTAAATATGTATTCTTTGGTCTAGATATCATTTTGCATCTTGGAATTTTCCTTAAACAACGTACTAAAAACTTTTACATTAAAGTATCTCAATTCTTCCTAATAAAATTATCTCCATCTTATAGATACTAAAATACAGACTCAGAATTAAATTTGGGACAGATCAAACAGCTATTTAGTTATTAAGCAAGAATCAAATAAGTTTCTAACTCATAAACAAAGTTCTTTCTACTAAACCACATGGATTCCCTGTAAATTCCTAGGAAGCAGATTTATCTCGAACTATCGTTTAATAAGGAAATAAACAAATAAATAATCATCATCTTAGGAAATAAAGTAATAAATGAAAGAATAGTCTTAATTTATTACCAAATGTGAAATTAATTTAAATATCTATTATTAGCATACTGGTTAAATTATGCTAAACCATATATTACTTTCACTATATATTGGATCCAAATATTTTGCCACAAAATAACCTCCACAATATATTAAATGGGGGAAAAGGTAAGTTATATGTCCATTTTTGAAGACAAAGAAAATAACTGCAGACAGAAATATCTGCAAAGATTAAAAAAGAATTTTCTCAAGGTTTCATATTTTTGAACACTGACTTACAGCTATAAAATTTCAGAAAAAAACATACAAATGCTTTTAAACTTTTAAACCTAGTTGGGTAAGGGTGCTTCATATATGTTACTACCCTTGCTTAATTACAAACTCTTCTTCTGCACAACCTACTCAACGCCATCGTTGAGTCGGGTTGCTAAGACTGGACACCTGTCCACACCACAAAGGTGTTCCTCTGAAGTGAGTCTCTGTACCGCGTTACTTGGGAGCCTGGGAGCCAATTTTTGAGAAGCATTAGCAAACAGCATTTGTTGCCACTGTTAGCTCTCCAAAAAGAAATAAACTATTCATTTTGAAACTAACAAACATCTTAGGGGTCGAGGGGTCCTAAGACGCAACGACCATTCCACTGCCTTCCGGCAACTGCACACGCTTGTCTTCCAGCCCGGAGCCGAGACACGCTTTGCGGCACTCCGTCCGCATGTGATGACGTAGCACCGTGGGGGACTGGCTGTCAGAGGACCCCCGATAAGAAGGCAGCCCAGGATTGGAGCAGAGAACTGAGGGCCCGAGGAGGGTGGCAACAAAGGAGCCACCCCAACCCACTAGTACAGCACACCCAATAAGCGATCTTCTGGTGACTGAAATATATGAAGGGCGTTTGTAAAACAGAAAGTATCTGAAGAGAATGGATGCAGTCAGGTGTGTGACTTATCAAAGGTCTGGGAGGCCCAACCCGACTCTCAACAAAATGGGATTAGAAAGAAAACCTAGAGAAACCTAGCCGCTTCTTTGCTTCTCCATCAGCTGGCCAAACCTGTACATAAATAACGGGCTACACCGAAAGGGACCGGAAGGCCGGGGAAAACGCGCCGTGGTACGCTTCTAGGGTGGAAACTTGTAATAAGTACCCATGTTTCTGTTTTCTTACACAATATATCCAAAAATTGAACTTGTTAGATTAACCGTGAGGATCGTGTTCACAAATAACCTTTTTTAAAAAAATTCCTTTTATAGTTTAAGTACACTTTAGTACCATGTCATCTTTTAAATGATTATTAGGCTTAAGTTCTTTGGTGCGTTATTTGCTCAAGCTTTTTCTTTCACACCATTGACTGTGCTAATCTTTCTGATAGGAATAGGGATTTTAGGAAATTTAGTTTTGTCCTCAAAAGACTCAGCAAAGAATAAAATATAATCAATTGACTAAAGTTTGAATGAAACTTAAGATCTCCAAACCTTTAAGGAAGCCCATCTAGTCATCTACCACTTGAATATCTAATTTTCTATCCATAAAACACTCAAACTATAAACCAGAAAACTGGTTCTACACACATGGCACTTCAACTGCAATATATTTAAAAAGATGCCTTAAAATGTCACTAGAACACTTTTTATTAATAATAAGAACTTGCCCTACCTGCTTCAGTTATATTGAGAACAAATGAGATGTGAAATGTAAAAGTGTAAAGATATAACCAGTAACAGATTACTGTAACATTATAAGTATTTTAAATCAGAGCTCTGTGATGAACACAATCTTAAATCATCCTAAACACACAATTTACTTTTACAATTTTCCTTTTGACTGCAAAATATTAAGAATTAAAAGGTTGTAAATTATAACATTTTAAAATTGCCTACTTTAAAAAAGGGTAAGTAGGAAATTTCAATTGAAAGTTGAATAAAAATATCCATCAACTGCATCTTTAATTGCTGAATATTCCATTTAAAAGTTGTCAACAAATGGATTCCTTTATCAGTTAAATCTTCAATGTGTAGGAGAAAAGTATTTCACAAATATCTTCTATACTTATAGTTTAATACTGAAATGTTCAAAGCAGTCAAATTTATCTTTTCATTTTATGCCAAACTTTAAATGTCCATTTTACCCCAACACCTGATCTGCAACTGTAAATACCAAAATATTATAACCCTGCATCAATGTTACCTTAAGCTCATCCCATTTGTGAAAAATACCAGCAAGGCAAGCAAGCTACTATAAACATTTTATATTTGATAAGAGATTAGCTAACAGATTTAACTGATAATTACTATGATTTATTTTACAAATATGTGAAAATACTTGTACCAGCACGTTTCATAGGACAGCACTACATATAAAAAAGCACAAAACTAATATTCAACTTGAACATATACTATCCCATACCCTCATCATTTTTCCCTCTTACATATTTGCCTCCAGTGCCTGTTAATGTACTTTTTTCCTAATATATTATCTAAAATTGTCACGTGAGTTATAAGCATTTTCCTCATTTTACAAAGAAACTCAGATACAGAAAGGTTAAAATAACATACTAAGACTCTAAGAGCCAGGGAACATTTTTTTTTCTTTTTGCATTATACTATCTTTCAAACGATCACCAAATTATCAAACTTATGATGTAACACATGTACACATTTTTCTTATGGTTTTTTGCAGCATAAACTGAACAATTTACATGATATAAATTTAAAATTGCCTAAGTAATGCAATATAATGAGTTTCATTTATTCTAGAGAAATTATAACTGTACATCAAAGTATCTCCAAAACCTTGCATTAAGTAGGTAAAGTATTCAAGAAATGTTCTACTTAGTAATTTGAAGGAGTTGCTTAAACGTTAAGATTATCTCTACACTGATATAGAAATTACTATCTTCAGGGTGAGCAAATATTTGGTAGAGAAAAACACTAATACAAGAGATTGAAAACAGACCAAGGTGTATTTCTCTGCTTTAAAGTCAGCTTTCTAATTTTACATATATACATTATAAAATGTGAATACTCATCTTAAAGTGTATACTTTATGTCAGTATTCAGTCACTGTATTACCACTTCAACTACTAAAAATCCTACATCAAATTACAACTTGACTTCCCAAACAATGAAATGGCTAACAAAAAAGTTTTGATTTTATATAAAAGCCTTTTATAATACAATCATACCTTTAGCATCACTAAGGAAACATCTCTTAGCTCACTGACATTTAACTAGCATTTTTAAATTTAATTCCAAGGGAAAATTTTTTTTAAAATAAAGTTCACACTTGAGTGTTGCATCCATTTATCAGGTGCTTAGTAACATTATACATACTTGGTAATACTATAAAGAAAATTAACTACAAACTTAAAAATGCCTCTACCAAAGAATGCCATGTAATTTCCTTATGCTTAGGGAGTGATAATAATTTGTAAATGAAGAATATACTGATAAGCTAAAGCAAACTGTGAAGAGCTGATCCTATTTCTAACTCTTGCCATTGCTACAACAGCTATTTAATTTACAGCTTTTTGCCATGTCCCCAAGTAATGTGAACTGCCTGCTCATACAGCTGTTAGATTTGCAGTTACCTACGATTTCATTAAGCGATTCAGCTCTTTCATTTTGTAATTTCTCTTGTGAAATGGACATAAATATAACACACCTCTGTCCCTTAACATTCAAAACATAATCTAATCCTGTCCCATTTCCCTCTTTACAAATTCCTTCCTGACTTAGTCTTGGAAGTGCCTGACATTTTCATACCACATGACTAAGCACATATATCTATCGTACCACTTAATTACTCAGAGCAACTGTTTGTTTACCAATGGCTACTGGTACATTAAGGTTATAATAAAATTATTCACTGACAGCCATTTACGAGGCTTTACTTTAGGCACTTTGTAGTATTGCATAACATCACAACAACTATACAAAGTAAAACATTACTATCACATTATTATAGAAGAGGGAATAGGTTTAGTGATATTAGTTATCTATCCACTAGTAAATGACAGAACTGAATTTGTACCAAATATATTAACTGATAACTTGAAATTATCTCAATTGTAAGAAAATAATTCTATGAAAACTTAAAACTGAAAACAAAATAAAGATGATATGAAAATATAAAACAAAATAGTAACAAAATACTAGCTTTCTGGGAGCCATCCATATATCTAAAAATAAACCATAAGCAAGTAGAACTTATTCCAAGAACAAAGATGACTCCATTATCAGAAAATAAGCAATATAATCTACTCTCAAAAAATTAAAGAAGACTCTTCTAGTGCATAGATATGATGGCTAGGAGTGGAGCAGACATAGTGAACAAAAGGCAACAAATACGAAGAAAAGGCCAAGCCATTAGCAGTCTTAAGCCCTAACATTATCAAGCTGCTGAATTCTACAGAGGGAGTTTGTCAAATGAAACAAATAAACCCACTTGGTCTCTGCCACTTTTGCTGCTTTTGATATTTGAGATAAATACATTCCTAAAGCATATATTTATGAATGTATAAATATGTAATAAAAATATATAAATAGGCATGAGAGTAATACATTCTGATTTATTTATTATATTTATGATATTAGTTACCAGAGACTGAGCTACGTAAGGACTTCTGAGCATGTTGATAAGATTTTATTTCTTAAAAAAGAAAATCCAAAGGAAAGACAGCCAACTGTTAGGCTGAATGGTGAATACCCTGGTATTTGTTATACATTTTTTTTATCAGTCTGAAACATTTCATGAAAGTTGATAATATAAAAAGCCACAATTTTTATTTTATTAAATATAACAAGATATATACAGTACAAATGCAACTCAAAGAATTATCACAAAATGTACACACCTATGTAATTTGGGTAACTACTTCCAGAAACAGAACATTATCAGCTCCCCAGAAACTTCTCCTATATTCACTACTAGTCACTATCCCCTTCTTCAAAGGAAGCCACTATCCTGACTTCTGAAACCTAAGATTAGTAATTTCTAGTTTTCAATTACACATAAACAGAATCATACTGTTCTTCTGTGTTTAACTTCTTTCAGTAAACATTATGTTCATAAGATTCATTTATAATATTACAGGTAGCTATGTTTTGTTATTGCTGTAAGGTTACCTATATATTATAATTTATCTGTGCCACTATTTAACAGTGAATTGAGTTGTTTCCATTTTAAGGCTGCTACAAATAATGTTGCTATGAATACACATGTCTTTTGTGTGCATGTGCAGGCATTTATATTGGATATTTATGTACGTATTACTGGCTACTATGTACCAAGATTTAAATACCACTTCTCCAACCACAGGAGAGACTATCAAACAGTTACTCAAAGCAGTCATACCAATTTAAACTGTACTGGCAGTGGATGAAAATTTTTGTTTGACTATCTTGAGCCTGACCAACAGTAGGTAAATCGGTCTTTTTAACTTAAACCATTCTGATGGGCATGTAGTGGCATCTCCCTGATTACTAACAAGCTTAGGCATATTTTCATGTTTATTAGCCATTCAATTATTTTCTGTGAAGTGTTTGTTCAAGGCTCTTACTCATTTTTATATAGGATTATCTGTCCTTTTCTTATTGATTTGTAGTTCTTATTTAATGAAGATACAAGCTCTCTTTTTAGTTATATATGTTTAAGTGACTTTCTCCCAATCTATGACCTGCCTTTTTACTCTAAAAAAATAAAAACTATCAATTTTAATGTAGTCCAATTTACCAATCATTTCCTCTATGAAAGCTATTTTTTTGTTTAATGTATTTTTCCATATAGAAAGATAAAGATACTCTTCTACATTATCTTTTAGAAGATTTATTGTTTTGAGCTTCATGTTTCATTTTATAAGCTGCTTAGAATTATTTGTATAGGTACATTTTTTCATATGTATATCCAGTTGACCCCGCACCATGTTATGAAAAGTCAGCCATGTCTCACTACCTGAAGGCCTTGATGATAAATCAAGTATCCTAGTATCCATGGTTCAGTTCCTGAACTAGATTCCGTCTGGTCTATTTGTCTATACTTTTATCAACACCTCACTAAATTACTAATCTATATGATAAGTCAATATCCAAAGAGTAAGCTTTCCCTCTTTATTTTTCAAGGTTGACTTGGCTGCTCTTTGCCTTTGAATTTCCATATAACTTTCAGATTTTCTTGTCAGTTTCCACATACAAACATACAGCTACAGACACAAACCTGCTAAGAGTTTGATTGGGATCACACTGAATCTGTAGGTCAATTTGGGTAAAAAATACATTTTTATAGTAGTGAGTATTTCAATTCTCTGTATATCTTTCCACTTATTTAGGTCTTCTCTCATTTCTCTCAATTAATATTTCAGTTTTCCATGGGGAAATCCTGCTCATCTTTTGTTAAAGTTACTTCTAGGCAGTTGATAATTTTTAATACTTTTGTAAATGGCTTTTTTAAAAATCTGCTGCTGGTAAGTAGAAATAAAATTGATTTGTAAACTGACCTTGCTAAATTCATTTTCTACCAATATAGTCGTGTGACCAATGACTGTTTTTTCCATCTTTATACTTCTTTTTGTCTTATTACATTAGCAGAGACAGTGAGAAACAGAAGTGGTGACAGGCATTCCTTCCTTATTCCCTGACTGAAAAAAAGAATATTTTACAACACTGCATCATTAAATATGATGTTTGATCAAGGTTTTTTTTAATAGATAGTCTATCAAATTAAGGAAGTTCCTTTCTATTCCTAGTTGGCTGAGAATTTATTTTTTTTCACAATTGGATTTTAGATGTTCATAAAATGCTTTTTCTTCATCTACTAAATAATCATGTAATTTTTAAACCTCTATTGCTTTACCTGAATCCCACTATTCTCCCCACTTAATAATTTAATAATTAACATGTGCACACACATGTACTTGCATTCCCTCTCACACATCTCGTATGTTTTTTTTTTCCTTACTGACCCATTTGACGGTATACTGCATGCAGTCTTCATGACACTTCATTATAAACACCGAGATTTAGGATATCCTCCTTCATAACCACAAAATCATTATCTCACCTAATATCTAACCTAATATTACCTAATGATACCCAACACATACTCAGATTTCTAAAATGGTCCCAAAAGTATCCTTCTAATTTTTTTTTTTTTGATTCAGGATTCAATCAAGGATAGTACATCACATTTGATTATTATATGCCTGTAACCTCCTTTAATCAATATTAATACCCTCCTTTTTAAATGACATTAAGTGATTTTGCCCAGTAAAGCCGTCAAGGCATATAGATTTCTTTGTGTCAAGTTTTTGAATTATAGATTCAATTTCCTTAATAGTCAAATATTCAGATTTTCTATTTCCTCTTTTGTCCATTTTGGTCACTTGGGTCATCTTGGTCCTTCAAATCTGTTGAAAGTCTGCTCATCGTCTCATCTTCCTCTTCTCCACCTGGCCTCCTCTTCCAGAATGGACAGTCACCTTTAGGAAAAAGTGGTCCAAACCAGGATCATGTTTTCAGGGTTTACTTCTGCTTCCAGATCTTGGCCCCATAATTCTTCATCGCTTTGGTAATACTCTGATGCAGTCAAACAAATTTTATACTATATAGTTTTAATAGTTATTCTCAGAGTGGTTCCAAATTACCTTGTCTGCCTATTTACGGGAAGCAGAACTCAACTTTTTTTGTAATTTATACTTTGCAAGATAGCTATTTTTCACAAGCACTTCTGGAAAACCTCCTGTCATATCCCATTCATAACAGGCCTTTATTATTCTAAATGTCTACCCTTACTTCCACAGACAGAATTGCTAGATCCTATTAATATCTTCTTATACTTCCTTTTTCCAGTCACTGCTTAAGCTGCTTTCCACTCTCAGTTTTGATCCCTCACTTTTTTAATAGTAAAATCTTATTCCTTGACAACTTAAAAACATAATGAAATTCAAATTCCCTAAACCACACATTGTAAGTTACTCCTGTTCAACCTACCTTTTGGTTCACCCTTTTATTAAAGTTATCAAAGGCAAAATGCATAAAAACATCAAAACCAAAAAAAGCAGCGGTTATAAATTAGAGAAGGCAAAACAAATAGGTCTGTGTATGGCAAAATAATCTGAACACTGAAACAAAACAAAACAAAACAAAAAAACCTAGTTCAGTTCTGGCTGAATCCTGACCTGTATTCAGGATTCAGAGTAATGTCATTAGATCATTCTGTTCTAGCCCTGGGAGAGAGATTCAGATACAAAGCTGGTTAGGGAACTGTTGAGCCTTTCTACTGACCTTTCTACCATTCTTGACCCTCATCCTACTTTCTATCTACACTGTGAAAATCTTAGCCTCCTAAAAGATGATTCGAAACTTGAAGTAACAGATACATGCCTAATAAATGATGCATTTTACTGACTGCCACTATCAATCTTGATCTATTTTTAAGAAGCATTTTTACTTAGAGCACACAAAACATATTGACAAAGTTTCATTACCAACAGAATATAGGTTAACATGACTGTTGCTATCCTTCAAAATCTGTGGAGCAGATAGCTATGTCTATAATGAGTAATTAAATAAATTAAGATTAAGGGCAAGAGTACTATTTTAAGATAATTTATAGTATTTTCTCCCTTAAGCTAAGTTTTATTATTAAAATAATCTTAAGGGGAGAATAAAATTGTAAAAAGGTATGGGAATATATTAAATGTAAATCTGAGAGGAAAATAAATACTTTTAAATTACAATAAATTTTTAAAAGCTGGCAATTGTTAGACATTGTCAGCATCAGAGGTAGTAGAGATCATGGTTGACTTTTAGTTTAGATTCTCAATACTTCATTTATTTACTGAACATCTACTGTATCCCCTGCACCATATTAGGCACTGGAGTAAAAAGATGTTGTGATCCCTGGAATCCTTTATCATCAAGGCATTCACAGTCCATCAGGAAGGGGACAGAGGTAAACAATTATCAAACAATGAGAAAGTACTCTAAACAAGTATGGAATAGATGACACAATGGAATACTATCTTCTAACATTAGAAAGGAGTAACAGAGGACACGAATGAAGCCTAAGTCATTTCTTCAGAGATAGAAGCATTTTACCAGATGAACACAATGAGGAAAAGTATTCTAACACATAGGAAAAAAAGTAAGACAGAGAAGAACCAAAGGTACTGCTCAGGAAAGTAAGACAGTAAACATTACACATATTAGGAATAAAGGCTACATGTCATAGAATGACAAGGAGATGAAAAGGTGAATTATTTTGATTCATAAAGCAGCTTTTTTTAATGTTCATTCTAAGGAATTTGGTCTAAAGAGTAAGCTGGGAATAAAAATGAGCTCACAAAGATCAGCCTAGTGACAGGGAAAAACCTGAGTAAGAAAGGCTGAGGCAACAAGCTACTGTAATACTTCAGACAGGATATGGCAAAAGCCTAACTAGATCAATGGCAAATATGTAGCTAGAGTGACCAAGAATAGCTGAAAAGTGGACCTGACAGAACATGACCTCTGACTACAAAGAGGAAAGAATCTAGGATTTCCATCATGTTTCCATTTCAGAATTTGGGTCTAGGCCTATCTGTGCCACAAATCAACCATGGGAATCACTTAACCTTCATGGGGTCTGTTTTTTTTCACATACAAAATGAAGGGATTAGGTAAGAATGTTCCCTGATATCCCCTTTTGCTTAACATACCTATTACTCTGACTGGTCAATATACATGGTCTTAAACTAGTACCTCATACTACCACATTCACTGAAATATAAGTGAATTGTTCTTTTTTTTCTTTATTCTCTTGCTCTACCTTTTTGACACAATTACACGAAAGCTACCTGTGCTAAAAGTGATATAAGAGAATTCACAAAGACATTTTTCCCATGAGACTAACCTTTTCAATGCTGCTAGTTTTAATTACGTATCTAGTATCAGCAGTATTTTCATTCAGAGAGAGTGGATGACTACTAGTCAATTTATAGTCAACTATAAATTTCACTAAAGCTAATAGTCATTCAACTTAAACAGACCATTAAAAAATGGATACAACAGAGCACTTGCCTAAACTCAACCCTAAGATTTTATCTGTCATGAAAATATTTCTTTGAGAAATAACAACTCAAAATAATCAATTCCATAAAAACATCAGTCAACAGATTATTCCGAGTATAAATAAGGTGTTTTGCTAACAGACAAAATTCCTAGGATTACGTTTAATGACCAACTATTTAAAACAATAATTTTTGACTTGTCAGAAGGAAGTAGTCTAAAGAATAACTTATTTTTTTAAAGAGTTTTTTAAAACTCTTAATTTCTACATCTAATACAGAAATAATTTAGTCATGACACTGAATAATTCAAGTTCAATATTTTACAGTGTTTTTGCTAACTATTCTGGGGTGTTTTTAAAATGAAATTACACAAGAGGAAGTACATTAGAGTTTTTGAAAAGTACTTGAGTCAGACTACCACCCCTCCCACCTCACCTGCCTGTTCCCCCCCACCCCCGCCCCTGCCCCAGTGGCATCTCAGGAATGAATAGTGAAGCTCAGAAGGGTTAAGACCCTACTCAGTGTAAACTAGGCAGACTAGAGACTGCATTTTCCCTACTATTTTCCAATGAACCTAACTGCCTCAATATTCTTAAAATATAAAGTATGATTCTATGTCAAATGCTATCACAAATCACATCAAAGTGTCCTCTATTTTCCTTAGGCTTAAGCAAACTCAATTCTTACTAAAGCTCTTGAACTTCAAAAGATCATCTAATTGAAAAAACATACATGACATTCATTTTGTACTTTCACAACTTAAAACAATAAGGACATTAAATTCAATAGTATACTATATTACAAACCAGTAACTAATTAATACATCAAACAAAATAAAAATATTCGAATAATAAATTCAAAGATTTGATGATCATAAAAAAGAAGTGTTCAAGTATATGAGATACAACAGAAACACCTTCCAAAGTTGGTGAAGGGAAGAAATCTGCCAACCAGCATATGGTGAAGGATCTCAATTTTCCTTCTAACCAAGAAATCATCTGAGACAACGTTTTCATTTATTTATCAAGTGAAATCTTCATTAAGAGCCTAAAATATGCCAGGCATTATTCTAAGCACTGGAATGGAGTATGTTGAACAAGAAAAATAAGATGCTATTTTCATGAAACTTACATCTTAGTAGCAAAACACAGGCAATAAACAAACAAGCATAATATCAGATAATAATAAATGTTATAAGAAAATGTTACTGAGGATTACAACATAAAGAATGACTGCGTAACAACTTGAGATTGGATATCAATGAGGGCCTCATTAAAGAAATAATTTTTAGGTAAGCACAGAATGACAAGAAAGGATCTATCTGCTCTAAGATTAGGACAGAAAAGCATTCTCAGCACAGGGAAGAGCATGTACAAAGACCCCCAAATAGGCACCAACTTGGTGAGTTTGAGGAAGTGAGAAAGGCCATGTATCTGAAGCACAGTCAGTGAAAACAAGGATGACTTGAGGTCAAAGAGAAAGGTGAAAGCCAGATCACGCAGGGCCAGAATTATCAGTCTGAACTTTTTGTAGGTATAAATCTGAATTTGAAGTTAGAACTACAGTAGTGTTAACTACAATTTTTAATTATCAGAGTATGAAATGAGACGATGAATTTCAATGAACAAACTCAGACATTTTACCAAAGAGTCATTTGTTTTGTTTCGTTCTGTCCTCAATTATGGGAAAGTAACCTGTGGTAAGCATACAGTCTTACAATCCCTAATTACAACTTCCTTCAAGTATAAGCAATTGATGAGAATGCTAGCGTGCGGTGGGAAGTGAAGCAAAGTTCGGCTGCAGTACTGCCCCTTGCTGTGTGCTAGGCAGGCGTCAATAAAAGAGACTGAGCTACATGGCTTTTAAGGTTCCTCCCAACTACATTAAAATTTTAATTTACCCTATCCTTATTTCAATCAAGACAGTGGTTTTCAAACTCTGAATTTCTATAAATTCCTCAAGTTTGACTGTATTATAATTACTAGTATACTTCTGCCACTGTACTATACAGAATCTTAAGCTCCATGATATGTGAGACTGTCTCATAATTATGAATACTTTCCTGGAAATTTTAACCTTTCACTATATATTATATAGTTTAAAAGGAATCTGTTTTTGAACTATCGTGGTTTTAAAAAAAATTAAAAAAAAAAAAAAGATACCTATTTGTTTTGCAGCCTGCAATAAATCTTTTAAGTCTTCATTTACACTTTGCATTTCACTCTTCTCCAGTTTTTCATTCAAAAATTTTACTATCTTCTTCCATGTCAGGTCCAAACCTACAATCTGTTCATGAAGTTTAGACCGCTTCATCTGAAACAGACAGCATAATACAGAGACATATTGATTAAAGGTTTTTCTCAAATCTATCATTTATTACATATATTATGCATTACATTATACAACCTGGCACTCACTATCCACAAGAATTCAAACTGTATCTATTCATATCCAAATTTACAGCTCCCAGAAGGAGCTTTATGTAAATATAATTTAAAAGAATCTCATTTGTTTAAAAGATATGTTTAATAAAAGCTTCTTTTTTTTTTTTACAGTTTAAT
This sequence comes from Camelus bactrianus, assembly GCF_048773025.1. NCBI lineage: Eukaryota > Metazoa > Chordata > Mammalia > Artiodactyla > Camelidae > Camelus > Camelus bactrianus. Next base: position 51,037,034 of record NC_133546.1, on the reverse strand, counting down.
CATAATGAATACTCATTATGAAATAATTTTCATACTGGAAAGTAAAAAGCAAAAAAGTCTAACATTCAGATAATAACAACTGGTAACACCCCATGTACCTCTTTTTCATATTTCTGCTTGTTTTTAACATAGCTTGTTTAACTATATTGTATATAAGAGCTTTTTATGTCATGCTTTTTGATAAAAGGCATTTAACAAAAATTAGATTCCTATGATGGGCTCAGTATATTCAAATCATCACCACTTTCTTAAGTATGATCCTAGGACAGGTTAGGCATCTAGGAGATTCTTATCTATACACACTCTTTTTCTTGAATAAATCTTCCCATTCTCAAGAACTGACACAGTGGGAACAGTGTAGCTCAGTGGTGGAGCGCATGCTTAGCATGCATGAGGTCCTGGGTTCAATTCCCAGTACCTTCATGAAAAAAAAATAAACATAATTACCTCCCCCCTCTGAAAAAAGTTAAAAAAAAAAAAAAAAAAAAAGAACTGACACAGAAAGCAATAAAAAAATTTTACTTCAAATCATTGGACTTGATCCATGGATTAAACTTTCTGAAGTCCTCTGACCAAATGAAAAGTAGCAGGTCAGACAGAAAACTGTAATTTTCTTCTTGATTGTACTGATGATATTCCTATTATGTAATTTTCTTATTGGTTGTACTGATGATATTCCTATTACCTTCATAATTCACTATTACTTCCCTGACTCTCAGTTTTCTAAATTGAAATGGAGCTAATTAACCTGGGTTTCGGGGGAGGAAAATAGGTGAATGTAGAGATGAAATAAGTTGGTCCTAAATTGAATTAAGCTGTTAAATGGCTCATAAGTACATAGGTTCATTTTACTTTTCTCTCTCTTTCGTATATGTTGGATATTTCCCAAGATTAAAAAATTACAATAAAGTGAGGCACATTATATCTGCTACTTTCTTTCCTTAGGGGGGAAAAAGTATTTAAAAGCCTACAAGAATAAATTAAATGACATGGGATAAGCATGTAGTACTTACACATTTCTCAAATTTTAAAATCTTCTGTTGTATTTCTAACATAAAATAACCAGTAAAAGGGCCTTGGTTAGATGAGGAGAGGAAATGATTCAAGTACGATAGCAGTATTAATTAATTGTATAGAATATATCCTTAGTTTAATTGTTCTGAAATTGCAAAACAGCTCCCAACATAAAGAAGGCTAACTGTTTGTACGTAGCAAAACTCTGTATCAACATTAGAGGAAAAATTTCTAGAGACTATTACATATCTTTTCTTCCTAGTATCAATTTTTAAGTGAATCTATTAATTGTAAAATCGCATAAGGGCTTTAAGCAGTAAATTCCAACCTACTAATAAACGATGCTAATATTCTATAATAGATTCAAATAAGGTATTAGCAAAGTGACTGCTGTTTTCTAAAAAACAGCATAGGGCCAGTTCTGTCATGTATTATATTATATGGCTCATTCCTTCATATGTATAGTTTATGAGCCTTTAGGCCTCTAACATTCACAACCATTTATAAGGCAAGACAGAAGCCAATTATGAGACCAGCTACTCAGTTTAAGAGATTAATATTCACATTTCCATGTTTTAGTACAGACATTGTTTCTGACCATTTGATAAGAATTTTACCAGAGACCTAAAAATTTACTCAAATTTTAATTACTGGATTAAATTACAAAATTAACTGAGATAGAAACCTATGGAATAGAAAAATTAACAAGGGATTCAATATCATAGCTCTGTTTGTTCTCTTTGACAATATAGTCGTAGGTGCTTAAGAGAACTATTTCTACAGCAAACATCAATATACCCATTCCCCTTCTTGGTATAACACCAAACAAGATAAAAGGCACACAGAACTGTGAAAAAGAATGTCAAAATGTGCCCATATTTTATGTTTATAATTGTTTTCATCTAAAACATTTACCTGTAAGTCAGCCACTTCTTCATTGTAATTATCTTGCTTGGTGACATTTGAAAAGGAGCGCAAGGCTCCTGTGAGACGAGGCAAAGCCATCTATTATTCAATCAGTGATCCATACAATGAGAAACCTGAAACTGAAACAAAACAAGATGATATTTATCTGTAGGGAGGAGGTGGGAGAGGTAATCAAACTCAACAAATTGGCTTGTACAAGAGAAAAAATAAACCAATTAGTTAAAAAAGCAATTACTACCAAAGACGAAAAATTCTCCTGACATATTTTCTACCCAAGTAGTTTTTTTATAACACACTGACTTATGGGTAAAAAAAAAAAGAAAAAAGAAAAAAGACTAAAAAAGAAAAACAGAACAAAACACTTATTTGTGGATACTACTATAACATTCCTTCAAAGTTAATTCTACAGATTCTTAAGGACAGGCATCAAATACTATATTACCACAGCCAGTAATATTGAAAGAGATGAAAGCACTTGCCCGTCTTTTCTCTAATTTTGTTTTATGCTGATTTCATCTCACATTATCCTTTAATTTCAGTCTCACTGGCTTTTTCTCTTCTTAAAGTACCAAGCATGTTTCCACCTACATGCATTTTCATCAGTGATTTCTTATGCTCCTCTATGTTCATAGAGCTGACTCCTTGACAAACAAGTCTTGATTTAAAAGATACCTCCTGAGATGTGGCCTTTCTTGACCACATAATCTGAGTCAGGGTAGCTACCCAGTTACTATCCATCGAAGAACAAAAGTTTAATTCTGTTTATAGGCACTAGTTAATATTTTGACATTCTCTTATTGATTTTCTTATTTATGTACTGTCTCACCCCACAAAGAGTAAGCTTCATGACAATAAAGACCTTCATTTCACTGATCTTCCCTGGCAAAAAGAACAGTACTGAAATATTTTTGGCACACAATAATTATTTGGTAAATAATAAGAGGAAGAAAAACAGAGAAAAGGAGATCGTGGTAACAGGGAGACCAAAGAACAAGAGAGAAAATAATTCAAGCAGCTGAGGAAGGGGAGAACTCCTGGGGAAAGAAGTCAGATGTTCCAATCTAATCTCCTTGCTTATATGCTAACAACTAAACAACTAATCTTTAGGCAAACAGAGTAATAATATTTACTATGAGGGGAATTCTTTTTTTTTTTTTTAACATTTTTTATTGATTTATAATCATTTTACAATGTTGTGTCAAATTCCAGTGTTCAGCACAATTTTTCAGTTATTCATGGACATATACACACTCATTGTCACATTTTTTTCTTTGTGAGTTATCATAACATTTTGTGTATATTTCCCTGTGCTATACAGTGTAGTCTATTCTACAATTTTGAAATCCCAGTCTATCCCTTCCCACCCTCCATCCCCCTGGTAACCACAAGTCTGTATTCTCTGTCTGTGAGTCTATTTCTGTCCTTTATTTACGCTTTGTTTTTGTTTGTTTGTTTGTTTTTGTTTTTTAGATTCCACATATGAGCGATCTCATATGGTATTTTTCTTTCTCTTTCTGGCTTACTTCACTTAGAATGACATTCTCCAGGAGCAACCATGTTGCTGCAAATGGCATTATGTTGTCGGTTTTTATGGCTGAATAGTATTCCATTGTATAAATATACCACATCTTCTTTATCCAGTCACCTGTTGATGGACATTTAGGCTGTTTCTATGTTTTGGCTATTGTAAATAGTGCTGCTATGAACATTGGGGTGCAGGTGTCATCCTGAAGTAGATTTCCTTCTGGATACAAGCCCAGGAGTGGGATTCCTGGGTCATATGGTAAGTCTATTCCTAGTCTTTTGAGGAATCTCCACACTGTTTTCCATAGTGGCTGCACCAAACTGCATTCCCACCAGCAGTGTAGGAGGGTTCCCCTTTCTCCACAGCCTCTCCAGCATTTGTCATTTGTGGATTTTTGAATGACGGCCATTCTGACTGGTGTGAGGTGATACCTCATTGTAGTTTTGATTTGCATTTCTCTGATAATTAGTGATATTGAGCATTTTTTCATGTGCTTTTTGATCATTTGTATGTCTTCCTTGGAGAATTGCTTGTTTAGGTCTTCTGCCCATTTTTGGATTGGGTTGTTTATTTTTTTCTTATTGAGTCGTATGAGCTGCTTATATATTCTGGAGATCAAGCCTTTGTCGGTTTCACTTGCAAAAATTTTCTCCCATTCCGTAGGTTTTCTTCTTGTTTTATTTCTGGTTTCCTTTGCTGTGCAGAAGCTTGTAAGTTTCATTAGGTCCCATTTGTTTATTCTTGCTTTTATTTCTTCTAGGAGAAAATTTTTGAGATGTATGTCAGATAATGTTTTGCCTATGTTTTCCTCTAGGAGGTTTATTGTATCTTGTCTTATGTTTAATTCTTTAATCCATTTTGAGTTGATTTTTGTATATGGTGTAAGGGAGTGTTCTAGCTTCATTGTTTTACATGCTGCTGTCCAGTTTTCCCAACACCATTTGCTGAAGAGACTGTCTTTATTCCAATGTATATTCTTGCCTCCTTTGTCAAAGATGAGTTGACCAAAAGTTTGTGGGTTCATTTCTGGGCTCTCTATTCTGTTCCATTGGTCTGTATGTCTGTTTTGGTACCAATACCATGCTGTCTTGATGACTGTAGCTCTATAGTATTGTCTGAAGTCTGGGAGAGTTATTCCTCCAGCCTCTTTCTTTCTCTTCAGTAATGCTTTGGCAATTCTAGGTCTTTGATGGTTCCATATGAATTTTATTATGATTTTTTCTAGTTCTGTGAAATATGTCCTGGGTAATTGGATAGGGATTGCATTAAATCTGTAGATTGCCTTGGGCAGTGTGACCATTTTAACAATGTTGATTCTTCCAATCCAGGAGCATGGAATATCTTTCCATTTTTTAAAGTCTTCTTTAATTTCCTTCATCAATGGTTTATAGTTTTCTGTGTATAATTCTTTCACCTCCTTGGTTAGATTTATTCCCAGATATTTGATTACTTTGGGTGCTATTTTAAAGGGGATTGTTTCTTTACTTTCTTCTTCTGTTGATTTATCGTTAGTGTAAAGAAATGCAACAGATTTTTGAACGTTAATTTTGTAACCTGCTACCTTGCTGAATTCTTCAATCAGCTCTAGTAGCTTTTGTGTGGACCTTTTAGGGTTTTCTATATATAGTAACATGTCATCAGCATATAATGACACTTTTACCTCTTCTTTTCCAATTTGGATCCCTTTTATTTCTTTCTCTTGCCTGACTGCTGTGGCTAGGACTTCCAGGACTATGTTGAATAGGAGAGGTGATAGTGGGCATCCTTGTCTTGCCCCAGATTTTAGTGGGAAGCTTTTGAGTTTTTCACCGTTGAGTACTATGCTGGCTGTAGGTTTGTCATATATAGCTTTTATTATGTTGAGATATGTTCCCTCTATACCCACTTTGGCGAGAGTTTTTATCATAAATGGGTGTTGAATTTTATCAAATGCTTTTTCTGCATCGATTGAGATGATCATGTGGTTTTTGTCCTTTCTCTTGTTGATGTGATGTATTACACTGATTGATTTGCGTATGTTGAACCAGCCTTGTGTCCCTGGGATGAACCCCACTTGGTCATGATGTATAATCTTTTTTATGTGTTGTTGGATTCTATTTGCTAAAATTTTGGTGAGGATTTTGGAGTCTATGTTCATCAGTGATATTGGCTTATAATTCTCTTTTTTTGTAGTGTCTTTGCCTGGTTTTGGTATCAGGGTGATGGTGGCTTCATAGAATGAGTTTGGGAGTAATCCCTCCTTTTCAATCGTCTGGAAGAGTTTGAGAAGGACTGGTATGAGTTCTTCTTTGTATGTTTGGTAGAATTCCCCGGTGAAGCCGTCCGGTCCTGGACTTTTATTTGTAGGGAGGTTTTTAATTGCTATTTCTATTTCCTTTCTAGTGATCGGATTGTTCAAGTGTTCAGATTCTTCTTGATTCAGTTTTGGTGGACAGTATGTTTCCAGAAACTTGTCCATCTCCTCTAGGTTATCCAGTTTGGTTCCATATAGTTTTTCATAATATTCTCAAATGATATTCTGTATTTCTATTTTGTTTGTTGTAATTTCTCCATTTTCCTTTCTTATTTTGCTAATTTGTGCTCTCTCTTTTTTCTTCTTTGTGAGTTTGGCCAGAGGTTTGTCGATTTTATTTACTTTTTCAAAAAACCAGCTTTTGGTTTGGTTGATTTTTTTCTATGGTCTTGTTAATCTCTATTGTATTTAATTCCTCTCAGTTCTTTATTATTTCCTTCCTTCTGCTGCTTTTTGGGGCTTTTTGTTCTTCTTTTTCTAATTCATTCAGGTGGTGGGTTAAATTGTTTATTTGAGATTGTTCTTCTTTTTTGAGGAAGGCCTGTATCGCTATAAACTTCCCTCTTAGCACTGCCTTTGCTGTGTCCCATAGGTTTTGAGTGGTTGTGCTTTCATTATCATTTGTCTCAAGGTATTTTTTAATTTCAGCTTTGATTTCCTCATTGATCCATTGTTTTTTCAATAACATATTGTTTAATCTCCATGCTTTCCTTTTGTTCTCCTTTGTTTCTCTGTTGTTGATTTCCAGTTTCATAGCATTGTGGTCAGTAAAGATGTTTGAGATAATTTCTATCTTCTTAAAATTGTTGAGGTTTCTTTTGTGCCCAAGTACATGATCGATCCTGGAAAATGTTCCATGTGCACTTGAAAAGAATGTATATCCTATTTTTGGGGGGTGTAATGCTCTGAAAATATCCACCAAATCTAGTTTTTCTATTGTAGTATTTAATTTCTCTGTTGCCTTGTTTATTTTCTGGGGACTTCTTATTTATGGAATATTCTTAGAGTGAATATTCTTAGAGGGAATATTCTGGTTTAAGATTGCTTATTATAACAAAACTACAATCTACAGGTTTATAAGGCATGGCTCCCTGGAGAATGTGACATAAGCTGTACAAGTCTAGGACAGTCCTCAAATAGGGATGATTCTGTCCTGCCTTGGACATCTGGCAACATGAGGTGACACTTTGGGCTGTCACATCTAATGAGTTGGGAGGGTACTACTGTCTTCTGGTGGATGGAGGCCAGTGATGCTACTAAACATACTATAAGGCACAGGATAGGCTCCTCACAACAAAGAATTATCTAACCCAAAATAGTAGTATCAGCTTATAAAATCCCACTCCAGATTCTAAAATAGGGATGTTATATATCCCAGACACTTCCCACAGTGTTAAAAGATCCACGAACTTCAATTAAGATACCTCACTGACTATTATGGTCCAAAGATTATGTGTCTATTGTGAGAACAAAAGAATGAGAGGGCCATATACAATGTCTCAGACCACTCCCTGCTTCTGATCTTCTTGATTGCTTATATCCTTGACATTATTACAAAGTTTAATACTTGGAAAAATCTCTGGCTCCTTTATTAGAGTAATTAGATATAAAATAAGTGTATGAAACATTTAACAAGAGTAAATTTTCAAAATAATGAATGATAAAAATTACTAGGCAAATCTGAAAATACAACTTTAAGAAATAAAAATATCTAGTTGTTAAATTTAAAAACAATCCACAGATGAGTTAAACAATAGATTAGACACAGGAAAGAGAAAAGTGGTGACCTGGAAAAGAGAGAGAGACCTGAAGAAATAACCCCGTATGCTATTACCAATAGACAAAGTATAGATTAAGTAGATCAAAGAGAAACAAGTCCAAATACATCAAAACTCACAATAAATGTAAATGAATTAACATTAACACTCAAAAGACTGAGAGACTGAATTACTAAACAGCAATCATGTAAACACTATAGCTACACCTAAAACAGGAAAAAGACTGAAAGTCAAGGGATGGAACAAGATCTTCCTGTGAATAAAAATCAAAAGTAGCTGGTGGCTGTATCAAAAATATCAGATCAGACAAAATAGACTTTAAAACAAAAGATATTATTAGGGATAGGGGAAAAAAACCTCTCTACATAATAATAAAAGATACAGCTCACTAAAAAGGAATAAAAATTTTAAAACTGGATGCCCTTATGAAATAATCTCAAAATAAAACAAACAGACCTCCAGAAAAATGTGAAAAGTTCAACATCAGAGTAAAAGTTCAACAATTGATCAACTGTTGACAGGTCAAATCAACAAAAGAAACTCAACAAAAAATAGGGAACTTGAACAATGAAATCAGAAAGTTTAACTTAATATACATATGATAAATACTATATATATATATATATATATATATATATATATATATATATATACACACATACACACACACGTATATATATACACACACACATATCTGTACCTAATGACTAGAAAATATACATCCAAATACATTTGTAACAATTTAAAGTGGCCTATCTATACTAAGCCATAAAGTAAATTTCAACAGCTTTCAAAAAGTAAGTATTGTATAGATGAGGGGTCAACAAACCTTGACTGTAGAAAAACAGAGTAAATACTTTATTTAGGTATAGCAGGATACATGCAGTCTCTGCCATATGTTCTTTGCTTTTTTTTTTCTTTTAAAAAAACAACACTTCAAAAGTATAGACCATTCTCCAGCTCAGGATGACCAAATTAGTTTGCTGACCCCTTTATATAGGTCATAGTTTCTGAGCAAAATACAATTAAATTAGAAATCAGAAATGAAAAAGATAAAGTAAAAAACATAGATGATTGCACTGCAAATCAGTAAGGAAATGGCATCAGAGCAGCTAAGGAAAAAAGGAGTTGGATTCTTCACATCACACTGAAGAATTTTAATCAGAAAAGTAAAATGATCCAATTTGCAAGTAAACTCCCTAGCTAGCTGACTTTACATTTCAACTACTTATTGGAAATGAATTTAGGAGAGCACTTCTGGAAAGGAAATGATTCAGAGAATCATATCCGGATTTTTCTAAAACTAGGTAACATTCTTTCTGAAGTATCTGAAAGAAGAAATGAAAGGAGTCAGTGGACGGCACTGAGACTCTCAAAATTTAGTGTGCATCAAAGCCACCTAGAGGGCTTCTCAAATTGCTGAGCCCCTCTCTATTCTTCATCCCCAATTTTCTGATTCAGCAGATCAGATGGCACTGAGATGGAACACAAGAATTTCATATTTCCAACAAGTTCTCCAGTGATGCAGCAGGTCAAAGACCATACTTTGAGAACCACTGTCGTACAGATGGTATCTTTTATTCTTAAGTCACCATTCAATTTTGTTTCAAATCAATAACGACCAAGGATTTCTAACCACATTAAGAATTCAGTGGCCTGAGTTAGGTGCACAATCTGCTTCCCAACAGTCTTTTTAACCAGGATGTGTGAGAGAATTAAGTCTTACTGAAAGTGAATTGAGTGTTTTTCTCAATTCTCCCTCGGATGGAACATAGTTAATATCATCTATCGAGAAGTAGAGCACACAATGGATGCCTTGGGGCATTGGAATTTAAATTCTCTACCTAGATTGAGAGATTGCAAAGACAAGAATTCTATTCATGATGACTGACATTAAGTCCTAAGTCTTTAAAGAAAGGTCTTGACACTAAACTGAACATCTTCTGTCTCAGAACCTACCTTTTACCACACTAGTTAGTGCTTTCAAAATGTAGCATCAGAACAAGAGACATATGATACATGGAATATCCTGCCTCAAGGCAGCCTTATGAATTAATAGGGTATTTGGGACTACTGTTTTCATCATTTTGACACATCTCACAGTAATCCGAATGTCCTGCCCCTCTCTTTAAGATGTGGGGAGTAAAAAAAAAAAAAAAAAAAAAAATGTGGGGAATAATTTTTCATTGCTTTTCATTCTAACTCACAAACTTAATAACTCCTAACAAAACAAGATATTACTCACACCCAAACTTGAAGAAGAGATCTACCAGTCGGGCCTGGTAATGAGGTCACACTGTTATATACTATACTAACAGGAAACATTAAAGCTCCCTGAGGGCTCATCAAAATAATCAGTATGAATTGTACTTGTCCAAAAAATGAAGTAAAGCACATTACTTGACTTTCTAATTTGTTCTTATCTATTTTCTTTTTCAGGTTAAATGAACAACACTGTAAGCTGTAACAGCTCATTTGCTGATAGTCACCTATAAATAATTTACTCACAAAAATTTGAGTATCTCCTATCCAGTAGGAACTTTGCTAAGCACTGGGTATAAGTAAGGCTTACAGAATTCTATTCTTCAAAATTCACTGTGTTTGTACCAGTACAAAGATAAGGCTATCTGAAATGTATAAAGGTCAAACTGAGAAAACAAATTTTAAGTCTTTGGTTATTCACTTAATCACTAAATACTTAAACATTCTGCCCACTATACATTAGATACAGTGTAAGGCTCTAGAAATTAAAAGAAAAAATTTTTTGATATGATTGCATTTGCCCTACATAACAAATTAACAGTATAGCTGAAAAGGAAGAAAAACAAGTACAACAATTAGAAAGATGTAACTGTAGGAAGACAAGGGAGAAACACCTAAGAGGGTGGAAAGGAAGGTTAGATAAGAAGGAAGGAAGCTGAGATTCAAAGGACTTGAATGAGTTGGCCTGGTGGGGAAGAAAAGGTTATTCCAAGGCAAAGGTATGAAGTAGAAAACTAAAATAACAGATTATTGCTTAAAAACCCCCTACATAAAAGTGCATTTGGAGACTCACGAAATAAGACTAAAGATGTAAACAGAGACCCAACATGTCTCAGTTTAAACACTTTTTATCTTGATAAAAACATTTAACACACTGTAGAAAAATTACTCAGACTTAAGTGTAGTGAGAAGATTAAAGGTGGAGTTAAACTGGAGATAAGCAATCATTTGGAAAGTTATCTCAATCAAAGGTCTGGTCTGGAAATACAGAATGTAGTCTTATCAGTTCAACACAGTTAAAAGCATGGATGAACATATTTTTCTAAGTCAAATTATTTATATAAACCTGTGGACCCTCTCCCTAAGAAAACAGACATATATGCTTATAAATATTTTGTAATACATTTCAGAGGCTGCATAAATGCCATGAACCCCATCCAGGCATAAAAGCTTCTTGAAAGTAGACAGTAGAGGTCCAAGGACAGAGTCCTTAGAGATCAGCAAAGAGTTGTCAGATGAAAAGAAAGTTTTAAATGCTATGCTACAGAGTCTAGTGTACTCAGCCACTCTTCAGTCTTAGACGACTTTAGCATACACAGTTTCAAAAAACGCTGGGAGAAAGCAAATTTCAGTGGGTTGAAGGATAAATGGAAAGGGAGAAAATGGGGAAATAAAATAGGTAGTACCTATTCTTTCAAGGAAATTGGGTGAAGACAAAAAGGCAAGAAATAGCAAAATACATGGGGTTGAGAGTTTTTGGAAACACAGGAGAGCTGACCACAATTCTGTAACCAAGGGAGAGTCACAGAGAACGAGGGAAACGTTGAATAACCAGAAGAAAAATGGTAACTTATGGGAGTAGGGTCTCTGAGAATGCAGGAGATAAGCATAGGTCTAGAGCGAAGACTTGGACAGAAGGAGGAGCATGGTGGAATAGATGAGTGGAAGTGCAGATATGTTTGTAACATGGGAAGCAGAAGGTGAATGGGGAGAGAAAAAATGTGGTAAAAGGGAGTTCTGCCAAAATTACTCCTATTTTCTTTTAGATCTGCCAAAACTATTCAAAAGAAGATGAGATGGAATTTTTGAAGACAGGTGAAGTTTGACCTTACCACCAACAATGAGAGGAAGTTGACTAGCAAACCATAAAAGGATTTTTCAGGTACCAAATGAAAGCTCATTTCATACTGGAAACCATAAATTTAGAGTGGCAACAATCTGGCAAAGAAACAAAGGTTGGTATGATGCGAGGTTAAGCTTATTTATAACACAGGGACAGTAGAAGTACAGTGGAGCCTAAATGATGCGAACAATTAAGTGCTGGACTTGAGGTCCAAATGAAAGGAAAAGACTCTCAACCAGGAGGTCTTAAAGACAGGTCATAATGTTCATGGTTAAAAGTTCTGATGTAAAAGGACAATGAATGTTCATCAAGATAAACAGACCTACAAAACAACTGTTACCTCAGTAATTTTTATTCCACATTTAGTATAATCTACTAAATGACAAATATGTAAAACAAAAAATCTCTCACAACAAACACAATTTCTAAAAGACTGAAACCCTGGAAGTCAAATTTTGTTGCTGTTGTTGTTGTTGGCCAGAAGTACCGACCTATGGTTATCTGAACAGTTCTTTAGGTGTTGATTAGATATATGTGCAGATTTAAAAAGAAGTTGTCTTGAAGAAGTTAATTGCCCTTTTTAACACTGAAACAGGCAGGAAAAAAATCTGACAGTAATATATTTCTCTTCATGAAATGATATCAACCAATCATCAATGAGCTAGAATTTTAGTACACATTATTCTGAAGTAGCACAAAAAATTTGTAAGATTTATTCTTCACATTCCATATTCTTTTCAGAGTGTTTCTCAACTCTTTTAGGGCCTGACTACTTTATAGCAACTTTGGGAAATATAGTTACAGTATTTTTAATTAAAAAGAAATAACAAAAGCTCCAGAAAAGACAAACTATATTGCCTAATGAGATAAAGCCAAGCAATTACTTGTTGGTAATCATGGATACGAGGGAATTATTAGGAGGGAAATAAAAAGTAAAAATGATATAATGTAGTTAATGGATAAACACACTGAAAAGATGGAGTAGGTTGTGAATGGAGTAAAAACTAGAATTTAAGATTTCAATACTTAAAACAGAATTATATGCCCACAAACAATATCTTGAAAAAAAAATTGAAATATTTATATTTTAATTCATCTATTTAAAAAATCAAGTTGTGATACATTTAATACTGTTAAGATAAGAACTTAGCATCAGCCTTAAGAGATATTATACATACGATCCTGTATTATGCCATTTCAAAAGGGGGTGTTTTTTTTCATGGTAATTCCTAAAGAAAATCTTTACTTACTTGTATTGAACTTGTATTCCTTACCTATAATATATCTTATTGCTACCAGCTGGTTACTGTAGTGGAGTCATATCACAGGTGTATGTAATTATTTGAATTAATCAAACACAACAGGCCAAAATATAAGGTACAGACAGACATAAACAATACTGGAGATTCTGCCCACTATTTCACACACTGAACACATTCTCTGGAGTGAATGGGGATGAGCAACAAGAAAATGACACTCCCTTAGTCTGTTCCAGTCACTACATACATATCAAACTGTAAGAATCTTGCTGCATTGCATGACTCAAATATTTAAAACTAAGTTCGCTTTCTGAAAAGTATACAACACAGCCCCTAAACACAAGTCAAGTTTTTCATTTGGTTCATCCTTAGATATTGTGATATGCTCCAAGTTTGGAGGAAAAATGTGGCTGCACATGACATACTGAGAGACAGTATGTTGTGACAGCCTCGTGTCCTCCCAAAGGATTTTCAAGGGAAATTTTAACTATTTATAATGTCCACCCAATAACTGCACTTTAGATCCTAACTCATTCTTGAGCAATAATCAACTGCCCTTGAATAGTTTCCAATCAAATTAGGATACACACTTGGAGTATGGAGAATAGAGAAAGCAAAGGAAACATAATTAAGTACATACATAAACACTGTTTATATAAATCAAAATATATAATGACTTGTTAAAAATAAAATGTATACATACGGGATTCTTTCTCTAACTTATCCCTCCAACCACTGACTTACATTAACAGCAGGTTTCCCATCCAAAAGCTAGACAGGCTCATCACTATAAACCAAAGTCTACAGAACACCCCCATGGTTGTAATAATTGTACTTTTTAACAAGGGATAAGAAAAGTTTTTCTTTCAAATGTTTTGGGAAAATAAGTGGCTGAAATAACATATCAACAGCAGATGAGAACAAGAATAGTCAGAAAGAACATTCCACAAAGAACAAGCACACATATTACTCTATAGAGAACACATGGAGCAGACCCACTACATACCAGGCAGTGTGCAATTCCAGTGGAAAAGGTCCTGGCCCAGATTATCTGAGAAAGGCAAAATTCTCATTCCACCCTGATCTATGGGCCTCTGAAAGACAGACCTAAGGAATTTGTGCTCGCCCCTTAATAAGGCCCTAAGAAGATTAATTTGAATGGAAACCATGAATACCTCCTCTCAAGAGGTACCTTCACACATCAAACCAAAATTCAAGTGATGCTCTGGAACCAGCTTTAGCCCATTAGAGAGAAAGGATTTTCCTGACCTCAACCACTTACTTGTTCCTCTGTGTCACAAATACATGGCACACCATCACATTCCTGCATGTAAGCTCTGCAACTGGCGACCTTTTAGAAATCTGACGCACGTTCTCACAACCAGACAACTAGGATTTTACACTCCAAACTCAGAAAAGTATCCACCAAAGGTATCATGACTTTGCTCTTTACTTAGTTTTGAGCATAGTAGAGAAAACTCTTAAAGAGCCCTAACATTGATACTATGTAAAAGAAGCTGGCACATATCTGTTAACAGAAGAAATCTTCACCCTTCTCTCTAAAGTAGAAAAAAACTAGACACTAAAATCAGGACTCAAATGAACTTACGTGGTAAACAAGAAATATAAAAACAGAAAAGTCAGAAAAGTAAATTACTAACTCATCAGACATTATGAATTAGAACAAATACAGAGATAGTAAGAATTTTATTGTGTTACTCTATCACATTTAATACATGTTTCACTTAATCTTTCTGTAAGAATGTGTTGCTGTGACCATTATTTAACATTCTGGTCTGAACTGTTTGTTTCAATATTTACTTAGGAGTAAAAACTTAATTACTTATAAAAACAGGATACTCTCTTTCCCTTTATATTAGTCAGAAACGTGCTCTGACAAATACAGTCCATAAGAGTGTTTGCTCTGTGCCTTGTTCTAAGCTGAACTCTCACTTCCCTATCAGACTCCATCATCTACTGCTCACAGCTTCCTAACCTGAAAGGTAGTTTTGAAAGGGTCAGGCCCATATTTCTCATTCTTTCTTATTTTCTAACTTCTAGGCCACCTTTCTTACCAGCAAATTATATATACGGCAATTCAGAGGAAAAACAGGTTTTGTCAATGACATCTCTGACCTTTACAGAATTTAACTACTGAAACACCATGCTTCAAAAAGCATCAAAACCGAGGAACATATTTTAAAACTCACTTTCTCTAATGTCTTAAGCATGTGCCCTTAACAAATTTTTAAATAGTAATACAGTCATTTCTGTAGATTGCTGGTTAACTTTTTATAGTAAAAAGTATAATATTTGTTGATTTTTTAATAAAAAATGACATCTGTACAGGTTGAACAATGATTTTTTTTAATTGTTTTAAAAATGTTTTATAAGCATTCTCATTAAGAATAGACCATAAAATAACTGGGTCTTTAAGTACTAGATGTTGCTTTCTGATCGTAAAAGTACTCTAAAAAAATTACCTGTACTGCCTAACGTCAGTAAGTTATCAAATTTAAGCACTCTTTTCATGAGTGACTTCTAGATAGCTGAAGTAACCTGTCATCCTACTTTAAGTTTTCTCTTCACCAAGCTAATCAAGTCCCATTTCTTTCCATCAACCTCATTAAGTCTTGGTTTATATCCGGGCACACAGAAATACGTAGAAACATGCATGAGAACTATATACACCAGCTTCAAAGTAATGGATTGGGGGGCGAGGGGGGGCAAAGGAGAGAAGTGACAAAAGAAGAAAAAATTAGCAGTATTTTTTAAAAGAAAAGAACTGAAGTAAATAAGGTAAAATTCAATACCTGTTAAATCTGCATAATTAGTATTTTAGTGTTTGTTATATCTTTTTCTGAAATTTTCCGTATTCTTGAAGTAATACACAATTAAAAGTTTTAATTAAGATTTAAATAAACACAGAATTGTAATAAGAGAGATAATAGTTGTGAAAGCATCAAACTGAATGCTGGCAAATCACAGGTTCTGAAAACAGTAGTGAAAATTCTCAGGCTCATGACAGACTGAACACTTGAACATCTGGGTACTCTTTTAATATTGCCACACATAATGTGCTTCAAATCCACTTAACCCAAATCAATTCTGCCATTTTCAACCCAGAGTCCATTCTCCGTTCCCCTTAGCATAAAAAGGAAGCAGATTAAGTAATTAAATAAATCTATTTTCTCTTTTAACATGCTCGCAATTGCCCCAAAAAACAGGCTGCTGAATGTAGCTTAAAAAGTTTTTGCTAACCTTAATGTTTCTTCTAAGACATCATCACAGGTCTTATAAATTCTCTTTTATTTGTCTTTGATTTGTGTACTCTTTCTACACGTTCAATTCATATTTCTAAAAATATTCAGGCACAACATGTTTCTTAAGATGCTTCTCTCTTCTTGATCATCAGAGTTATGAGTGACTATACTATCAGAATTACATTTTCAGAAGACTCAAACTCTGGTGGTCTATCTTTGTGCTTATATTCTCAGACTAAGAATCATACAACCCTTTTCTCTAAGCTACAGTTGCCAGATTAGCAAATAAAAATATAGACTGCGGAGTTAAATTTGAATTTCAGGTAAACAACAAATAATTTTTTAGTAGAATATGTCCCATGCAATATTTGGGACATACTTACATGAGATATATTTATACTAAAAAAAGATTACTTGTTGTTTTGAAATTCAAACTTAACTCTGCATCCTGTATTTCATTTAGGAATCCTACAATGAACATTCAAAAATCTGTCTTCCTTCACTCTTCTAGCAAACACTATCTTCTTTAGTCAAGAATAACAGCTAAAAAGAGGTCTCCAAATTTCTGAATAGGTATCAACTTTTTAAAGTTAAAACAGGAAAAATGAACACAAAGTTAAAGATCAGACAAATCCATAGTGATGACACATATGAATAAACCATGTGTAAGGGCATAAGGGTAGCTGCAGACTTGAGAAACACAGGTTCACGAGAGTGAAAAAATAACCAAAATGGTAATCTAACCAAGGAAGGCTGAAACCTAACCAATTCCCATAACAATCTGAAAAATGTGTTAACTGAAGAGATCTTTATTCAGCAATGATTTAAAAAATATTATACTGCAGCCAATGAAAATACTTTTATCCATCCATTAATTAATTCAAGGAAAATTTATTCAGTGGGGATACAGTGATAAGAGTTGCTGGAGTTAAACTGTCCCCTCTCTCCTTATTAGTAATATTTTCTCTACTGGATGATTTCCAAAACCTAAAAATATGCTGTAGCAGCTCCCCTATTTAAAAACCTCTGCTGACTCCACAGCCCTCTTCAATTAACACCCCGCTTTTTTGATCCCTATCTAAGGCAGAAACTCCAGTCCAATCAGGCTTTTACCTCCACTATTCCACCAAAAGAGCTATTTAGGTCACAAATAAGCTCAATATTGCCAAATTCAATGTTACTTCTCAGACCTTGTTTGATTTGGGCTATGTTTAATAAGGATTACTAGGACTGTAGCAAAGGAAATGGACCACAGGAAGCAAGGCCTGAAGCAGAAAGACATTAAGAGACTGTTACAGTAACCAGGTGAAGAGATGAAGATGAAGAGATGATGAGTTCTCAGTTAAAGCATTGGTAGTGATTTAGAGAAAAGTGGATGAATCCAGGTGATTCAATCAAATCTATCTGGCTTACTAGGATTATTTTTATTTGTGGTGTGGAAGGAGATGAGGATCACAGCTGACTTCCACATTTATAGATTGGGTTGATGGTATGTAAACTAGGGCTCAGACATTTTTTTTTTTTTGCCGGGGAGGAGAGAAGGAAGGGGGAGTTATGGTGGTAGGAATATCATGGGTTCAATCTCAAACAAGCTGAGTTTGATATATCTGTATGAGTCAAATAGGATTGAATATTCAGGTATGTAGTTAAGGAGAGGGGTCTGGTTTCAGGATATAAACACGAGAAACATGAGGAATACCATGAGAATAGATAATAATCACCCAAGGATTTCTGTGAAGACTAAGGAGAAAAGACAGCAGAAGGTGGAGGAAAATGAGCCTTTACAGAATGAATAGGTGGAAATGGTCTATAAAGGAGATTTTTGTACAGTAGGAGGCCAAAAAAGGCCAGGATGGTATCTCCAAAACCAAGGGAAGGGTGACTTTTAAGAAAGAGTTATGGCAGCCATGTCAAATGAAGTAAAATGTCAACTGGATTTAGAATTTCAGCTGTGTTCTTCTAGTATTCTGTTTCTAACAAATGCAAACAGAAGAGTTTTCAAAAATTGACGTTAAATGAGTTACCCTTCAAACTCTCTAGAACCCAGTCATTTTTTCTCCAAGCTGATGGCCAAAATCAATGACTTAAATACCAGCTTTTCCACTTTTCTAATTAGTGACAAAACCTCTACTTTGCTAACTTCAGGTTGGCCAGAGCATTTGATGGCCATGCTTTAGTATTTTTCTCTGCCCCAAGTAAATTCACTGAACAGTCTCACAAAGTCAGTATCTTGACTATAATCGCCAAGAGAGCACATGTAGTGTACGTCTTGCTTTTCCCTGGTATCTTATATGGTTCTTGGCCAGTGCCAAGGAACTCAATAAATATTTGTTCAATGATGTGTACTCAGAGCATTAATCTGTGAAGCTTTCTGGGAGTGATTTTTAGGTTCTTCCTTACCATTCCAATTCCCAGAGTAAAAGCAGTGCTAAAAATAAATTTTTTTCAAAGCTTCATTCACACCTTAGATAAATGTTCAAACAGAATGTTTAGTTAGTGAGCCTCTCTGGTGTTAGAGGTACTACTTAAAGCAGGTCTCATTTTGGAAAATGCATGTGCACTGGGAAAAGATGCACTGAAATTATTTTTGCAAGCTGAATACCACCTTCATATTAATTTCTTCATATAAATCATTTATTTAGAATTTTATAATTAAATTTCTTAAATCAAGAGGAAGACATATTTATTTCTAAGTAAGAGTAGAATTTAACATTTTTATATTGTTCTATCTGATTAGCCTGTTGGGAGTTTTATTCATTTTCAAGTATTTTTCTAAGAAGACAAGTTGTCTCAGCAGTATGCAGGGATTTCCTCTCTTGGAATGGAATGTAAGTTTTTCTTTATCAAAGTTACATGCCATGTTTCTTAGCTACACACAACTGGGTAACTTGCTACTCACTGACTTCATTTCAAAATGACCAAGCAAGTCTTTGGAAATGCTGGAAAACATTAGCAACTGCCTCCCTGACTACTCTATAATCCTTAGATAAACTACCTTCCTTCTTTTGAAGTTCCGGTTTAATAGAATAAATACTATGCCAAAATTAAGAGGCTCTTGAATTCCTATGTTTTAAAATGTAGAAGCTCTTCAACAATATGAATTGGTTGCATTGGAATTATTGGGGAGCTGCTTGAAAATAGACATTTTCAGACACCACCCCCAGAAATTATGACTCAGTACTTTGACAATCTTTGCTTTAGTCATTAAATAACTAGGTGTGAACTTTCTTTTCTTCAAATATAAATATTTCTTGCCAAATATCTTATTAAAACATACCCTGGGAATCCTGTCACCTGTAAACTCCTTATATACTACATTTTTAAAATTACACACCTCTCCAAATTCCACTCTAATTTTCCATGTCAGTTTAAACCTTTGGTAACAAATGCAGTTCCTAAGAATTCTCTTTGAAGAGGGATTCAGAGAAGTGGAGGAAAACTAGCCCCAAACTCCAAAAACAGGCAGATAAAATGGGAATCTACCTTAATTTACAAAGGTCCCCAAGAGTTAATCTATTCAAATGATAATAAAGAGAGGCAGAGTATAGTAAAAAGGAGAATTAAAATAAAGAGAAATTAGTTCCGATGCCAATTTTTGTTTGATAGTAGAAAATCAGCTAACTTCTGTGGGTATCAATTTTCTGATCAACAAAATAAAGAGGTATTACAAAATCAATTTTTATGCCCCTTTCAGGATGAATAATCTGATTAAATTAGGGTGCTGGAACCTGATTTTAATTGCATTAACTCTGAATCACAGTGACAGTTTCAGAAATAAATCAGGACAACCTGTAAGACAGGTTATCATAGCTAAAAGACAGCAGAAAAATGAAACTGAACAAAAAGTACACATACTCAAACAAAGTCACTTACTCATCTACATGCAAAACACAGTACTTAAATGAGATGGTATATACTGAATAAATCAACAGCCATATAGGTCTGTCAATTCTGCGCTAGGTGTTATACTAGGCAAAAGAAATAAGAAATAAGATCCAGTCCCTACTTTAAGTAATTTTAGAGTACACTGTAAGAGACATACACAATGCCGGCCTTTAGATGACTACTAAATACATACTAGATACCTCACTCCTTCCTCCTTGGTAATGTTTGTTTACTAAAATTGCAGTTTCAGGTAGATAGCTGCTCAAAGCTGAAAACTGCCATATTACATCAAGGCTATTCTGTATTAAAAGGGCTTATGCTAGCTACCTCCCCATGGAAGGTACTGTAGGGCAACAAATTTACTTCAGTCAACAAATACTATACATTTCCTGATGAATATGCTTTGTGCATAGAACTCTTAAAAATTACAAGTTATTAACACATAGCTCAATAAGACTAATGTAAAAACCAGAAAAATAAAGGTTTTTTTTTCCAGGTAAAAACTGATTTCCAATTGTGAATTTTATAATTAAGCCAACTCTGCAAAAAGAAAACTTACTCCTTGTAACTGGCAAAACACTAGCATGTATACTATCTTTTTGATCAAAGGCAAAATCAAGTCATGCTGTTCAAGTAAAAGGATCCACTCCTCTTTCAATGCCACTAACATATAAACACTGACAATAACTTATTCTTGCAAAAAGCCTTGCTTTGGTCAACTTAGAGATCCAAGGCATGAAGAGGAACCCTAGTCTAGATTCCCTATTAAGAGGGCACTGGACTACAGAAGTTCCAAAAGCACAGATATCATCTCTCTCTTGATTTCCTAGTCCTAGCATAGTGCCTGGTACACAAGTAGACATCACTGAGTGAATGTTTACTTTAGTGAAAACAAACTAAAACTGTTCAGCAGGGATCACAAGGCTAAGTTACGAAATACTAATTCACTCAAATATTATTTAGCTTACCCTTGATGAGCATCTCTAGGGAGTATTTTTCTTATGCAAGAATATTATTATAATACCATAATTAAAAATAAAAGATACATGGGGAGCATAGTGCTCAGTGGTAGAGTGCATACTTAGGAGGTCCTGGGTACCTCCATTAAAAAAAAATCAAAAAATAAATAAATAAACCTAATTATCTTCCCCCATCTAAAAAAATAAAAT
This sequence comes from Camelus bactrianus, assembly GCF_048773025.1. Classification (NCBI taxonomy): domain Eukaryota; kingdom Metazoa; phylum Chordata; class Mammalia; order Artiodactyla; family Camelidae; genus Camelus; species Camelus bactrianus. Next base: position 51,015,816 of record NC_133546.1, on the reverse strand, counting down.
AAAAGATACATGAACAGGAGCACAATCCAGAGAGAAATCAAAAACTGAATTCTCAACTTTTGAGAACACTTTGAAAATCAGAAAAATGATTTCAATCTATGAAACATGAAATCTGGTGATGGAGATAACGGCTATCTACTCTAATCTTAGGGAAAGAAAGACAAAAAAGTGATTACTACTTTGAACTGAACATGTGATACCATTCATACCAAAGTTTAGCTATCTGTAAAATCATACTTCTTTTAAACCAAAGAATAGCAAAATATATGAACACACTGCGTTCAATGAATAAGTTAATTCATGATAAGAAATATTTAAAATAACTGCTCACGTAACCACAATACCTCCCTAACACGCTCGCACATACACACGCTTATTTCAAAATAGCATTCAGGACTCCTCGATTGCTAAATTCACCCACAATTTACCATGGTCCACTCGCTACCCAGGCTATTTAGTTTTCAGTGCGGAGGTAAAAAAAACACAAGGAAGCAGATTTTTCTCCCAAAATCCACGTGAAGAAAACGAAAAAGTTACCACACTTTTGTAATGAAAAAAAAAAATGAAAACAAATCACCCACGCACAGGGGGAAAAAAAATCACCCATCTGGTCATCACGGTGTGGTTTAACACCTGTGCAACAGGCGACTCGGGTTGATTTTTTTTGATCCCCATCACCATCTACAAATTCCAAGAGTAGGACGAGACCGTCGGAGACTACTGACAAGTCTTTGGGGCCGGAAAGGGATGACAGGTCCGGGCTTGCCTCCGGGGCCGAATGAGAATCGCCCAAGGGGCACCGTGGTCCCGTGGCCGGCCCAGCAGTCCCCGCCTCCCGCCAGCTAACCCCAGGCCGCAGCGCCCCTTCTCCTCCTTCCACTTCCACCTCCTCACCTCTCGGCCCCGCTTCACACGCTTCCCATCACTCAGCCAGCTCCCGCCACGACGCCTCCCTCCCTTTCGGTTTGATCTTTTACTTCCCAAGTCGGAGGGGAGCGGAGGGCAGGGCTGAGGACGTCTGGGGGCAGCTGCACCGCCAGGTCCTCGTCCGCACCCCTCGCCGGATTTGCAGGGTCGCTCCCCGTCCCCGGGAAAGGTCTGCAAAGACCGCCGGACACCCGGACAGACACACAGACCCGGCGAGGAGGGAGGGGGCGGAGCAGTCGAGGGGCTACACGTCACCCGCCCGCAGCGCCGCCAACGTCGGCACGTCGGCTCCCCAACCCCGCCCCACCCGCTTGCGCGCGCCGCCGCCCCGCCTCCCGCCGCCCCGCCTCCCGCCGCCGCGCTCAGTCAGAGCCGCACCAGACCTGTGGTGAGGGCGCGCCCCCGGTCGGGCATGGGCTCGGGCGCGCGCGTTCCTGGGACTCCGCGTCTGTTGAGTTGTCCTCACCTGAGCGTCTTTCCCTGCAATTATCTGAGTCGGCCGCATCTTCTCCCCGCCCTTCACTGTAGGGTGAAGACATGAAGGAGGTAATTCCTATTACAGGTAAAGGAGAGACGACCCCTGAGTATGAATGAAGAACTGAGTAATTGCCATCATCGTCACCAGTCAGAATCCTGGCTGCTGGTCACTTTATACACGGTCCCTTGGTCTCAAGTCCCGCTTTCCTGAAGTTTTCTGGACTCTCAGTTTAGTTCTCCTAAAAGTTCCCTCTTCTATTTGGTCCTTTTGTCGGGCAAAACCCACCAAAAACAAAATACCAAGATTCCTTGGCTCAATTGAAAAGACAGGAAGGGGTCATTAAGAAAAATTAACCTCAAGAACAGTGTGGTGCGTGTGTGTACAGTTCTTGACTAAAAGCCGGGCATGCAAATGTGGTGTGAGTTAATAATAGGTTGTGGCTCCCTTTTTCTCTTCCGTCCTCCCTCGTTAGGAATGTGTCTTGACGCCTAGTAGAACCGTATTTTTATAGAGAGGCAGCCAATAGTGATCCAATTATACTCTTCACTGGCCAGATTTCTGGCGTTCAGTGTTCTATTCTAAATCAAGCACTTTAAGAAGATCTCACATAAGTTGGAATTATTTTAGAGAAGAGCAAAATGATAAAGAGTACTCAAAAGCATGGCAAATAAAGAAGTACTGATTGAACTTGGGAAAATTCTCATAGAAAAGACAAAGCTACCAGGACTATCGCTAAATATGTAAAAACTCATCATGTGACATCGATTTGTTTCATGTGCTCTTAAGAGAGGCAGACTTGAGAGAAAAAGATTTCAGATCCTGAAAAGAAGATCCCCTTCTAGCACTAACCAGAGAAGGTGTCTGCTTTAGGATGCATGGATGCCTTGACCACTGGATTTGACTTTAAGTAGATTCTGAGGGCTTACTTAATAGGAACTAAGTGCAGAGGAGCCATATATCAAGAGAAGAAACAGTTGATGGTTTTGTTAAAGGTATTTCCAACCTTGAGAGTCAATCAGTTCATGGCTCCGGCCTTAAAAGAATTTACATTTTAGCCATGAGACAAGACAAATGCATCAAAAGGTAAATAATACAAGGAGGCCATATGATAGGGAGAACTACTAACAATAAGTTCTAGGAATTCACATGGCAAATTGTTCTCATCACAGTTCCAGAAGCTTAACGGAGAAGAATGAAACTGAAAATAAACTGTGCTTTGAACTGCCCTGTTCAGTAGGGTAGCCACTAGCCAAATATGGATATTTATATTTGAAATGTGGCTGGTGCAAATTGAGACATGCAGTAAGTGTGAAATACACACCAGATTTCAAAGACTTAATACAAAGAGAAAAATGTGAAATATCTTAATTCTTATAATGATGACGTGTTGAAATAATATTTGGTATATACTGGGTTAGTATATTAAAATTAATTTCACCTGTTTATTTTCACTTTTTTATTCTGGCAACTAGAAAAATTTTAAATTACATGGGTCACTTGCATCTTTTTTTTTTAAGTCTTGACCTAGAAGGATTCATCAAACTCTAAGAACTCTCTTTGTACCCTTTGTAGTCCCTTCAGAATTTTCCAAAATGTTAATGGAAAGACAGTCAGATGACAAGATTCCTCATAAAGAGAAAGAAGACTATTCATAAAATATGCCATAAACAAAAACAAGGAAATAAGGCTGCAGATGCATTCTGTGGTGAGTAACCTGTTTGTCTACAATGGAAACTTCTTATTAGAAGGTAGTGACAATAATGTTCAAATTAAATAGAAACTAGTCTGTAAGGAGAGACTCAATCTTGAATTTAAGGAATTTAGTATTATAGTCAGTCAGGATCTGGCAGTTACGAAATGGGATTGAAAGATTATCTTGGCAATACTGAGCAGGGTGGGTTGAAATTGATAGATGGTTGGGCAACCCATTAAAACTCATTGTACTTAAAAATGCATTCTACTAAAAAAGTTCAATAGGGGATTGATTTAAATAAATTATAGCACATCTCTGAAGTGGAATCTGTATTGTTTGATATGGGAACATATCAAGATGTACAATGCAGTGAATAGTTTACAAAACAATATATATACACATTATGAACCCAAATATGTAACATTTTGTATGTGTGTGTATGAAACTACATCATTTGATTGACTTTACCTTAATTATTTCAAAATTGTCTCAAAAACAGAAAATCTCAGGGTGGCATGTTTCCAGCATTTTTCAGTGGCTCAACAAAGTCATCTATTTTTTTGGCTCTTTCATCTCTATGTTCCGTCATCCTGAGCATATTGGCCTTTCATTTTCAGCCTTGTCACCACATGGGTTGTTGGGCTGGGTTAATAAGCCTCAGCCTCGTTTCCAGCCCAGTAGTCTCTTAGTATCTCAGTATGTATGACCACTAGGACTTCTCAACTCACCAGTGTCCCACAGCCTTAGCTTCTAGGCCTTTTTTTTGTTTTATATATTCTCAGTCCATTGTCCTGCCATCTTCCCTACCCAGCCTTGCAACATTGGGTCTTAAAATTCCATCTTTGATGGACCTGAGTACAGTTTCTTACCTGGAGCTGACAACCACTGTGGGATGCTGATTAATAAAAGACTCAATTCTAAAATAAGCTTACCTACAGTTTGTAAAATGACTTTAGAAAACTGGCAATATCTGAACATACACATGGCATAGAGCTGAACATAGCTCAGCAGTTCCTCTCCCAGGTATATGACCCACAGAAATGAATATAAAGAGTTTATGAAACGTGTACTAGAATATTCATAGCAGCATTATTTCTAATACCTAAAATCTGGAAATATCTATGAAATATCTCTTCTTTAGTTCTTCTGTGATATCTTTGATTAGACTTTTGTAGTTTTCCTCACATAGGTCACGTACATATTTTGTTAGATTTATTCCGAAGCATTTTGTTTTCTGGGGTGCTAATACAAATCCTAATGTGTTTTTATTTTGAATTCCATTTGTATATTGCTAGTATACAGGAAAATGATTGATTTTTGTAAGTTAACCTTGTATTCTGAAACCTTACAATAATTGCTTGTTAGTTCCAGGAGTATTTTTGTCAATTGTTTTTGGCTAATGCTGTGTATTAGATCTTTGGAAACTATTTATCTTCTAACTGCAAGTTTATACCCTTCGACCAACATCACCCCAATCCCCGTCACCTCCCCCTGCACCAGTCCCTGGTAACCACCATTCTACTCTGTGTTTCTACAAGGTCAGCTTTTTTAGATTCCTCCTATAAGTTATATCATCTAGTATTTGTCTCTCTCTGACCGATCTCACTTGCATAATGCCCTCAAGGTTCATCCACATTGTTGCAAATGGCAGGATTTCCTTCTTTCTCATGGCTGAATCATATCCCATTTTATACATAAACCACATCTTTACCTATTCCAAGTATCCCGTGATGGATACTTGGGCTGTTTTCATAGTGATTGTGAATAATGCTGCAATAAACACAGGAGTGTAATTAATTAATTAGTTAATTAATTAATTAAATAGCTTTCCTAACCCTTTTAGTGAATTATATTGGGAAGGAAAAAATGATCACTACCATGGCAGACACTACTGGTTACCGACCCAGCTACCATTTTCCACCTCTTCCTTAATTAATAGATAGAATTTGTTAGGGTACCAAAAAACTAAAGAAATACATATGAGCTCCTCCCATTATCCTGGAAGTACTTCTATTTCCCTTTAAACAAGAATATTGTAGAGGTGGTCATGTGACCAAGGGACAGTCAGGGAGGATTCTGCCATTCTGCCACTAAAATGGCAAAATATATGCTTGTAAAATACAGAGAGTTATTCTTGGGCCACTATTCAAGCCAAGAGTTATTCTTGGGCTACTGTTGGACTTGGCATATAATCTGCCAGCTATTCTTTCTTAGACATTACTGAAATGAAAATGTAGAAGTAGAAAAACCGAGGAATAAGTAAAAGACTAAAGCTTTGTGTGTTTGTATGCATATGCTTATGTTAGCAGGAGGATAGTAGATGGAGAAGGGGAGAAAAGTATATGAAGTTTCAGCAGTTTCCTGGAAAACAAAGCTAATAGTAGTGATTTGACTACTAGTCAAAAACATTGCTTAAAAAATGCAGTAAAGAAGCTACAAAAGAGTTGGTTGAGGGCATGGCAAAGGGCAGAAGTGAGACTAAGAGCTGAAAATGGAGACAATATTTGAAGTATGATACGGTTGAATCAATCATCAGACATCGTCTTCTCTCATCCATATGCACTGAGAGCAGCCAAAAGCACATCTGCCACCAGACAAAAACCGAAACAAACAAAAAACCCTAGAGTCTCCTCCAAGTTAATTGCATAAATAGTAGAGAAGACATGAAAGTTTTTATGTTAACAACACAGAGCAAAACCACGATCATTCTGGCGTTCAGGGCCAGCATCCAGAGAGCCAGCTGCTTGCTTATCCATCCTAAAGTGAAACCTGATATTTAGTACTCCTGGCCCTGCCCTACTCAACCTAGCCATTTATACACAATTCCCTCACAGGAGAGAGAACCAGAAGACATCCTGCTTACTAAAAGCAAACCTCATCAATGGCCAGTTCTTTATATAAACATGCAGTGAAGAATCAACAGGCAAATCAGGAAAATCGCCATTATGAAAGGGAAAGACAAAAACTAAATAACTAACTCTAAAGGAAGCAATTAAAATTTGTGAAATAAAAGAGAACTTTTTTTAACAAGAACATTTTTAAAAAACACTCCAATTTATATACTTTAGTATTCAGAATATATTGGATCTATAAGGTACAAACAAGGTACTCTGAAAAAAGGAGCAATCATAGAATAAAACAGAGTTCTAAGACACTAAAACATGATTACTTAAGTTAAAAAGAATTCATTGGAAATATTGAAGATAAAAATCAAATAAATCTAGAATATAGGATATGTGAAGACATAAACAGAATATATGAGAAAAGATGAGTCATGGAGAGCCAATCCAACAAACTAACATTCAATCAGTAGAAGAGAAAGAGATATTTTTTTCAGTGAGGAAAAAAAATCAAAAATACAAACTAGAAATAATAATAATGAGTCTGAAAAGTTTCCAAACATAAAGACATCTATCAACAAAGGGACAAGAATCAGATCTATTCAGCAGCACTGTATATATATTAGAAGACAATGACAGAATATTTTAGGTTTAATGGTAGAAAATTTTCATTCTAGAATTCTGTACTCATTCAAATTATCAATTAACTACAAGAGCAAATAAAGATATTTTCAGATCAGCAGATCCAAAAGGTCTGCATCCAAAGGATGCAGAACTACAGAATACTTTCCTCGCGTGTGATCTTTAAGGAAGTTACTTGACCATGTACTCCAGTAAAATAAAGGCAAAAGCTAAGAGGAAAACATGGAATTCTGGAAAAGGTGTATCAATCCTGAAAAAGGCAAAGAAAAGTTCCAGGAAAAGGGCTGTGCAAGTCTAGAGAGGAAGCAGTATAGAGGGGAGCAAGAGGAAGAAAGTTCAAGGAGGAAGGTCTTGCAGGAGAAAAAAGGGAGCGGGGTTCAGTAGAACAGATGGTAAGATAGCGGATTTGAAAAAAACAAGGTTGTAGCAAATCAGATGGTGCAAGGATAAAATGTCGAAAGGGGTAGTTCCTTAAAGGAAATTCAGAAAAAATATAATCGGGAAAAGGGTCAAAACAATACATATTCATTACACCTAAGATTGAGAGGAAGAAAGGGAGCCAGCAAAGGGAAAAAAAAAAAAAAACGTGGTCAAAGAGGTGAGAGATAAGCGAAGATAAGTACAGTTATTTTTTAAAGTCATCAACAGGGTTAATTCCTGCTCAAATCAAGGAGAGTGGGAAAGAACCTATAAGAAAGAGATGAGTTAAGTAAGGGAATTATGAGGTGAAGGAAGACAAGGATGCACCCAAGACCATGGGTGAGGTTATTCTTAACCTTGGTAGAAGAATTTTTTCTGTAAGACAGAACAGAAGAAATAGAGGATGCTTGAAAATACAGGAAATGTTTAAGGTATTGAGGTATGGATAACTAAAAATTTCAAACTTGAATATACAAAAGAAAAGTTATGCTTCTTTTGGCAGCCTTGAAATTATGAGTTGTTGCTCAGTGAATGAATATTTTTTACTTTCCTAAAAGATAATAAAATACATTAAATTTTCATAAAATATTACAAAATGCAACAAAAACCAATTTCAAAGACACATTCATAGGTTAGCTATTAAAAAGCAATGCCACTCAAAGTCAGTATAAAACATGAAATAAAAACACAGTTTTTATTCACAGTTTTTATTGGCTGTTTTAACTTGATATTCATTTGGTTGCCCAAATGCCAGGTGACATTCCATAATAAGTATGAATATGCATGAGTATGTTTGTGTGTATAAATGGGACTTTAGGGGGAAAAATTAGAGGTAGTTACCTTCAAAACTAGTCATTTTTAACTAGCCTTTTGATATCAGAAGATAAGTTTTGCTTTCTTATTCTAGCAAATGATCCACCCAAAGTTTGAGGCTAAAACATATTTATTCCCTAAAGCACTGTGTGGGAAGGAAAGTCATTCCTTGCCAGCTGTCACTATTCTATGATTACCCCTATGGATAAGGTAGGAAAATGCTTAAACTATGTATAATGAGACCCAGAATAACTGTAATTTAAACAAATAGACATCTCATATACAGGATGCATGAGTAATCCTAGAATAGTGTACTTGCTTTCTCAATTTATTCATCCAGGGACACTGGCACCTTCTCATTACTCTGCCGTTTCTGGGGTGTTATCCTCATCTAATGGTCCAAGATGACTCACAACCATAAAATACTCCAAGTAACAGCCCAAAGGAAGAAGAGGAACCAAAGGACATCCCTTTGAGAACAGGAGCTGAAAATATACCTATCATTTACAGTTACATGGTCATACTTGGTTGCAAAGGAAGCTGGGAAGCGTAGTTTTTATTTTAGGCAACTTTGTACTAAGTTGAATAATCAGGAGGTAAGAAATATTTGGAGACAAATGTTTCATCCAAAATGCATTTCCTTCTCAATTAAAGCAAATATACTGGTATTAAACAGATAAGAACAGCCTCTCTTCCCTTCTTATCAAAACTGAGCCACAGGGAACAGAACAGAATGTCAAGAATAACTTCTATCTCTTTCTAGCACTAAAAAGTGAGCTATTAAAAATGGCAAAATAAAATCCCAGATAGTAATTACTTTAAGGATTAATTTTTCCCGGAGTTTAAACTATTCTTAAGCATGTTCAATATGGTCAAAATGAAGTTTCCATTCATTCCACCCACAAGTAATTAAGCATATATCACAAGACCCACACTTTGCTAAGCAGTGTGAAACTTTCCAGAGAAACATGTGATGTGATCTCTAGTCTCAAGGAATTTACAGTTTGGGTAGAAGACAAATTTAACACTCTCAAGACTATTTAAGAACAATTAAGTACTGGTGTAGAAAGGGTATAGTTCAGTGGTAGAGTGCATGCTTAACATGCACAGGGTCCTGGATTGAATCCCCAATACCTTCATTTAAATAAATAAATAAAAACCTAATTACCTCCCTCCCCCCTAAAAAATATTTAAAAAAATTTTTTTAAAAAGAACAATTAAGTACTGAGTTGTGTGATACTATCTTTATGAATGCAAAAGGAATTCAAAGTAAGGATAGGCCACTGCTGGCTGCAAGATATTAAAAACCCTTGTGGAAATAGTGAAAATTGAACTGGGCATATAATAGGTAGAGTTTATTTATAAAACCTTTCATATGCAAAAGCATAAAAGGTGTTTTTGTGGGACTGATTCCAGAGGATGAAGACATGTTGAATTTTAAAAGTCCAAATTGTTACTGATGGGAGTCTAAAGGCTAAAAATGGGTGTCTTGATCATCTATAAGCAGGTGTCATTTCTGTGTTTTGCTTTGCGTTGTATCTACAAGTACTAGCAGAATGCCTGACACATAGTAAACACCAAGTGTCTGTTAAATAAATACAATTTTCCTTTTATACTCAGAGTTTTTTTTTATATATGACCAAGGATTTAACGTTTTTATTGAGGTATAGCTTTTTTAAAAATTGAAATGCACCAAAGTATACAAATCTTAATTGCCCAGTGCCATATACCACCTCATATAACTACTGCCCAAATCAAGTTATAGAACATTTCTAACTTTCCAAAATACTCTCTTATGTTCCTCTCAGTCAGCACTCAGATCCCCTCACCCCACCCCGGTCACCCACCAAAAGTAGCCACTATTCTGATTTCTGTCAGCATAGATTAGTATCCTAGTTTTGAAATTCATATAAATAAAATACTATAGTCTGTCACTCAACATTTTTTCAGGTTATTGCTACCCTGGCCTTAATTTGTGAGGCTTGTTGATACTTGAAAGACATATTTCCACCCTCTATTTTAAAGTCTTTTCTTATGGGAAAACCCCATAAAAGTGTGGAAAAGGTGTTTATTAGGTAGTAATGTAGAGTAGAATTGTCATTGACCTTTAAACTTCAAAGGCAGGTGGTGCTTACTTTAAGTGTAGGCAAGGCTCACGTAACTCCATCCTGCACCATTATAGTGCAGCTTGTCACTTCCAAAATGCAGTCAAGGTAACTTGCTGTGACATTTTTATTCAGACAAACCTGGAAATCCCTTATGAGAAGTTTAGGTTAACTACAAAATTAGAGGCACAGTCCTTATACAAAACCACCCTCACTTTTGACACCAACTGCAAGTTTGCAGGGGTATTGGGGGTAGTCCCCAAACTACCTCAGTTTTAGTAATTTGCTAGAAAGACTTAGGAAACTGTTATACTCGTGATTATGGTTTATTAAAGGGAAAGGAAAGGGTACAGATTAAGTTTAAGATTATGTCAAAAGAAGATACACATAAATTTATAAGCTTTTGCACAGCAAAGGAAAGCATAAACAAAACAAAAAGACAATCTATGGACTGGGAGAAAATATTTGCAAATGATGTGACTGAAAAGGCTTAACTTCCAGAATATACAAACAGCTCATACAATTCAATAACAACCCAATCAAGAAATGGGCAGAATACCTAAAAAGACATTTCTCCAAAGAAGACGTACAGATGGCCAAAAGGCACATTACAGGATTCTCAAAATCACTAATTACCAGAGAAATGCAAATCAAAACTACAACGAGGTATCACCTCAGACCAGTCAGAATGGCCGTATTTTAAAAGTTCACAAACAGTAAATGTGGAGAGGGTGTGCAGAAAGGGAAACGCTCCTACACTGTTGGTGGGAATGCAGTTTGGTGCAGCCATTATGGAAAACGGTATGGAGATTCCTTAAACAACTAGAAATAGAGTTACTGTATGATCCAGCAATCCCACTCCTGGGCATAAATCCGGAGAAAACTCTTAATTCAAAAAGGTACATGCACCTCAGTGTTCATAGCAGCACTATTTACAATAAGACATGGAAGCGACCTAAATGTCCATTGACATATGATTGAGTAAAGAAGTTGTGATAGATATACGTGTGTGTGTATATACATATATATACACACACACAATAGAATACTATAAGAAAAAATGAAATAATACCATTAGCAGCAACATGGATGGATCTAGAGATTATCATACTAAGTGAAGTAAATTAGACAGAGAAAGACATATCATATGATATCACTTATATGTAGAATCTAAAAAAGGAAAATTTTAAAAATGAACTTATTTACAAAGCAGAAAGAGACTCACAGACATAGAAAACAAGCTATGGTTACCAAAGGGGAAAGGCAGGTAGGGATAAATTATGAGTTTGGGATTAGAAGATATAAACTACTATATATAAAATAGATAAACAACAAGGTCCTAATGTGTAGCATAGGAAACTGTATTCACTATTTTGTAATAACCTCTAATGAAAAAGAAAATGGAAAAAATATATATGTATATATAACTGAATCACTATGTTGTATACCAGAAATTAACCCAACATTGTAAGTCAACTAAACTTCAATAAAATATTAAAATAAATAAAATAAAAATAAAATACAAAAAAGATACACATAGAGCAGAGTCAAAGAGGGTTTCAAATGCAGTTTCATTTGTCTTCTAGCCATGGAGTCAAGACACAGTACTGTCACAGTATTAATGTGTGACAATATGCACAGAGTACAGTCCATCAGGGAAGCTCACCTGAGCTTGGTATGCAGATTTTTTGGAGGGGGCGGGGAATCCTCATTATGTAGGCATGATTAATTGATTGCCCACTTGTTTAATCCCAGTTTCCATGTTCATATCTTTGTGACCCAAAGCCCCCATCCTGTCACATTGTTAGACCTTTAGGAGGGCCAGCCCCAACGGAAGACTGTATGGGTGTGGCCAGTCCCCACTGTAAATCATATTGTTAGACTACACAGTATGACCCAAGGACCTCAGGCAAACAGCAGATCCTGTAAGGCTGAGGGCAAAGGCCAAGCCTTCTCTTTGGGCAAGCTCCAATTCTGTACTATATAACCCCCAAATCTTCACTTCTTTCCCTAGAGATTTGGTTGTTTCCAAAACCTGAAATTAAACTGTCCCTTCAAAAAAAAGTTGTTTCTCAATGATTCATTTCATGAGTTCATATTTTTTAACATTCTGAATTATTATGAAGAATCTCAACATATGTTATGAGATGGAAGATTGGAATGGGAGTACTAACATTTTCTTCTTCCCCCAACTGCCCAATATATATATATAAGTTTGAGGATTCTACCAAGATTGTAGAATGAATTATTTTGAAAGTTGGGCAACAGCTGCAAAATGAAACTAAGTTCTCCAGGTGCTATAATACTGACTGACAATGACTAAAAAAGTAGGCTGAGCTAGCAACATTTCAGTGATTTTGAGGCTTAGGGATTGGGTAAGTGTACAAGACTCCCCTAGAAAGCGTGTGAATTCCCAAAAGCTTCCCTAAGGTGAAATAATCTAAAATTGTCCCTATGTTTTGAGCATTTTTTTCTTTACATGAATGTGTTGAGGTGTTCTCTGAGGAACTAATACCATTATGGTTTAAAATGAAATTAAAAGATTTAAAGGTTAAGGTGCTACTTAATATTATTAACGTCAAGTTTCTGTTTAAAGTAATTTTTAATTACTATTTTGATAGTTTAGCTCTCTTCTTAGCTTAATATGAATTGTGTGTTTTGGGAAGTTTTTTGGGTGGTTTTGTTAGTTTGTTTGTTCTTGTTAAGATATCGTAAGATACAGGACTTAAGTTGATGAAACAGGCTGGATACTGAAATGCCACCTTAGCAGGACCAGAGCAATTGAAGTCAATTAAATCCCAGGTCAGGCAGGCAGATATAGAATCATTGGTCAAGATGGGCAAGGTTCAAGTCAGGCATAAGATTCCAATTTCATACGTTTAAGAAGCTCAAACTAAGAGGTATATTTAGCTACCTCTGTAGGTTGATTTGAAGTTTCACTCAGCCTTTCACTGAGCACCTACTTTGGGTCAGCAGACACACTAGCAGACAAGACATTGTGTTGGCTTTTACGAATGATAGCTAACATTCATTGCTCATCTGCCTGCTATTTGCCAGGCATTGTGCTAAGCACTTCTGGAACTCTCTTATTCTCACTTTTATTGTCTAGATTTCACAGGTAGGGAAACTGAGTCTCTAAGAGGTTGACAGTCTGGCTAGAAAAGAATATCTAAAGGCACCTTGGCCCATCCTCCAAAGCGGAACTTTCTTGCTAGCTAAAGGCCCTCGCCCACTGTAATGAACGTAGCTCCTCAGTATCTGAAAAATTATCACTTTCAGTTTCTGTTCTGGATACAAGAGCCCCATCTTTTGGCAAAATGTGGTATTTCATAAAGGAGGACTTGACTTGGGGACTGATAGCAAAGAAGTCAAGGGTTATCTCATTCCCTTCGGTATCAAATGGTTTATCATCTAGAATTCTAACATATTCTAGACCAGAAGACGGTAGTCGTTTCGGTTACAGCTCTGTCAGTTGGTATTTATTTTGCTATTATGCAGAAGAAAGATAGAAACATTAATTTTAGTATGTTAATACTTAAAATGTATACCTGAGGCTGCTTAAAAATAAGTTTTTCCTTAAAAATGTGATGTTGATTTCACCAGTGCATCACTTTAAAATTTAAAATCTAGGTACTATCAATGTACAAAGATAAAAATTGTCCCTATCTGAACATAAAGTCTCAGATATACACAACTCTGAACAGACCTGGTTATTTAACAACCACTAAAGGGAATTTTACAAAATTAAATCTGACATATATGCTCTGTGGGAGAATTTCTCCTTTTAAGCTTTCACAAAGACACAGAAAGAAATTATACATGCATATATAAGCAAAGCAAGTATAAACAGTTTTTTTTATTATGTGTGTAGCACTGATTATAGTGTTTCCTTTCATAAAAGCAGAAATGGTATAATATCCTCTCATAGTTTGAAACTCTGGAAATAGACAACCATATCCTAGCATTAGCAAGCTTGTGTGTTGAGACCACCTCCCACAGACATGCATGGGAGTCACTAATGCCCACAACTGACATAAGTCCCAGAAGATATCTTTTTCTGTTTAGCCATCTTCTAATCTAAATGAACCAATGCAACTTCCCACACTACTCTGAGGAAGCCAACATCTAATGTATTATTTTATGTACTTAATTATTTTTTACAGTGTGAAAGAAGTTTATGAAAATCCATTTATATAGTGTTTTACATTTTTAAAAAATGTACACAGACCTCAATATTCAGTCAACTCTATTCTCAGATGTGCTTTGCAAGAAGACAGATTGCTTTGCCTATCCTATAAAAAGATACTTTTGTTTATACTCCTGAAGATGATGCATATATTACACCACTTCTCTTGTTGAGATCCCCAAACCTCTGTAAACAGTGAAGAGATATCAGCAAAGAGCTTGTCCAGAACGTGACGCCTCATTGTAGAGATGCAGCACAAGTGATAATATGGTGGGGCAGCTGCAGAGGCTAAGGAGCTTCGTGGAGTCTCTTTTATAAAGGCACTAATCTCATTCATGAGGGCCCTACCTTCATGGCCTAATTACCTCCCAAGAGCCTCACCCCAAATACCATCACATCAGGAATTCAATTTAAATATATAAATTTGGGGAGAACATGTCTGTATGTGTGGATCAATCAATCAGTCAATCACCTATCCATCAATTATCCAAACCTACACTTTCTAGGTGAGGGAATCTCATGCCTCTAACCATTATGTTGGTTGTTCCCAAATACTTCCAGACCTGACCTGATCCCAACTCCAGGATCTTATATCCAAATGTCTATTTACTCCCTCCTCCCCTATCTTTGCCTCAATCATCCTACCTCCTTGTTCTTGTTGAATACACTAAGCAAGTTCCTGCCTCAGAATCACTACTCCAAATTTATATTCATTAATACTCAGATTTTCTTCTAGTATGGTTGATATAAAAATCTTTGATGTTGTTTAAAAGGAATTTTCAGTATTTTTTATTTTGCCATAAAATTAAAAAAAATAAAGCAAATGAAAAAAGAAAAACAAATGAAAAATAGGTCATAGCTAGCAGCCAGGACAATATACTAGCAATGAATCTGAAGATATAAACAATAAAAAGTAACCATTTTCACATTAGAATATTACTTCAGTTTAAGCTGCCACAAATTTTAATACTATTATAAAAACTTATTTTACTTCATCTTTTTAGAACTGATGTTTAAGAAGTTCTTATGGGAAAAGACTGTATTTTTAATAAGCATTTATATTTCCTCATAATGAAAAAAGCGTATCCATATATTCAATCTTATGTTATTGTATTTTATTGAAGTTATTTGTTGGAAGAATAAACGATTTCTCAAAGGAAACAAATTATGTATTATGAATAGTAAAATAATCATATCTGAATGTTTCCATTGAATGTGTATTTATTTAATAAAATTGCACACGTAAGCAGGCCTTTATCAGCCTGCTACTATAAACTCAGGGGAAGGAAAACTACTTTTAAGGAATGAAAGGTAAGTGAATGCATAATCAGAATTTAATTTTGTGCAGGATTTCAGTGCATTCAAATTAGAAACCAAAAATGACATGTCAGAAAGCAGAGGAAGGGCAAAATGTCTTTTGGCGTTCTCTGCAAGAACGCTGAGGATTAGAGAAAAATTTCAAATCATAAATGAAAATTGCAGGAGCATGGGGAGGGATAGAGTTAGGGGATAGAGGTGATTAAGGGGTCATAGAGATTTCCCTGCAACGCACTCCAATCTAATTTAACTATATTGAGTAATAGCTTCCTTTAGTATGTCTATCACAGAAAGATTTTTTTGCTTCTGTTTTTTTAAATACATGAAGTTACAGCTTCATTTCTCAAAGATGCTAGATTCTTTAAAGTGCTTTATTTTAGAAGTATCCCAGTGGAACAGCTGAGCATTTTTAGGGTATTGGCTCTGTGAAACTGACTATATGTTATGTGAGCTTGTGCAGTCATCTCAATCAAAAGTTAAATTAAAAAAAATAGGTAAGAGATATACATTTCATTTTAGGAAATATGATTAATTGCCCGAGTAACATTATAACACCAAAAAATAAAATATAATTCACCATTTGTCTTTCTTTCTACCTCTCTATGAAACCAAGTTTTTGTTTTTCCATATTCTCTTAACATCTCTGCCCAGGTGATTATAAAAATTTTACCAAGCTGTAGTTATGGATTCAAATTTAATTTTTTAAATGTAAACATTTGTGTTCTTGGTTTCTTAGCATTTTTAAAATATCATTTTAGTCAGTGCATATATTTCATTGGTGAATGCGCAATAATTGATTAACCCTATCATCATTTGTGAATATTTAGGAGGTGTGTAAACTCTTAATTTTTTTGTACTGTAGAGATTTAAAAATATATATATAAATCTAGTCTGTGCAATTTGAATTAATTGCAATTTTTAGTCTGGTGAATAAAGAGATGGTTAAAGCAGGGTTAGGAATTCTACAGAGGGCTGTTGACCCAAGAGGGGAAAAATCAATTGAATATTATGTTTTCCCATACATAGTGAAATATAAAATATTTAGTTATTTTTAAAATTCAAGAAAAAATAAATGTTATTTAATAATTAAGAAAAATACTCCAAAGTATACTTTGGTTACAAAACCCTTTGAACAGTGAGGAGCAAGGACTAAAGGGAGGCAGGCAAGAGTGGAGTGGAGATAGGGAGGCATATATAAGGAGTAGACGCACTGGAACAGAGACATTAAACAGATGAGTACTGTAATTTCTGCTAGGTTTTCCGATCTCTTCCTCGCTGAAAGGTTGTATCCATCACCCGTAGAGTTCAACCTATATGACTGCTTAGCACATGTCTGCTTTGGGGAAGAGAGGATGAAAGGGGCCCTAAGTCAAGTCAGCTGCTGTCACTTTAACTTTGCAGCCTCCTTCCGCCCCTAATGTGTTGTTTGGCTCCCCTGTGCCTGAGTCTCAGACTTGTTTCCTAAGAAGGGTAGGCTAGCTCCTATGGAGCTGAGCTTCTTCCTTTTTTTTTTTTTTTCTTGATTCATTTCTACCCCTAAGAGTAGATTTCTGTTATTAGCTTCAGGGTTTTTTGGATGATGAGTAGATCTCTGGTCCTTCTGTAATTATATTCTGTACATCTGCTGGAGCTGCCATCTATTGTTGTACTTTCCAATATTAAAACAGACACTAAACTTCTCCGACCACATTAGGCTGCTCAGGTCTAGCTTCTCACTTGCTTTGGCTGTGGGTGGATATTTATTCCATTGTCAGATGCAGGACATCTCAGCCTTGTTCATCTCACTGCCAGTCAAAACCCAGGGACAGCTCAACAAAGCTGTGTATAGAGTGGTGCTTAAGACTGCCTTAATTGTCTGTTTTAAACATTTTAAAACTATACAACAGGCAAACTTTTTGAACTTCTTTTAATGATAGTTTGCATAATTAACCACATTATTGAGCAGAAAGTCAGCTGAAAAAGCTTCAGGACTGGACAAGACAGTTGAATAACTCATTTTTAAAGAATAGGCAAAAGGTTTTCATACAAGTGTTAAAAGTTGAGGGAAGAAGAGGGTAAGTCATGCATGAGGAAAGGGTATGGAATTTAAAATCTGAAGGATTGAGTTTGAGACCCAGTTCTGCCTTGTTTACTATGACAGTGGGCAAGATACTTAAGAACCCTGAGCCCCAGTTTTCTCATCATCAAATTGGTGATACTAGCCATCTAAAAGGGCTGAGGGAGGATAAGTTGAATAATATAATGAACTTTTTGATGGTTTATTGTATATAAGTAAGATTTTTCTGATGTACAATCCCTGTGAAAAAGTCCCAAGTATATCTGGGGTACATTCTGAACTTGCAGGCTGTGCCCTAGGGAGTCATTTACTTATGCACTATATGTTTTTTAGCCTTTCAGAAATATATTCCCGATAGTCAAATGGCTTGCCATCTGGTGAACCTGGGTTGAGGCAAAATCCTTATAAATAGGACTGCAAGGCAAAGATGAACCATCCCCCTGAGTGATGTTACTTGTAAATGCTTAGAGTATTGTTTGGGTCAGATGACAAATTAGATTCAAAAAGTTGATATTACCTATATGGTTTTATTTGCTGTGGGCATTAAATCATGTGGAAATATGAAAAGGAAAGAGAGAAGAAAGATCCAAGCTTCTGGGTATTGACAACTCTGATTAATAAAGGAAGAAGGACTTCTGGAAGGAGCAATTTTCTGCGCCTAATTTGAAAGGCTAAAAGGCTAAAGAGATACCTCTCTTTCTGTCTTTATTCATACTAGCAAACATTTCTGAATTCCCTACTCTCTTGCTCAGTCTTGTATTAGATTCCAGGAATTCAGAAGCACAGTCTCAGCCCTCCTGTGTCTGAATGAGAGGCACATTATGTAAATCATCATATACAAGGTGCCGATCAAAATATGTACAAAGCCTGTGAAAGCACAGAAGGAAAGCAGTCAGTTATATTTACTGGGGTCATGAAGGCTAGTCAGAGTCTTAAAAAATGATCTTAAGGTCACCAGAAAGCTAAGAATTTTCCAGGCAGATGAGACTTTAAGTAAAAACATAGAATGTGAAGAAATTGTGTGACATTTATAGAAACAATGTGAGATCCAGGATAAAGTAGGGGAAGGGTTGGAGTCAGAGATATAATTTGATGGCATTGGTGGTCCAAGTGGTCAGCAAACTATGACCCAAGGGCAGGCCCATGGCTTGTTTTCATAAATAAAGTTTTATTGGAACACAGCCATACCCACTGGTTTAGGTATCATTTACAGCTGCTTTCAAGCTATAATAGCAGAGTTGAGTCGTTTCGAAAGGGACCATATAGTCTGCATGCATAAAGTATTTACTATATGGCCCTTAACAGGAATAGTTTGCTGTATCCTGGTGTAGGTAATAAATAGCAAAGGACTGAACTAAGGAAGTAGCATGCAGTGGAGAGAAAGAGACAGATTTGTGAAGCACTTTAGAGAGAAGGTTTTTTTTCCCCCAAAGAATGTATTTATTTTTATTGCTCTTTCTGCTTTTTATTACTACATATCTCTATAAAAATAATAGATACTTATTGTAAACAATTTAAATAATGCCGTGTATATAAAATAGATAGTAAAAACATTCAAACAATAACAAATTGTAAAGAGAAAGTGAATGTCCTTAAGGCAACAATTGTTAACAGTTTGAGGTACCTTTTTCCCAAGACTTTTTCATGCATATATATTTATTCATATTAATGTGTTTGCTTTTATAAATGGGATCATTTTATACAGACTGTTCTATAATCTGCTTTTATCACTTAAGAGTATACCAGAGACCTCTTTCCGTGTCATGTTATATATATCTCATGCCCATTAACAGTTTTATATTTTAAACATTCTTTTGTAGAGAAGTCCAATTTAATTATTAATTCATTCTAAGGATACTATTATTGAGAATGTAGTGTGTATGTATAGAGTTGTCTACCTAGTGCTGCCATACATATAATCTTCTGAGAACTGTTCCCTCTGGCCTCCATTTGTGTACCATGACGGCAGTCATACTAGTAGTAGTTAATCCAGTTTCTTAGGGTCGATTCTTTGGTCCAAGTGTGGACATTTAACAAAAGTCAGCTATTGGAGTTAGCATCTCCACTTGTAGATGGTGTCAGATCCCACAGATTAAGGGTTTATTTATACAAGATGGTCCCCACTTTGGATGCAAATCACAAGTCCAGGCTCAGATGATGGTCAGCATTTTTTAGCAATAAAGTATTTTTTAATTAAGTTATGTACTTTTTTAAGGCATGATGATATTGCACACACTATAAACATAACTTTTATATGTACTGGGAAACCAAAGACTTCATGTGACTCACTTTATTGCAACATTCACTTTGTTGCAGTGGTCTAGAACTGAACCTGAAATTTCTCTGAGGTATGTCTGTATATCTTGATCAAATGGGGCTTGTTCCAGAAATACAAAGTTGATTTAATATTTGAAAATTGATCCATGTAATTCACCACATTAACTAAACAAGAAAAAAAATCATATGATTATCTCAGTAGACACAGAAAAGCGTAGGAAAAAGCATTGGGTTACATGATAATTTTTTGGAGAAGATACCAAAAGCACCATCCATTAACAAACAAATAAATTGGATTTCATCAAAGTAACCATTTTTGCTCTGCAAGAGACATTGTTTGGCGAATGAAAGGAACCATAGACTAGGTAGAAAATATTTGTAAACCGTATAGTTGATAAATGACTTAGAGCCAGAATATACAAAGCACTTTCAAAACTTAATAGTGAGAAAACAGCCCACAAAAATAAGCTAAAACATTTGAACAGACACTTCTTACAGAATATTTATAAATAGCAAATAGGCACATGAAAATGCTCAATATCATTAGTAATTAGGGAAATGCAAATTGAAACCACTACACACCTACTAGAATGGCTAAAATTAAAAAGACTGATTTTGGTGAAG
The DNA here is from genome assembly GCF_048773025.1 of Camelus bactrianus. Classification (NCBI taxonomy): domain Eukaryota; kingdom Metazoa; phylum Chordata; class Mammalia; order Artiodactyla; family Camelidae; genus Camelus; species Camelus bactrianus. Next base: position 50,995,438 of record NC_133546.1, on the reverse strand, counting down.
GTGCTTAAAAAAATGGAATTCTCATGCACTGTTGATGGGAGTATAAAATGGTACAACCTCTTTTGACAACAGCTTTACAGTTCTTAAGAAAGTAAACATACACTTTCTATATGATCCAATACTTTCATTTCTAGGAATTTACCAAAAGAAATTAAAATATGTGTCCACACAAAGACATGTACACGAGTGTTCACAGCAATGTTGTTTTGTTTGCAACAGCTAAAACCTGGAAGCTGCTCAAATGCCTATCAAAAGGTGAATGAATAAATAAATTACCAAATACCGTACAGTAGAATACTTCTGAGCAATACGCGTGGAATTAATACTCAGAGATAACTGCTTCTCCAGCAGAGGAAAACCTAGGAGATAATAGAACGAAGACAATTCCAAACAAAACAAAACAAACAACAAACAACAAACAACAACAACCACAACTTTTGAAAGCAATTCATACCAAAAAAGCCTGTTAGCAGTCACAGGATAATGATTATTTCAATGGAGAATGCCCGTGGAGGGCCATGTAACTGAGGCTGGGCCATGCTCTATAGCATATTTTCACACAAAACCATATGTGACATTAAGAAGTGCTCATTTGGGAGCATTTGATCTACTGTCAAATGTCTATTGAATATTATCTGTGTTATTGGCTTTCCTTTAATTTTAATAATAATCTCATGTGTTTATATTGTGTCCATTGAATTTAGATGTGAGGAATTGGTGGGGAGTTGAGACTTGCCAGTTTTTCAGATAAGGGCTTTACAAGACCCATGCCCTTTGTAAGTAATTTGAGTCTTCTGTGGTGGAAATGAGTTGGAAATAAATAATTTTTTGTCACATTCTACTATTTACTTGAGCTATGAGATTTTAAGTAAATGATCAAATATTCTCTTTGCCCTTTGAAACGTTGAGTGTCTAATTAACCACTATTAGTCATGCTTCAACTATTCCAATCTTTAAATCTCAAAAATAAAACTCCATTCTGAATGAGGTATGATAGCATCAAATGCCAGAAAACCTTCTCTGGATATTCCCACTCAGGTAACATGAAATGAAATGCAGACTTTCGCTTATGTCCCATAGTTTCCTTACCTTGAGCTGGAGAATGCTGTTTAGGAAATAAATTTCCTTACAGAGTAGTTCATATAACATTTTTGGCTCCTTCCAATTACATACTTTTCTGCTAAATACAGACGATAAGAAAAACTCCAGGCAGCCTAGACCTGCTTCATATTGATCACATTCAATAATTTTGCTATTAACTTTCTACATAGGAAATAAGGACAAGAAATTGGCTTAATAATAGTACTTTATCATATCCCTGGTACTTCTTTGTCAATATTTGTGCTGGATTTTTACCCACCTGCTTTGTTGCTGACTTTCTAGCCATCTGTGCTCCCAGACCTGTTGGTTGGTATAATCTGATGTAATCTCTTGTTCTCTTATATCTCTTTTTCTGAAAAAAACCCCTAGCTCATAGTCATAATTCTAATTCAGAGACCTCTGTTTGTTTCAGGTTGTGAGGAAAACAAAGAAAGCAGAGAAAAAAAATTATGGGCAAACATTTTGAAAATAAATACTGTTAGTCACAGGAAGTATTTGGTGAGTTTGTATGTAATTCTGCATGAACTATCCACACTGAAAGAGAGCAAATAAAAGTAGTGTCCTACTAAGTTTAGATTCATTGCTGTCTTCCTGACAGGAAATTCAAAGGCAATTCCAAGAATCTTCAACAGAAAGTTACCTAACCATGCATGTAGCTAAAACTTAACATCTTGAATTCAGATAATAGCAGGTTTGATCAAGTTAATTTAAAGCAAAATGTGCTGACTATCCACCGTGAGAAAGGACCTAGAGAGGTAAAAACAATATGTATAAGATATCTGTTTCATGTACTTTGTACAGTGAGATGTAAAAAAGTTGTTATCTTAACAGATGGTATTAGAGTTCCTTTGATTTTATTGAGGAAAAGCTTAGATAAAAATCACTTGACATGGAAAATGAGATCCTAAGGGCATACATTATCAGGCGTCAAACAAACAAAGGGAAAAGCTTAACTTCTATTTATGATAAACAAGAATTTGAGGAAAGGGGGAGAGGACAACAGAGAGGGAGAGAAAAGAAGTATAGGTAAATATTTTTAAAAGCAGAGATATCTAATGTGCATTATTCTGAAATGTGAACTCCCTGCTCTACCTCCCCAAATCCTCAGTAAAGTTTTGGGAGTTCTGCTTTATAAGCTGAGAGAAGGGGCTGATTTCCTCAAGTGGGTTTTTATTAGTTTCTTATTGGTGCTAAGACTGATTAATATATGTTTAGTGGCTTAAAACAACCCATATTTATTATCTTACAGTTCTGGAAGTCAGAAGTCCAAAAATGGGTCCTACAGGGCTAGCATGAAAGTGTCAGCAGGGCTGATTCCTTGTGGAGGCTCCAGGGGAAAATGCATTCCTTGTTTTTTCTAGGTCCTAGAGGCTTCTCACGTTCTTTGGCTCAGGGCCCTTTCCTCCACCTTCCAAGCTGGCAGCATCCCATTTTCAAATCTCTCTGATCTCTGCTCCTGTGATCACCTCTTCTCTGACTTTTGACTCTCTTGCTTTCCTTTTTGCCTTATAAGAACCCTTGTGGTCACATTGGGCCCACCTACATAATCCAGGTTCACCGCTCCTTCTCAAGATTCTTAATCACAACCGCACAACCTCTTTGGCCATGCACGGTAATATAGTCACATTTCCTGGGGGTTAGCGTGTAGACATTTTGCAGGGTCCATTACTCTGCCCTGTGGGGAAGAACAGAAAGGGCAGGTAGAACAGTGTCATGATCTGTAAAATGCATCAACTCAGTGGAAGCAAGGGGAGGGGATCCCTGAGGATGTGCCTTTCATAGGTTTTTGAGCAGGGCAATAACATGATCATAATGTCTCTGCTTTAGGAAGATAATTTTATGATAGCGTGAAAGATGGACTGTAGCATCAAGATAAATAACAAAATAGTTCAGTAACAGTTCAAGAGAACAGTAAGTTTGTCACAAAGCAGTACGTGATTAATTACCTAGAGGATTCTAAAGGCAATAATTGCTATTGGAATTTTAAAACATATATTTGAATAATGATGATTAGTGAAACTAATAAGGCCAAGGACATGAATTTGACTTCTTTGTGAGTCAGACTGTTCTATGGGTGAGTTAAACAGTTAATCATGACCAGTCATCTTGCAACTGGGGGGTGGGAGAGGCATGCATGCATAAAGAAAATCAAGTAAGAGAGCAAGGAAAAGTAGTACTAACAAACATTTCATTTCTACTGAGAAAAATCCTAGTCTTTCTGTCCTTCTGATGGTAGGTCAATACTTTATATGTTAATGGTATTTTATTTATATAATTAGGAAAAGTAGGTTTCGTAAGATTCATACCTCTGTAAATATAAATACATTTAACTTTTTTGATCATAGACATACTTCTAAAGATTTGCGTAAATAAAATTTTTATAAATTCCCTAATATTTTAAATATATTTCTTACATGAGTTTTATGAAAAATCAGTATGCAATTTATTTCCCTGAAGAGAAAATTTATATGAGAATAAATGTAAAACGAAGTTTGCTCAATGAACGTAAATTTAGAGCAAATTAGGGAAGGCTGGTGGTTTAGTATAGACTATGGGCTTTGAAACAGAACAGTGGATCTGAGTCCTAGCTTTTGATTAGTTGTGTGGTTTTATGTAATTTAACTTCTCTGAGTCTCTGGTTCCATTTTATAAAGTAGAGATAATAATGCCTATTTTTAGGACTGTTGTGAAGATTAGAGATTATGTGTGTATTGTGGGCAGATGGTATTTTTTATCAGCTATTATCCTGGTTCAAATATTCAACATCAGTAACCTGATCTAGCTGTCTCTGTAACAAGGACACACTTGCCATCGGGCCCAGGTGGATTAAGTTTAAAATATGATTTTAAACAATCCTATGATTGTCTTTTCTCTCACCACTTTGAAAATATTTTCTATCTGTTTTCTGCCTTCCACTATTGCTGTTGTCAGCTGTCTGTCCAGTGGTTTTGCCTTCATTGGTAACCCTGGCTGATAATGGTAAATCACAAATGTTGCATGGGTAGTGTGAGCAGTTACAAGTGTCGTGGTTTTAATGTGGTGAAAATGAACCAATTGCTCATAAAAGCACATAAAACTCTTGCTGATAGTAGAGAGATCTTTTTTCCTTTGAGACTTTGTAGAAAAACATGTAATGAACAAAATTCTCAATATTTACTGAAAATAGGTCCTCATCCTCCATCAACATAGTCCCTTATTCTCATGTAATTTTTTCCTAGGACTGACTATTTCTTGACACTGAGTTTTATATGTATGTACTGTCGTTCCCCGCCACCCCCCTGCCCCAGAATGTTAGCGGCTCTGTCTCACCAACTAACATTACTGTTTGGTGGCTTTGTTCAAAAGAAAATTGCTGAGTATATTAGTTTGCTAGGGCTGTCAAAATAAAATATTATGGGCTGGGTGGCTTAAACAGAAGAAATTTATTTTGTCAGTGTTCTAGAAGCTGGAGGTCCAAGAGCAAGGTGTCAGCGGCTGTTTCTCCTGAGGCTTCTCTCCTTGGCTTGCAGGTGGCCACCTTCTCTCTGTGTCTGCAGATGTGCACCCCTGGAGTTGGTTATTTTAAAAACCTGATAGCTAACATGTGTTCCCTAAGGAATTCTAAAGTCACCTATTCTGTGTTGCTGGGTAATTGCAGAGACAGAAGCTGTAGTTTCAGCTATTTTTTATTGTGGAAAAAAAAAACAACACAAAAAAACCCCAAAAAACTGCAACATAAAATTTACTTTTTTTAACCATTTTTAAGTGTACAGTGTAGTATTGTTATCTATATGCATGTCATTGTACAAGAGACCTCTAGAAAATTTTTTATCTTGCAAAACTGAAACTCTGCCCCCATTGAACAACAATCCCCTTTCTCTTTCCCTACAGCCCCTGGCATCACAATTTTACTTTCTGTTTCTAAGAGTTTAACAGTTTTAGGTTATCCTCACATGAATGGATGCATGTGGTTTTTGTCCTCTGTGACAGGCTTATTTCACGTAGCATGGTGTACTGTAGGTTCATTTATGTGTAGCATAGGTTTTTTCCAAGGCTGAATAATTAATTTCAGTGTTTTTTTTTTTTAAAGACAACAATAAATTTTACCAAAATATTTTATCACCTTTACTTCAAATTTCTGTTTGTAATATCTTTTGAATTTGTCTTTCCTCTTATGTAAGCCTCCAAAATTATTTTTAATGTAGGTCTTTATGTAGCAAATGCTGTTCAGCCACATAGGAAATAGTGTTTCTGTGTTTTCATAAAACTGAGGACTAGGCTTACTTTTGGATTTTCTTCCCTTCTTCCTTTCTCACTTCCTTCGGCCCTCCCACTCTTCCTTCCTTTCTTCATTGTATGTTCATTGAGTGCCAACCCTGCATTAGCCATTGTGGTAAGAACTGAGGACTCAAGAAAAATTCTATTGCAGCAAAACTTCCAAGGTCTTATAGATCTGAGAATATCTTAACATGCCTTAGCATTTTGATAGCTACGTAGAAAACTCTAGATTCTAAATTCTTGCTCCTTGATTCTTGGGAGACTCTTCTCCATTGTCTTCTTCCATCCAATGTTGCTATTGAAAAATCTGAAGTCAGTCTAATTCTTATTCCTTTATATAGTCTCTGTTCCTTCTCTTTGTCTTTGATGTTCATAAACATCACTCTGACGTGTCTCAATGTGGATTTTCCCTGTTTTCTTCAGCACTTCATGGGCCTTTTCAATCTGAAATATTTTTCACCTTAAAAAAATTCTGGAAAATATAGGTTTATTATTTCTTCAAATGTTTCCTCCTAGTCAAAGGCTTTGAGAAGCAGCCAAATAAACACTGAGAATCCATTTGATCCGTGCTCTTGAAATATTTTATTTAAATAGTTCAATTTTGTAGATTAGATTTCTTTTTCCCTGAATACAGTCATAAAATGTGATTCTGTAATGAATGATAATGGAACTGCTTTCTATTGGTTTTCAGAATCAACATACAGACGAAGAGTAAAAGAACAAATGATTGTTAAAGAATAAAATGCAAATTCTATAAACCTTGACAGTAGAATAACAGTATAGCTGACCGAGTTTTGGAGGTGGAAGAAGGAAAGAGAAGTAGAATGAGGTACAGAAGCACTAACATTTTTCACTTTATACCAAGGAGTTCTTTAATGGAAATTAAAGAACAGGATGTTTAAGCAGATTATTTAAAATTTTCAAGTAAACCTAATAAAATAATCATGTAATAAAGATTGAATGGGGAGGGGAAGGTACAGAAAGCATGATCTAATTTCTCATTTTTTTCTGGTAGAGAGAACAATTGATAAAAAGAAATAGAGGTGTAACTGTGTCAGCAATATTGTTATATGCTTATATAGATAACCTCTAGAAGATAACCTCCAATCTAGATAATCCTTATTTAGGAGACAACAAAAGTAATCGCTACAAGAACTAAAGCCAGAAATGTTATTAAAAAATTGTTGTCTATTGGCAACGAAATTGGGCGTGGGAGGCAGGAAAAAGGACTTGTTTTCATTTTAAACCCCACTATATTTTTGAAATTTTTGTTTCTTTTACTCTTATAATAAGAACAAAATTTAAAACTTTTTTTACCTAGAAAGGAATGTCTGTCATTCTGGGGAAAGATAAACATTATCTTTAGAACACTTGCTGCATTGTATTTTTATACTCACATTTTTTAAACAAAATAGTATCTCATTGTCTTCGGATTACCCCATCTCCTGGTCATGACAGAAGGTCTATTACTATTTTTAAAAAATGAATGCTAGAATTCATTTTCTCAATTAAGTTAGGGATTTATGGACATTTGTTCTTTCTGTCCAACTTACGGTTCTTAATTTAAATTTTCCATCTGAATTGTCCTGGACTGTTACCATGGGGACAGTTATAGGAGTTCAAAAATAAGATTTAATAGATCTTTATATTTTGAACCCTCCAATAATAGTAGTGAGGATTTACTTTCAAGTGCCTTCTGTTAGGGTACTTACTTATACTTGGCTTCGTTTGCAATTTATCTTTTTTCATAGTTGCTATTCAGTGCGTTTATTTCTCGTAACAGCACTCATCTAGACATATTTAAAACTAATTGCCTGAGTCTGTAGGCAAACCGTTTTTCTATTCTATTTGTCCTTGTTCCAGTGAATGAATGTTAGATTTGTTGTTTTTTAAGATAATCCGTAGTCAGCAGGTTAATGTGCTTAGGATACTACTGATCCATGTTTTCTTGGACTGATAAGAAAATAGAATAAATTTTTCAAATAAGAATTTTGTCATTAAAAGCTTAAGTAAGCTACATAAATAAAGAAAATAACACAGGATTGTAAAATTCAAATAACAAATCGTATGTATCCATAGTTATTTCCCCTTTAATCCTGGATTCCTTTTCTTATTGTCTCCTGATAGTGTTTACAGTGATTTATGTTCACTCTTATATTTAGGGCTAAGGCATTTAAATTAAATCACCAACAAAGAGAATACACCTTTGAAGAAGACCATTGCCATCATATCTCAAATCTCAAATTATCCTAGTGCTATTAGTCAAATTCACTCAAGTCTTTGAGTGTCAAAAGCCTACTCTGTGTCCGGTATTGTAGAAAGTGTTATGGAGAATGAAAAAGAAATAGCAGTTCCTGTCCTTGAAATGTTAGCCATTTAGTTGGAGAGATGGAATTTAGACAAATGAAAGAAATGTAAGGTAAGAACTTGTAATACAATACCTATCCTTCAGTGTTGCACATATAAATATTCAAACAATTCAGAAATGGCAAATATGAAGGAGAGCACGGTAGTAAAACCTAGTAATGGGAATAATGTTTTTATTCCAGGTTTAAAGGGATTTTAAAATTTGGATGAAATATTGACAAAGGAAATGGGCATCCAAGAGAAAATAAGACTCTGGACATTTGGAAAGAGCATGGCTTATTTGCTCATTAGAGTACACAGTGGTGTAGGGGAAATGGAATTGTGTGATTAACAGCCCTCCCTTCCCCAATTTTTTGTGCTGAAAAACCCATTGACACTACTTCTGTGTGATTCACCCAAATGATGGTTTTGGGTGGTTATAGGTTCCCTTAAGTTTCCTTTCTGTGATCCCTGCTCTTTCAATAAAGTCATGGCACAAATTCTAATTTGCCGTGCAACTAGGGTTGATCGTGTGCTATGGGAAATTAAAGAGAAGTACCTGATCAACCTTTACGGTAGGTAGACATGGAATGGGCCCAGCTCTTTCTTTGAGGCCAGATGATGATAGTGGAGGCAGCCACCACATGAGGGCAGTTATGATCAATGGTAAAGCAATTGTAGGTGGGTCATCAGCATCAAAGTAGCAGTGCTGGTCTGAGGAGGAAGCTATTGATAGGACATGAGAGCACACAGGAGGTAGCACACTGGTAAATTATCAGAAATCACTCGGGCACAGTTTAAAAGGGAGCTGGTTTCTAGCAATAAAACTAGCAGAAGCTCATTCCAGCATATTTAGGGCCACATTTGTGACCATCATTTATCATTGTACAGCTTGTCCTTGCATCCCTTTATGTATTTTTGCCACAGCAAATGGGAAAGCTAGCAGATGTTCCAAGTCTCAATAAAATTCTGAGTAGTGGTACGTGTTCTGAATCTAGGGATAGAAAATAGTAACTAGCTAGAATTAGTAGCTTTTTAAACATGGGGATGTTCTATCTATAAAATGAGAAGATTGAACAAAACAACTTCTAAACTTTTTTCTCATAAAAATTTATTAGTTAACCAATTACTGGGCCATAGATGTTTTCCATCCATCTTCCACTGTCAAAGGAAAGATCATTGATTCACTCTGCCTGTCTGCCCCCGACTCCCAAACTCAACCTTAAAAATGTATTCACATAAAACTTTGGAAATTGTCAGTTGATTTAATTTTCTTGAACATGCTGATTGAGTTTATTTTTCTTAATTTGCATTTGAAAAAGACTAATACAAAGCAGGATCGGTATTTCAACTTCATTGTCCCCTGTGATGAGTCGGTACCTGAAAGCCATCACTTGGATGTTGGCTCTACTATTGAAAATAAATGAAAGAAAACAATCTGTTTTTTCCATATAAAGGAAACACATATTTATTGTAGAAAACATTGTAAAATAAAGTATAAAGGAGACAAAATTATCCACAATCTAAAAAAAAATTATCCAGAATCCTATGTCTTATAAATGATGAGATAACATTTTCTGCCTTACAGTGCTGATGGTTTCCTATGCTAAATGTATCTGTGACTACATGTATAATTATTTCCTTAGTTTAACTACACAAAAGCAAATATGAGTCCAAAAATATGAACACAGTTAAAACTGTAGAATAAAGAACATCAAAATTTCCTTCCAGAAAAGTTTTACCAGTTTACTCTCTTACAAAAGTATGAGTGTTTAACCTCACATTTTCTTGCAAGTATGGAACAAGTCATTTGTCATTTTGATAGGTGAAAATGTTATTTTATTGTAATTGTATTCTGTACTTCTTTGGCTATAGCTTTATGTGTTTTGCCTATTTTTAAAAAGTGGACTTTTTTATTAAGTTTTGAGAATTCTTTATATATTCTGAATGCAGTTCCCTTATCAAATATGTGATATGCAAATATTTCCTCAGTTTTTAGCTTTTCTTTTCATTCTCTTAACAGTATTTTTTGAAGAGCTTTATTGTTATACTAATATTTGATGCCTTTGTATCACTTTGGTTAAAATTAAAAGGAGAAAGAGAGAGGAGAAGAGAGAAGAAAGATGGAAGAGAGGAAAACTGGTTGCTTTAGTTTGAGTTATGTGCCCAGATGTTGGCTAGGGAAAGATGACACTTTGATGTTTTCACTGAGACTGCATATAATGCGTGTCCATCAGAAGGAACAAGGAAAGGGTTGCAGTTGTTATGTGATTTCATTTGATGAAAGGTATGGGCCCTTTTGGTAGAAAATGCAATGCATGATATATTTTGTAAACAGTCACTTAAGACTCTGAATTGCACAGGAAACCAGAATGATTTAGAAAAGCAGAGAAACTGCTAAATTAAAAACTTTCCCGATGGTCTTTTTCTTCAAATCTCTTAGAATTTCCCTATTGATCAGATCATAGCTGCCTACCTAAATTGAATTTTGGCTTTCTAGTATTTTTTTGTTTTAATCAAGCCCAGATTGAAGACCACCCTGTGGTCAAAGTTCTTTCTGGGCAAAAATTCTACTGATATTGGCAGAATTACTGGGGATCAACTCATTTGGTTCCAATTTAATAATATCCTAAGTTTTCATAATATCCCTTAAAAACAGAAACTAAGAAAGACAAGTCAAGAATTGAAAGTCAAGTAGACAAAGAATATTAGTTATACCTTATACTTGTCTTTGTAACTCTCCAATTCACCTAAAGAAATCAGTGAGTGAGGATATAGATTTGTTCAGGACCTTAAACCCAAATAAATATGTTATCTCTTGCTTCCTTGTGATACCAAATACCAAAACTACTTTATCTTCAACATTGTAAACATGTTCTGTTTTTCTTTAGATCAGAAAAATCTCTGCTCCCCTTACCCACCCACACCCCACCCACAAACACTGGAAGTTCAGGAGTTATGCCTTGAGGGTTTTCTGAAGTACCCTTATATTTTTCACAGCTTCTTAGCTAGGACCTTCAGTACTGTGAATTTTTCTTACCTGATATGTGGCTGACCTTTTGCTATGTTTTCAAGATGAGATGGGCTTAAAAATTGGCTTTTATTTATGTAGTATTTTAACTAACAGGGTTATATCATTGCAAAGAAAAATTACAATTTTCTTAGAATGGATTCCATTATCCAGGACACAATTTATCCTAATGAGAGTAAATTCTTCACACTTGACAGATTACAAACCATTTAAAACTTACCTATACAGATTACTAGAGACAATTAACAGGTTTTCTGGTTCTCACCAACCACTGCCAGCAACGGGTTCCCAACTTTTTAAAAATAATCACATCTCTACATGACTTGCTTAGTCTTTGGTAACTGAAACTCTTTCCTGAGAATCTACGTATTAGCAGTCATTTTGTGACTTAAAATGACCTCTCCAAGGTCTCAGACTCTGGGTCTTCCTAACTGCAAACCTTTCTCCCTGTTCGTACATGAAGGCCCTTAGTGTTCTGATGCAAACCCAGGGGAATCATCCCAGACCAGGTGTTTACTTCAGCCTTTCCCTAGACCCACGTCTCCTCGTCTAAGCAATGGCAGCCAAACAAGGGGAGCAGTATACTGACTTGGTTTTAGCATCTTCCTTAAACTTGATGGTATCTCATGCTGTGTAATCTTTACTACTTATTGAAAATAAATGACATTATTCAGCAAGCAGGCTTACTTCCCAAGAAATTTTATCACTTTCTTCTTCACACACTGTATCCAACATTGTAGTATTTTAAATTCTGCCAATCTTCTTTATTACCCAAAGAAAGAGAATCCCATGGCTGTCTAACTTCTGTTTAGGAGCTGACTATTCCTTGAACAGACTTATTGTAAATGTCCCCAGAAATTTCTGGTTTAGTATTGTTTGTTAACGGATCATCTCTTAATTCTGAAACTAGGACATATTAGGCAAGATATCCCATGACAGATCTCAGTTCACTCCTAGGACATGATCCTTTATCAGAAATAAATTTAACCCAGAGGGTCAAGTTTTTTGTACTCACCAGAGTTTGCCAATGGACAAGAGACAAGAATTAATAGATACACTCATAGCAGGTAGGCCACTGGAGAAGTCCATGATTTTGAAATGCTTTGGAAACAAAGGAGATTTTTATTTTTTAATTATGGTTATGTATGTATATAGACACACACATATATCTTAGTCTTTTGGGGCTGCTATAACAAAAATACCATAGGTTGGGTGGCTTAAACAGCAAACATTTATTTCTCACAGTTTGGGAGGCTGTGAAGTCCAAGATCAAGTTGCCTACAACCATCACTATGATCTATTTCCAGAACTTTTTCATCATCCCAAACAGAATCCCTGTCCCATTAAACAGTAACTCCTCATTGACCCCTCTCCTCAGCCCTGGTAACCTCTATTCTGCTTTCTGTCTCTACGAAGTTTCCTGTTCTAGGTACCTCATGTAAGCAGAATCATACAATGTTTTTTCTTTTATGTCTGACTTACCTCACATAGCATAATATAACATTAATGTAAGTATGTTAATATAAACATAAAGTATTTTCCACAGTGGCTGCAACATTTTACATTCCTGCTAGTAATGCATGAGGGTTCCAATTTCTTCATATCCTTGCTAACCCTTGTTACTTTCCATATTTTTAATAGCCATCCTTAAAGTGTGAAGTAGTAACAATGAAAGTTTTACCTTAGCAGTTAACTCAGGTAAAAACAGAAACAACTTTTAAATGTTGTAGTACATCCTAAGGAGTTGGCTGTCATAAAGGTTGAAGCCATGCAACAACAGATAGCAGGGAGGCCAAAAAAAAGCCTAGATAATAAATATGGCAGGCAGGCCTCACTAAGGTTCTGGCTCTATTGAGAGTCCTAGAAGCCAGTTCTTTTGAGAGATTGAAGGAAGCTATTACAGAATGCCAGGGATTAGCTCCAAAATATGAAGTTATTGGAAAAATTCCAGTTGTAAATTGCATGAAGATAATCTCTGACACTTCAGAGTGGGTACTGGGTGACAGTAGAGGACTTTAACTAGAACCTTGCCAAACATTTCAAATGAAATTACCTACCATAAGAAGGACAAATTGACCACTATAGTCAATCCACATTGTTGGGGAAATTTTTACTAAGATTACTGAGGAATCTTTGGTATGTCTGTGTGTGTAAAGACAGGACATGGACAAGAGCCCAAGCTTCTAGGTCCCTGTGAACATTTTTAAAGGAGTTCAAATGACTACCTCCTTTATGGGTTTTTAATACGTCCTTCTGATCATTGTTTGCTTATTCTTAGAGTCGACTGAAACATTTCCTTCCTGGAGAGCTATGGTTCTGACAGTAGCAAACACATTGTTGATTTTATGTTCACAAATTGGGGAATTCCAGTCTATTTATCCAGTGATAGGGGCACTCACTTTACTGAGACTATTAGAAATTTTGTAAAGCCTTGATCTTATTCACAAACTTCATTTTCTTATCTCCTCAAGCCTCAAAAAAAAAAAAAAAAAAAAAGAAAAAGAAAAAAAGAGACCAAATTAATGATATTGTAAAAATGAAATTAGCAAACTTGTCTGACACTTTGGGACTTCCTCTGACTCAGGAGCCTGAGTTTCATACCTTCTGGTACTTGTAAATTGTCACCACATGAACTGGTTACAAATTACGCCATGAGATTGCTTCTCTGATTTTGGACTCTACTTCAGACATACATGGCAAATGACTGCAACGCATTCATGCTATATATTCAGTCTTATTGTAACAGGTTCAAGTTGTCTTTCCTTTACATCCTCCCAAGCAACTTTATATGGCCTAAAACCTGAAGATTTCCTCTTTAGGAAAGGACGCAAAAGTGGAAAAAAAAACTATTAGGAGGCATGTTGAAGAGAACTCCGTCAGATACGTCCAGCCACTATAACAGCAGTTACACTCTAGGGTGTAGATCCCTGGATTTGTGTCTTCCAGTTAAAAGGACACAAGATTTCTCTTGTGCCCTCTGTATTCATTATCTGTTGCTGAGGAATAAATTATTCAACAAATTATCCCCAAATTTGGTGACTTAAAACAGTAAATGTTTATTATTCCACATAATTTCTGAGAGTCTGAAATATAATGTCTAAAAATGACATCGTTGGGGATTTTGAGTCAGGGTCTCTCATGAGGTTACAGTCAAGCTATTGGCTGGGGCTCCAATCACCTGAGGTCTTGGCTGGGCTAGACAATCCATTTTCAAGATTATTCACATGACTGTTGTCTGGGAGCCCTCAGTATCTCATCAATGGACTGCTCCATAGGGCTGCACAAGACATAGCAACTGGCTTTCTCCACAGCAAAAATGATCAGAGACAAGAGACATAGAGAGGGAGAGAGAGAAGGAAGAAGAGAGAGAGAACACAACAAAGAAGGAAGCCAAAGTGTTTTATTATTTAATCTCGTGAGTGACATACCATCACTTCTGCCATATTCCATTGATCACACAGACCAACCTTTGGTACAGTGTGGAACTTAACAGGAGCGTGAATACCAGGGATGAATACCAAGAAGTGGTAGGCTACAATACTCTCTGACACCTGAAGTGCCATTCTAATGTCTATTGTAAAACTAAGATTTCTTAAGAATCCTTTAGAAGCAGATGGTCTTTGAAAGCAGACAGCTTCCACCTAAGAGTTTTGAATGAAGAAGAAGGCTATGTAGAATAGATAAACAAGATTACACTGTATAGCACAGGGAAATATATACAAGATCTTACGGTAGCTCACAGAGAAAAAAATGTGACAATGAATATATATATATTCACGTATAATTGAAAAATTGTGCTCTACCCTGGAATTTGACACAACATTGTAAAATGATTATAAATCAATAAAAAAATGTTAAAGGAAAAAAGAAGAAGAAGAAGGCTGCATGGCATGGGCAGCTTCTCCTCCGTACCTGTGGAACAGATTCTAGAGGACTGGAGCCACAGATTATCATTCTTTAATCTGTATGCTCTTGTTAGTTATTTCTTTAGCCATTTCCCCTTCTTTTCTGATTAAAATTCTGAATTTTAAAGAAACACACTTGTTATTTTTTATCCATGCTACTTGTGAGTTCTCTGTGATCAGTACTGCTTTCTACAATCCTATTCTGTCCTAAATATAAGTCCAATACTTGGATGCAATTTGTTCATCATTTGAATTTGGGTAAAACATGTAACTGAGCCAATGACTGAGTTTACAACCACTTTCTCTGAGTGTCAACTAGCTCCCTTTATTTCCATTTCCTTATAATGAAAAAATTTGGTTTCATCAATCATTTGACTCAATTGCTGATGTGTGGATTTGGTTGTTTTGGTTGTTTTTGTTTGTTTGTTTTTGTTTTGTTCTGTTTTGTTTTTGGTGGAGGATAGCACAGCAAGCGGATAACCAAAAACTAAAACACACTACCATGTCATACCTAGGATGATAGAAAGGGGGGGATTGTGTAATACCCAGGTATCACTTGTAGGAGCACACCTCTATGTAACTGAACTTGTACACAGGTAAGACTCAGCCAAAGAACCTGTGTAATTTATTTAACACCTGTCTCATGTTTACAGACCTTACAAACAAGGTTTACTGTATAGGAAATCTTTGAATTCCCTGTAAGACAGAACATTTCATCTGTTTTGTAACACCTTTACTATATATTCTCCCACTGAGTACCTAAATACCTTTGAATATTGCCAAAACTATAAAAAAGACTTGGCATCCACAAACAAGTCATTTGCCTAAGAACTTGTTATTGGGCAGCCCCCTACCACAGGTATTGAATTTGTGGCACAAAAGCCTATTGGCTACTACCGACAAATTGGATAGGTATTTGTTGCGTTAGTAAATTGATGCCTGTTTCAGGGTAGTCAGTAGTCTCTGATACCACTCAGGCTACGTTTTGGTCCACTAGTTAAACTCTCAGAAAAGGAGATAATTGTATAGATTATTTCAAGGAGGAGAAAAAAATAAACATCTGTTGAGATCTGAAACTTTAACTACTCAAGAAAGATTAGGGAAGGTTTTCTTCTTTTCTAAGACTCTTTATATCATTCTTTACTAGAGGTATAGATGATGAGGAAAATCTTAACTTGTCATTGTTCAGAGATTAAAGGGGAGTTAGATAATGTCAGAAATCCTTAGAACTCCTCTGTTCAAAAAATAAGAAGCCCCAGACATCATTGAGTTGCAGAGGTATTACAAGTACACTTTAGGAAAAGAATATTGCATTTACATTCCTATGGATATTTCTGAGACTCTTAATAACACTAAGAAGGTCCAGGAAACAAAGAAAATGATGAGATTAGGCCATTTGGCTAATATACCCATATCTAGCCTGAGTTTTTTAGTAGATGCAAGCTGTTCTTTTAGTTTAATTAGATCACCATTGGCTTTTGGCTTAGATATGGACTACAGAATCTGATCATAGTATATGTATGTGTGTATGTATAAATACGTAACCTTTTGAATCTTAAGTGCCTTTCATAGGCACTGTTCCATCAGATGATAATCTACCAAAAAGAACAAGAAAACTTGATGTGTGTAATTGTTGAAATGACCAACAACAGAACTCTGGTATATCAAGATGGCTCTACTAACATCTATTTAATCATTTCCCCGTATAATAACCATCTATACTCTAGGTCAGGCTGAAGAATGATCAAAAGGGAAAACTGAGAGGAAGACTGTCTGCTTCAGAAGGACTTCAGTGAGATTTTAGACCAATGATGTCAACCTTACTTGTTTGTTCCAAGAAGGTTTTACCTGGGAGAGATACAACAATAAACCAATAAACAACTTCACTCTTTGCTTCAGGAATTTGCTATAGATCAGTTTAATGGAGACAATAATCTGCTCGCCTGGGCAAACTGTTCACTTAACAAACAGGTGTTTACTTTCCAAATGTGTTTGCTATGTCTGCCAATCCTAAACTATTATGTCACAAATTATTATTAAATCCTAGTTAGTTTCATGACTTGAAAAACTCACCTTCAGCCACTTGCGCTCAAACTCGAAGTCTTATAAATATCTCACTCCTGACATTCTTCTTCTGAAACGTGGCTAATACTCTGTCGAGGTGGTATTCTGCCTTAGTGCAGTAAGTCCAAATGAGCTTGGTTTGGCTTGTTGGGTGATATTTTGGGGAGTTCAGCAAGATGTCATACAAGTACCTTTTGAAAAAGATAGGATTTCTGTTTCTCGTAAAGTTTTAGAGTTCATGGTTTTGTTGAGGAGATTACTGTAGGAGTGTAGAAAACTAACTTTTTAAAGATTGAAAGAAATTGTTATTGACTTCTAAAATTTTTTCCTTTTAAAATTTGCTTAAAAACTAAGTATATTATGGAAGTCTAATAAACCAGAACAGTTGGTCTGTGAGGGTTAATTAGTATTCTTTCAGAAGGTCAGAAGTTATTTCCATATATTAAAAAAGTTTTGAAATATGTAATTGAGGTGAAAAAAGAATCAATTGCTGCCTGCTCCTTCAATGGCAAACATTTCCAAATCAAAAGTAAGAAAAATATAGACAAGCTATTGTGGACAATGTGATGAGAGAGAGGTATTGAGAGTGAAATGAAAAGAACTTTAAAACATGAAGTAATGCAGGGCATTTAAAGTAAAGATAACATTTAGAATAAGGTTTGTTTGAGATAACATTTGTTAAAATTAGTCCTGTATCTATCAAATTGAGTATTGATTTTGTGTATTTATATATTGTGCTGACTAAAAGTGAAATGATGAAACTTAGAAATTTGGAAACTAGGATGGGGAGAAAAGAGGACAGTTGAGTGACTTAAATTTCAGTTAAAAATCACTGACTGCAAGTTATAAAAGGACTGTTTAGATTTCAAGGGAAAAATAAGAAAGTTAGCTATTTAAAATAATACTGTAACTGACTTTCTTTCAAAATAATATGGATTAGTTGCGCCATACTTTTTCTTATTTGAAGTAGGAGTTTTATAAGGTTATTCTTTTATTTTTACTTTGTCTATGTCAAGCCATTCCATATGTTGGAAAAGAAAACGATCCAAGGGAACTGTGATTGATTAAAGAAGCTTTATGACTAGTATTCTGGGTGTTATAGAAACTATAACATATTAACAAAACTTATTTATAAAAAGGAATGTAAATTTGGCCATTAACTGACTTAGTAGTGATTTTTTATTTTAGTGCAATTATGCTTATAGTTTTCCTAAAAGCTAATCATGTGCCACCACGACATACTCCTTTTACAAACACTGACTCTCAAAATATCTGTGTGAGATAGAGGGACAGAAATTATATTTCACTTTTAATGAAGTGATAATAATTGAAGTCAAGTAGATTGGACAGTATTATACACAGTAGAAGTGTTTTGCAAATCCCCCTGTGTATTTTCTTCATTGTTGATATATGTTACCAATGAGAATATTGTACAACCAGAAAACAAAACTCCCCTTTATAGATAAAACATTGTAAGGACTGTGAATAGAATCACAAATCAGTGGTCACATGCTGATAATATTTCTTCAGTAGAAACCATCTCTATTTCACACGATTATGGAGAATCACACTTTCCATGTTACAATGCTTAAGAATACTCGTGATAACCAGAGACCCAAGCTTCACTATGGCCAGCGTGAGAAAGCATACCTTCCCACAACACACTCAAGAGTCCTTCTTTGAACCTCTCAGACCAGTACATGCCATTTACTGATTGGCTTAGGCCTGGATAATTTGGACCAGTGACTGTGGAAAGAAAGATGGAGTTGCCCAAACTGCCTGCGGTCTGATTCCTTCCTCGAACTGGGGTTGTTATCTTCTGACCTATGTGGTGGCAAGAATGGATATTGGAAAGACAACTGCAGTGTAATACTGCCTGTCTCCAAACTTATGGTTTTGCTGCCTCTCTGGAATTCAATAGATTCTTCCCTTCTTTCTGCTTATTGAAATATTTCTCATCTTGTAAGCATAAGGTAAAGATGTACCTTCTTACTACAAGATACTGTCTTTAACTTCTCTGTTAGATGTTTATTTTATACCACATGATGCTATGGCTGGATTATATTCTACTATTTGGAGTTGATCAGATTTTTTTTTAATGGTTTGGGAGTATGAATCAATAACAAAATGTACCCTTATTTATCAGTCTGGATTTCTTCACACGGGTCCCTTTTGTCTTGAAAGTCAGATTGTATACTCTTACTGGCAGGGATTTTACCCTTTATTTCTCTTGTACCTCACAGAATTGGGTTCAGGGTATAAACAGCAGATTATTATTGCCTAATTCTTAATGATCCAAAACATAACATTGCTTATTATCATTATGTTCTTGG
The DNA here is from genome assembly GCF_048773025.1 of Camelus bactrianus. NCBI lineage: Eukaryota > Metazoa > Chordata > Mammalia > Artiodactyla > Camelidae > Camelus > Camelus bactrianus. The sequence goes on along the minus strand of NC_133546.1, from coordinate 50,976,401 downwards.
CCATTAACATTTTAAAACTTATTTTTAGAGGTTATATTTGCCTTTATCTTAAAATGCTATCAATTGTAGTAATTAAAAAAAAAAACCCCAACCTTAAAAATTTCTATTTAATCCCACAGTAGTTTTAGCTTCTTGTGTTTCATGTCAAGTAAATACATGTTATAGAGGAAGGAAGGCTATATACAGAAATTATTTTAAACTGGAGATTCTCAGCCATGGGAGAACTGTTACTCAAACTCCCTTGAGTGCTTAATAATTATTTGGTCCTATTACCCTCTAGTTCATGTTTGCTTATTCATTGGAAAATTAAAATAAATGCCCTAATTATCATAATGGTTTTATCATGTATCAATCTTCTTTGTAACTCCTCTGAGAAAGAGTGGTCAATGAGGCATTCTACATAGGAAGGTTAGGGGTTTCATGACTTTAATCTGCATATCAAACTCGTAATTCCAAATGCTAATAGTTTTCTCAGGCTCCTTCTAATAGCTGCATTGTTTTATTTATTCTGCTTAATGCAATTTCTAAATAAATTATGAATTACCATCAGCCTTCTCTAAAATACGATTATTTGAATCATAGAAAAATGATTGATATGCTGTAAATTATATAGTTCTTAAGACTGTGGATCCTGGAGCCCCACAGTCTGTGCTTAATTCTTAACTGAATGACCTTAAATACTAGTTGAATGACATTGGACAAGTTACTAAACTTCTCTGTGCCTCAATTTTCTCATTTGTAAAATGGTGATTCTAGTAGTATCTGGATTGTAGGATCCTTATGAGGGTTTGGTTTAATTTCATTTCTGTGTATGGGTTGTATACAAAATGTCTTCATAGAATTACAGAATTAGAGATGGTAAAATCAGTTTATTTTATGGAAAGAAGACTACTCTTAGATACCACTTAAATTAGTATATGTAAAATGTCTAATTTATTATATGTACACCAGGGCATCTTTTTAGAACCCAAAGGAGCAAATGCAACTGTCAGCCACTTGGTGTGGAAGTGGAATCAGGACAGTAGCAGAAATCAAGACAGTATCTCTTTTTTTTTTTTTTTCTCTTCCTGTCTCGTAAGCTATCAGGGCTCTCTGCTAAGATTTCTGTGTCTGTCTGCTTCATGATTCTCTGTTAGTAGATAGAGTTCCTCTGCTCCATTTGCTTATGACTAACATAGATCCCCCCACCTTGGTGTTGCATCCTGTATCAGGTCAAGTGCCCAGCAGAGATTGAGTTCTTGAGTCCTTGAACTTAGTTTTGGAAGAAATTCCAGTTGGTTCAGCTCAAGTCAGGTAACCATCCTCATCCTGTCAGCTAGACCGAGCAGAGGGGTCAGATGACCGCCTGCCCATTCAGTAGGGGTTGTGGGGCCCGTACTCCATAGAATATTCACTTGACAGGGACATTGATTAGTATGTACCTGGTAGATCTGTTTTGGAGATGGGCTTGAAAATTTAACAGAAGCACTGTAAAATCAAAGCAGAGAATATCAATTAAGCAATCTTCTAATCAATTTATTTTTAAAGTTTGGAAGACATACATTTCTGCTGATGACAATTTGTAATGACAAATTTTTTTTTCTCAAATCATTACAGAAACTTTGAACATAAATTTGATTATGCTTTTACCATCATGATTATGACCTTAAACTAATCTTGTGTTTCACTCTGGAGAGCTTTACAAAGTGATGCACTTGGAAAATATTTCATCCAACTCTGGGTGAGTAGGAACTTTGAAAAATGCCATAACAAAATGCAAAAATGCCATAGGTAGTTTAAGTAGATACTATCAATTGCCTAAATGGGGGTTAGCCAACACTCTGAAAAGGAAATAAATTCAAGACAATGTGAATATGCTAAAATTTACCCCTGCTTCTCTTTGTGGTCTGGAACAAGATATCATGGCATTAGGATAGGAATTTCCTTGGAAATGTGAGAGTCCAGCAGTGAAATAGAGGAGTTGAAGGAATAGAGGGGGAAAACGTAAAGGATAATAAATAATAATAATCTACTTTTATGTATAGGTAGGTAGGTAGGTGGGTAGGTAGGTAGGTAAGTAGGTAGGTAGATAGATCAATCTACTGATTCTGTTTTTTTCTGGAGAAGCCTGACTGATACATAGCCTCCTCGTTCTTGACTCCGGTGGCAGCCCAGTAGTGGGCATATGAGCCTCTGCCAGTTAGCAAATGTCCAGGCAGTGAATGAGATGCTAGACACAGGAAAAAGCACTTTCAGCAGCCTGTTCCTTCTGTTATCTAATTTGATTTTCACAGTGAGTATTGAGCTGGATGGCATTATTTTCTTTACTTTGCAAATGAGTAAGTGAATTCTCAGAAGTTGAGGAACCAACTCCAGTCCTTACATACAGTTAAAGGTTGATTCTGGAACAGAGCCCTTTCTTTCGATCTATTTTGAGATTTAAGACTCGATTGTTTATACCGGATTATAAAACTTAAAATCTATTTGCTGCTGGAATCAATGAGCCTGTATATTTCCTCAGTATTTAAGACTTCAACAAATACAAGAAAAGTCAAATCTGAAGAAGTGATTTAATATTTAGTTTTTTTTATTTTTAAAAGACTTTTTAAAAAAGTTGCTAGGAAGAAAAAAAATAACCTAATTCAATACCCATTTCTATATGCTTCCTTTTCAGAGCTTTGACAGAGCTGTCTTTTTCATTGTGACATAAACACTCTCTCCACAGTTACTAAGAAATTAAGAAAACCTCATTTATTTTTCCAGGGTCCATTAACAAGTCCACATTTTATTTGTCTTCCATCTTCATTTTCAGCTGTGCTTTGCTAATAAGAAAAAGCTAACTTTTTTTTCTAGCAATCAAAATCCATTCACAATACCGATTTCCAATTATTTAAAGAATGAATTGCATTTTGCAATTTTGGCTGGTTTAAAAAGTGGATTCAGTAAATATCTTGCCTGGAAAAAGAGATAATAGGTTCATCATGGATATTGTCCCTTAAGTCGGAGTTACACAACAGTAGTTTGTTTAATCCTTTCCTTTCCCTTGCCCCTGGTAATAACATTTCATTAACATTTTAAACTCCATGGAAAAAAAATATATTTCAGTTTAAAGCTTTAATAACCTACCTAGGATATGTTTTACATGAGCCTGCATTTCTTTTTTAAAAAAAGAAGCCTCGAACAGGTTCTAATATTAGTTTTAATTTTGAATTCTCAGCAGTGTCTGTTGACCCGATGAAACTTTCAATACTGAGTTTGAGCCATATTTATGCTGTGAAGAAAGACCAAACCCTAACTGCATGGACTCAGGGTACAAATGAAGCAGGTTTGTATGTCTGGTTTTACCCTGTTTATGCAATGAAGGAATATCCTTCAAACACAATCTTGATCACTGGCACTCCTCAAACCACCCATATTTGCCATGTAATACTTCCATTTCTTCTCTGCTGGATAAGGAGGATGGATACCTCTGTTATATACAGGCTTACTGGGCATCAGTCCTCTGGAATTTGGTATTTAAAAAAATATAAACTAATGATCTTCTAGAAATCTTTTTGGAGAGTTACTAATTTTCTTTACAATTAGCTTTAAAAATGAAAGTATTAACTGAATGTATGAAATAGCTAAATTAAACATCAACAAACATGCGTTTAGCTCTGCCCCCTTGATGATGACAGCTGCCTTACCGTTTGTCCCACTGCCTTCTCCCTTCCTTCTCCTTTTTCCTCTTCCCACTTCTCTTTATGCCAGGTGATTCAGTCTTTACTCAATACCCGGTTTTGTAAGTAGGCTTTGCTTCCCTGGGTATTTCCCCTTCCCCTGCAGTTGCTCTGACTGTTGTTAGCTTTCTCTTTCTGCTCCAACTTTTCTCACCTTTGTTCTTGATATTAAATGACTCACGGACCTCTGTGATGCTGTGTCCATTGTTGCTTCTTCTCTCCGTGCCTACCCATGCAGGGCCACCTGCCCAGGCTCCCCCCCATGCCTTGTGGGCTGCACAGGCTTTCCCTGAGCTCTCTGATTTCCCCTCTGTGCTGCTTATCTGAGCCCAAACATCACATGCTTTGGGGTCACATGCTTTTGGGTCACTTGGCCCATAGGGAAAGAGATCGTATCACCTGTTTCATAAAAGGGGTGTTTTTATTTAGATTTTCTACCACTGCTTCACGTTCCCTCTGTGGTTTCAGTAGAGATGTGTACCAGTCAGCAGATGTCCTGCTTTGGACACTAGTCCAGTCATTGCATTACCATTTAGCCATATATACCTCCCTCTTCTTGTCTGAATGACAGGTAGAACAATTTTCTTCCTTTAAAAAACTAAAGATTTTGTAGAGAAGTGGGCTGGCAAGAAACTCCCTTGAACCAAAAGATTATTCTAAAATGCTTTCTGGTCTTCTTCTTATAGTGACATCATTGTAGCTATGAAGCAGGATTAAGGGGTTATCTTCCAGAACTTTTAAATTCTTAATTACTTACTGCCCACCTCATGCAAGTTGCTTAAGACCTGGAATTATTGAGGGCTTACGGTAAGATTTCATGTGTGTGAAATTGAAACAAACTTTAAATGAAAGCTTCAATGATCAGTAAAGGGCATAAGGCGCATGATTCATTCATTCAGTAAATATTTATTAAGGAGTTTTTTTTTTTAACTTTATGGTTTTTTTAAACTTACTCTTTTTTATATGATTCTTTTTTTAAATTTATTTTTCCTGATATTTTATTTTATTTTAGGTTGGGGGAGGTAATTAAGTTGTTACTTATTTATTCATTTATCAGAAATACCGGGGATGGAACCCAGGACCTCCTGCATGCTAAACACACGCTCTACTGCTGAGCTATACCCTCCCCCCAATTAAGGAGTTTTTACTGTACCATTTTAGATGCTGAATAAAATAAACTCTTTGTATTCAGGTAGCTTATATGCTAGTCAGAGGGGGCAGGCAATAAATAAGTTAGTATATAATGTAATGTCAAGTGGTGAAAATGTGTGATAGGAAGAAGAAATTAAGATTTAGTCTTAATCAAACCAAATAATATATTGAAGTCAGAATTTCTTTTTTTAACCTGGCCACCTAATACAGCCTCTGTAGTCTTCTCCTAAAACATAAACACTGTTTTGTCATCTGATTTGTAATGAGATTTTAGAGCATAAACTTTGTGCTAAAATATAACACGCAGAGGAGGAGTGCCTAAATCATAAGTGCACAGCTCAGTGGACTTTTTTCATGAGCAGTTACACTACTACTACTCAGATCAAGAAACAGAGTATTATGAACAGCCCAGAATCCTCCCTTACACTCTTTCCAGTCCCTACCATCCCTCCCAAAGGTAACTGCTATCCTGACATCTGTGCTACCAGCTAATCCTGTGTATGTTTAAACTTTAAATAAATGAAGCTGCACAGTCCTTTTTCCCTTGTATTTGCTTTCTTTCCTTCACTGAGATTATCAATGTTGTGTGTATTTTATTCCTGTTACTGTGTAACTATTACTATTGCAGTATTTCATTCTATCCACATTTAATATTGCCTTATCTGAATATACTATAATTTATTGGTCAATTCTACTGTGAAAAGGCATTTTGTGGTTTCCTATTTTGGGGTGTTACAAATAGTGTTACAATGAACATGATTGTGAATGCCTTTTGATAAACATACTTTTGCATCTCTGCAGTGTGTATACATAGGAGTAGAAATGCTTAATCATAAGTTATGTATGTATTTAATGTTAGCATATATTGCCAAACAGTGGTTACACCAATTTCCATTTTTTAAAAGAGTTTGAGTTATTCACAATCTCATGAACACTTGGTGCTATCCTTTTTAAATATTAGCCATCATTGTGCTATTTCACTGTAGTTTTCCTTTGAATTTCCATGATGTGTAGTGCTTTTGATACATATTTATGTTTATTGTCCATTTGATATCATCTTATGAGGTGCTTGTGTAAGTCTTTTGTTCATTTTTTTAAAAATTGGGTTGTCTGTTTTTTTCTAACTGATTTGAAGGAGCTGTTATATTTTCTAGATACAAATCCTTTGTTGAATATATGAATTGAAAATACTTTCTTTCACTCTATGACTTACCTTTTTCACTCTCTCAAAGGTGTATTGGAAAAAGTAGAAGTTCTTAATTTTAATATACTCTAGTTGATTAAATTAATCTTTTATTTTATGGTTAGTGCCTTTGAGGTGCTTAAAAGTTTGTTTGGCCATCCTTAATATAGTTTCCTATGTTATCTTTAGAAGCTTTTAATTTTAAACTTTACATTTAAACCTAAAATACATCTGGAAAAGATTTTTTTAATGGTATGATGTAAAGGTCAAGATTCTTTTTTTTCCCCTCAGGCAGGCATGCCACAGTTCAGTACCATTTATTAAAAATGATCCTTTCCTCGACACAGGTTCTTCGTCCCTCAAGTCCTGGCTTCCTTGATTTAGGCCTGAATTCAGAATTTTATCCCCCTAGCCTCTTGCAGCCATTCAAAGTGCTACTTATCAGCTGATATCTGCTTTTTTACTGACCATCCTTATGTTTCTTGCTCCAAAGTCCTACAAATTTGGAAAATAACTCAAAGGGAAAACTGGCACACAGGTGTCAAGCTAATTCTCATGAACATCTTGTTTCTTTGAGTGCTTGGCTCCTCAAGTCCTGGTGGCTCTGAAGCTCTCCAGTACCTCTAAAATCTTTTTAAAAAATTTTATCCAGCTTTTCCGGGTGTTTTTGGTGTGAGTTTTGGTCTGTTAGTAGTTACTTAGTCATAGCTAAAAGTGGAAGTTGTAATGGCATTTTCTTCTATATAAAGAATGCTCTACTGAAAAATGATTATTCATCTGGTGCTTTAAAAACACCAGAGTAACATCTTAATTAAACCTTAGACCAAAGCAGCCTAAGAAAGACTGAGATATTAGGCGAAGGATTGAGTACTGCAGGTCATAATTCATCAACAAGTAACGAGGGACATGAGATTACCATTATTGTACTAATATTAGAATATTAGACTGTGATCAAACAGAACATTAATGAAAAGAGGCTGAATAGGTTGGTAATAATCCAGTGAGATTTAACAGCCACTTTCTCAATGCCTTGTGTAGGAGACACTCAGTTTCCTGCTCTTGAACGAGAGCAACCATGGTGTACCTTATCCTACTTCACCTGTTTCCAATGAGAAAAATCACAGCTCTTTCGGTAGCAAGTTCTCACGGGAGTGCTTGCTTGTACTCTGCTGCCTCTGCAAAAAAAAAAAAAAAAAAAAAAAAAAGAGAAAGCATGTACTGCAGAGTGTCCTGACACCAGTTTTAGCAACAGGCTTCTTCAGACCTGTGAAAGACAGATAAAAATAAAGTCACAGCCTCAACGGGGAACAACGTACGTTTGAGAGAGGGCCACTTGAGTAGGGCCAGCTGTTACAGCTTGTAGACAATAAATATTCCAGGCTGCATAATAGAAAATGGAAAACAGAAAAGACTAATGCACATCAGGGCCAGCCTCATCCCACCAGACGACTTTACCCTCTGCTGACCGGAGGTCCCCTTGTGGCTGCGTGCCCTGTAGCATTTGGGACTAAGAGGAGGCTGCGTATTCTGAAGAGGGAGGTGCCAACAAGTCACCTATGGTGAGTATTTCTCGATACAGCCTTTTTTAGTATCTTTAAAAACTGCTTTGTATACACCAGGACCGAGAGAGTGATATATCTAAGACTTACAGGAGATTACCATCTAACAAGTATGTTAAACCAAAGAGAGTTCTTCAGTCTGGTGGGTGACTTAAGGCAATGATAGCGAGTGGAGGATGGAGGGCCAGCTCAATCTGGGAAATTTAGGGAAGCATTTTCGAATAAATAGCACTAAATGGAGCATAATTTTCTAACCTATAGTATCAGCTGAGCTTTGTTCCACAAGCGTCTATTCAGTACTTGTTATGTTTCAGATATTGTATTAGGTGCTGAATATAAAGATTAATAATATATAGTTGGCCTTGTCTACAGAAAGGTTTCTCAGCCTCAGCACTATTGACATTTTGGACCAGGTATTTCTTCCTAGTGGGAGGCTGTCCTGTACATGGTGAAATGTTTAGCAGCATCACTCACTAAATACTAGTAGCATCCTTCTGCCAGTAGTGACAAGCCAGTGTCTCCAGACATTTCCACATGTGCCCTGGCTGGGGGTGTGAGGGTGCAAAATCACTTCAGGGTCAAACCACTGCCTTAAAGAAATGTAAATCTAGTGGGAGACACTGAGAAGTTAATAGATAATTTAATGTTTATTTCTTTTGTTTTTTTTTTAAGGGGGTAGGTAATTAGGTTTATTTTTATTTTTTAAAGGAGGTACTGGGGATTGAACCCAGGACCTGATGCATGCTAAGCATGCACTCTGCCACTTGAGCTATACCCTCCCCACTCCAGATAATTTAAACAGTGCAAAAACGTATGGTGAATAGGGACTGCAGACAAGCTGGGGGAATGCAAACATGCTTTGGGAACAAAGAAGAGAGATACTTGGATGAGTTTTAGGTCTAGAATGGCATGTGGATAGGGTTATTGGTGGAGTCTGAATTGCTTTTGAAGTTTAAGTGGAATTTAGCTTCTTCATAAGTGAGAGTCTATGTGTAGCAAGAAATACATGAAGTCTGAAATTAGGCTGTCTGGGTTCAAATCTGAGCTCCACCATTACTCGCAGGGTGCGTTTGGATAAATTACTTTTTCCCCTAATATTCCCTCAGGGGAAAACCAGAGTACCTCCTGCAAAGGTTGTTGTACAAATAGAATCAGGGAACCATGTGACATGCTTAGCCCAATGCCTGTGTGTTATAAGCATTCAATGGATACTGGATATCCATTAGTATTGTTGTGGTTGTTGTTATTGTTTATAGTCTTGCAGAAATTCCCTCAGTAGGTTTATTATCAAAGGATATCATGTCCCCAACCTCAGAGTACACAGTCCCTTTTGGGGGTGTTCCTGGAGTGTGCTCAGGTTTTCAGCTGCCTGAGTTTTCCAACAGGAAAGTCATTTAGGAAGGAGAATTTGCCACCGACTCCAGCTGAGAATTTTGGCTACAGGGAAGACTCCTGTGAGAGTCACTGGGGAGGCTTCAGATGTTCATTAAAAATATATGTACTGTCTTGTTTTCTTACATTTCCTAAAATAGATTATAGGAATGTTTTAAGGAATCTGAAAATTGCTAAAGAAGGCCTGAATGTTAAGTTGAAAGGAGAAATTCAGAGACTCAGTAAGTACATTTACCAGATGACACTTAACCATACGAGATCTTCAGGACCTTCTAATCACTGAGCCAGACAAAATCTACTTTGTACTCACTTACCACAAACAAGCCTTTTGAGTATTTCTGGTTTTGTGGCTTTTTAGCCGAAATGTGGCCAATTACTATTTAAGTGACCAGAGGAAATCTATCTTCCTTTTGTGGCTCAGATCTATGAATTACAGTGTTTTAATAATATGTAAAATATCTGGAAAACTAGGTATTTTATGTCACTGAGTAACATGAAAAAATGTATAACTATAAACAAGTGACATGGTGTCTTACATATATAAGGTCTAGATATACATACCAGCATGCCCTGTGGGATTCGTGGATTTTCACAGCAAGCAGTTTTATACCCAAGAATTACTCCCTTTCATTGTCTATTTATCTACTGTTTTGTTGCTCTCTGTAGTAGTAAAGTAGATTTTTTTTCCCTAACAAATGGCATGCCTTTATTAAATATGATTGATCCAGTATGGAAATGATCTTTATCAGTTTGCATGTGATTCTCATTGGTGACATCTGGCAGTCAATGACCCTGAAAGATTGAACATTTTGTAGTGGATCACTCCTGTTTATCTCCTGGTCTAACTAAGCACCTGGAAGAGCTATATTATTTTAATGACAGGAGGCAGACCCGTTAATTAAATAGTTGGGGTATTAGCAATATTATCCTATGGTATGACAAACAGGATTGTCCAAAAATAACCCTGGAGAATCATGAGGGGCTGCATGCAAACTCAGCTTCTATGGTTACTTGTCTAAGGGAGTGATGACTTCATATCCCCAGCTGGAAGGGCTGCAACTTCTTACGAGCTCAAGGTCCCCAGATGCAGGCTTTCCTAGACAACTCTTATACACAGCTGACAAACCCAGATTCCCTAGCTTTAGGCTTGTACTGTTCAATATAGCAACCATCAGCCACATATGGCTGCAAAGCACTTGGAATGAGGAAGGTCTGAATTGAGATTGCTGAAAGCATAAAATACCCACTGTATTTCAAAGTCTTTGCATGAAAAAAATGTAAAATATCTCAGTAACAATTTATTTTCCATTAGTTGTATGCCAAAATTATATTTTGGATATATCAAATTAAAGAAAATAGACATTAATCATACTCATTTTAAAAAATATGACCACTTGAAAACTTAAATTTATATTATGTAGCATGCATTAAATTCTTTTGGATGGTGGTGCTCTAGGCAACCTGTATATTCTCCCACCAATGCTATTGCTCTCACCTTGTCCTAGAAGAAGGACCTACAGTGCATGCTCTGCAGAGACCTTAGTGTTGGCACATCTGTCTGAGTGAGATTCATACCTTCTCTTGTATTGACTTTTGTGGGTCAACTTGATCTTTTCAAAGTTTCCTCCCCCCCAACCTCATTTATTTTCATCTTTTATAAAAAATATAGATCTAGGATAGCCTTTATTCTAGGGTCAGTTTAGCTCTACTTCTGAGACGTGTCCCTTCTGGGATCTTACGAATGCTCTGGATAGTCAAAAAGAGCTTCTTCACACCAATTGGGTGGAATTTGAATTCTCCCAGCCCTATATGAGCCTTGGGATTGTTTTTTGCTTTTATCCTGTCTTTGTCTAGTCTTACCTTATCCGTGCACAGCTTATTGTCAGCCGCTGACTCAAGGGATCCCTATGCAGATTTCGGGATCTCTTTTTCTGCATATCTTCTTTCTTAATGGTAGCTTGTCCCACAAATTCCAGCCATTTCAGTCTCCTCAAACTCTATTTTCTAGTTCCTTAAGTCAATGCGACATCCATGCTCTGTTTGGTTAACCCTTTCCTGTGTTCTAGTCTTGAAAATGGTTCCTTCTGGAAAGCCTTGGCAATAATAGGCCCTACCTCATTTGTTTTTCTTTTCTTAGGGATCACAGTTGTGTGCTGCCTTTATTCTAATGTCTTAAAACAGTTGTTTCATATCATTTGTCCAGTCTTCTAGTTGTTTATGGTGGTGGGGCAAGTTCATTACCTAGTCCATTATGGTAGGAGCAGAAGTTCAATTTAAGAATTTTAATTTACAAAACCACAATCAGATATCACTTCACTCCTGTCAAAATGGTGATCATCAAAAAGAACACAAATGCTGGCAAGGATGTGGAGAAAAGGTAACCCTCATATATTGTTGGTGGGAATGTAAATTGGTGCAGCCACTATGGAAAACAGTATAGAGGTTGCTCAAAAAACTAAAAACAGAACTACCATATGACCCAGCAATTCCATTCTTGAGTATATATATGAGAAAAACAAAAATACTACTACATTCACACCAATGTTCATAGCAGCATTATTTACAGTTGCCAAGATATGGAAGCAATTTGTCAATGAACAGATGAGTTCTCTCTATATACACCACATCTTCTTGATCCATATAAATATACAATGGAATACTACTCAGCCATAAAAAGAACAAAATTTTGCCATTTGCAGCAATATGGATGGACTTGGAGGGTAAGTGAAATATGTCAGACAAAGAAAGACAAATACTGTATGATTATCACTTATATGTGGAATCAAAAGAATACAACAAACCAGTGAATATAACAAAAAAGAAGCAGACTCATAGATATAGAGAACAAAACTAGTGGTTAATATTGGGGAGAAGTCAGCGAGGGGCAGGATAGGGGTAGGGAAGTGGGAGGTACAAACTACTGGGGGTAAGATAGGCCACACGGATGTATTGTACCACACAAAGAATATATGCCAATATTTTGTAATAACTGTAAATGGAGTGTGAGCTTTAAAATTGCATAAAAATTAAAAATTAAAAAGAATTTTACTTTAGTATTTCCTTGTCGATTGTTAGCTATCTATTCTTTTGTTTTTCTTTAGTAGTTACTGTACATCCTACAACATACATCCTTGACTTAGAAAGTGTAATGTAAATGTATTGTTCCTGGGCAATGCAAGAAATTTAGAACATTTCATTTATGTTTAGCCTCACCTAAACTTCTGTGCTATTTTTGTCCTCTATTTTCTGTCTTCTCTCTCCATATACATGTATAGTTGACATCAAGATAGAATTTTTGTTTAATACAACTGATTTTATTTACTCTTACTTATATATTTATCCTTTCCATTAGTCCTCATTCCTTAATTCCTTTTGTCATTTCTATGCTTCCATCTATGACGGTGGTTCTTCTGTCTGAAAGCCCTGTGTTGGTGTCTTTTTAATATAGGTCTACTGGAGCATAATTCTCTCAGCTTTTATTTATTTGGACATATTTTTAGTTCCCCTGCTTTTTTGAGTAAATCTTTGGCTGGATATAGAAGTCTAGTTTGGCAGTTATTTTCTTTCAATATTTTAAAGTATTTTTGGCTTCTACTTTTTTTGTTGTGAAGTCAGCTTTCAATCTTACTATTGATTCTTTGGAGGTAATCTGTCCTGTTCTCTCGTTTTTAAGGTTGGATATATGTCTTTTATTTTTGACAGTTTTGCTCTGGTATGTCTAGATGTGCCTTTCATTTATTCTGCTTGGGAAAGACAGTGCATCTTATATCTGTGGCTTAGTATTTTTTCCTTAGTTTTAGAAAGTTATTGGTCATTAGCTGTAGAAATATTGCTTTTGCTCTATTTCTCACTCCTTTTGTGCTGAAACTTCAAGGTATGTTAGCCAAGGTTTCACCAAGCCCCAAATGTTTCTTAAGCAGTGTTCTACATTTTCTGTATTTCTTTTCCTTTTTCTTCATGAATCTGGTGTTTTCTTCTGACCTTTAATGTCTTCTATTGTGAACCACCATTTGTAGAGACAATTTGAGGCTTAGAATGATGATTCTTAGGGAATTTACTTTTATTTCTGGTAGGCAGTTAGGGTAGGTGGATCACTTTAATCTAAACAGAGATTGAGCTGATTTGAAGCTGGAATTTAGCCTTTGTGAACATTCACTTTAGACATAGGCTGTAGTCATTTGGTTTTTCCAAATGGAGGCTGTCAGTGTTTTAACCTGTGTTCCTTCTCCTTGGTACACCCTGGAAATAATTTTTTAATTCCCATTTTTTATTGAAATGTAGTTATTTTACAATGTTAGTTTCATGTGCACAGCAAAGCGATTCAATTATACATATATAAACATATATATGTATATTTTCAGATTCTTTTCCATTATATGTTATTACAAGAAATTGAATATAGTTCCCTGTGCTATACAGCACACCCTTGTTGTTTATCTATTTTATATATAGTAATGTGTAGTTATTAATTCCAAATTCCTAATCTATCTTTCCTTCTCTATTTCCTCACTGGTAGCCACAGTTTGTTTTTTATGGCCCTGGACATAATTTTTGTCACCCAAACTCTGTGAAACTGCTGACTTCCCTGCTAAGCTTCTCAGCTCCCAGCCAGAGCTTCCAAGCTGGCTAATGCCTCTAGGTTAAGAGAGGTTTCCAACATTCCCCTCACCTTTCCGAGCTTCCCTTATTTCTGGAGTCACGTTCCCTTAGGTGATTACTTTGGTAGCTCTCCAGTGTCTTCAGAGAGATAATGTTCATACCTATTCCTGCTCTTGAGGTTACTCTTAGTGATGTATCAGTCCTGAATAACTAGTTCGTCATTGGCTGGAAAAGATGATTCCTCATGGTCTGGAATTAGAAGGGTAAAGTATAGAATATGTCCTTCTCATCAGCCAGAAAGTGTGCTCCCTGAGGACTGTGTCCTGCCTTTCAGCTCTGCTGGATTGTTATCAGTTGTTCAGATTGGCCATACTGTCCTGCCTCAGAGCCATTGCATCTGTTGTTTTCTCTACCTGGAATGCTCTGTTGCCTCTCTTCATTTAACACACTCGCACCCATTTTGCAGGTCTCAGTTTAAACAATGTGTCACAGAGAAGCCTTCCTTCACCTCTTAGGCTAGGTTAGATTCCCCTGTACTTTTCCTCCAGTAATTTGCACACTCAGAATGATTAAATTAATTATAATTTAATGTCTGTCTGACCCAGAGAGAGATTAGGTCTGCTTCCTCAGACTGTGCTAGCACGATGCCTGTCACGTAGTGGAAGCTCTCAAGATAAATGAAATCTGTGCTGGCATGCTTTAAGCTAGATTAATATTTCCCAAAATATGTTCCAGGAAAAAGGGGTTCCAAGGTCAGATAGCTTTTGGCATCGCTTCAAAGTATATCTGCCTTTAAGAAAATCACAATGGGCTTTAACATATTAAAAGAATCTTAGAAATTTCATAGTAAATAAATCTGTTTAACTTTGCTTAGTCCTCAGTTTAACCCTTTAAAAAATAAACCTGAATATTTATTCTGTAGAATGCATTTCAAAAATAATTTGGTTAGATACTTTCTAGAAATGGAAACTCAGAGAGTCATTAGGTTTTAGGAAAAATAAACTTCTTCCAAAAGGGGTGGGTGTATTGCAAATTCTGGATGAGTGATGTCAAAATCAAAGAGGCTTAAAGGGCAACTGCATTATAGCAATATTTACAGGACTGGAGTTGAGCTGACACGGACAAAAGATTTCTTACCTCCAGTTTATTACAGTCTGTCTATATAGCTCCACAAGTGGCATGAAACAGGGAGATTTCAGACACTGAGCTCAAGAGACTGTCGTCATGAGCTACAGTGCTCTATGTTGAAGTGACTCAGTCGCACATGATTCTTCTGCAGTCCGATCAAGCCAATATGTGGCACTTCCCAGATTTGTGCTGACAGTTAACTAGTTCTCATGTATCAGAGATGAATGATATGAGATGTGAAATCAGATGGAAGTGACATTTCAGCTGATAAATAAAAATTTTCAGAGAATTCCCAGTGGCTAACTGTAAATTGAAAAGTTACTTTCATCATTAAGTGATTAATAACTAATTTACATTTATCCCTATTGGCTTTCTCTCTTCTCCTGCTCTTCCTCTGGCTCCTTCCTTTATTTAATATATTTGGAAATAATCACTAGAAATACACCATAATTAGACTCCACATCTGTATAACTGTTCCTTCCCTAGCCCTTCAGCTATTTTCCTTCTGCTTCAAAATGTACTTGCCCCTTCAGATTCTATGCTAAATCTCCTCTCCTGCCCTCTGCTTCCTTCTCCTATTTCATTTGTCCTTGTCCCTCTCAACCCTCATGGTTCTTTTCCTCTTTATCAGAAAGATATGGTGAACTCTTTTCAGAAATGGTGGTAACTTTAACTCATAATGGAATTGTGGGAGATTTAAAAATGACGTGGGGCACAGGACAGCAAAATCAAGGTGAACGCCAATGAAAAGGATAATAGAATTCATCTGAGCCTCACACTTTTTCCACTAGCTCCCATTTGCCATAGAATATATCCTTTAGAATTCTCAATTATATCTTGCTTCAGGATGTAAGACATGCTTTTCTTCACTGTCACCCAATACTTGCTGGCTGTTGACTTGACCAGACTTCATTTCTGTCAAGTATTGTTACACAGAGTTTGAGACACAGAGATCCACACTGGATGGATCCCATCTCCACCTGGATGGATGAATCTCAAATCTACAGTTCTTCACCCATGACAACTGGACTTCAATCTAAACTATCTTTTGGACACGTTCTAATGATTATTCCCATAGCATCTCAAATTCATTATGTTCAGACCTTAACTAGACATCCATAATACTTGGTATATGACAGGAACTCAAAAAAATTCTGGTTCTCAAAAATAAAAAAAAAAATTCTGGTTCTCTTTCTTCTTGAACCAAATGTGCCTGTTCTCATGATTTCATTATTTTTTGTAAACAATACTATATTGCTGGCCAACTTGACAATCCAGCATCTCCTTCTAGGTTCTATTTTTCTCCCCATTGTTTCTTTCAACAGCTACTTAATGGACTCCTATGTCTTTAAGAAACTATGTTGGGGTATAATAATTAGGAGGACATGGTTACATTCTTCATAAACTTGTAGACTAGTGTAGAGCTAGGGAGAGAAAGGAGTAATGAAGTAACAGGTACAGAGGTAAGTGTAGGGTAGTAGGAGCACAGAAGAGGGTACTAACCCAGCTTGGGGGAGTCATAGAAGATTCTCCAGAGGAGATGACAAGTATACTGGGTTATGAAACACAAGTTTCATACCCGAGAGAAAGTGAGGAAGGTGAATGGAGACAGGAAGAGCTTTTCTGGAAGTGGAAGTAAATGTGTGAAGTGAACATGCTCCACTCTGCTTTAAGAGGGGCAGAGGTAGGAGAGATAAACAAGGGAGTTCATAGGTAACATGGTCCTTGTGTACCAAGTTAAAGGGTACATCTTGAGGGCAGAGTTCCAATAGTGGTTGATATTCGACAGAGCTGTGTGACTGGTTCTGGCCAACTGGCTGTAAAGGAGGGTGACCATGAAAAGCCATTGATTGTGATGCTTTCCAGACTTTCTTTCCCTGCCATCTCTGGTGGAGAAATAGGCTCTTTTAGCAGGTTTAGTTATAGGAAAGTGGAGACCCCACTGGCCTGTGTTGTTGAATCAACATAAAAATATCAGTAACCCTGGAGAGTTGTTCAGACTTAGAGCAGACAGCCCTGCTGAGATTTTGGTGTCATTTCTTATCACAGAAGAATATTGGTTGTCTTGATGGATATTTATTCATAGAAAATCTTCCCTTATACCCAATCTAAAGTTGCTGTCCCTTTCTCAACCTTCGTCACGTACTTTACAGTGATCATCACCACATAAAATTATCTTTCATTCACTTATTGCATATATTTCTTTTCCAGAATATGAACTCTTCAAAGCAAAGATTTGTTTCTCTTGTTCACCTTTGTATTCCAGAGTCTAGGCCAATGCCTGGTACGTAACTTGGAAAGTACTATTTTGATCTGAGGATGATGGTTTTGCAGAAAAAGTGAGCAAAGGGCACAAGACTCACTCAACCATTTTGTGAGCTACTTATCGAAAGAGAGATTTGATTTTATTTCTTATGTATTATACACGTTGGAAGGAGCTAGTGGAAGGTATTGTACAGATGATTTCAGTCAGAGAAAGAGGCCTGAGCACCTATTGGGGTGTGAAGATGACAATGAGGGAGCTCAGAATTCAATTAACTTGAGTCATTGCTGTTGTCATTACTGATTTCACATCATGTGATAGTAGTAACTTATGGTGGCAGATTTGGGGACTTCCTCCTGTGTTTTATGGTTTGTGTGTGTGTCTTGCAGATGACCCTTTTGTTATTTGTTTCAGACAAGTACATTTTCATTCCTGATCTCTGTTACTGCTAGGACTTCTGCCCCTATTGCTCTTACTGATTTTCCCAAATTAAGGTATAAAGTTACCATGACAGATAGCAATGCCTTGTATCTGGAGACTAGATGATGCTAAATAAAGAAATGTCCTAGTTTCTGACTCGTGAACCACGAGTTCTGGAGCAAAATATGAGGTCACTAGGCAAAACAAATTAGTGGCATACTGATGGCTACTAAGACAACACAATGAATGCTCAGGGAAACAATAAGTCTATAGGAAATATTAAGATTTAGCCATTCAAGTCTGAAAAACCTGGAGTTCTCTTACTGGTGTATTGGCAGGGATTTTAAAGTATTTTGCTGGCTTTTCTTGCTGAACTTGAATTCTTGCTGGTAATAAATTATTGAGTCACATGGTTTGACTTTTGTCTCTTTCACTTGGCTGGGTGAACTTGGTCAAATTTCTGAATTTTATCAATGTCTATAGTTATAAAATGAGGACTAATAAATTGTTACACTAAGTTGTGGTGATAATTAAATGACTTGAAGTCATAAAAGGCTTACCAAAGACCTGGACTAAATGATATTGCAGTTGCTTTGGGGATAATATATTTGAAATATTACCCAGTGTTTTTTCTCTTCTCAGTGATCTAATGGGTTTCTTCCATGGGAAGGTAAATGAGAGGGTCAATGATACATGGTTTGGTCTCTTCTTATCTCTTTCTGTCAGACAGAAAGAAGAAGTAGAGAATTTTTCTGGTGCTGGACGGAGGAGTATAGTCTATTAGATTTTTGTTCACGTATATTCACCTGCCTCTTTCTCATCTCCATGGCTGGAGTATACATTGCTACCTCATTCATGTTGGATTTGGTCATGTGACTTGTTTTGGCCTCATAGTAGGTGGAAAGTATTTGGCTATTGCAAAGGCTAATAGATGTGACATAAGCACAAGCTTGAAATGTGTTCATGTGGTTGAGCTTGTCCTCTTGCAACCTCTGCCATGGTCAGGAGAATGTGACTGGCTAGTCCACTGGACCAGCGAAGGTGAGAAATAGAGAATCTGATTTGGATCTATCCTTCAGCTTGCAGCTAAGCCAGTCGAGCCTACCTAGGTTCATCAATCTCCAACTCCTAGCCTGCAGATGTGTGAGTGAAAATATATGACAGTTGTTTTAAGCCAGTTAGTTTTTGAAATGACTTGTTACACAGCATTACTGTGGTAATAGATGACTGATAAAAAGAGCCAAAGAGAAAGAAGTCATAATGAGAGCAAGGATAAGAGGCAGGGTCTTCACCATTCTTTTCTTTGGGAGAGAAACCCTAGGAATGTGGAGAGACAGGTAAAAATTCTAGGTGTATTTGTGTGAATCCAAAAATTTTCAGACTAATGCTTTACTTTTTCATATATATCCTAGGAAGTTTACAAGCCTCTCAGAGAAATTTTCTTTCTAGTGCAGCATAACATCAATATAGTACAAAAGCAGTAATGTAGCATCAGTGGAAGGAGGTGCAAGTTAGATAGATGGTCCTAAGATTGCTCTTTATGTCACCTTCAGCTTGAATGTGACATGTAAGGTGGTCCAGAATTTCCATACATTCCAAGATGGAACTAGTGGACATGAAAATGCCTAGAGCAAGAATAAAGAGATTTCAGAGTGACAGGAGTATATGACAGAGACAACAGATTTCAGCCACAGGCTTCAGTACAATGGCTACAAGCCAGAAGGTGCTACCCACATATCAGTATATGGTTACCATGGACACCTGGTATCTGTACAGAACTAAGGACATCTTCAATAGTCCAGTGAGAATTGGGAGAAAAGTACAGGAAGAAGTAGCTCCCTACCCCTGCTGACTTGTGTATTCTTATGCTCAACTATATCCCTACACATAACCTTAGGAAAATGAAGAAAACTGAAAATCTTTTTGAAAGAGGTTAAGAACCTGATGGAAGGTATTTCTCTTAAACTGGATGAAACTGTGTTCTCCACTGCCATCATCAGGATTTGAGCTCTAGAGCAAGATAAGGTCAAATTATAGTAGAGTCTTGCTTTTTTGCACACCCTAATGATAGTGTGTATTTTGGCTTCAGTGTAATATTATTAATTATCATCATCATCATCATTCTTTCTTTTGGAAGGATCATCTGATCTAATTCTTCCAGTAAAGCTTGAATCCTCTTAAACACCATTAGAGACAGAACATCAGAACATATACTATCTCATTCCACTCATGTATAGCTACAAATACTAGAAAGGCTCTCCTAATATAGAGCTAAAATTGATCTTCCTGTAGCTCAGATCTACAGGAAGTAGTCTTGTCCTGTCTATCCCGTTGAGCCACACAGAAATTTCTATTCGTCATACACATGACAGATGGACTTATCTCATAGATAGTGAAAGAAAAAAAAAACTGACTGTAAAATTTGTAATTTGTCCATAGATTTAACCATGTTTCTCATATTTAATTATAGTTCACACATTTTCAGATGAGAGCATCAACATTGAGAACTGCTACGTACTGGAACAAAGGTTAAAAAATTGTGTACAAAATAAAGGATTGGGGAACATTAGTTTGGCAGAAGTTTATGTAAAAAAGACCTGGGGTTATTTGGTTAAAAGATTGGTATGATATTGAAAGAGCAACCATGCTGCTTTAATGGAGGGCAGTTTCCCACATAACACAAATTCATTGTTTCAGTGTTTTCTGTGTTGGTAGTATCATATGGAAATCATCCTACTATCCAGTCTACATCCTTGACCCTTTCCTTTCCTTCATCCTCTGCATCCAATCAAATACCCTGTTCTGTATACGTTTACCGCCTAATAACACTTGAGTCCGTTCCTTCTCTCCAGCCCCACTGCTGCCACCTGAGTTTGCACTATCATTGTTTTTCAGTTTGAAGTCCTACAGCAGCCTTCATGCTGGTCTCTTTCCTCTCAGTTGTTTTCCACATTGAAATGATAATCTTTCTCAAATGTCAGTATGATCTCATCTCTTCATGGTTATTCTAAGGCACATTGAATCTACTCTTACCACAACTAATCCTAATTTCTTCACACCTCTCATGCTCTGAGTTTCTTGCTGTGCTTAATGTAATTTTATTGATTAAAGGTATGTATTTCTCATACACGACTTTTTAAACATAAGCCCAATATTCCACTGGGCTCAATCAAAAAAGGTGGTATTCCTCAGTGCTGGGGGCAGATCTAGCTCTACTGGACTTACTAAATTACAAATTAAATGTCGGCCTCAAATCAGGGCTTGGATAGATTTTTAAAGGCAATTTTGACTATCTGATTTTTGCCTATCCTCCTAGTAAAAATTGATTTCATTGTCATTTGTGTGATAGTGAGATAGTAATGACATTGTTGTTCTTTATCATTTTTATTTTGATCATTTTATATGAGCTAAAAAAATTATAAGCACAATTCTCAGGGAGGGAATTGTCTTAATTTGAAAAAATACTCTGAGAGGTGTTTGGGCCTGAAGGTGAGATCTTTGAGAATCAG
Organism: Camelus bactrianus; assembly: GCF_048773025.1. Taxonomy (NCBI): domain Eukaryota; kingdom Metazoa; phylum Chordata; class Mammalia; order Artiodactyla; family Camelidae; genus Camelus; species Camelus bactrianus. Next base: position 50,955,498 of record NC_133546.1, on the reverse strand, counting down.
ACTGAAGCTGGCAGTGAGAATTAAGAAGAAATAGAATTTGCTTTATATAATATAATAAAAAAATTAAAGTTGCAGTTGGGAGGACTGGTTGAAGAGCAAAGATTTCAGAGCTAATTTTTAAAATTTATTCATTATTTATCTTACAGGGAAATGAACTGAAGTTTAGAGAAGTTAAGCCATGGTGGTTAATCGCACACACTTTGCACTTGAGTTGAATTCAGGAACCAAAACTTTCTAGTGGTAGGACTTGGGTAAGTTATTTAACTTTTCTACCCTTCAGTTTCATATGTATGAAGTGGGAGTTACAACAGCATTCAAATCATAGGGTTCTTAAGGGAGATTAAATGAGATAATCCACATTAAGCAGTTAGCATATTACTTGGCACTTACTCAGCAGTCTCTAAAAATCTTTATTTTCTCCTTTCTTCCTTTTCCCTTTTCTTATTTTACTTTTGTGTAAGTCCCCAGAGCTAGTGAGTGGTTTTACATTCCTAACTAGTTCATTCTGAATACAAACTTCAGTGCTGTTGTATTATGTACCTCTGCTGATTTTATGTGCTACCCATCACACATAACAAGATGGGGACTTTAAAAAAAAGATCTTACCAGGTAGCTCTGTAATCTCTTTACTGGGATACAGAATTATTATTATTATTATTGTTATTGTTGTTGTTGTTGTTTTCCTGCTCAGCCAGCTACCTCAACTTTTTTTGGCAAAAGCATGTATCTTTTCTTTGAGGATCTGCTCTTTTCCCACCACCCATTACACTGGATTTTGTGTGGCTGCCAATTTCAGCATCTTGACCCCATGGCCACAGATGCGAGCATAGGATCTGTTACAGGACTGTATCCTGCCAGATGCAGTGATGATTCTGATAATTGGATATGTGACTTAAGTTGAGCTAATGTAATAGTCTGACTCCATATTTTGGAAACTGCTAACAAACTTTTCAGCCTACCCCTTCCTCTCCCTTTCTGCCTCCCATCTGGGTAAGATGACAAGAAAGGTCAATGCTTCTTCTTTGGTGCTGGTGGGAGATTCAAACCAGGCAAGCACCTGTCTAAGCATAGGAACTCTCGCTCTGGCCCCACCTCTTAATCAAAATAAAAGCCTTGATCCAGTCTCTTTCCTTGGCTCTCTTATGCCATTTTTTGATTAGCATGGAAAGTACCTCCGGCTGGTCTCTCCAGAAAGCCTCATTATGTAAGTAAGAAGCCATTCTTGTACCCCATATTGTGTGTGTGGTTCATCAGTCTTGACACATGACTTAGCCTTTTGTAAGGATCCGTACTGCCTCTGGAGAACGGCAATAACAGATGAAGTGTGTCTCTTGTTCCTCTTGAATTGTGAGCTCTAATGAAATGACCCCTAGCTGCCAGTTTCCATATCTCCTTCAACATGGACAGGTAGGAGAGAACAAAGCCAACATCCAGAGAAAAGCAGGAGAATTAGTGAGAAAATCTAAATGGCACTGTTTTAAGTCCTAGAATCCACCCCCAACTTCCCAGTTACATGAACCAGGGAATCTCCCTTATGGCTTAAGCTGATTTGTTGCTTTCAGTAACTTCCAACAAAAAGAATCCTGTCTTAAAGAGGAGACAACTTTGGAAAAATATCCCAAATATATGACCCAAGGCCCTGAGAACTGAAGAAAGTTTTAGAAAAGGGGGCTGAGTTGCTCTCTCTGAGATGAGAAAATATATATTTGCTGTTGTTGTGGCTCCTTGGCATGAAGAAAGATGAGAGAAGTCTGCTATAGCAGGAAGTGCCAAGAGAGGACTCCTGGTGACAGGCTGGTTGAAGGGTCCTTGGAGAAAGGAATGTCTAGTAAGAATCTTAAAATTGCTGTGTGATTCCTCCTCGTGATCCTTGATCTTCAGGAAGGTGTTTAGTTCTCATTAATGCTTTGCTCTAGCTTTTGTGGAAATGGATGAAATGGCTGTTGAATTTCACGTTTGGTTTGCTGAGGAGCAAAACAGAGAATCCACATATGAGAAGGCAGGGGATATATGATTCTGTTCACAGAAAACCTGGGGAGGGATTTGAGCTTGCACAGGCTGTAGAATCAGGGAGGGGCTTTGGGGACAGTTTTACTTAGAGCTGAAGGGATAGAGGATTCTGTGCAGATACCTGAGTTATATATAGTTTGTAGTGAATAAGTGTGGATCTAGTTTGTAGGCAGCATTGTTGGAATAAATCACTATAAAAGCTGCATACTTCCTCCCCCCCAAAATCTTATGGGTATCATTTAGTAATTTTATTTATTTTATGTACTAAGTAGTAATATGATGGCTTGCAGAAGTTTTTTCCTTTATGTGCCTAATTTATGTCCCTGTCATAACCTAGGTACTGGGGAAACTCACTCATTATATGCTCAAAAATAGATTTAAATAAAGCAGTACAGGCAAAAATCTATTACCACAGCTTTCTAAAAGAACAGTCCATAATTTTAGTTTTGGTTGTAATTCATTTATATTGATTTAAACTAAGAGCTCATTAACTTAGTTTTGCCATATTTTTGCTAAATAGAATATCATAGTATATTTATTAACCCAGCATGTTGTATGATTTTTTCAAGTCTTGTATAAAAACTTTTTCAAAGTCTATTGTATAAATATAGAAATCACATTATTTATGTGGATTTATAAGTTAACATTACTTTTTTTAAAAGTACTTACTAAGCATATAGAACTATTAGAATCCCAGAGCTAGAAGGGGCCTTAAATACATATCATCTTGCTCCTTTAATTTTTACATGTGGAATTGAAGCTGAAGGAAACTGAGTGGCTTGCTCAAGCCACACATGTTGGACTGAAACCAGAATATGGACACATGGCTTTTGGTCAAGCTTTTTAATGAGGGGGAGGTAATTAGGTTCCTTCATTGATTTCCACTTGGAGGAGGTACTGGAGATTGAACCTCTGGCCTCTTGGGTGCTGAGCATGCTCTCTACCACTTGAGCTATACCCTTCCCCTGGTCAAACTGTGTTTTACCATGCCATTTTCCCATCTATAAAAATGAAGGGGATGGACTAGATAAGTTTTATGATTCTTTTCTCCTTTAAAATCTATTTTTAAAAAAATCTAAGGATTTGGGTACTTTCTATATTTGTACACAAACTTCTAAGTAGCTGGGAACAAATAACTACTTCCCGCTGCATATGGAACTGAAGGGTGTCTTGCACAGCAGACCAGCTCTCAACATGTTTCTACAGTCGAGGAAACCACACCCCTTTTACTCACCCCTTGCCTGTCATTCAGTGGAATACTTTCTCTAGTTGCTCACACTATCCCAGCACTTTGTGTAAGGTGCTCCATTTCAGAAATAAACAGTTATGATTAAGAAAGGGGGTGTAAAACCTTATGAACTCAGCTCAACAATCAAGGAACAAGGTTTTATTGAATTCCTGCTATGTGTTTAGTATGGTGCCAGAGACTAGGTTAGATAAAAAGGAAGTGTGAGACATGGACCCCACATTCAATGGCATCCTCCAGGAGAGATAGAGCTACCTTATAAAAAAATAAAAGAAAAAAATGGTGTGCTATATTGTGTGGTTCTGACACCAAGTGAAACAAGATTTCCACAAAGAAAGAATTATCTTTATATCTCCCTAGTTCTTTATACTTCTCTTAGACATTTTGTTTTTTCTATCCTCTAGAAGTAATGTTTAGATAGTTAGGGTGAGATATTCAGGGTTCTTAAAACAAAGGTGAAGAGTTTTGACCTGATGAGGTAAATAAAAGAAGTCATTAATGTATGTTTGTATAGGTAAGTGAGGGGAAGAAAATGTAGTCTTAAGATTAGCATCAGGCAGTGGTATGCAAGCTAGATCAGAGAGACTGAGACCTTGAAGGAAGGAGATGAGACAGTTTCAGTAATCCCTGGTCATATAAAATGGATGTGTTAAGATATGTAACGCTGGTTGTGCGACAACTCCAAAAGCCAGTGGTTCAACACAATAAAGCTTTATCCCTCTTCATGTTGCAGTCCAGTGTGAGCTAGCAGGGGACTTAATGCTACAAAGTCATTTACAAACCAGGGAAATTTGTAAACTGTGCATTTGCCATCTTTAACTTGTGGTTTCAAGGCTGCCTTCAAGTATACACAGCCATCAGACTGGAGGGAGGGAGATGAAGAGAGGAAGGAGACAAACTGTTTCTGCTGACACTGATGTGGCTAATCTCATGGGGTCACTGAGAAGCGAGGAGATCTGGGAACTGCACTTTAGTGGTGTGACCAGGAAAAGGAAACTGGCTTATGAGCAGCCTAGCCAGCTTCCTCCCGGTGGGTCTCTAGGAAATCAATTTTGATAAACAGAAAAGCACTTACATTTACCGACTGGGATATAAACTGTTTAATACACCAATATTTTCAAAACTTGCCTGATGATACTGATCATTTGAGGTACTTACTAAAAATGTTAATTTGGGAGCCCTCACTCAGACTTTCTGAATCCCATTCTCCAGAAGAGGGGTTTTGGAATCTGTTTTTAATATGTTCCAGGTGGTTTTTAACACTAGGCAAGTTTTGGAAACCCTGCTTTACACAAATACAACCTTATGTGTAGGAGCTATTTTTATTTCCCATTTTACGCATGGGGTTATTGAAGTTAATTAACTTGCTCAAGGTCACAGAAACGGGACCTTAACTTGGTCCTGCCAGACCCTATCGCCTAAGCACTTAAATGTTCTTTCATTCTGCCTCCCCAGGAGAATCCATATTAACTGAAACTAATTATTGAGGGAATCTATGGAACTCTAGAGTTTTATATATACATAAAAAATAGAAATATTTTATAAAATTATATATAATATATTTATGTATAAATATTTTATATAATATATATTTATATATAAATATTTTGTATATAAATAAATATGTATATTTATTTGTATGTATAAAAATATGTATTTGCTATAATATTGAATTTTTAAATTTTCTAGTCTGAATCCATAAACAATGACAATAACAAAATCATGATATTTCAGGCCCCATTGTCTCGGCCTCTTAATAGCAAGAGGAGTCTGACACATAGTAACATGTGTTCACTGTTGCTGTTATTAATGGATCTCAGAAGCTAAGAATAAATTGAGTTAGTTGGTGGTGCCTGGAAAGTTCAGTGTGGCCCTGTGCAGGAAAAATGCCTCATCGTCTTCCAGGATGGGGTGGGTAAGGCATCGGTCAATTGACTGGCTCAAGAGTCAATCAGTGATGATGCTGTGAAGAGCAGTATAAACACATAACCATCCTAGAGCAGGAAGATGTCACCTTGGTAATGACAGGTAATCTCAGAGTAGAAATGTGAGTGAACAATCTTCAGTGGTAAAAAAAAAAAAAACTCAATGGTGAGGAGAATTTGCCACTCACAGAGAAAAACAGAAAATTCTGTTTGTAGGTAACTCTAAAGCAGAAGGTGTTGAACTCTCAAATAGATGTGGAAGTGTCAATGAGAAGGCAGTGATTGCTAGAGCTGCATGTGCAGCCTGAGAGCTGATGCCTGGTTAGATCAGTTCTTCCTGACTTTCAGTGGAATATCTAGGTACTCTTTAGGGATGGTGTGAGCCTTGAATGATCAAAGGATGCTGGCTAGGAGAAGACATAAGGTCAGTAAGCTAGCTTTGCCACAGTTCACTACACAGTAGGAGTGCAATGATTAGCCCAAGCCAGCAGACAGTGTAGCAGCAGAATGACCACACCAATTCACCAGGCACCGTGTGAGAAAATCCTATTGGGGAAGGGTGGTGTTACAAGACTCCATGCCTGCCCACATGAAATTTTTTTTTCCCTTTGGGAACCATTATAGGTTGAGTTATTTCCCCCCAAAATTCATATGTTGAAGTCTTACTACCTACACCTCAGAATGTGACCTTATTTGGAAATAGGGTCATTGCAGGTGTAGTTAGTCAAGATGAGGTCATACCGGAGTAGGATGCACCACATGTCCAAAATGTTCGGTGTCCTCATAAAAAGGAGAAATTTGGACACAGACACACAAGCAGGAAAAACGCCATGTGAAGATAACAGCTGAGATCAGGGTGAACAGCAAAAGCTGAGGAATGCCAACGATTGCCAGCCAACCACCAGAAGCTAAATGAGAGGAACAAATGGATTGTCCCTCACAGTCTTCAGAAGGGACTAACCCCACTGACACCTTGATACAGGACTTCTAGCCGCCAGAGCTCTGAGACAATACATTTCTCTTATTCTGAGATACCCAGTTTTTGCTACTTTGTCGCTGCAGTCCTAGCAAACCATCTCAGGGACTGTAAATGACAATGAGAAAACCGAAACTAAAATACAAATAAAAATCCCCCCTTGGGGGGTTTTAAGAATGGTAGGATATAGTTGTGTGGTATAAGTGAAAAATCAGACAGGTCACTGTTCAGTCTTGGCATTCTCGTATTCTGGGTAGGCATCCTTGAGCAAGTTGTTCAGCTTCTCTGAGCTTCTATCTTTGTCTCAAAAATGAGGAAATAGTATTTGATTTGTTCAGTTCTTGTAATGATTAAATAATAGCTCTATTTCAGTTACTGTTTCAAAATTGTTTTTTTTTCTCTCATTCACTGCTTGATATGCATTATTTCACAACAAACCAATGAATTATGGTGTTATTTCCAGTTATGGGAAAGGAGTTAAGCTCAGGGGTCATTCAGTTAATAAGAACTCCTTTTTTGTGACAGGCCTGTCATCTAAGGCCAAGGTCACAAACACTACACCACTATACCTCCCATCTTCCTGGGTTATCTGCTGTATGAAGGACATATAATGGCTATTGAATTTGCTTCTTATCAGTTTTACATAATATATAACTTATTATATATGAATATATATATATTTATTTTTTCTTTTATATTTCAATTTGGACTTGCTTGCCGAGCTCTTTCCTTAGTTTCTGGATGGAAGAGTGAATCAGAAGTATGACTCTTTCATGATTCAGGGATCACCAGCAAAATGACTATATAAGGATTAATCTGGTATCAAATAATAAAGGTATCAGAATTACACTTAATGTATAAATATCACACCAAATGGGAAAACCACCCATCTGTTATCTTTCACATAAAAAGACTTTTGCTGTATCCAAAATGCAATAAATTATAGTATACCAGGCATCCATCTATGATTTAAAATTTGATATGTGTTTATTTGTGATTTCATTATAATACCTGAATATATAATATTTTGGAGTTTGTACTTTGAATTAATTACTACTCTAAAGAAAAAATACAGTAAAAAAATTAAACAAAACAACTTTTCTGCTTCATTTAAAGAGATAATTTCCTTATATATAACTTTCATGGAGCTATGGTTTTAATGATTTATCTGTAGATTATAATCTTTTTAAAAGATTGTATCTTATACTCATTGTTTCTCTTGGTAGAATCAGTAAAAGGAACTTGCACATATTATGTGCATGAAAAGGTTTTCTGATGATAGTGCAGATCACTCATGCAAAGCATTTAATTTGCAAGTGTCTTAAAAATATTGTATTTCATTCACTGATCCTGTAATTTTTATTTTGAATATGTAAATGTTTTACTCAAACTGGGAAAAAGAAAACAGTAGTTTTACTCCTCATTATGATTATATATTAACATTTAAAAATCCCAAATACTATCTATACTGAGTAAAACTTATCCATTGCAAAGGGAGAGAGGAAATGAATGATTTCGAACTTTTTGAGAAGCTCTGAGAACTCAGCGAGGGTTGAACTAAAGGGCATAGTGGGAATATGGGTCATCAGCTCCAGCTATGGACCATCCCTTCCAGTCCCAGGATATCAGGACCCTTTAAAGGAAAAAGAGATGCATGAGTTCCCTGATGTCATACAAAATCCTATAAGATGTGGATTCGAAGTTTATAACACTAAATTTGGAAGCAATTCCTTTGGTGAAGTCTATCCCTGATGCACTTCGTGGTTGAGTTCTGAACCTCATTTAGCCTACAGAATCCATATGGGCAACTTAAAGACTTCACTTAACATTCTGCTTTTTAGAGTATGTGAACCAAGACATTTGGACTGTGAATCACCATTTGGTAGTTTTTTAATTCTGGAGGACACTTTGTTCCCTTTAGATAAGAACCAACCTTCAAGAGGAAAATTTCTCTGACAAATTATAGTAAAGGCACATGTTAGTAGTTTTCTATCATTTTGATTCGTAAATAATTACCCTTAAAATCCCTGCCTGAGTGAAGGCAATGAGTACTGGCTGGTGGGTTTGGGAAAAAGGACCTAGAGGTCTGAATACTTGCATTTGTTGGGTAAGAGTATGTAGGATATGAGACAATTTTTGGCTTATTTTTCAAAAGTGACTAACATTTAAGAAAAAAATGAATAGTATATAAATTCTGATCTTGAGACAGTTGCTCTAGTAGTCACTTTTTTTTTTAAAGTAAAAAAATAATTCCACAGTCATTGTTTCATTTGGGAAGTCAATATTTAGTAATAAATGTACTGTCTTATGGCTCAATAAATGACATGTTACATAAGAATAAAAGAAGACTTGGAATCTTAAAATGCTTTATATTTAAGTGTACTTGGTAGCATATTTATGTGCGGCATTTTATAGCACTTTATGAATCCGTATCCTCCAGTCATCTTGGTTTTAAGGACCTGAGGGAAAATTTACTAATTTCTTTGGCCCTTGAACAGCAATTTTAGAAAATTAATCCATTCACCACCTTCTTGATGGTATAGCATAAAGGTTCAGTACTGGCTGTGGAGTTAGGCTGGCTGGGTTTGAATCCTTATTACCTCATTATTAGCTATGCAACCCTGTTAGCCGTATGCAAGTCACATAAGCTCTTCTGTGACCTCATCTGTAAAAAGGAGCATATCGCTAGTGCCTATTTCCTAAAGTTTTTATGAAGATTAAATGAGGATCAAGCATACAAATCAAGTTCTCAGCATAGCGCTTGGCAAACAGTAAGTGTTCACACATATGCGTGATACTCCATCTTGCAAGCCAGGAAGGAGGAGAGTGATCAGGGTACACAGAGTCACGACGGAGCCCCCTGTGGTTTTTATTTCCGTTTGCTTCTCTCTTGTACATCACTATGTTGGGGAGCTGCTCAGGAATCCACAGCAGAGATAACCACATGGAGTTGCAAATGGATTCGGAAAAATCAGAGGGCTGCTTTTGTGTATCAGTCACAACACTGCTATTGTCTGCAGAGAATTAGGGAAGGCCACTTAGGCTCCCCAGTAGTTAAACTATACAATTAGAAAAACTTTTGGACATTCTTTTTACAAAATGGAAAAGAACTCCATAGGATCTAGCAGAGCTTGAATTTAAATACCCAGCCCTAGTAATGTGCTTCTAAATACAGCTTGGTTTCTTGCAATCTGCATGGCTCATCTTCTGGCAAGAAGATTAGCATGTGCTCATAGCCATAAAATTGGCAGATATTTAATTTATAGTAACTGAGTTTTTAAATTTAAATGTTAGATTTAATAGGCTAGATTAAATGTAACAATTATGTATGAAAAAATTGAGTCCATTGTAATATGTTCAAATAATGCTCACAATATAGGGTAAATGGGAGATAAATCTTCAAAAATCTCTCACTTTACCTTTTTTAGTAGTTTCACAGTTCTTCAGAGCAATCAGTTTTATGGCATAGTTCTTATTTAACAGGCATCCTTATTTAAGCACCCCATGTAGATGATATCATAGAAAATAACCAAAAACCTAGGTAATGATGGATGTGGAGATCTACTCTATTTGGTTCTTTACGTATCAGAAAAATATGACCAATTAATTCCCTCAACCCAATTTACGGAGGTACTTCTTAATTCAGACCCATCTTATTAGACTTTGGCTTCTCCTTTACTTAAATTGTTAAGCAAGAACAAACTCACTTTAACAAATTGCTGCAGCAGATATTTTTGGTGTCCCCTGTTGTATCTCCTCAGCTAATCTGTGAGTTCGGTCTGGGATGGGCGGATTTCTAACATGCTCCCCAAGGTCCTGGCTGCTGGTGTAAAACCTTTTCCTAATTATTCAATCAAACACTGATCTAGGTGCTGTTGTGAAGGGATTTTGTAGATGCAGTTACAGTCCTAATCAGTCAACCTGAAAATAGGGCTATTACCTGACTTCATCTCATGACCCTTTTAAAAATGGAGTTTTCTCCACTGGTGGCAGAAAAGGAAGTCAGAGAGATGTGCTCCTACTGATTTGGAAGAAAGCAAACGTGCATCTTGTGAACTGCCTGCCCAGGGAGGGTCCCTGTGGAAGGAAATGTGGGCAGGCTCTTGTACCCAAGAACAATCTCCAACTGACAGCTAGCAGGAAAACAAGGACTTCAGTCCTATAGCTACAGAGAAGTGGATTCTGCTAATGACCAGTGAGCTTAGAAGAGGACCCTGAGTCCAGATGAGGACTGCAGCTCCAGCCAAAGACTTGATTTCAGTCCAGTGAGACCCTGAGCAGAGAATCAAGTTGTGCCTGGACTTCTCCCCTTCAGAAGCTGGGGACTAATACATGGGTGTTGTTTCAAGCCTCTGTTAGTGGTAATGTATTACACAACAACAGAAAACTAACATTACATAGCCTTCACTGTAGCACATAGTTCTGTGTGAGCCCAGACTCACTTCACGCTGGGCAGCATCCTTCCTCCAGGGTTCACTGTGTGTCCATGCTCTTTCTACTCCATGGTCTTCTTCAGTGCAATAGAAGCTTCTTTGGACCTGTTCAGTCACAGCTTAGAAGTATGAGGGACTCAGTGCTCTGGGGGAATCACTAACCTAGTGGAGGCTAGAGTCGGTAGATAAAAGTTCCAGCCTGGGGCTCTTGAAGCAGACAGTTCTCTGTGTTGCACAGAAGTCTTGGTGTAACCAAGCCCCTGATGCCTAGAGCTGTGACCTCAACAGTCACCATTTCATGAAGTCATCCTTGGCTGTGTTACTTTCTCTCTACAATTAGCTCATCTGCATACAGATGCTCATCTCAGAATCTGTTTTCAGGGAAATCCAAGCTAAGATTTTTACAAGTCTTTAGATGAGCTAGATAAGAGGCAAGTGGATCTTACCCCCTCTAGTATAATATCCTTAAAATATTTCTAAGAGATGGAGTATTAAAGATACCAATAAACTATTTCCTCAGAAAATCAGAAAAGACAAGTAACACATTTGGATTGAAATAGTCAAAATCAGGCGATTGTGTGAAATACCCTAGAATCTGCTGTGTGATCACTTGTGTCAACCCCCTAAAAATGATTATTACAAGTCATTTCATATGAAGAATGTTTAATGTTTCATAATTATAAAGTACTTTCATGGACATTGTATCTTTTAGTTTCTACAGCAATCTGGGGGTTTTCTTGTTTGTTTGGTTGGTTATTTAGTGTTCCAGTGATTTTGGTCTCCTAAATAGCTTGGGTGGTATCATTTTTGAGCAATAGATATCACATAATTGTTCACTTGGGCTTTTAAAAAATAATTGTGTCTTGCAAGCAACATAATTTAAATGCTTTTTCATTTCAAAATTATTTCATGGTTCAATACTGGTCAGTTTTTGTTTCGTGGTCTGCCAGTTCTATAACTGTCAAAAATTATTTCAATAGATAGAGGCACTGTATAACTTTGTGAAAGTTTATAACATTTCTATTGTTAGTAGTCTGTTTCCTTAATATTTATCTCACAGTTTGACATAATTACTCGGTCATTTTTAAGAAATTAGTTCTGGGAAATTTCTCTTTGGAGAGAGAGATTCTTTTTAAAAATTTTTTTTTAGTTCTTATTTTTTATTGAAGCATAGTCAATTTACAATGTTAGTTTCATGTGTACAGCAAAGCGATTTGGTTGTACATATACCTACATACCTATTTTTTTACAGATTCTTTTCTGTTACAGCTCATTACAAGAAGTTAAATATAGTTCCCTGTGCTATACAGTAGGTCTTTGTTGTTTATCTATTTTATATATAGTAATGTGTATCTATTAATCCTGAACTCCTAATCTGTCCCTCCCTGCCCTTTCCGCCCTGGTAACCACAGTTTGTTTTCTATGTCCGTGAATCCATTTCTGGTTTGTAAATAAAATTTGTAATTTTTTAAAAATTCCACATATAAGTGATATCATATGATATTTGTCCTTCTCCAACTTACTTCACTTAATGTGATAATCACTAGGTCCCTCCATGTTACTGCATGGAATAGTGAGAGTCTTTAGAACTGTGAGTTTTAAATAATTCCCAGGCCTTGAATTCTCTGTGTTCTGAAGCTTTGTCATTATTTCCAGGATGAATCCTGCCTGATTGTATTTTGTGAAAGTGGCCTGACAGAATGCATGAAATCTCTTTGGGAAAATTAGACATTCTCTGGAAGGTCATTTCTGTTTCTGCATTATGTTCTCTGAATTTCTCTTGCTTGGTTCTTTGCTGGGATTTTTAAAAAACTTTTGACAGTCATTTCCTGCTGCTTTTTCAAATCTCAAAGAGTAGTCCTCTGTTTGAGGTATCACAGTTGGTTGTTATAAAAAAGATTTTTTATGTTACAATTGGAAGATTACGACTTCAGGCAGGGGAAGGTGGCAAAGGAAATAGAAGTCAAACCAAAATCTTCAGTAGGGAAAAATACAAGAAAACATGTAGAATTGGTCCCAAGTTTTCAATTATATTTCAAAATTACATTTCAATTATGTTTTCCTATGAACCATCATCATTCTTTAGAGACATATAAAAATATATGATTTGGGATGAACTTTTTCACCTTTACTATGACATTTTTGTTTTTAGAGATTCTGATTTTTTTTTAACCCTGTCTTCACTAGTGTTAACCAAACAACTAATTTTGAAGGTGATGTTGTTTTGCGTTTTTGCTTTTAAAAAAATGAATCAATTCATAGCTATATATACCCATAATTGCCCTAAACAGCTGAAGTTTAAATTTTGGAGATTTTCATGGTTAATCCAAGTGGCTAACCCAGTCTCGCATTTATTATAACCTAGTGTTGTCTAAAGCTAGAATTGTGATTAATATGTTTCCAGGTAGATAGCAGCTACCCTGCCTTTCAGCTGGTTGGTCATGCACCTGGAGGAGCCCTTTTTGGGACCTGCACTCCTATTGCCTTCACCCCGCATCCCACTAATTACAGAATTCACTTGCATCCTCAGCTCCATCATTAATGAGCAAATGATCATTTTCTCAAGATCCATGAGCAATTTGGCTGCCTAAATCATTTCACCTATAGGATTTCACCCTTTTTGTGATGTCTTCATGCTTATACAAATTTTCCATGTGGCCAGATTCAGGTATACAATTCAACCATACCTCATTTTGGTCATCAACAAGTGTACTTATGAAACAAGACTGTTTTGTTACTCTGAATAGTAGACGTTTGTATCAAACTAGACATCAAAAACATAGGAAATAATCTTCAAGTCTTCTTACAGGCAGTAATTACCACAGTTGATCATGCACTTTGGAGGATGGTGGTGGTGTGAGAGTCACCAAAATGAACAGGGGGCAAAGGTCAAACTTAATCTGAGAACTGAAAATAGCCTCATTGAACTCTGACATACATATTACCATGTTAAAATGGGGGTAAATCATTAAGGAACCCCAGTTCCTTAGAAAGCCTAGTGTCAAGGGGTAACAATTAGAGTTCCTCTCTTTTGGGGGCTTTTGAAGAGTCCAGAAATTCAATTATGAGATGTTCTTTTCATTGTCATTCTTCTCTCTGAAAAAGGCATTATCTACCAAAATGGCTTAACACAAACAAATAACTTACACGCTTCTAGACCAGGCTACTTTAATATCTTGACATTTCTTTTAAAATTTGCAGCCCTAATTACGGCTTTGTCAGCTAAGTAATCAACTAGGTAAAAGTTTAAGTGCAAAGTTTTATCTGGCATGAGAAGATTAATATGGGCTTTGCTAAAAACTACATTTAGCAGGATGGATTTCTTCAGTAGTTCTATTTGTCTATTGTGCAATTCACAGTTACATTCCCCAATTACCCCAGACACCGCTGTCATTGTTTTTCTTCTCTAGAGGGCTTCATGTTTTAAATCTTGGAATTAATTATATTGTAAATTACTTAATAAAAGGAATTTGAACAAATTTTCTGATTTACGAATAGCAACAAAATTTGAGGATTCAGCGAATATCTCTTTCCTAGCCCAAACCAGCTCTTTACTCTAAGCTTTGAAAAGGAAGCATAGCTCTTCCTTCTCTTGTTAAGCACATGGAAAGCCATTCACTGTAATGCCACAAATATTTAGTGAGCATTTGCTGTATACCAGGTGTAGAGCTACATTTCAGGAACGCAAATAAAACATGGTTCTTGTCCCCAGTTTGCTCCCAAGGAAGAAGGGAAAGGTACACAACTAAGTATGATGCACTAAAGACACTGGCAGAGTGGTTTCACTGCGCAGAGGAGTGAACATTTATTACTATCTAACATTCACTGAGAAGATTCGATTTTCAGCTGGGCCTTGAAGGATGTGTATGATTTAGCCAGATGGAAAAGGAGGAAAGGGTTTTCCAGACAGAGACAATAATATAGATAAATTAAGTGTGGTAGTTTTCAAAGAGGGAAGTATGGAGCAGGGAGAACTGTATTAGAGGAGACCATTTCCATCCCTGCTAAAATTCTTCTGTGTCAATATAGAGAACAGATTAGTGGTTACCAGTGGCGAGAGGGGAGGGGGGAAGGACAATATAGGGGTAGAGGATTAAAAAGTACAAATTATTATGTATAAAATAAGTCACAAGGATATATTGTATAATATAGGGGACATAGCCAATATTTAACAATAACTATAAATGTAGTATAACCTTTAAAATGGTGAATCACTATATTGTACACCTGTAACTCATATAATATTATACATCAACTACATTTCAATTAAGAAAAACACACATCTAGGTGCAGGGAGATTGGATAACTTGTACAAATTACAAAAGTAATAAGAAGTCAGGATTTGAACCCAGATAGTTCTGGAAATAGCCTGAGCCCCAAGCCTGCAAAATGAGAATAATTTTATCTCATGTTTTTGGAAATGGATTTAGGATAAATCAGCTGGCTACCTTATCAGAAGGTGTTTATAGAGCCTTATGTTAGGGATGGAGGTGCAACCTGAGAAATAGCAATACAGTCCTCACCTTTGTCTTAATGTAGAAGACAAAACAAACAGGAATGTATTAATAAAAAATATAAAACCCACATCTAATAGATACCTGCCCACATGTATGATAAGCACTTTGGAGTTATTTAAAGGTGAATGAAAAGCCTAAGGTAGCTTCTTATTCTCCATAATGTACCTCTTGTTCTTAGTGTAATGTCAAGGAATTCAGCATTCCTATTGGCTTGGACAAACCTACTGAGAAAATAACTCTGTAGCATGGATATCACTATGTTAATAGCCAAATACAAGTGATATCTAGACATTATCATTGTTCCTTTCTAGTTAGCTAAACACATGATTGTCCACACACAAATATTATTATTGATTTGCTAACTGTTTAATAAAAGAATCTATTTCTGCCAAAAAACATTCTTATGTTCTCAACATAAGCAAATAAGTTTTGAAAGCTGTCAAGATAATTCTACCCCAGCCCATTCCCCATTTGGCCATCAGACTGAGAACTAATTTTGCAATAGGAAGATCATGGACTTCGAAATCATACAGATCTATCAGTTGTTAGTTGTACAGCCTTGAGAAATCTAATCTCTGTGTCACAATGTTCCAATCTATAAAGTGGGGATAACTACAACTTTACAGGGTTGTTGTGAAGCAATAATTTGCAGGCATATGTAAAAATCTTGAGACACTGTATGTATTCTGTACATGTTAGTTTCAGTCTACTTTTCTGTCTGACTTCCAACTCATGTGCAAAGCACAGAGGTGTGAAAGTATACAGTTGTTTGCAGAACACTGATCAGACTCTTAAGGCTAAGCTGTAATATAGATAAATTTTGAGGTTGAAGTATAAAGATGAATATTTATATTCGGCTTTATGAAGGATCTGATTATCATGTTAGAAGTTCAGATTTTTAATATTATATGCAGTGGGGAGTTTATCAGTTATCAATTGTTGCATAACAGTCTCAAAACTTTGTGGCTTAAACTAATAACCATTTTATTAATACAAGTCAAAGGTTTTGGTGGCTAGTTATACTGATCTGGGCCAGGCCCCACTAAACTTGGCTGGATTTGCTCACTGGTCTGTGGTTGGCTGACTGGGATGGCCTTACTCACATGTCTGGTGGTTGGCTGGCTTTTAGGTGGGGTGACAGAGGTTATTGGACCAAGGGTCTCTCATCATCCATCAGGGGAGCTTGGGCTTGTTTACAGATTGCAAGCTTCCCAAGAGTGAGAGGAACTAGACTGTACCTCTTGATAAGAGGACCAGTCACATCAGCATTGCAAAGGGGCCTGGAGATGAGAAATAGTGGAGAATTGTGACCAGTTTTTATTTTTATTTTTTGTAATTTACAGCAGAAACTATTTAAATGTTTCAGGATGAATGATAGGATCGAGTCTATGTTTAAGGTAACTACTCTAACAGGAGTGGGA
Source organism: Camelus bactrianus (assembly GCF_048773025.1). Classification (NCBI taxonomy): domain Eukaryota; kingdom Metazoa; phylum Chordata; class Mammalia; order Artiodactyla; family Camelidae; genus Camelus; species Camelus bactrianus. The sequence goes on along the minus strand of NC_133546.1, from coordinate 50,938,970 downwards.
AAGAACGGAAAGGAGTTAGAGCAGAAAAACCCAAGAACAGCTTTGTGTAGACTTTTGCAATTTTGAAAAGTTATCGTATGAATATTCTGAGCCTTGCCTCTATCCCCTTAATGCGGAAGAGGATATCTACCTTGTCTACTTACCTACTACTTCTGGTGAGATTTCTGCCAATGCTGGACCCACTCTGGGCTATTGTAAGACAGAAAGAGGAAGGGGCTGATGGGGTTAGGCAGGATTTCCAGAGTCTTTTTTTTTCTGATAGTTTGGGAGAGGATAGTGTGGTAGGAGTTGTGGTGAGAGAAGTTGATGGCGGAAAGAATAAAGAGTTTTATAAAAGTTGTAATGGACTATGTAGCCTACCTTCATGTGTTCAAGAAATATCCATGAAACATGTAATATACCATGTATCTTCTATTTGTCCTTCCAAATTCACTCTTTATCCTTCTCTAGCCTGCTCATTTTTGCACAAGGCTGGTCTAATACAGATCACATCCCTGCACCATCTCGTCCATTGGCTACTGGTTGGGCAATGGGTGCCTAGCAGGGCATCAGAAGATGTGAGAAGAGTGAGACTGTAGCATTTATTCCTTCAGCCAGCCAGCCAGCCAGCCAGCCAAGAAAGTAGACCATCATTATACACATTCTTGTTAGGACTTACTCTTCTTTCCAACTCCATACTTTTTATTCCAGACAAGTTGACTATTATTCATCCAGGTTTTAAAAATATATATTGTATTTAATCCTTACAGCAACTCTGATGAAGAAGATATTATTATTTTTATTTTATAAATGTGAAAAATAAAAAAGTTCAGAGACAGATTGAGTTGTCTACCATCCAAGGTTTAATTTTCCCCCAGGCTTTTTAAAGCCATATTGGAAGAGAATCAATTTCTGTATCTAAAATTAATTTGAAGCCCCTGTAAACTCTCAGTAGATGAGAGAGTGGTCAGTGTTGGATATTCTTTCCCAGTCTATATTCAGGAAATTAAGGTTAAAATGATTCTTTTAACCACCTATCCACCATTTCTAAAAAAAATTTAGGGCAAACAAATGGAGATAATAGCAAACTACATCATTTTCTAAGGAAAAGTAATTTCCATTTTCCTTCTTGACTGCTTGTATATAGGAAAAGTCTAAGCCCACAAACCAAGCTATTTTGTCTTAACCTGTGCAATAACAAACTTTCACTTGCTTGGAAGAACTGTTCTTATGACACTTATTGTCAAAGAATTTCCTAGGTCTTATGGAAATGCGTATACAAATTCATATAACCAGCATCTGAAACATACAAGAATGCTATTTAAACACTGTAGTTCTGTATGTAGTTTGTGACAAGTTTAAAAACAGAAATGTTTTACAGGTCCATTTTTCATAGAAAAGGCCATATTCACTTCGATTTGTAACTTTTAATGCCATCTGTATCTATAGCTTTCCTAATAAGTATTTAAATATTTACTCAAAACTTTTCTTTTTTCCATTCCGGACCAGTACATGCTATTAACATTTGCGAAGCTCAAGAGGTAAATTGAGAACAGCTGTGGAATGATTAATATTGATGCCTTGGGTGCCGTGTTCTGTCAGCCTTGTGAGTGGCAGTAAATCAGCAGAAAAGTGGGATTGAGCTGTATCTTTCCCCATCCTTTTATATACATTATCACAAGAGAAGACTGAACTAAAGTGGACGTCTCTCCCCCCATGCTCTGGCTAACAGCTGCCAAGAATCTCCTGTGCAAAAAGTATATTTGATCACATATTTAGATAGTTTGATATGAAATATATATTAATTTACCCATTTTGAAATTGCCTAGCATGATATTGCTTTGCAAATGACTTCTAACTCCTTCATCAAAGATGAAAGGTGAGTAGTTTGTTTTTCAAATTCAGGCATTTGATTTCATTTCAGTTTGTTCTGTTTCTAAATGCAAGTGATACTCCAAAGGGCAACTCACAGTTTTTAAAACAAAATGTCTTCTTTAGACTAGCATCAGTGACTAACTCTGCCTGAATAGGTGAGGAGCAATGTCAAAGGAGGTTCACGTCTGAGGCAGGTGTCAGGGAGGAAGAAATTTTCCTCTACCCTTCTAGATTCTTCTGGCTTGTCTAAGAATTAAATTGACGTAAGACAGATTAACAGGAGAAAATCACACAAAAATGTAACAGCGCTATATTTGGGAGAGATCCGGGAAAACTGAGTAACTCACCAAAGTGGTTGAAACCCTCACCTTAAATATCATCTTCAGCTAAAGACAAAAGAGTTCTTGCGGTAGTGGTTTGGGACTTCAAAGGGGAGGAAGGCAATTGACATGGAGATGGAAAAGCAAATGTTTGGTAAACCAGTGTTTGCTGGGCCAGGTAGAGACAATGAGACATAAAGTTGGCTCTGATCACTTGAGTTCCTCCCCCCACACCCAGTCATATTCTTTGCAAATAACTCTGGTGATCGCTCTCTTCCTGGAACAGACTTTTTTTCTGAATTCTTTAGGCAGCTAAGGGGGAGGTAAAAAGGAAGACTTCCAGAGTCTCCTGTTTCTTAAAAATAATCAGCCTAAATTAATACTTGGGCCAAAGAGACACGTTTTGGGGTGGCATGTTTTACTCCCCTATTCAGGCAGGTTCAAACATGAGTAGTGTAGAAAATTATTCTTAAGAGTATTTCACTGAGCACGTGATGAGTTTTAAAATGCTCATTCATTTATGTAGTAATTATTAGGCCCTTAATACTATTAGCATTCAGATCATCACTCCCTGTCTTTCTAATTCCAGATCTTTGGGATGATTCCCTATTTTAGTCTATTTATCTCAAACAGCTTGTTACAAACTGACAACTTCTGGATATTGGAGGAGAAATAGATGGAATACAAATTTCCTATGAGAAACTGGTTTAGTTTATTTAGTGCCCAATCAAATCTTCTAACATCTTATACATGATATGTTCCAGGAATTATGTACCTTGGAATATATTAGGACTATATTCTGGTATATTTTGACATTTAAACAATTCCACACAAATCTGCAAGTTTTAATGAGACTATAGCAAAACTGCTCCTGTGCTACACTAGAGAAACATGACTCAGTCCTCTAGCATAGGGAATTTTGATAATATTTTCCATACTGATCATTATAGGATCTCATGAGATACAGAAATTTCTCTATTACCACTGATGGGGAAAATGATTCAGTGGTGTTATGGACTGAATATTTGTGTTCCCATGCCCCACCCTCAAATTCATATGTTGAAATCTTAAACCCCAATGTGATGGTGTTAGGTGGTGGGGCTTTTGGAAGATGATTAGGTTATGAATGGGATGAATAATCTTATGAAAGAGACCCCAGAGATTTCTTTCACTTTCTTTTTGCCAAGCGAAAATATAGTGTGAAGTTGGCAGTCTACAACCCAAAGGAGGGCTCTCACCAGAATCTGACCACGTTCTCAGACTTGTAGCCTCCAGAACTGTGTGAAATAAATGTCTGTTATTTATAAGCCACCCAGTCTAGGGTACTTCGTTATAGCAGCGTGAATGGACTGAGATGGAAATTAGTACTAGAAGTGAGAGCACAGCTGTAAAAATGGGGATGTGGCTTTGGAACTGGACAGTGGGTGGAAGCTGGAGGAGTTTTGAGGTGCATGCTAGAACAAGCCTGAATTGCTGTGAACAGATTTTTATAGGTGATTCTGGTGAGCATTCAGAAGGAAAATAGGGGAGCTGTAAAGAAAGCTTCTATCTTCTCAGAGAATACCTAAGTAACAATGAACAGAATGCTGGTAGAAATATGGACAGTAAAGGCCATTCTGATGAAATCTTAGACAGAAATGAGGAACATGTCATTGGAAACTGTAGGAAAGACAATCCTTGTGATAAAGTGGCAAAGAATTTGAATTGTGTTCATTGTTTTGTGGGGGTTTTTTGTTTGGTTTTTGTTTTACTTTTCAGTGTTTTGTGGAACGTAGAACTTGAAGTGATGAAATTAAATATTTAGCAAATAAGATTTCTGAGGAAAGTGTTGAAGGGGCAACTTGGTTCCTCTTGACTGCTTACAGTAAAATGTGAGTGGAGAGAAATGAACTAAAGGTGAAATGGTTAAGCAAAAAGGAACTAGAGCCTTAAAGACTTGAAAAATCTCAGCTTATCTATATTATGAAAAATGAGAAGGCTGTTTAGAAGAGAACACTAAAGGTATGTTTGGAAAGGGAGATTAGTGCGGGTAAAAGCACGGATTTAATCAACCATCTCAACGAAAGGCTGGAATTAGATGAGATTATACCACCAGAAACATTGCCAGCTGGGACAAAAGGAAACAAAACAGGACAGAAGAAGAATGTTGGGCATCTTAGACCATGGAGGACCAGATCATAGAACTGTTTGACTGTGAACGTGTGCTATTCTTCAAGGCATAGGAAGGACCCAAAGTGTGATTCAGAGATTGTCAGGACTGTGACTCTCACCACAAGCCCAGAGTTTGGTAGGGGTGGGGAGAGCACCTGTCTACACCTTGGTTTCGAAGGATGAAACTAATGCCCAGTGAAGCCGTGGGGCAGGGCCAGCCAGTGGAGCCCTTGGGGATGAACAGACATGCTGTTCCAGACAGAGAACAGCATGTATTCTTGAGATCTGACCAGTTTTTACTTATAAACTGCAGTTTACAATCACCTTCATCCTGGGTTTATCCCAACAATCTATTTCCAACGGAAGTTTTCAATCTGGATATGAAAGCAGTGTTAGTCTGGTTTTCTGCAATAATTGACATTTTGATTATGGAACTTGGTTGTGAAAATTCATCCTCTCTATATCCTTGCCCCCTGCAGGGTAACTTTGTCGATCCTTGTATCAGGAGATGTGGAGCCTATTTCCTCATTTCTTTAAACAGCATAGGTCTCATGTCTTGCTTTGGCCAGATAATGTGACGAAATTGTGCCAATTTCAAGCATAAGCCTCAAGGGGTCTTGAATACTTCAACTGGCCCTATGGTCCCCTGTCACCACCATATGAGCAAGCCCAGGCTATGTTGCTGGATGATGGGAGACACATTATGATGGATACATAGTAAATGCTCAATAAAATGTGTTTATAAATAAATGAATTCTGGCATTCCACAACATTTTGTCCTTGTTCATTTCTGGCCATTTATCGTCTCTCTGAGTGTGATAGAATATAAACTTCAGCTTCACCAATATCTGCTCCCCCTGCCCTCCCTGGAGGTGGATTACACTTTCCCTGTTCATTAAAGTCAGGCTTATCCATGGGACTAGATTGATCAAAGAAATATGAATGCAACTAATCTGTGTCACTTTCGGCAGACGCTTTAAAAAATAGCCTTTGTTTTGCTGTATCCTTTTTTTCCTCAACATTACAAAAGACAGGTGTTCTGCATAGGGCCTGATCCCTGAGCCTGAATTCCAGAATGAAGATTAAGTAGAGTTCCTAGATAGACAAGCTGCATGAGCAAGAAAAAAAAATCTTGTTATGATAAGCTACCAAAATTTTGGCATGTTTGTTACTGCAGCATACTCTAGCCTACTCTGACCATTATGCTGGAAGTCCACGTCCATGTTTTTACTACCACTAATATACTGATGACAATTAAATATATTTCATTATTCTCACATATTGTTGGTGGGAATGTAAAGTGATACAGTAACTACTGAAGCAGTTTGGAAGTTTCTTAAGAAGTCAAACACACACCTGTTGTACAACCCAGCAATTCTACTCCTACATATTTACCTAAGAGAAATGAAAACATAGGTTTACAAAAAGACTTTATGCAAATGTTTATAATAACCAAACAAATGGTCAATGTCCATCAACATGTGAATGGATAAACAAAATTAATATATCTGCTGAATGGAATACTACTCAGCAATGAAAAAGAATGAACTATTGATACATGTGTATGGGAACAGGATTTCTGTCCCAAAATAGCTCTTTGGCATGTGTATTATTTTAAATTAAAAATAGTAAAGGCCCAAAAGACCGAGGAAGAAACTTTAACTTTCCCCATAACTGCCTAAAAGAACGTAGATGGAGGACCTGTTCCAGGAAAGGAGCTATCACTATAGATAACTATTAGTATGAACTAGGTATAGTAGACAGGGAGAAACCTAGCAAAGTCTGTTAAAATTCCTCATTGTGTCCCATTGTCTCTGTATGACCCAGCAAACATTTACTTACCAAACATTTGCTTTTCCATCTCCATAGAATTGCCTTCCTTCCCTTTGAAGTCCCAAACCACTACCCCTGACATCCTCTTCTGTCTTTAGCTGAAGATGGTATGTGAAGTGAAGGCTTCAGTCATTTTGGTAAATTACTCAGTTTTCCTGAGTCTCTCCCAGGGAGTCATGTACACTTTCGTGTGATTTTCTCCTGTTAATCTGTCTCATGTCAGTTTAATTCTTAGACCAGTAGGAGTAATCTAGAAAGGCAGAGGAAATTTTCTAACCCTCTGATACACGCAACAACGTGGATGAACTGTAAAATCATTATGCTAAGGGAAAGAAACAAAACACAAAAGTATACATCTTGGATGACTCCATTTATATGAAATTTCTAAAATTGTACACAGAATGCAGATCAGTGTCTGCATGGGGCTGGAGGTGGGAGTGTTCTAAAAGTGAAATGTCACAATGATTGCACAACTGCAAAATTTACTAAAAATTATTGAATTTGTGGTTTGTAAAATCTAAGTCATGCTGAAAAAATTATATATTTGTCTGTTGCCATGAGGAGGGAAAAAGCCCTCAGTTCTTTGTCTTACTGGAGAAAAAGAGTTTAAATGGGAGGCTGAAGGTGTGATATAAACAGAAAATTTTATTAATAGAGCAGAATTTAGTATAGTACACCTTCAAAAATTGAAGGTGGGCCAACCCAAGAGAGGAAAATGGTGGCCCTTTGTTTTTCCTGTCTTATATCCTGGCTTAGGGGCGTTCTCGTGATTGATTGACAGCTTACATCCCTTGAATGCGCAGCATGCCATCCCTTTTACGCATGCTCTTACCCATGATGCACACAGAGAAACCTGTGGGAGGGGACCAAATTGCAATGTTAATTACATTATAATGATTAGTGAGTCATGTTAAACCAGGTCCTCCTCTCTACTGCACAGCTGCAGCGTTTGATTATAACCAGCTTCTTTGTTGACATTCATGTAGAGAAAGTAAAACTCTTTGAAACCCCTTATCCTGAGCACAGGTGTACTGTTATCTTCTTGGTTGCTCCTCCCCCCTTCCTCTCCCCCTGCCCTGTGCTCATTTCTGTCTAACTACCTAACATATCTAGACCTGATTTTTCCTGAATTATAGATGCATGTCTGACTACCTACTAGATATTTCTGCCTACATAGCCCACAAACACTAAAGTTACACAAAACGAAATCATGTATTTCCTTTACACATCCCAAATTGTAAACAGACAGTACCTGCGGTATTGCCATACAGAAAGTTGCTCAAGCCAAAAGTACTGGGCTCTTTCTAGACTATTTATTCCTTCTGCCTCTTTATACTAGTTGCCAACTGCTGATTCTGTCCTCTGAAAATCTCGAGTATCTCTTCAGCTCCTCTTATTTCTCACTTTTATTCACTTATTTGCATACTTTTTTTCCCTCATATCTGGCATAACTCTACATGCTCTTAATTCTAATGCTGCAATATCTGGAAAAACTTATTTTTTAAGGTTTATTCAGTGTCCAGAGACTCAAGGTGCTTTATAACAATGGGACAAATTGGTCCATGATATAAATTATTATATTTACTTTATACAGTGATGTGCCCTCACCACCTCATACCGCTGGACAAAAATACATAGGGATACATTCTGTTCAATATATTTAGCTACTTAAAATACTCAAAAATAGTTAAATCCCACAGAAATAGTCATTCTGTGTATCCCCAGGTGCTACAAAAGGGCAGCCGGCCTGAAAGGGATGTTTGGGGTAGATTGTAGAGCTTCTGGGTTTCAAGGTCTCAGAGTCAGCATTTCAGCTGAATTTCAGGTTACACTGAGTAAAATTTCAGTTTAGTCTAAGGGCTGTGGCCAGCCTCTAGCCAGCCTAACTTCAAAGTATGGTTTTGAGCTTCTTTCAAAGTCAGTCTTTCAACTCATTTAAAACATTGAGTTTAGAGTGGAAAATGCCTCCAGAACAAGCTCCTGAATAGAGATGGCCATTAGGCGGTGCAGGTGTGGCCTCAGTTTGGGGGAAGGGATGCTGCTTCTTGGAAAATACAGGGCTGCCATCTCTGTAAGGCTGGGATGGGCCTGCAACTGGGTCAGGGGCTTCAGAGCCCTGAGTGGAGGTGTGTGCTCAGGGAATACTGTAGGCTTGGTGATACACCGACTTTTGTTAATGAAATATGGCTTTTATTTTTTTCTGTTATATTGTGCTATTTTCAAGGGCTGAAATAGCTCTGTCTGTGTGTGTATTTAATAACTTTTTTTTTTTTTTTTTTGGTATTTAAAAGATTCTCAAGTGTGCATTTACATCTTGAGACCTACTCAGGATTCTATGCTGAATTACAATTTTGTTTTGAATTTATGTGCCCTCACTTAGAAATGATTCTGACTACATTTCTCATTTGTTAAACCCTTTGGGGAGAAAAAAAGACCCTTAGGAAAGATCTTGCGATATTAAAGAGGTTGAGCATCTTTTCTTATGTTTATTAGTCATTTGATCCAATTTGGGCTTTTATCTTTTGTTGAGGTTTCTGGTGCAGTGTTCTTAGAATAGAATAGGGCTGGAGAAACCACTAAGGAAAAGTGAGGGGGCTATGCTCTGGGGATACTGAGAGAGGAGGAAGGGTGGGAAATAGCCCCAGGCCTTCTTCTGGAGCTGTGGGGACCACCACTCCCTAATGGCTAGATTCCAGCCCCTCCCCTCCTCTTTTTCTCCCCCAGATCTTGACTCCTTCTCTTCCCTTGGGATAATGTATTGTAATCAGGACTTTCTTCCCCAGTTATCTTATCTAGAGAGACTTCATCATAAATAACAGAATAAATTCAGGCCTAGACCCTGGCCCTCTTTTGGGTAGAGCAGAATCTGACGGCAAAGTGTAGACCATGACTGGAATTTTAATGAAACTCAAGTAAATATCATGCAATAAACAAAACAGAAAGTGAACAGATATTCTCATTTTCCCCTGGAATGGGAAGCACTCTAAGTTGCACATGTTACCCTACTCTGTCTGGCAAGCTAGTCAGGAGATCCTACAACCAGGTGGGGAGTGATAAGAGAGGATAGTAGGTTCTTGGCACAGGGCTGGCTCCCAAAAGGCTCTCAGAAACAAGATCTTTATGGAGAAGATTTAAAAACTCTATGAAAGAACACAAAAATATATGAATCACTATGAATATATATTCCGTTCATGGATACATAATTAATATTGAAAGCAATGTCAGTTAGTCTTAGATAATTTTATAAATGCAGTTCAAAAAAAATGAACAACTCAGTCTTTTTGAAGGAACTTGGAAAATCTCTAATTATACCTCTAAATAACATGCACATGTTTCCTCTGCTTGATAATCAACTCTATCAAGACAGTGGCGGTAGACTGCATACTATGCATGGCTAGGATTTAACTCACCCAGTTCTACATTCCTTTCTTTCTCTTACTCCAAATTTTAAACAATATATTTTTACTTCCATTTATTGTTCCTCCAGCTTAATCACCGTAAGACCAAAAGGAAGGGGGCAGGGCACAGCCATTCAAGGAATGACATAACAATAACACCAAGATGGTGGAAAATTCACCTCCCAACAGTGAGACCAAAGATGGCAGGAGATTTGACTTCCAGTAGACCTTGAGCTTCACTATAAGCTCATTGTAATATATTAATATGGTAAATGACACTCCCACAGGTGCCAAGACAGTTCCATGGCTGGCCATAAGAGGTCAAAAAGTGGGCAGTGGCCCAATTCCTGGGGATCCCTGCCTTTTCCCCAGAGTAGTTGGAATAATCCTCCCACTTGTTAGCCTATGAAATTACTGAGCCCATTAAAACTAACAACCCCCACATCTCACGGCCACTTTCCTTTCTGAGTGAGACAGACTACACATTGTCTATGGAGTGTGTATCTACTTGTACTTTAAACTAAGCACCCAACCCCAAACCTTGTGGCCTTTCTCTTGCCTTCTGAGACAGCCTGCATTTGTTTATGGAGTGTGTGTCTTTCTGAATAAATCTGCTTTTACTCAACCGTGGCTCACTCTTGAATTCTTTCCTGCGCAAAGCCGTGGACCCACATTTGGCAGGGCGTGTTCCATGGACTCAGTCCAGACCTGGAACATGGCCAGCCTCTTGTCCCACATTTTTCTGTATCAACTGCAGGCTGCCAGATATAATGTGACACTATTGGCCCTTTTAATTTCTCTTTACCTTCCCTCCCCATCATATATATCTCCCACTGTCTCTGAGTTGTGACTACTGTGGCACTGTCAGATTTTAATTCAGTTCTATAATCAAAATAAGTCTTATATGCTTTCTCTAAAGGTTTTTAAAAAAATAAAGTATAATCAGTTCCTAGAATGGTGCCTGGAATACAGCCAATGAATGAATAAAAGTGAAAATCCAATAGACAATGTTTACATTTTTAATAATATAAATATTGCTAAGGATTATATTTCTTTCATTATGAATCCAAAATGATGACTCCTGCATTACTCAGAAGAGGACAGTCCCAGCTGCAAAATCAAATGGATTATTATTTTTTTTACATTTCCAACAATTGTGTAACATCATACCATGTTTTATTTTCCTGTACCCCTTTTTATTTCCCCCACACTGAAATCTATACATCGCTTTTTAAAAATTTTTTTATTAAAAAAGTGAGTCTTTTCTATGTCCTCAAATTTATATGGCCTTTCTATCATAGTGCCCATTGCATGGATTCTCCTCCCCCCCCCCTTTTTTTTCTTCTGGGAAACCTCTCTTTCTCAGGGCCTTATAGTCACAGTCTTTGTAAATTGCTTTCAAAATCTTAGATTATCCTGGAGCTTCCCTTTGCTGCTTCCTCACCATTTCCTGCACTGCTTGTTCTGTTAAAAGTATAACCTCAAGAATGGACCAGTGGGAGGTATACTTTCTGAGTTCTCACATGTAAAGCAGATACTTGCTCCCACCCCAGAAGAAGTCACTGCACTGTATTAGTGGGAAATAGGTTGATGTTCAAAGAAGGCCAGGGTGTTACTTCTCTGTACTTTAGGGTTTTCCTTTCTTTTTCTGCTGTTCTGAAATTTGGATGGTCAGTCACAAGTGACCAGTCCCAGAGCAAAACTTATAGACCCTCAAACTGACAAGAGGATAATGTATACTAGAAGATAAATGTAGTCCTTTACAATGAGAGATATGAATACTATTGCTGTGGCTAATACTAACTCAGGTGGGTCAGTGCATTGTCTTCCCTGTAAAGACGATGATCTGGGAAATTGCATTAGTTTGGAAAGCAGCTAAGTGAATTTGCAGTCTCAGAGCTGCAGGAAGAAGACCACAGAGATAAGAGGACTAGCCTCTCCTGTCTAAGAAGAACAACCTTCTCGAATCTGTAGACAGATTGATTTCTCTCTAAACCCTTTGCCTGTATTACAGTTTCCCTTTTAAGTTCTGGTAACATCAGGATTCACATAAATTTATTCCTGATTGCCTTAAAAGCTTGAGGCAAAATGGTTGAGCCAAATAGAACTTTAAAATCTCAATCAAGTAAAATAATTTGTTATTAGAAGATGAAGTCCTCTCGACAAGCACCTTTTATTTGTGTTGCAGTGATAGGCAAGAAATGACTCTAAAATTTTGCAGTTCCAGAACTACCTGTAAGGAAAACCAAGGGAAATACTGTGATTAAGGAAGGAAGGAAGGCAAAAAAAATGGGGAGGGGGGAGTCTTAATTAAACCCACGGAGGTTTGTTCGAGATTGGAAAGAAATCATTTAGAGGAATTGGAAATAAAATTGCAGTAATTAATTTATGCCTTCAGTGAGTAATTTGCCGTCACTCTAAATAGTTGCTTTCGTTTTTAATGACTCATTTTTATTTATGATTATAACTGCAAAGCATCTATTTTGAATAGAGATAGAAAGACTTATTTGACTTTCTTCCTTCCTTCCCTCCCTTTGTCCCATCTTTCCTCCCTCCCTCCCTTCCTTCCTTTTTCCTTCCTCCCTCCCTACCCTACCTCCTTCCTTCCCTAAATATTTATCAGGTGACTACCATGTGCCACAAACTGTGCTAAGTACTGGATCTCTTTGATTTTTTCTCTTCCAGAAAATATAAAATATTCCGTTCTGTATTAACAAGAAACTATTATTGTCTAATCCTGTCAAAAGGGTAGGTACAAAATATAATGTTAAATTCATGGACCAGATAGTTATTTTACATATTTAACTAATTTTAAACACACATACTATCTACATCAGCCAGAAGGATTCCAGTATCAAATGTAAAGAGAATGAATCTTTGCTGTTAATGAGCATGGCTATCACTATATTTGGAAATGTCATGTTATTGGGGAAAGGCTTGATCTTCTTCTGCATGTTTTTTTCATTTTTCCAAAAATTCTGTGCTTCAGAATAGTGATTTAAAAAGCATATTTTGAAAAGTGTTTGGCACAAGATGCTGAGTTTTTAACTGAAGTTCCTCATAAATAAATGATCTCTTTTTTCCTAACTTATGAAGGAGCCAGTTCCATTTCTGATAAACTTCTCAGAGTTATCTACCTCACCATCTGTGACATGAATGGAGAAAAAAATTCTATTACCTGTCTCTACACTTCTATAATTTTGTTTTGGCTTCTAATAGTGCATAATTCTGGAAGCATAGTTCAGTAATTTCCCTTGGTAGGAGAACTAGAGTTTTTTGATTTTTAGTTGGGAAAGAAGAAATACTGTTAATTACATTTTTCTATTTACAAAAGGGTTCTATTTGCTTTACTTAACTGCTATAGTTCTTTGGTTATGGGAAGCCACCAAAGCACTAGATGCTTGTAAAAAGGAATTGAGCGGCAGTTAATTAATGCCTCATTTGAATTTTAACAACTAAGCCAGCAGAAGGTGCACTAAATAGCAAAAAGTGCCCTAAATGAATGAAATGAGCAAGCGTCAGTACTTTCAGATGACAGGTAAAGTGCAGTTTTACCAGCTTTTCTCTAATGTTTAGCAGCAATTTCTATTCTGTTAAAGAAATAATAATTGGTTACCAACTTTACACGAGGGGTTCAGTTGGGTGCTGATGAGAAAAGACAGGAAAGGTAAAGTCTCTTCGAGGAGCTCTTAACTGACCAGGAGAAGGAATGTCAAGAGTAACTATTACACACTGGGTATCAAAATACTACAAAGGGAATGGGGGAATCTCTGGATGAAGACATCTTTCCTGGAAAATGAGAAAAGGCTTGAAGATGGGACCCTGAAAGGAGAAGAGGGTTCATAAATTGATGTATGGAGAAGAATATGCCTCCTAAAATTATTGAAATGTGATTCAACAGATCAAACAGGGAACTACAAGAGCAAAACAGACATTTGAATACAGACAAGAGCTTGGACAATTTCCTCCCTATGCTATCTTCCTAGAAAAAAATCATTCAAAGTTTGTTCCCAGTCTTGGTGGGAAAGCATTCGTATCTCACCATTAACAGGGGGTGTTTTTTTTTTTTTAATTGAAGTACAGTCAGTTTACAATGTTGCGTCAGTTTCTGGTGTACAACATCATATTTGTCATACATATACATACATATATTCCTTTTCATATTCTTTTTCATTTTAGGTTACTACAAGATACTGAATGTTGTTCCCTGTTTTACACAGAAGAAACTTATTGTTTACCTATTTTATATATAGTAATTAGTATCTGCAAATCTTGAACTCCCAATTTATCACTTCCCACCCCCTTTTCCCCTGGTAACCATAATTTGTTTTCTACATCTGTGAGTCTGTTTCTGTTTTGTATTTATTTATTTTTTTTTAGATTCCACATATAAGTGATACTGTATAGTATTTTTCTTTCTCTTTCTGGCTTTCTTCACTTAGAAAGACATTCTCCAGGTCCATTCATGTTGCTGCAAATGGCATTATTTTATTATTTTTGATGGCTGAGTAATATTCTGTTATTTAAATATACCACAACTTCTTTATCCAGTCATCTGTCTATGGACATTTAGGTTGTTTCCATGTCTTGGCTATTGTAAATAGTGCTTCTGTGAACAGTGGGGTGCATGTATCTTTTTGAATTAGAATTCCCTGAAGATATATGTCCAGGAGTGGGATTGCTGGATCATAGAATAAGTCTATTTTTAGTTTTTTAAGGAATTTCCATACTGTTCTCTATAATGTCTGCACCAAACTGCATTCCCACCAATAGTGTAGGAAGGTTCCCTTTTCTCTGCACCCTCTCCAGCATTTATCATTCGTGGGACTTTTTAATGATGGCCATTCTGACTGGTGTTAGATGATACCTCATTGTAGTTTTAGTTTGCATTTCTCTGATAATTAGTGATATTGAGCATTTTTTAATGTGCCTATTGGCCATTTGTATGTCTTCATTGGAGAATTGCTTGTTTAGGTCTTCCACCCATTTTTTCACCATTAAGTCTGATGTTGGCTATAAGTTTTTTTGCAGATGACTTTATCAGGCTAAGGAAGTGCCCTTCTTTACTAGTGCATTAAGAGGTTGTGAATGGATGTTGAATTTTTTATCAATTGAAATGATCAGATTGTTTTATCTTTGTAAATATGATGGATTACATTGATTGATTTTTGAATGTTGAGCTAGCGTTACATTCCCAGGATAACCCTTTTTGGTATTGAAGTACTGTTCTTCTTGCATATTGCTAGATTCCCAACTTATTTTCAGTGCTACCCATGTCATATATATCCAAACATGACCAGAATGTGGTCATCTTTTGAAAATGTTTCCTATGTGTTTTGCGCAAATTGGTTAAAATGTTCTATATATGTTCATTAGATCATTTGTTAATCACATTGATGAAATCTTCTATACTATATTTTTTGGGGAGGTGGGTCTATTTGTTTTCTCAGTTACTGAGGAGATGGATTAAAATCTTCTGCCAGTATAGTTTATCTACATTTTCTTATAGTTCTGTCAACATTTGCTTCATATATTTTGAAGCCATCATTATTGTAAATAAAATTGCTGCATTTTACTGGTGGATTGAGCCATCATTCTGATTTTCACTTTAACTCTAATAATGCATCTAGCCTTGGAGTCCATTTTATCTGATATTTATAGAGATATAGCACCTTTCTTTTCTTAGAATCCTTCAACTTTGTCTTTTTCTGATGTTGTGTTTTCCAGGTCTCTTGCATAGCTATATATATTTTAGAATTAGCTCAACAGTTTCTACAAAAAATCTGGTTGGAATTTTGTTCATGATTGCATTAAATCTATAGTTCAATTTAGAAAAAATTGACATCTTAACAATAATGAATCTTCCAGTTAATGAACATGGTATATCTCTGTTTTTATTTAGAGCTTCTTTAATTTCTCTCATTAATACGTTGTAATTAGTATATGGATCTTGTATATATTTTATTAAAATTTTCTTAGTGATTTCATATGATTGATATTGTTTTAACTGGCATTTTCAGTTTCCATTTTCAATTTCCATTTTTTATTATTTGTATACAACAATACAATTGATCTTTGTGTATTGACTATGTTAGGTGACTTCCTTAATTTTCTTGCTGAGTCTAATAATTTTTGGTAGGTTTCTTAGAATTTTCTACATACATTATCATATCATCTGGGAATAAAAACAGTTTTATTCCTTAGTTATAATTGTTTGCCTTTTATTAAGTTTTCTTGCCTTATTCCACTAGGTAGGCCCTTAAGACTAATTTTGAATAGAGGTGATGTGAGCACACATCTTTGTCTTATTTTTGATATAAAAATCAGTACTCATTCTTTAATCATTAAGCATGAAGTTGGTTGTAGGTTCTTCACTGATACCATAGTCTACTGAGAATTTTTATCATGAATGGGTGGTTACTGAATTGTGTCAAATACTACATATTTTAAGGTTATCATATGGTTTTCCTGTTTTATTCTATTAGTGTAGTGAATTACATTGATGGATTTTTTATTGTTAAGTTAATATTTAATTCTGAGGATAAACCCTAATTGGTTTAATGTATTGCTGAATTTTGAATACCTATAATTGGAAAATGATTTTTGCTTCTGTTTTATGGAAGATATTGATTTGTACATTCCTTTTCTTGTAATGTTCAATCTGCTTTTGACATCAGGGTAATGCTGGCCTTAGAAAACTTTTATTTGTCATTGTTAGTATTTCTTCTTTAAAATCTGGTAGGCCTGGGAGCTCTGTACTGCGTCAGAGCCCACCACTCGCTCCAGAGAACTCCCCTGCACCACCCAACTGGCTGTCAGTTCTCACTTTTGAGCAGTGGAAGGATAGGAAGCTGAGCCATGCAGTCGGAATCAGGGGTCATGCTGAATTTTGAAGTCAGGAGGAGTTTCAGGTAAAGCCCCAAACCTATTAGGAACTCAAAAGTCAACTCTTGAAGGACAACAGTTCCGGGGAGCATCCTTGGATGCCTCTAACCCTGAGATAAGTGCCTCCAGGATGACATCACGCATCTTGCTAGGCTAGCAGCTCTTCTGTGAGCACATACAGGAGTAAGAGCTCTGAGAGCAGCATCAGAAGCTGCTTGTGGCCCAGTTCATGCGACAGAGAGGGCTGTGAGTCAGAAGACAGACATTCACGTCAGTGTGCCCACCACCCTTCCCTCTGACATCCAAGTGCTGATGGAAGTCCTTAAGGGAGTCTTGCAGCATTTGCCCCACCATTTCACCTGGTGGTCTTGCTGTAACATCCAGGATGGATACATGAGATGAAAAGATAATCGACAAATGTTCTCAGAGTGATTACTTAGGCTACCCAATTAATGCTGGGACTTAATTTTTTTTTATCACTTTAAATGCAATAAAACATTCTAGGGAAATGAGTGCTCTCCTTGGCCATAGGAATGTCTTCTCCCTGCCTCCAGTACGGTTGAATAGGAAAGAATGGTTTCCATTTTCTGCCTTGCCTGGTGAATTTTTAAAAACAAAACTTAAAAAAAACTTTTTTGAAGTATAGTTGACATGCAGTATTGATTTTAGATGTTCAACCGGTGGTTTGACATTTACATCATTGGAAATTGATCTCCATGGTAAGTCTGGTGACCATCTGTCACCATACAAAGTTATTACAATATCGTTGATTGTATTCCCTA
Source organism: Camelus bactrianus (assembly GCF_048773025.1). Classification (NCBI taxonomy): domain Eukaryota; kingdom Metazoa; phylum Chordata; class Mammalia; order Artiodactyla; family Camelidae; genus Camelus; species Camelus bactrianus. The sequence continues at coordinate 50,921,747 of NC_133546.1, read as the reverse complement.
GGCTGTGCGTTACATCCCCGTGATATTTATTTTATGACTAAAAGTTTGTATCTCTTAATCCTTCACCTATTTCATCTATTCCCCCACCCTCTTCCCCTCTGACAATCACCAGTTTGTTCTCCCTACCTATGAATTGGCTTCTGTTTTGTTTGTTTGTAAATAAAACTCTTTTACATCATGTATTTGGCATGATGTAAATAGAACTCCTTTATTTGGCATGAGTTTTCAAATTGGCTAGTATTTCCCTTTATCACACTCTTTAATTTAAAAAAAATTACTGAGTGGTAGAATTTTAAATTTTTGAAAATTAAGAAAATAGTTTCATCTAAAAAAATCTGAGAGGCTGGGAGTTTTCTCTGTGAGAATCTTCAATTATTTTAATTTCTTCAACAGCTATCAGGATATTTTGGTATTTATTTTCTCTTGAGTCAGTTTTGGTAACATTTTTTTTAATTGATTTGTCCATTTTATGTAAGTTGAGATTTATTGTCATAAAGTTGTTCATAATATTTTATTATTCTTTTGATAACTGTGCAGTCTGTAGTGATATCCCTTCTTTTATGCTTGATATTGATAATTTGTCTTTCATTTCTTTTTTCTTGATCAATTTTGCTAGATGTTTGTCAGTTTTTATTGACTATGTTAAATAATTAGGTTTCTGTCCAATAAATTTCTCTATCTTTTGTGCATTTTCTGTTACACTGATTTCTGATTTTATTTGTATTATTATTATTTTTTACTTTATTTAATTTGGTTTTCTTTTTCTCACCTATTGAGGTAAAAGTCTAAATAATATATTTTGGACCTTTCTTTATTGTTTAATGTAATCAAATAAAGCTGTTAACTTTCCATCTAAGCACTATGTTAGCGATATCCCACACATTTTGATATGCTGGTTTTTCAGTGTTTTTCTAATATTAGTAGTCTTATAAATGCAAACTGAGGTGCCTTTAAGAGTCTCTGTATCCTGTAGTTGTTTCTGGGGACATCCCAAATTCACTTTATAGGTAGGATAGAGGCCTGTTCAGAGGTTTCTTAGATTCTGGGATCTGTACAAAGGCCTCTCTCTATGGGTCTCTTGAAAAATTTCAACTCTGAAATTCCTTCTCTGGAAGGAAATGAGGTTGGGGCAGTTGGGAGTCACTGCCCTTTACATTTATAATTCCTGTCTCACAGCCCATGTTCTTCTCATTCCTATTTCCTCTCTCCCATTGGTGACGTTGTGTCCCTCTCCATCTTAGCCTTTCATCTTTCTTTCTACCGTGACCTGGGATAGTAGCTGGGTAGATGCCAAAGACTCTGTTACGGCAGTTCTATGAGTTGTTTTCATCATGGCTGCTCTTCCCTTAGAGAAAATTAAAATCCTGATTCTCAGTCGACCACATCTGATATTAAAACAAGCTCTCCAGTTTTTGCATTGTATATCTTTCTCTATATATTTACTTTAATTTATTCATGTCTTTAGATTTAAAGTCGATTTCTTGCCGTCTGTGCTGCTTATTGTCTGATAGCAGTTGTTTCAAGTATTTTGTCCCATTTTCTAGTTTCTTACATTAGGAAGTTGCATCAAGACTGTGTTCTTTCATTACAGCCAGAGTAGAAACCTCATTCCTATCTTTTTAGTTAATTCTTTATCTGTATTTACATTTTATATGCATTTTTTGTAAGTTATACACAATTCCTCTTTTTAAAGTTAGATAGATATAGCTATAGATATATATAGGTATGGATAGATAGATAGATAGATAGATAGTCTTCAGAGTAATTGCATCAAATTGTGAAGAACAGTCATTTGAACTGTTGCTTCTTCCATTTATTGCCAAGCTGAACTTGGCAACATAGGACCATAGGACTTGTTAGAATCCCACCCACTGATATGTAGGGCACATTTCAGAAGAGCAACCTCACTCAGATGCATGTCTCAGATCTCAGGTCTATTATCCAAAAAGAAAACTGAACCTGATAGTGGGGTAGGATTAGGGCAACAAGGTGACTAGAAAGTCTTTCAGCTGTTGTTGGGTCACTGGATCTGAACTTGGAATTGTATCTCCATCAAACGTAGCAGCCTCACAAGATTTACTACCTGCTCCTTTTAGGTTAGATATAGGACTGGCATAGGCTTGTGCTTGCTAGTAAAGCCTATGAAACTTACATTTAATTCCAGGAATCAGGATTAGATAGTTGTGAGGAAATCAGAACTGATGATTAAACTTTGCAGTTATTTGTTTGGTTGCTAAAACTTATTGAATCACATCTTCTAATTTTTTTCCTTTTGATAAATTTGTTAAATTTACCTTCTTTCCTCTGTAACTAAAAGTTCTAGTCCATACAGAGGATACAGAATGCCTGTATAGATTGCATGCTTGTCACATGGCTGCCTTTTAAATTTTTTTCAATGCCAATTTACTATGTCTCCTGCATTTGAATCTTCTTTGTAGGTTCCTAAGCCTGATCCATTACTCATGCCCTATTGCTGTGTCTCTTCTGTCTAGGATGACTTGATGGATTTCTTCCTGACAGAATGAATTATACCATGTGGTTTATTTTCTCTTACTGTGTTGAGCTGATACTGGGGAATGTTAATATTTTCCAAGCTTGCACCACGGGGAGATTGGGTTTTGAATACAAGATTAAATTCTACTGAACTTTTCCACAGTGAGTGAATTACTTACAATAATATGGTCTCAAAAAATTATCTATAAATAAAACGTTGGGATTTGTAGTTCTGATAACTTCCAACATAAATGGAAAAACATTGTAATTTTGAACTTCTTTCTTATCAATGTATATATTTAAGACTCACTTTATGTTTTGCTTTTCAAGCTGAAATTTGAACGGTGATTCTGAGAAAGGAGAAAGACTGAATAGTTGATATGTAAGCTTGTTAAAATGTTTTATTTTAACACCCTGTAGTTATTTTAATTTAGTGTTATGAATATATACTTCACTGATTTGGGATTTGTTTGTTACAAAGCAGGCTTGATTTAAGTATATTTTGACATTATTTGAAACATAAGTTTTTAAGGAAATAAACAGCATAACTAAGGGAAGCTCTGTTTACAAAGGATTTTTTGAAGGAATTTGATGATTTCTTTTGTAATATTAATTTGCATTCAAAAGTGTATTTATTCATTTGCCAAAGAAGGTTAAACCCAGTTCAAATAATATGCATTTAAAATAGCAAAATTAACTTTCAATAAATTTGGAAATTCTTTCAGCAATACTACACATTTAATTATTAATGTACCTCTAATTCTAATAGTGTCATCTTTCCTTATGAGTTATCATCCACAAATTTTAAATCAAATATCTGATTCCCCCTACCCATGATTCTCTCTTTGTGTGACTTTCAAAGCTTGTTAAGAGCTATGAAATGATTTGGACGTGATTTTTATTTCTGTAAAGTAAAAGGCTCATTAGGCAAGTGCTCTTCAGTTTCTCTTTGTAGCATCCTGGGGCTTCTCTATGCAGGATCCGGGGTAGGAGTAGGAATATTCTTTAAACTAGAATTGTAGAAATTCTAGAGTTTCCTAGATGCCTGGTCAGCGTTAGTCAGGGAAATGTGCATAATTTCAATTCAGCAAGTTTAGCAATAAAATATCTACTGATAAAAGGGGGGAAATATGCTTATAAATAAGGTGATGGATACAGTTCCTCCATTAAGTCTACGTTCTTTACCAGTACGATATGTGCCAGTTATGATCTAGGAGACCCTGGAAGGTTAACCTCTTCTTCCTGTACAGTTGGTGAAGCTTCTAAAAACTGTTTAGTTTGCAAAATAGGGCTGATATAAACCTATTCAGATCACAGGGATATGATCTACTTCAAATGACCAACAAAACAAACAGATCAAATAGTTCAAAGTGTGATGCCCGAGATCCAAGAATTTTCTTGAAAATTAAATCTTAAAAACAAACATCTATGTGAGAAAAGACATGTAATCAAAGTGCATTGCATGACTCAGCTGTTATAAAAATGTAAACTGGATGGTAATTTAACAAATATGATACATCTATTGGGAGAATGGGTAGTGGAGGTAAAATTGTGTGTGTGTGTGCATTTGTGTGGAAAATTATCCTAATTTTTCATAGAAAATCAATATTGTCAAAATTTTTAAAATTAATAAATAGTAGTTTAAGATTACTACTTAGAAATGTATATGCATTGTTATGATTATAATTGTGTCTTGAACAAGACTTGCTTGGCTCTATGACTTACTGGCTGTGTGACCTTGGGCAAAAGTTACTTGACCTTTCTCTGCCTCTATTTTCTATCTAGAAAGTAGGAATAACTGCTTTGTAGGTTATTATGAGAACTCAAAGAGTTAATATTGTAAGGTACTTAGAAAGCTCCTGGTATGTAATAAGCACAATGAAAATTGTTGTTGACTAAAATAAACAATATATTCTTAAATTATAGAATAATTGGCTAAGAGAGTTGTCAGAGGTTTCCTCTTTTTGTTGGAAAATTTAAGTGAAGAATTTATTGAGTTGGGGTATTGAGAATTTTTGTTAGAAGGCTCATAATACTATTAGATTTTTAAAGCTATGTGAATGGTACCAAATAAAAACAAAAATAGAAACGATTACAAATTACAAATTGAAATTTGTACTTTAAAAGAAATCTATTTTGGAATTCGTTAGAGGTCATCATAAGCTTGTGAGGAGAAGCTAGTTTTTTGACAGGCAATCATGGTAGATTGTTGCCTCAGTCAATGTTGGCTGAATGTTTAATAAATAGTCCAGTTGGCTTATCTTCCTTATGGTACCTTTTCCCCAAATGATGCAGCCACTTTGAAACTACAGATTGTAACCACTCAAAATAGGTGGTATGACTATTTCAAGTCTAGATGCAGTGATGCATTGAACAAGTAATCAACATAATCAACAGACACATCTAAGTGGGTCTTGAAACTGGTTTTACTTTGAAAGGAAAGACTGAACTGAGAAAAGGGCAGAGGTTGATGCTGTAGGGACTCTTCAGAGTGGAGGTGGCAAGCTGAAGAGGAGGTGCACACTGAGAACCGGGTAGTTACTTCACATTTAGATGATTGTGTGAAGGGACTCCCAGAGGGAGCTGGGACTTTGTGACAAAAGCCTTGATGGCCTCGGTACTTGATGACTAGGGGCTGCTTGAGCACAGGAAACTTAGGGGTGGCCTGTTTTCAGAAATGTAGGAAGTCAGCTGGAGGGATGTTTCCCTGAAGGCACGAGGAGACCCTATCCATTCAGCTTCTCTGACACAGGTTTTGGGTGGCAGCATGCTAGATGCTACCAGGCAGGATCAGGGACTTTGGTTAAGTACAAGTAGCTAGAACTTAGGGATCAAGGCACAGAGAATCGAGGCATCTACTTTCAGAAATTCAAAGGTACAGAATTAAGAAATACGGTTAGACTAACCATAATGAATGTGCTTATATTTGGCCTTCTTCTTCCAACATTTTATTATGAAAAATTTCAAATAATGAAATTTGAAGAATCTTTAAGGGAATAATATTCAGTTGTTTCTTAATTAAGAAACAGTAATTTCATTGTGTTCACCTAGTACATCTTGACCTGGTGACCTTAAGCAGGGGGCTGAAGTGGTTTGTTCTGTGGCATCCTGAACCCTACAAACCAAAGGATCACAGCCAGTACCTACAGGCATGACCAGCTATGGAAAGTACAGAGAGTGGTCGTAGATGAGATCCCAGTGCCCAGCAGGAAAACGCTATCCAAATACATTTCATCCCGTCACTGTAGACCCAGGTAGTAAGAATGCTTCATAAAGAACAAAACACAAACCAACAGAAAACTTGTTTGGAGAGGAAAATATGTTTGCTAATTCAGAAGTTCTGATGCTTTTATGAAAAAAGCCGTTAACAGATCATTATTTTAGACTTTCTTTGTATTTACATAGATCATATTTTCTTATTCTTTTCACCGGTGAAAACGGGAGTCCTGAAGGAAGCCGCATACAGGCTAACAATGAAATGGTAACTGATTTGAATGTAAAATAATCCCTTCTGGTTTTCCCATGCTAGTAGATAAGGATCACGTTGGAGATTTTTAGCCCACAAAAGAAGCCTTTTGTGTATCTCCCTAGTCTATTAATCTTCCACATGAGTCAATATTCTTTGAATCAATTAAATCATTCTTTATGCCTGCCTAAAGATGGCTTCTTGAAAACCACAATAGTAATTGAACTATGACAGACATCTTGATTCAAAAACAAAAACAAAGACAAAATCTCCCAGCTCTGGGCCATGCTGATGTTTTCTGTGAAATGGACTTGGGCTTAACACAGTTAAGTCACTTTTTTCCTGGAATATTATTAGGTGATTTAAAATAATTACAGCAACATTTATGAGAAACTGTTGGCATTTTAAGCCTGTGAAATTGCTTTTTAAATGTGCACAGAATGTAACGCTTTTGTTCCTAAGGCTACAAGCATTGAACCAAAACTAATGACTGTAAGCTACCCAGTGCCACACCTGACAAATTGTGATTTGCTGCAAAACAGTGTTTGGGCAAACTTGCTGGAACTGGAACACACATACACATGCACATGCACTAAATTCTCACACTGGATCTTTTCTTTCAGTTGTTTTGGAATCAATCACCTCTTCAGCCAATGATGTTCTTAGCTAGGAAAATACAAATTTGGATGATTTTATTACATCTTTAAAAATATTTTCAATTATTACCTTTAATAGAGTCTAGATGCTTTAAAAGTTCTATAATTTTTCAACCAGTCAAAATCTTTTATCTTTGGTGCCATTTGTTTTTTAGCAAGTGACTATAAGGGCAAATGGTCAATTAATCAAATACAGAACTATAAACCAGTTGGGCACTTAAAATATTTGATATCCTTTACTGATATGTGAAATTGTTGGATTTGTTGGGTCTATTAAGGGTTTGGGGATGTTAGAAGGTAAGTCCTAGAGTGATGATGTGGGGTCAGGGATATACATAGATGACAGCTGTGTGCCTGTGGGGACGCTCATTCTGGATGAGCCTGGAAGGGATTTCTCAACCATGTGAATATATCTGATATACATAGGTAAAATTACGTACAAAATTACAATGTCAGTGCCAGTTATTATATAAAGTGAAGTCGACTGATGAACATTATAAACATGTTATGAAATAATCACTGTGCTATAAATGGGGAAATCCCCTTGTGGGGACTTTAAGGACACTTCAACACATCCATGGGTGTTACACTTGGTCAGGCATGTGAAATCAAAGAATTCGTTGTACTTACAGGTCCTAGAATAGGGAGGCACTCATGCCCCACACAGGGGGCCACATGGGGCGAGGCCAAGGCAGCAGGTGCAACGAGGGAGGAGGGGAGTTGTGAGAGAGTGAGCGCCCTTGGGCAGGTGCCTTTATTGTGGGTGGGGATGGAGTGTATAAGTAGAAGGCATGGGGGAATTTCAGTGGTGTTTTTGAATGTCACTAGGTCACAGTCAGGAGAGGGCAGGAAGGGGAACCTGGGGGAGCGGCCAGCCTAGTGCCCCTGGTCTCCTAGATGGGGTGCTCACAGCCTGCCTGTGGGGTTGCTGAAGCAGCAGGAAAACATGAAGTTTAAAAAATTTACCATACAGTCACATATTACTGTTTATAATGATTTATATAATTTATCCAGGTTCCCAAATGTGTTAAGTACTATTGTAGAAAATATAGCTTTTCTTTTTCAGAATAAACTAACTTTCAAGAAGAGAAATGCCTTTTTTGTCCCCAGCAACATAAAGGAATTATATATACATTTTCTAGATAATTAAAATGCTGAAAGCTACTTCATTTTAACATTACTGATGAATTTTTTTCCTAAAAAGATACGTGGTAGACAACATAATGGCCCCTCAAAGCTGTCCACATTCTGATCCCTGGAACCTCTGAGTATGTTATGTTATGTTATGTGGCACGAGACAAATAAGGTTGCTGATGGAATTAAGGTTGCCACGCAGCTGACTTTAAGATAAGGAGATTATCCTGGATTACCCAGAGGGGCTCAGTATAATCATGAGAGGAGGCAGGAGGCAGGAGGCAGAAGGGTTGGGTCAGAGTGAAGTGACACAGCAGGAGAAAGACTCCAACGATGATGGCTGGTTTTGGAGATGAAAGGGGGCCACAAGCCAAGGAAGAAAATGGATTCTCCTTGAGAGTCTCCAGAAGGAACACAGCCCGGCTAACACCTGGATTTTAGCCCGCTGAGACTCATTTTGGATTCTGGCTTCCAGAAAGATAAGAAAATACATTTGTGTTGATTTAAGCTGCCAAGTTTGTGGTAATCTGTTACAGCAGCAAAATAGAGAAACTGATACAGTGTAATATACTTCGATGTTTTGGGGTTTTTTTTTTTTGTTGTTGATTTTTTTTTTTAACTGACATTAACTCCAGACCCTCGTCTGAGCTCTGAAGGATGATATAATTCTGAATTTGCCTTCCTTCTCCTCTGCAGCCTGTTGGCTGTCAGCCACCATCCTTGCCTTTGTTATGGTGCTGCCCCTCAAACCTGCACCCCCAACTCCTGAGCAGCGGGGGAACATAGTGATTTGGGGCCAGATATTCTGAGAGATATTCACTCTGCTACTTCGGATCTGTGAGACCTTGGGCAAGCGTCTTTACCTCACCCAACCTCATTTGAAAAGGCAGAAAAGAATACCTACCTTGCAGGGTCCTTGTGAGAATGAGATAATGTCTGCTGATGAGACAGGTAAGGGAGGACCTAGTGGATGGGCTGTGATGTAGCTATGGCCAAATACAGAGGCCTTTTCTGCCTCATTCACTTTGGGGATGGGGACTGTGTACCTGAGGTTTGTGGACATCTGGACTTCTGGATGAATGATGTGATCAAAAGTTGGGTGTGGGGTGGTTCTGTATACTGTGCTTTCTTCGTATCCCCACTACATGGAAGAGACCGCAAGTACATGCCATCTTTATTGATTTTTAATTGTTTGAAAAAGTACTATGTGCTGGCGATAAAACATTAGACCAGAACATAAAGTGTATACAGCTAAAGTAAGTCTCTCTGCAGCTTTTATCCCTCATTCCCTAGATCCCCTTCCAGGAGGTGGCTAGTTTTTCATGACTCCTTCCTGGGATTGTCTAGGCACATTTCAACATGGGCTCTGCTTCCTTTCCACTAACGGTAGTATATTCTACATGCTGTTCCAATCTATTCCTTTCCTGTGAATTTTTCTTAGGTAACATTCCAAGTCACTACAGTAAATAAATGTGGTATTTATTTGATGAATATCAAAAGAATGAACATATATCTTGCAAATGAAGAACAACTGTACCCTTGTGTAAGCATGCAGTGGATTTTGTGCTATGTCACAAAGCTATTTCCTTGTACTTAAACTAAGTTTCAATTTAAGTATTTAACTGTATCAGCTTTCAATTGATAATGTGCTGTAACTTATTAATTATTCTATTCATTTAAAGATGGCTCTCTACTGGCAGGAAAGTGTATATCAAGAACAGCTAATCCTTGCCATTCAGTCCCCAAATTTCTCTGCATTTTGCTTAGAGTTCAGATTCTTTATGAGCACATTATCATCTTCTTTTTGCTCCTGCCAAATTTTTACAGTGATCATTTTCTTTCCCTTCTTGGCATCTGTAGGTTTCTTTAAATTTTGCTTTCAAAATAGTTTTCTATCCTTCTCTCACTTGCCTGCAGTTCATCTTTCTTTGTCATTGGATTTCGTTGCTTCTATATGAGAAGGAAATATTTCATAGGTAGAATACTGAATTATTAGTTATGTTATTCAAAGCTTAAGGCTATAAGGATTAAAAGAATGGGGTATGAAGGGTAAGCATTTTGTAGAAAATTATTTATGTATGCATACACATACACATGCACACATATATCTGTATAAACACATACATGTGATTTTTACTATATAAAATTAAAAGTGGCTTGCAAAATTATGTCATAATTGATTTTTTGCCTCATGACTCCAGAATGCAGTGTGACACTTTGTAGATTTCAAAAGAACATTTTTGGACACTCATGAGAGAGTAAAGAACTCTGAAGGCCATTAATTTTAGCTATGACCAAGCAGCTTGCTATGTATTAATCTTCTCTGTCATTTTTTCTTATCAAACTTATGTTATCACAGACTATAAGGCAGATTTTTAAAATCTTTTTTTCACTCTGTGTACCAGGCAGGTGGCTGACTTTTGATCTCAAAATATATGTCATTTTCTATGATGAGTAACTGTTGAGGTTTTTTTTTTTTTCTTTCTGAGATGTAATTGGAGATTTAGCACCTTCTTCCACAAAAGAGTTTCTCAATATAGCATTTACTTTTATCTGCTATAGAAAGCTAGGCTGAAGTCTGGGGGAAATAACAGCTTTCCCTCTATTGAATCATATTTTTGATTGGCACTATGAAGTTCACAATTTTTGTCTTAGTTCTTCATAATATTGTTAGTATCTGTGCCTTAGATATCTTCCCCCAATCTCCGCCCTTTGCCTATTCTTTACCTCAATAAGAACCCTGCAGGCATAGATTGTATGAATCATATCTTCCATGGACTTGGTATTGAAACATTTGTTAGTAAGAATACATTTATTTCCCTTTCAGTTACCAGATCATTTGAAATTTATGCCTATGAGAGTTCCAGGTAGTTTGCTTTTGGTTTATATACTCTGAGATCCACAAGGATCCTGGGAGTTAGATTTCTTTAAGGCATTCACTGTCAACTTATTTTAACTCTTTAAGATGTGCTCACTGACGTTTCAAAGGGACAGATGGTTGAATTGTTCCTTTCTGGGTGATATTATTTACAGACCTCTTATTAAACTGTACATTGTCCACAGTGGGAGTTTGAAAAGCATTTAGTAGGAGGTAAAATTTTATGCAGTAGTGGTCTAGATAATGCAGAAAATTATTAAACATTGACTCTGCCTTCTAGGATCTTAGTTATATAGTCCTTTCAGGGCATCTCTCAGAGACTAATTCTTCTCTAACATAGGTAGAGTCTTGTAAGTGAAATCTGAGGTGCCTTTAAGAGTCCCTGTATCCTGTAGTTGTTTCTAGGGGGATTCTGAATTCACATTATAGGTAGTCTATAGAGGTAGTATATAGAGGCCTGTTCAGGGTTTTTTTTAGATTCTGAGATCTCCATAGAGATCTCTGTATATGGGTCTCTAGAATAATTTCATCTCTGGAATTCCTTCTCTGGAAAGAAAGGAGGTTGAGGCAGTTGGGTTCATTGCCCTTTACATTTAAAATTCCTGTCTCACAGCCCATGTTCTTCTCATTCATATTTCCTCTCTCCCATTGGTGCATTTTTGTCCCTCTCCATCTTAGCCTTTCATCTTTCTTTCTACTGTGACCTGGGATAGTAGCTGGGTAGATGCCAATGTGCTATAATGGTACTTCTATGAGTTGTTTTCATCATTGCTGCTCTTCATTTAGGGAAAATTAAAAAACAAACAAACAGTATTTCCAATGCCTAGACCAAAGCAATCATCTGAACTGGTATAGGCTCAGCCCTACTTAAAGGAATAGATATGGACTAACATAATCTTAGAACATTTGTACTTAAAGGACCATTAGAGAGTTTTCCCTAACAATTAACATAACTGCACAAATTATATAGAGAGATTCAGGCCTTGCCTAAGATGACACGATGAATTAGTGGCAGAGAGAGAATCTCCACCTAAATCTTCAGACTCCCATTTCAAAGTTATATGAATTGTAAATTACCTTCTATTTAGGATTGACTGTCTAGAATGTGTCCATATCCATCATTTCGATTCTGATCAGTGGCACACATCTGATGAGTTAAATTGGATGGCTAAATCCCAGACCTACTTCTGAACCAGCTAATTGTAATTAAGCACCATGTAGCCCTGTGTATTGCAAAGCCGACCACTTTGTGCCACCATATTGCTCTCTGCCCATGTTGGTTTCAGCCACATGTGTGAGCATGTAAAGGATGTCTGAGGAAATGAATGGACTATGGAAATAGTTCTGTAAAGCAACATGCAGGTCTTCCATGCATTATAAAAGATGTAGTCAAGGAAACAAAAAGAAGTTAATTAATTTCTTTAATAAGAAAAGTATTTACATAACTTAATAGGTGACAAGTTGGGCTGGATGACTTCTAATATCCTTTCCACTTGAGAATTTATTGCGAAACTCAACCAAGAACTTACTGAGTGTATTAATTTTCATTGCTTCATAATAAATTACTTTACAAAAGTAATGGCTTAAAACAACATACATTATACTTCTACAGTTTCTGTGAGTTAGGAGTCAAAGTATGAATCAGCTGTGTTTAGGCAGGGTCTCACCCAATTCAAAGCAGGGTGTCAGCTAGGGCTGTCATCCCATCTAAGGTTTGGAGTTCCCTTCCAAGCTCATTCAGGTTGCTGGCAGAATTCAATGACTTACAGCCATAGGACTGAGGACCTCAGCTCCCAGAGGTTGTCTGTGTCCAAATGCACTTGACAACATGACTGTCTGTTTCTTCAAGGCCAGCTGGAAAATCTCTCTGACATCTCCTGTCTCAGATCTCTAGACTCTTTTTTTTAATAACACGCTCACCTGATTAGATCAGCCCCATCCAGGATAATCTACACTGGGGAACAGGAGAGTCCATTTGTGTTAAAATACTGAAAATAGCAAACATCTTGTGGAGAAAAAAATATTTTCTTAGTTTAGTTTGTAAGATTTTTACCTTTTTGAATAATTTTTAAATGATGTATCTTCCTTATATGAGATTAAGACACAGCCCCAACTCAGCAATGGAGAAAACAGACCTGTGGCCAAATTTAGTGAGCTAGGCTCCCTCTGCATTGGGCCAGCTTTCCTGGAGTATTGTCAAAGCTTTGGGGATGGCTTTGTTTCCAATTTCAGTTAAATACATAATGGATTATCCTCTAAGTTAAAAAAAAATTCACGTGACTCCTAAATTATATTAGTAATGAAAAGTCTACTTAATCCTCCAAAATGGAAGTGGTACTAGAATACACATTAAAAAAATAGATTTTAGGTTTTTTCCTGCCAAACACCATTCCGTGATTTGAACATTAATCCTGTTTGAGACCAGTGTCTGTATACGCTGGTGTATTATTTTCTGAGAGTAGAAAGGAGCTTCTTTCCCCACTTTTGATATCCCTTTATAATACTATTACTAATACATTGCCATACAATTAGTATATAGTTTCTGTATGGGCATATCTGAGGTTAGGTTCTAGTTTAAGAAATTTGCTACTTATATTTGGTTTCTAAGCTGTTAACTTCCAGTTCTCAACTCTATGGAACACAATGGCTAATAGTAAAAAATGAATTATTTATCAGTAAGTGCCTGCTTCAAGTGCCCAGACTTCATAGCTTATATGCTTAAGTGAATCGTTTATTTATACTTTAAAAAGTGCATTATAAAACCATGAAAATATAGGAAAAAAATCAGTGCCAATTGTAGGTCTGCAATTTGTTTTTGTTTGATCTGAATGAACTTTGGACTGTGTACTTGCTTAAAACTTGCTTAAAAATAGTCTTTTGTTAGTCTACCATCCAAAGGTTTCTTTGAAGAGACATGTTTTAAGGATTGGTTAAGTAGGTCACCCCGTGGGGTGTGGGTGAATGAAAGTGTATGGGGTCAGTTTCAAAAAGCAGGTGGAGTCAATTCCTTCTCTTCCCATTTAGCTGACGACACGTGGATTTGTATGTACCGAGCCAGGGGGTCAGCAGATGCCTTACCGTCTCTCTCTGAACACTCTGGTCATATTAGTCCATCATCTGCCCGTCACTCACCCTTTTCCAGCTCAGGCTGTCCACCTGACTCATCAGAAGGGACTCAGCTGCAAAACTGCACACTTTGCTAAGATGCTCACAATGTTCCTTGCACTCTCAGAAACAGTGAACTTTGTTTCATTTTGGGGATTGGTCCAAGTTCACCTCACAACCAAATGGGAAGGGGCATCCACATGCAATTTACTCAGTACAGCAGACTGACCTTCAATGTGGATCTTATAAAAAATAAAATTTAATGAGAGCCCAAGGAGGCATGAATTGCTTGAAGGCCATCTCTAGTAATAGCTTGGCTTTTTAGGGCCATTTCTTGCTCATATAGGTTACAAGGTTTTAGCTTTCTTTTAATATATTGCATGTCCTGATGCTTGGAAGAGATGCTGAAAAAATCTCCTTCACTCCTAGGAATAAGATGTAAATTTTCAGTGGTTAAAAATGTGTATTTCTTGACTTTTTTGGCTATAAGATGTTTATTAATAACTTAGAATCTCATTTATTTGACAACATTTCTTACCAGTAAATTTCAGTTAAATTTCACTTTACTGTTCTCATTCTTATTCTAGTATTTAGTTTTAGAACAGAAATTGAAGCAGAAAGATCAAAATTTAATGTGCTTTCCCCCTAAAATGGAAATATATTATATTTTAATATAAAATAAAGATTTGGACACTGCCAAATAATTTTACAAAAAGTTGGTAATAATTTAGACTTTTACCAACAGGTGTGTTAAGGGTCTATTTCTCTATACTTTAAGTGTTTTAAAAAATTTTCATCAGTTTCATAGGCAGCAACTGAGAACAGCATCTCAAACACTCAGAGATTTGACACAACACAACACATTCTTAGAATGTTGATGTGCAGTTAAAACATAAGAAGCATGTGGAGGTGGCCCAAGATGAGGTCAGATATAGAGAAAAAAAACAGATGGTTCTGGGTCATGTGTTCACATATATGATGCTGAACCAAGGATGTGGACTTTATCCTGAGGGAACTGAGATGACTGAAGGGTTTACAGAGTGGAGTTGTGTAATCAGATATCACTTACAGGGTCATTTTGGCAGTTGTGTGCAAGAAGCTTTGGAGAGGTTTCCAGATTTGAAGCAGAAAGACCTCTTAAGAATTATTATATTCCAGATGGAAGATAACCTTCACACACACACAAAACCAACCAACAAGGTTGAAGGAAAATCGGAGTGGTAGCTGAGGAAATACCTATTTCTGGTTCTGCCACTGAATTATTTTGTTTTTCTTAGCCTCTTTAGTCTGTGTAGTATGTGAAATTCAAAATTATAAAAATCTAATATTATTGAAACATGAATCCTTAGACTCCAAGGCAATGTTAAAATCCTACGCTATTGAACGTGAACACTTTCCTAAGTAATGGGTTGAGGGGAGTACTTATTTCTAAGGGTCTTGTGGTATATTGAAAAAAGAAAAAATGTTACTTTGGTAGATTGACTTTTTTTTTTAATTGAAGTATAGTTGATTTACAATGTTGTGTTAGTTTCTGGTGTACAGCAAAGTGATTCAGTTATACATATATATATTCCTTTTCATATTCTTTTTCATTATAGGCTATTATAAGGTACTGAATATAGTTCCCGGTGCTACACAGTAGGACCTTACTGTTTATCTATTTTATATATGGTAGATTGATTTTTAAAATGACCTCTGTCTTCTGCTGCTCCATATAATATGACTTTTGAGATGTGACTTAACAGCAAAGGATAAAGTCTGTTTCCCTACCTCTGGCCTGGCCTGGCCTGTGGCTTCCTTTGGCCAATTTCTTGTGATTGTATCCAGCTCTACGCCTAAACCTGAAGAAATCTTGTGCTGTTCTATTCTTTCTTTGGGGACCCTGTGTCCATGGATTAATCTGTTGGCATGTGAGAGAGTGATTGTCTTAACTGAGATTTTCTTAAACCAGCCATCCCCATTTGAGCTGCCAGCAGACACGTAGTTTAACCCCACTGAGCCCAGCTCAAACCAGCAGAATCAGCCAGCCAACCCACAGACTCCTGAGCACAAATGTTTCTTGTTGTCTGCCATTGAGGTTTTGTGGTTATGGTTATTCCGATTTTGTGGATAAACTGTAAAACCAAATTAGAATGAACATTATAATGATGTATATAACTTTTATGATTTTGAAGGACTATGGGCAGTCCTACAAAATAGAACAAAGAGGAACCCAATTGTTTCATCTTTTTCTAACTCTGGATTGTGCATTTCCAGCTATCTGGTATCTAAGTAATTGAATATGTTGAATATTTCCTTTGGAATAAAAAATTATAATAATCATTATTGAATATCCTTATAAAGACTTTACAAATTAATTTAGTGCATTTAATTTTAAAGATAATTTCATATATTTAAAAAACCCTGAATACATACATACAGCAAAATTGAGTGCTTGGTATAAAATACTAAGCAGTAGGAGAGGTTTGGCCAAGTGAAAGGTGCGTTTCCAATCCAGAATCATTAAATTCAAAATTTTAAGAACACTGAGCTGGCCAAACACAACATACGTAAGAGTCAATTCAGTCCATAGGTTACCAGTTTATGACCTCTATTCTAAAATTTTGATTTCTGGCCTATGTTCAAGCATTAGCTCAAACTTTACCTTTAATAGGTTGGAGGCTGAATTTTGTGACTAGGAGAGAATGAGGGAAGGAAGAGATGTTTTATGTCTTTGACCTCCTGCATCAGCCTTTCTATAGTAATTGGTATATATTAGTTTGGTTCCATCATCTTTCCTTTTTATTATTCACCCAGACATAAATAGAACAGAGCTGAGTCTTCTGGAAAAGTAAGTAAAGCATTCTTATTCTGGAAGACCTGTCTGTGGCTAATACCTGCAAGGAATTTTCATGGCTCTGATCTACCTAAAGTTGACCTCCTCTTTGGTGAGGAGGAGAGGCTCACTGAGGCACCGGCCAGGCACAAACTTGCAGTGCTTTGTGACCAGCTGTCACAGCCCACCCTGACATGAATCTTGTAAGCAGACTCCAAGAACTGGCTCTGTGTTTTTCACTCACACAAGGTTTCAGGTTCGCTGCAGGACATTTTCTCCCTGAATATTAGAAGAGGTAAAAGCAAAGTTCCATTAAATTGTCCTTGTCCTCTCGAGCATAGTTCAGAGATTCAGACTGAATACCCAGCTGATTTAGAGTAAAATCATTAACAGTATATTCCAGAGTCCCTGCAATCATCTGATTCTCTCTATCCCTCTCCTTACCCCTCCACCCCTGCACACATATGTGCACACATAAGCACACACACAATAGCTCTGATGGTAAGAGAGATTTACAAAAGAAAGAAATGTTTTAAAAAATGCATTGCCTAAGAAATGTTTCTTGAGATATAAAGTAGACAGATGGAGAAAAGAAGTGCTGGAGGAAGAAAATTATTTTGCAATTATAGTAGCAGTAGTAATTGCAGAGTACTCTGGAGAGAGGAATAGTGGTGGCCGTAACACCTACTGACTAAAGTAAAGAAGGAACATGAAAGGGTGCTTGTTTTCAGATGCTACCATGGCTTCTCATAATTTGCAGAAAAAGGGTGTTGGTAGCACAGATTGTAATATCCACTTAGTAAATACTTGTTAACAGGTTGACATGGTTGACAATCTGTCACAGAATTCACATGTAATTTTCTCTAAGCTCTACCAACCCCAATATGAGGAACCTTCTTACTCTTTGCATTAATAAAATACATAGATAAAATGTTCACAGCAACTAATAGTGTGTTACCTATAGACATTTTTAATTTTTATGTGGTTATCTCTTTCTTGAATCTCCTGGCTGATTATCAAGCAATTTATTCATTTATTTATTCATTCAAATAATATTTATTGAGTGTTTTAGGCAAAGTGCTGAGCATTGGGGTATAGTAATAATCAAGAAAGTCATGTTCCTGTTATCACAGAACTTGTATTCTAGTTGGGAGAAATATATCATTTAAAATATCATTAATAAATACACAGGTAATTAAACAATGATTTCAGATTGTGATAAATGCTATAAAGGAAATAAACAAGATAATGTGAAAGAAAGTGAAGGAATAGGAATCAGGATGATTTTGTTAATCTACGGTGAAATAAGTCCTCTCTGAACAAAGTGATATTTTCGCAGTCATCTGATGCTTAAAAGTAAGCCATCCGGAGATCAATTTTCAGTAATGACAGACTAATTTGTTTCCTACCAACTCTCCCACTGGGAATAACTATAAAGCTAGGATAAATAAAAACAATATATTTGATGGCATCAGAGCGATATCAAGATAGTGAAGATGTGTAAGGAAATACCTAGAAATGAATCCAACATTTGGTATCAGTTTTCCCCTTGAGGTATTTGCTGATTCAAAAGTAGTAGCTGAGAAACTGAAGTTAGAACTTTCGCTTCAGGGTAAATTGAGCAGAGATTTTAGCAGTCTCTGGATACTGCTAGTGTTTGGACCTCTCTAAGGAAGACAGGCCCTGGTAAACACCTGAAGTTTCTAATTGGAACCCCAAAGGGCTAATCTCTAGGAGAAAGGATAACCCATCACCCCTTGTGGGTTCGTCACAAGTTGTGGGTTCTGGCCAGCAGAAGTCCCACTGAGACGGAATGAATTACTCAAGACTCTGGGGAAAAGTCAAGAGAGCGAGAGGGAGTCGGGAGCCAACTCCACGAGCCTCTCAAATCTCTCATATTTACTGAGTACAGTTGAAGCAGGAATTTAGGGAAGGACAGGGTGGGATCACAATGAGTACAAAGGCTTTGTTTATTGTTGGTGTTTGGCTCAAGGTTAGAAGACCCTTTTTGGCGAATCATAATCGTGTTGAGCCTTTCAGCTTATCAGGGCGGAACATCTGAGAATCAGCTGCTTGACAAGATTTTCCTGGACTCAGGCGGCTGTGCCTGTCTTAGGTTGCCCCCTCAGGGGATCTTACCCGTCATTGGCTAACCAGCCTTCTCACCTCTGAGTCTGCAGCTTCTTACCATTCCAGCCCAAGGCTGTTTTGGGGATAGAAGACTAACAGCAGGCACGCCCAGCGTTTATAGCCGGGGGGTCTGGGTCATTGCTAAAACCTCAAGGCAGTTACTAAGCGCATCTTCTTTAAGGAGATAAGCGACTGGGATCTGTTACAATTTGTTAACCCATTCATGGGCTCCCACAACCCCTCAAAATGATGGAGGCCCAGTTTTGAATGAGCTCAATGCCTGATAACATTATGTACATCTCTTTTGAGCCTAGTTATTGTAAATCCTCTCTGATGGAAGATAACATCATTCAGAGCTTTCACAGTATTTGGCACTCAATCTAAAGAAACTATGTGTCCAAAAAGATAAGAGCTGAATGAAAGCTAAGAGAAAAAAATCCTGGAGAGCAACACATACCCACAGAAGACTGGAATTATGAATTATCAAACTTGGAATTTAAGATAATATGATTAATGTGCCTTATAAGTTAAATATAAAGGTGAGATTTTGAAAGAGATACGGAAATTGTAAGAAAAATAGTAAGTAGAATTTCTAGAAATTCTTATTTGAAAAGACAACAACTATAATTAAGAATTCAATAATGTTTTCTGCTCAGATTAGTCACAGCAGAAGAGACAATTGGTGAACTGGAGGATAGGAAGAAGAAAATATCCAGGCTCAAGCACAGAAAGGTAAAAGAAAGGAAGACACAGAAAAAAAAAGAACATGTGTGTTATATGGGACGTTATGAAAAGTTTCAATTCATGTATAATTATAGTCCCAGGATGAGCAGAGAGAGAGACAGGATGTGACAAAAACTACATTTGAAGAGACAATCACTAAAAAAGATTTAAACCACATTTAGGAAGCCTCAATCAACCCTAAACTGGATAAATACAGAGAAAACTATACTTAGGGACGGTGTAATTAAACTGGTGAAAATCAAAGAAAAAGAGGCAATATTATAAGAAGTTAGAGGAAAAAATGCATATTATCAACAGGGCAATAATTAGACTGACAATGTGACTTTGGTCTTCAAAGTGCCAAAGAAAAATAACTTCCAACCCATAATTCTGTCCTCAGTGAGAACGTTCTTCAAAAATCAAGGCAAAATTAAGACATTTTTAAACAAAAAGGGAAAAAAGGTGTCAGCAGCAGACCTAAACTAGAGAAATACGAAAGAGTATTCTTTAAGCAAAGGAAATGATAATAGATGAAAGCATGAAGCTGCAGGAAAGAGTGCAGAACACTGGAAAGGGAAAATACAAGAGTCTATGAATATTGACAGGAAAAAAATAATATTGTTTATGAAAGCACAAAAACAATAATGTATTTCCTGTGCAGTTTAATTGTTTTGCACACACACAGCCCTATGCATGTGTATATGGCTGTGTGTGTATATGTATATATTCACAGTACATATATACGTGTGTGTATGTGTATACATATATATTCTGTACAATGTATGTACCAAAAATCCGTTCTAGTTACTATGGCTACATAACAAATTATCCCAAAACTCTATGGCTTAAAATGATTGCAATATATATTTTGCTCACAATTTGGGCAAGAGTTGGCAGAGATAGTTTATCTCTGCTTAAGCTGGCATCCACAGGAGTGGCTCAAAGGCTGTGAAGTAGAATCATCTGGAGGCTTGCTCTTGTGTCTGGCAGATGATGGTGACTGTTGGCTGAGACCTCTGCTGGGGCTGTTGACTGGAACACTTTTTACCATATGGCAGTGGAGTTCCAAGGGGAGCTGCCTCACACAGACACACACACACAGAGAGAGAGAGAGAGAGAGAGAGAGAGAGAAGAGAAAGTGTAGCGCGAATGAAAGATTATTAGGTTATTCCAGGTAGAGGAAACAGCAAGTCCAAGGGTCCTGAGAGGGGAAATAGTCAATGTGTTCAGGAGACAGGAGGAAGAGCATTGAGACTGAACAAGGGGCAAGAGGGATGAGAGACTGTTGGAGCTGGTCAGGAGAGGCAGGTAGGAGTGTTTCAAGATCCAGGCAGGGAAATAGTGCTGCAGCAGGTGCTGTCTAAGGTGCTGGTTTGAACAACCCCATATGTATAAGTAATTCCTATACAAGGATCTCCAGGAAGAGGAGATAATGTGTTAGATTTAGGGATATTCTCTTTGGGAACATATGTAGAAATTGTATTAAAAATTTATCATTACGGACATTCTGCTTTCCATAAATTAAAACATAACTTTATATTTGAGAACAATAATGTTCTGAGTACACTATTGGGTAAATAACCTACTCCTTTATTATACCAATGTCACGTATCAAATGCATTTTGCAATCACTGCTGAAACCTCAGTGGGAGAGATGTTACTGGGCATTATATACTGAGGACTGGAAGATATCTGATCTGAACCCAAACCATAGCAGATTACTGACAACTTGCTCTTAGTAACATTTTCCACTTAAAAAAAAAAAACAGCCTAAATAAAAAATAGCTAGTGTTCACAGACATTGTAAACAATCTTATGGTTAATGAGAGGAAAGGGGGTGGGAAGGGATAAATTGGGAGTTTGAGATTTGCAAATATTAACTAGTATATACGAAATAAATGTTTCTTCTGTACAGCACAGGGAACTATATTCAATATCTTGTAGTAACCTATAATGAAAAAGAATATGAAAATGAATATATGTGTGTATATGTATGACTGAAACATGATACTGTGCACCAGAAATTGACACATTGTATACTATACTTCATTTAAAAAAAAAAAAGCTAGTGAAATGTTACTGGAGATAGCTTCCCTTCCTCTGCAGTCTCTTTGACCCTCATCCCACTCTTAAGCCAAGCTAACAACACAGTTGAAGAGACTTAAGACCACCCTGCATTCAGCATAAATGGACTTGGAATATTGGTATGGGACAAAAGAAAAAAATTTGGAACAAAAAGGAGAAAGTATTTTTTTCCTTCATAGGGTCTAACTCTGTAGCCTTTAATTGGATTATTAAACCCAGAGAAAAAAGGCCCTCTAGCAGCTTTCAAAGTACACTGACAGACACACTTTGCAATTGTTCTGCTTAAATGACTCGCCTTAATGGCTTTAATAATAAATTCAGTTTCCTGGCAGGAGCTGAATTCCTTCAGAATTTTCCAATCCAGATAAATGTAGAATTACTGGAGTGCCTTGCTGCCATTATTTGATTTACAAACCAAAGAGAGTGTTGTCCTTTGAGGGATATTTGGCATTAGAACAAGATAACCCTCTTCTCTCCCCGGAGATTCCCTATTTTGGGGATCCATCCTGACTTCCCTCTGCCTGGAATCTCCATTCCTCTCTCCGTAGCAAGAGAGGACATAGTCCACAGAACCTTGCCAATCCTGTGGGTTATCTCCAGTGAGTTCTCAAATCTCCCAAGTTACTCACTCTTTGCTCTGGGGCTCCCCAGCAAGTAACTCAGAGAACGTTTTCATTGCTTTGTAATTCATTAGGATCCTTTACCTAGGCTCTCAGTTCCATAAGAACAGAGGCTGTTGCTTCTTCTCTTTCATTTTTCTCTTATAGCACCAGCACCAACCCTGGTGAACAGAGGCTGTTGCTTCTTCTCTTTCATTTTTCTCTTATAGCACCAGCACCAACCCTGGTGCGCAGAGGGGACCTGCGAGAAGCCTGCTGAATGTATGCCCGTAACTCCAACATGCAGTTACCACATATCTTCACATAGTCCATGCTTTGTGTTACACGAGATCTTTTATTAGCTATAGCATGGCCATAGGGTTGGCTGGTGGTAGTTAGCCCAGTGGTAGAGCACATGCTTAACTTGCATGAGGTCCTGGGTTCAATCCCCAGTACGTTCATTAAAAACAAAACAAAACAAAATAAAGAAAAAAGACCCAAAAAGCTATAACATGATCATGGAGTTGCAATAAGTATTAAGGAAGAGTACAGATTAATTATCTGGTGGAGGAAAATGTCATGACACTTTCAAAATGGTTCATTACAAACAAATGCAGTCAGTTAAAGTATTGTAACTGAAATCCATTCTTTGCAGTAGATATGTTGACAAAAAAATTATCCAGGATTGTCCCACCACAATAAAGCATATATTATTTGATTTCCTGCCACAATTAGGGGAATCGATATGTGTGACATTGTTCAACTTTCAGCATAAGTAGTTCAAGCTAATGAATAAGTATATTATGACAGGGAAAATGAATATTATTCCAGCTATGAAAGATGCTTTGTGCTTCACGTTAAAAGTGAAAAAAGACAAACAGGTTATTTATAGGCGTCTGCCTCTGGGGCGCCAATCTTCTGTATGTTGATTCACCTTATTTTTTAAGGATCAGAGCTAAGACTAAATGCTAAAAGATCTCACAGGAATAATTTTTATATTCATGTGAATAGGAATTACAATCAAAATATGACAAATACTGATTCTTATTTGCAAAAAAAAAAGCAAATTTTTTACCTATTCAGAATAGAAATAAAAGTTTTGATTTACAGGGTTGTCTTAGTTTCTGGTATACAGTATAGTGATTCAGTTATGCATTTATACATGTATTCTTTTTCATTATAGGTGATTATAAGCTATTGACTATAGTTCCTTGTGCTATACAGTAAAATACAACAACCATAACATAAAATAAAACCTGTACTGAAGGTCAAAAAAAAAGAAAAAGAAATAAAAGGTTTGCTTACAGTATAGCATTTACTTATTAGTTTTTCTCTGACTCTGGCCTTCCCTTTTAAATTATTTTTAAAATTTTCAACAAAAATAAAGAGCCACTTTAACTTTATTTATATTTTACCTTAATGTACAAATAACTTATCTTGGTGTAAAAAGAAACTATACAAAACAACTGGTGAATAGATGATATTGAGGCAGGGAAAAAAACCCCAACACTGACAAAAATAGAAAAATTGAGTGGTGAACACAAGGAATGTGATCTTAATAGCCTGAACTGTTGCCAAGAAGCAAGCAAGAGGTGCAGAAGGGCACTGAAAGACAGTTATTGGTTAATACCCTTATTGTTAAATTAAATAGAATATTTAAAATTTGTTGCATATTTAATGTAGTTTATTACAACTAAATCTAGCCATGATATTTTATTAGTTATATTAATTACAGCCTGAGTATGTTTTGGTAGTCTAGTTAAAAATGGCTACTTCTCTTCTTCTGTTATTCTTATCTCAGAGAACAAAGAAAGTTACCTTGTGGACACATTCCCTGCCACTTCAGGAATATTCTTAGGCATGAAGTGGCTGGGTGTGTACGTCTCAGCTGTAGTATGTACTACAAACAGGTTTGCAAATACATGTCAGTTTGTATTCCCATCAGCTTTGTATGAGTTTTGGCTTCTCAGCATTCTCGGTGTATTTTGCCTTTTTCATTTTTTTTCTTCCTGGAGGTCTAGAGTCATATCTGATTGTGTTTTTGATTTGTATTTTTAAAAAGAGAGATAGCTCTTGTAGTAATATGGATTGGACTGAGGAGATGACATAATGAATATAGACTGAACAGGACATGGAGCTTGGAGATGAGAGGGTGATAGTGGAGCAACTGAGCTTGAAAGGCAGGATAACTGGAAGGATGACAATGTCATTTTTAAAAAATGAGGATATAGCCAAAAAAGAGCTTTTAGGGAGAAGATGATGAGGGCCTCTGAGTTTGAGGTATAATTAATCCTTTAGATGGAGTTACCATAGTTTTGGACTTCTTAAAGGATTGCCATTCCCAGATCATTAAAAAGCATAATTAAAAAAAAATAAAGTTTAACTTTTACAAACAATGTTTTAATAATAAATCAAAGTGTGCTTTGAAAAGGGTACCAAAAACCATTAAAGGGATTTACAAAAGAAACGGATTTCTGAAAGGCTAGGTCTATATGCTACTACCCAATTCTTTGTAGCATGTTTTTACTCTGTTAATGGTGAATTCAAAAAAGTTACATAAATTTTATGTAGAGCTAAAGTCATTAAGTTGGGAAAAAGGATGAATTGTCTGGTAAAATGTGATTAGATGGACACTTTCTAAGAGAATTTTCTGTTATGGGCATAGACATTTGGACAAAATTCCTAATATTTTAGAAGACTTCAAGAGACTTTATTCACATTTTAGCTTATAGAAAACTCAAGCAGTATTAAAATTTGATTGTTCTTCAAAATGCCACTGATCAGTCATTTAAAAAAAAAATTTAACTTACACAAATATGAGTCCTTAAATAGAGAAATTTTAAGTAATATAATACATATTGGCTCTGAATATATACACACACTCACACACATATATATATAAATTGAATATATGTATTCAATCCCCTCCCTCCAACATTTATTCCTCTATGAAACAGTTTTTATGTTTCATTAACTAGAATGATATACCTATGATAAAGCTCTACTCTTTTGGGTATGGCTCATTACCAGCCATTTAAAAGAGACATTTATGGGGAGGGTATAACTCAAGTGGTAGAGCACATGCTTAGCATGCACAAGGTTCTGAGTTCAATCCCCAGTACCTCCTCTAAAAATAAATAAATGAATAAGCCTAGTTACCTCCCCCCTCAAAAAAAAAAAAAAAAAACAAAGAAAGAAAGAAAGAAAAGAGACTTTTTCCCCCTAGATTTTGAATATTATTAGGTTAAATAATTAAATTTAGAAAAAACCTTGTGGGTCCTGTAGTTGAAAATGTTACTGGAAATTTGCCTTGAACTTTAGAGGGTGTTTTTCATTCTTCTGTTGTTCATCTTTTGAATTTCTACTAATTCTTCCAGGCTAAATTAGTTGGGGGTAGGTGGTAGGAGGTAATTACTAGGTGACAAAATACCCCCAAACATTTAGAGCTTATTGCACTAAAGGTTTATTCTCACTCACATCACAGGCCAGTGGCAGTCTGGTGGAATTTTATCCCATGTGGCTGAGATTTTTGAGGTCACCAGGAAAAATTGGTTACGTGCTTGGTACCTAGGTCCATTTACACATCTTTAGAAGGATTCAGTCAACCACAGCCATTGAATGTCCTTTCTTATTATTCAGTCATAAGAAAAACTAACAGGAAATGATATTATTCAGGACAAATATTTCTTCTCAGATTTTCACATCCATAAAACCAGCCATCCAGTGCAATGGGACAATGTCCTCACTGGTGATATTGACCAAGATGGCCTTAAGATTCCCCTCAACTTGACTTAACTTGGCATAGATTTCTCCCTGACTCCAGACTCCTGACCTTCCTTTTCTTAGAGCACTTACATTAGAAAAACTTGTAGTTGTAAATTCTTTCTCTCCCACTTTGAGATGTAAATCTACAACTCAGGACTGCCTTTCTCAAGGACCTGGGCACCATGCCTCTGAAATGAAACCATCAAAAAAAATGGTGCCTTACCTCTCAGTCTCTTACTAAGAGTCTATGGGAGGGTTGGAGCCTAACTTCCATAAGTACCAAATGGCAAGCATAGATGGCCAAATCTTATTGACCAGCCTCACCCCTGATGTCCTTCAGCACTTTCCCACTGGCTCACCCCAGCACTTAGAAACTCTCCTGCCTTTTGTTCCAGGGGGGTTGAATTCAACCTCTCACCCGTATTGCATTAGTCTTGAGTAGAGTCTTCCTTGCCTGTTTTAACTCCTTCCTGTGCAATTTTTCATTGCCAAGAGTAGCCAGTGTATATAATTCAGTAATGATTTTCAGATAAAACTGCTTTTTAATCACTAATTATCCTGTAAATTTTGTTCTTATGGTGGGTGGCTGTTTAGTATTTTGAGTCTATTTTATTTCTTTTTCCATGAATTTTGAAATCTAAAATCACAGAAAATTTTTTTTAAAACAACAGGGTGTTTCTTTGAGAACATTAACTACCATCTATATCAAGTATCTTGAAAATGTTAATTTTCCTTCTCCCAGTCTTACAACTCAGTCCTAAAGAGCTTTTCAAGATGCAGACAAAACTTTAATTAAAAAATTATTCAAATTAAGGTGGTATTTATAATAACTAAATTATGGTACACCTAACTCACAGGAAAATACTAACGCTATGATAAATAATAAGACAGGAATCAAATAGACTGATCAGTCCTGGAGTGTCAACGTGGCTGCCTGGCTTGTTAGAGGCGGTTTTTTTCCCTTTATATTTTTCTGTATTTTAAAATTAAAAAAATTACTTTATCAAAAAATAAGTATTACTTTAAAATGTCATCATAAAACAGTTTTATCTACTCTCTTGAACTTCTAAAAGGAAAACAACCAAGAACTTTGCTTTTCCGGTTCACAGATTAAGGAAAAAAGAACAATACATTGTAATTAGAAGGTTTTAAAAATTTTCTCTTAGAATAAATGCTTTTTTGATTTCATATTTGACATTTTTTCTCCATTAATAGTCACAAACCAGTACTGATGGTAATTATCTTCAAAATTTATATTATAGGATTTTGAGAATCATGATAGCTTTTTTATGTAAGAAATTACTGTTTTTTGTATGATGAGTTAGATTCCACTTTGTAGGGAAACTACTTTTTTAATGACTCCAAAATGAACGATGTTTATCATTCTGAACATTTTTTTTGTTTTGTTTTATTTGGCTTTCATGGCACGGTACTTTGTAAGCTAGAGCACCACCTTCCTAAGGTGCTGAGGCTTGTCGTAGTATGGTTGAGTATAACTTCTGACTACACATAGAGCAGGCTGTGATCTTTCTCCATTATCTCAGAAGGTTTATGCCCTTGACTTCCTCAAAGGCGTCTGAGATCACACATTTCCTAATAGCCAAGGCTTACTGATCCCTTTGTCTCTCGGTCTCCTTCAGTGAGACAAGGTTGTAGACGGGCAGATTAGTTTGCTCCAGACATAAAAAGGTTTGTCCTTCCACCTGGAATTGGGCCCTTCTCACTTGCAAGACTGTGGCTTGTGAAAGAGAGTGAACTAACCAAAACAAATAGGGTACTTAATCTTCATTTGTCAAAGCTGTGGCTGCTCTGCTTCTTCGATTTACATAATGAAAAGTTAAATAAATTTCTGCAAGATTCAATTTCTACAAGTTTTCTATTTCTAGGTTGTGCAAATAAGTTTTTATAACCTAGTTGAGAAGAATGATGAATAAGAAAAACAATTCAATGTTTATTTGACTCTGCTGTGGGATAACATTATTTGCTTTATTTATGTATTATTTTTCTTCCAATTTATCTATAGTAATTAATGAAATATTATAAGATGGCCATGTGTAATTTTGTAATAATAATGAAAACTTAGGAGATAGAATGTCTAGATTCACTTGTTTCTTAAGAACTTTTCTTAAAAACACATATAAAGTTAATTCATACCTTAAACAAGTAAAAACTAAATTCTGTTCATTAGTAAACGTATGCAGTTACCAGATTTGTATTTGATTAAAAACTATGATCTTTCTATACACCTGCCTTATTCAGTTTCACTGACAATTCCCAAAGGTAGTCCTAGAAATTTCAAGCTTTTGAATTTGAAACTACTATGTGCTGTTTCCTATTTGATTGCTAATACGAATTTTTTTGCTGATTTCTTTGATTTTGTCTTAGGTAACCTTACTGAGGTAGCTGGGGTTATAAAATAATCACTTAGAGAAATTATTTACATTAGATTTCAATGTTTAAAACCAATGACCATTTGCTGATTGCTTAGTAGATGCACATTACTATACTTATCTCTAGGAATCAGGAGACTGTGATGCTTGGTGGGCACCACAGAAATAGAATTCATGGTCCTTTATGTTTGAGAAATATAGTTTCTTCTCAAAAGGACTATTTCTCCCTAATAAACTGCGACAGTATCTAAAGGGGCAACTCAGTTTAGCAGGAAGAAAGCAGGGAAGGAAATATTTTTTTTTCTAAAATAGTACATATTCTGCTTTATTACTTGTATCACTTAGGATCCTGGCAGGAAACACATGGCACACTCCACTCTAGTAATTAGGCTCGTTTAATGAACAGACTGTTAGTAACGTGTGGGCAGAATTAAGGTAAATCAACAAGGTTAACAACTGCAGGGGATCCAAAGGGGAAGGAGTGGTTACCAGAATCCCTAGAGAGCTGCGGGCTTAGATAGAGAAATGCAGCCACTGCTAACATGCTCTTGGCAGAGAGGGAGCCAGGGGTACAAATACCCCCATCTCTCTTTCCTTCCACTCTCTGATCGGCTACCGGTGCTTCTCATTGGCCAAGTCCAAGCCTAATCCAGGAGGCAAAGCATAGAGGTCTGCCACCTGGGCACAGAGCATGGTGGAGAAGGATGAAGAACACATCTGTCGGGGAGGAGATAGCAAATGGAGGAGATTCAGCACCACACTGAGGGCTGAACCATAAATTTTAAGACAGTACAAAGGTAGCATGGTTCTTTAGTGTTTCCATGAGGTAAATAAAGTGAACTTGACAGGATTACATATTTGAAATGCACATGGCTTAATATTAAGTTGCCAAAACAATTTTGGAACTGCAGTTGAACCTTGAACAATGCTGGGGTTAGGGGCATTCACCCTCTCTCCAGTCAAAATCTGCCATAATTTATAGTCAGCCCTCTGTATCTTCAGTTCCTCATCCTTGTATCCAACCAACTGTGGATAATGCAGCATTATAGTATTTACTATTAAAAAATATCTACGTGGACCTGCACAGTTCAAACCCCTGTTGTTTAAGGGTCAACTGTATTTTAGAATAATGTCCTAAAGACAACTAAATTGTAATTTACACACCCAATAGAATGGTACAGGATTCATTAATCATCCTCAGTCTTCATGAGTCACTCTGATTTTTAAGTGAAGACCATAGCATTTTGGGGGTAAACGCATACCAAGCTCCTCAGATTCAGGGGATCCAGGGCTAGGTAAACTGGGTTATACTAACACTAGCTAAGATGAAGTGTTGTAAGTCTGTGTTTCATAGCACTCTCCTGTACCATTCCC
This sequence comes from Camelus bactrianus, assembly GCF_048773025.1. Taxonomy (NCBI): domain Eukaryota; kingdom Metazoa; phylum Chordata; class Mammalia; order Artiodactyla; family Camelidae; genus Camelus; species Camelus bactrianus. The sequence goes on along the minus strand of NC_133546.1, from coordinate 50,892,134 downwards.
AAGGTCAATAGCTTTGTTTGCCGTGACTTAATCACTATGCAATGTTGTGCAGAATATTCATTTTTGTTTGGTTCATGAATAGATAGTGTCAGTCCTGAGTTGTACTTGGCAAAAAGTGATAGGACAAAGGGACAAATCTTAGATTATAGAAATGAGTTGGTGCTATGCTCAAGAGAATTAGACTAATATAGTTACTTTTAAAATGTTTCTTTAATTATTGAATACATTCCTTCTGCAAGTAATTTAATTTTAGAACTTCAAATTAAGCATTACTTAGGAACCATTAATTTATAGCAGCAAATGGATGTTTGACTTAACTTTTATATTTTCAATATGAATAATAAGTAATAGTTTGATTACTAAAATATTCATAAAATAAAGTATTATCCAAGCAACACTTAAAGCAATATTCAGGAGAAAATAACTATCAATTTTTGAATTTCCCTGCTATTTTTCTGAACAGGTTGATTTATCTCTATGGAAGAACATTGCACACACAATTGATATTCCATGGAATTGCATATGCATGTTATATATTGAAATATAAAACTTCTCTTTTTGTCTATGACTCTAGTAGTATAAAAACAGTTCAAAAATGCTTTTTAAAAGTATCAAAAACATAATTTTGTGTCTCTAGAGTTAATGGTAATTTTGTTTTATTTTTGCCTTGAATCCAAAAGGAAACAGTTATAAATCTTTCCTAAAAGATTCTATTTAGTTTCTCTTTGCTTTCCTTTGAGCACAAACAATTTTTTTTCCTCTGAAGTCAATTTTGAACATTGTATTTTTATACCTTCTTTTAATCATAAATAGTTGGGGGGGAGGGTACAGCTCAAGCAGTAGAGTATGTGCTTAGCATGCAGGAGGTCTTGGGTTCAATCCTCAGTACCTCTTCTTAAAAATAAATAAACCTAATTACCTCCCCCCAGCCCCACCAAAATAAAATAATTAAATAATACAATGGTAAATAAATAAAACATTTTAAAAATCATAAATAGTCAAACTTATGGTAAACTTAAAAACAGTCACTCTTTTTTTGCATTTAAATCACTTATGTTTTACTTTTTAATGATGCATTGGTGAATTGTATTTCTTTTGCATTTGTAATTAGAAGACAGAACAGATGTGATGGCTTCATTTAAAGTGATATGTCCCTTAAAATAACCTACACTACCAAGTAATTGTTTCCTCCAACAAGGGAGTCTAAAAACAGTCACTCTTATGTGAGGTAATTTCTTGTTAAACAGTGAGCGCTCTTGTCTGACTACAGCCATATAAACGGAGCTTCCATAGCCCTATTGACAGAAGTACCTTCTGCTGTTGCCTGACATGGCATTCCATATCCCACTTCCCCTCTCCTGGCTACGTTATGAAATTCAAACCCATTATATTATTTAATACGCCCTTTTCAAACTATTAAAATCAATAGAATAAAATGTGGTAATATAAACCATGTGAAAAAAATGATCAAGTCACCCTAACATTCCTATGTCCCTTTCAAAATCCAGTTTAATCCTTTAAACAGCCTCCATGCAATCATCTGTGTCTTCTTTATACCCAGCCCAATCCCTGTTCATTCATGTGTTGTGGACACATTCATTGCGAACCCACTGCCTACCAAAAACCGAACAAAGCCCTGGGAGTCAAAGATAAATTACATGCAGTTCTGCCCTCAGAGTATCATGGTTGAGTTAGATGTGTCAACAGATAATTACAAGAGCCTCTCTTCAGAACCGAACCAGAGCATGAACAAGAAACAGAGAGGTAAAATAAACAATGTGGAGTGGTAAAGTAAGAGGTCAATTCTATCTGCGGAATCTAGGAAAAAGTACTCCAAAGAACTTGAAATGGATCTTTGAAGGATGAACAGGAGTTTTCTAAGCGCAAAGTGGGTATGCAATGCATTTCAGGCAGAGAAACCAAACTCCTGTGTAAAATGTAGAGAAGTTGGACATGTCTGAGGAACGACAGAGTTTAACTTGGCTAGAGGATGTACCGTGAGATGGGGAACAATGGGAGACTGAGCCTGAAGGTGTCATATGTGCCAGTTTATGAGGTATGGGGGTCAGGGCAGGAGATTATTCTCTAAGATTACCTTTACTCCTACCTCTTCCTCCACCATTGCATCTCCCCAAAATTCCCTTTAAAACTGCATCTCAGAAAATGTGGGGAAAGCAATATAATTCACACTAAAGAATTAACAGACATTGCCTTAACTCTTCTATAGGTATCTGATAAATCTTAGAGTTTCAGAAGGTCAACGGGTTAGAGGAGGGATCTTTGAGTAGGACTATTTCTTCGTAAATCATACTATTCAGTCGACTTTTCTCAGATGTTTAACTTATAAAATGGAGATTATAAAACACTTCTCACCAGGCTATTGTAAGGATCAAATGAGAATATATGTGAAAGTCTTTAGTAACTGACAAAGTGCTATCTACTAATAGTATTTTATTTAAGTGGTCCTGGATCCCAACCTTCTCCTTCTTGCCATAAAAATTAATTTTTCCTTTCTGTAATTGAGCACTTTTCCGTTCTTTTCCTTCTTTTTCCTTCCTTCCTTCCTTCCTTTCTTTCTTTCTTCCTTCCTTCCTACCTTTCTTTCTTTCTTTCTTTCCTTCCTTCTTTCTTTCCTTCTTTCCTTCCTTCCTTCCTTTTTTCTTTTTTTTTGGAAAGGAAATTGCCATGGGCTCTCTGCAAACAGACTCTGCTATGGAAAGTTGAGCATACTGGGAGACAGTGGTTTATAGGAAAAGCTCTCTGAATATATTCCTGTAAGAGAGTGAGTAAGGCTCTTCAGAATTGTTTCCAGTTGAGGAAATAGGCCAAGCCTTGGTCCCGCCTCAGTGAGTCCATGGCTGAGAGCCTCCTCTGGGTTAGGCATTTCCAGCAGGGGCATTCCAAGTGAGCGGGCAGCTCTGCAAGGTCAGTAACAGCCCCAGCAGCTGGGACATGTGTGCCTATGATCTGAAGAGGAAATCTGGTCAGAACACCACAGCACCTTCCTTCTTTCTCTTTCTCCACCTGATTCCAGTGTAAAGTCTGAGGTGTGAGCTGCCCTTGCCTGTGAAAATACAGGGCTCCCCACCGGAGGAGGTTCAGGGTATCCCCCACTGGAAAATCAGGGAGACCGTAATCTTGAGGGTCCTTTGTGTTATACATTCAGGGGTTCCCAGAGAGATTTTCAATGTCAAATTGTCTCCTCATTACACACTTCTAATCTTTGTTTTATTTACCTGAGTCCCCAAATGCTAATTTTGATTCTGGAAAAGTTTTTCTTTCTGTTTTTTTTTTCACCTTTATGTATCCTCATTGTCATATACCTAACGATGACTTAAATGTATGTACTATTTTTTACATGATAAAAGCAGCTTTTAAGGCAATAAGCATAGTATAATGCAAAATTTAAAAAGAAATTTATATGTATAGCTAGAAAGTTATCCACTGAAATAGCAATAATTATTCCTGTATTGTAAAATTACTAGTGATTCAAAATTTGTTTTCTTTTTAGTAAAGTTTTATACTTCTTATTTTCTTTGATAAACTTTTTTATAATCATAAATAAGCAAGAATCATTTTTTTGAAAAATTATATAGTACCTTACAGTATACAAAATGCTTTCACATATATTATTACATGTAATACTTACATCTAACTTCCTGCCATGTAAGATGATGAAGGTCTTACAGGGATTATTTCACAGATGTGAAAACTGATTATTCATAAAAGTTCCCATCCAAGTTCACACCACTATTATGTTGTTAGGATCTGTGCTATAACAAGTCTTACAAGTCGAAAAGAAGTACTTTTTTCCAGAAGGATTGTGTCCTTCTTCCCTCCAACTTTCACACCTCAAAGTAATGACCAGACTTATGATTTTTAAAATTAACTACATTTTAATAGATGTACAGTTCTCTTGGTTTGTTTCACATGGATCATAACTATCTTCTCCCTACTTAAAAAATTGAAAAGAAAAAGAACTATGATTACAGCACTCAGTAGAAAACTATTCAGGCAAGGCTAGTCATTAAATTTAACTGACTCTTTTTTCCAAGTAAGTTGCACAGATTTAAGCCTTCAGGGAAGCATGAAGTTAAGTTTTTCCAAGAACTGTAAGGTATATTTCATACCTCACCTATTAGAATATTTTGAATATTACATCTTGCCCATAATGTAGCAATATTAAAAACTTAAGAATCTCTACTTCTTAACATTTCCTATATAAATTTTATATTGCCTCAGTGTCTTATACTTGTAATTTTATATTAAAGTGATGTTTTATACTAAAGTAGTTATATATATGAGACTCTAACAATATATGAAAAATTTGGTTCATCAGTTTGGTTGGTTTTCCTTTAAGGACTGTGCTTGAGGAAATATTTCTTAATGAAAGTCAAGGTAGTTCATCCAGAGCAATAGAAAAATAATAGGATTTTTATAAAATAATTTGAGGGTATAGTTTATAATATACCCAGTGATTGTTTTACTGTGAGTTCGGGCATTGGTGATAATGTAGTAGCACGATGAACATAAAAGAACTAGATCTTTCTTTACCTTTGTACATAGGTGGGCATGAACAATTCTCTGTGGTCCTAAATAGAAAAATATCTACTTTGTACTAAATATAATTAGGACCTTCAGGACCAGACCACGAGTTCTCTGGGCATTTTGAGGCTTTTAGAGAAGATGCTGGTCAGAGAGTTTTTAGCAGTTTTATAGTAGCAAGAGTCTCTGAGTGATAGGAGAATGTAAGCAGAGTCTTTAAGGAGACATAGCACTGAAATATGTGGAATGTCAGGAAAATAATTCTAGGTGAGGGAAGAACGTGACCAAAGACACAAATGTGGAATTGAACTCTGGCTTCTTTAGTTGGCAAGGATGCTGGTCTAATTAAGTGAAGGCAGTTCAAGTTTGGAAGTAAGATTAGATAAATGAGATGAGACCTAATCAGAGAGAACTTGAACACCAAACAGAAGAGATGAAATTTAAATGTGATGAAATATTAAAAAGTGCTTGAGCAGACAAGTGTGATGATTGGTAACATCTGTGCAACAGAATTAGTCCAGGAGTAAAACCAGCTACATTTTGGTAACATAAAATTGAAATTAGAGGGTTAGGATTAGGCTGGTGGTGTCAAAAATTAAGAAGGGATGTGTATGAGATTATAAAAATTGAATAATTTTTTTTTTTTACTTACCCGACATAGGGTATGAGTCTCCATAAATAATATACTTTTTAAATTTACTTTGAACTGCTTCTTTTTTAACTTCTATAAAACGCAAAGAGTTTAGACCCAGAAGGACTGGAACTTTAACGGTTCCAATACGTTGTAATGATGAGGACACTGAGTCTTTAGAAAAGGGAGCTGGTTTGTCCAGGGCTCTGCAGGTCAGTGCCAAGACCCTGGATTTGGTGTCAGAAGGCCTGGGCTCAACCTTCAGCTTTTCTGCCCACTGGCTTCCTCTTCTGCAACAAGCCTATGTGAGACCTAACATGACCAATGTGAAAATTAAGCTGCTTTGCACAGGTACTATATAGCTGAAAGATACGATGGTGAGCCACAGGCAGGTGGAACTAGAATTCAGGTCTTCTGCCATTTTGGTAAGAGCATGAATCCTTTCTGCCTGCACTGCCTTTTGCTCATAAACGCCCAAAGTTTGTTCTCTGAAATCTAACGCATGCTGTGACACATTCTTCATGGGGAAGAGATCTCAGAAAAACCATCCCTTCAGACTCAGCGTTCTGACAGGCCTCAGTCACAAATATTGGAAATATTTTCAAAGGTTCAGTTATCTATTTTGCTCTGAGATAAAAGTTTTGATGGTTTCTATGGCTCACTCTACCAAATCTGACCTGTTATCATGTTAAGTTTATTGGGAGCAATATTTTATTGTACCAAAATTATAACCTCTGTATCATTTCAATGGCTCTAGAGAGCTCCTTTTTATATCCTCTCCAGAATAACAAATATATACTAAATAGAAAGAAGCTAAGAGATAGGAAACTTTGAGGCTTTGAAATGGCATGGTTATTGTCATAAAGCAGTATGTTCCAGGTGGGAAATAATGGTGACAATCACGTGCATCTAGTTTGATCACAGAAATGACTGCTATCTTGGCTGGAGATACCAAAAATTGGTCCCATAGCCTAAGGGAAAATGGAGAAGGCACATGACTCCAGTCATAGGTTTTATAAAAATGCTGTGGAAAGGTATGATTCAGGCCATTATGCTTGATATCCTGTATGACAGAGGTGAGTGTTCTTATATCCTTTTTGGCTAAAGTTACATGCTTTATAACTGACACTTTCAGTTGCCATATTTTTATCATATTAACTAACTGTTACTTCTAGATATTTTATCTTTTTGTACTTACTGAAAATGAGATCTCTACTTTCTCTATACTTGTGTTGTATTTTTATAGTAAAAGTAATTTTTTTTTCGTATTTACTTTGTAACTAACCTCCTCACCTAATTCTCTTGCTATTACAAGATTTTAGAGCTGATTTTTCAGAAGATTTTTAAATGGACAAGCATAATGTCCTGTATTCTAATATATATATATAACTCATTATTTCATTTTCTTCCTTATAGAGTAACACTTCTCTTTTTATTGAAGAATAGTTGATGTACAATGTTGTGTTAGTTTCTGGTGTAGAGAAGTGATTCAGTTATACATACATATTCTTTTTTATATTTTTTTCATTATTGCAAGCTGTTGACTGTGGTTCCCTGTGCTATACAGGGGGGCCTTGTTGTTTATCTATTTTGCATATAGTAGTTTGTATCTGCTAATCCCAAACTGCCAACTTATCCTTCTACCCCCTTCCCCTTTGGTTATCATAAGTTTGTTTTCTATGTCTGTAAGTCTCTTTCTATTTTGTAAATTAGTTCATTTGTGTCATTTCTTTAGATTCCACATATAAGTGATAACATATGATATTTGTCTCTCTCTGACTTATTTCACTTAGTATGATAATCACTAGGTTCATCCATGTTGCTGCAAATGGCATTCTTTCTTTTTTTTTTTTTTTTTATGACTGAGTAGTATTTAGAAGGACACTTCTTATTTCATTCATGAAAGCTTGTAAAAAAAAAAACCCCAGTGATTGTGGTGGTGCCTGTAGGCATGCTACTTTTGTTCCTGACTTCAATGAGAATATTACCACTATTTTACAATTAAGTATGATGTTGGTTATTAGTTGATCATATATCTTTTTAAATAGCCTTCAATTCTATCAAATAACATTCTGGCAGCCATTAAGATGGTGATACAATTTTTCTTCTTTTACTAGTATTTCATTACTTTTGTCAAAATAATTATGTTAATTTTATTATATTAATAATTTCTCTTATGTTGAACCATCCTTCCTTTACTGGACTTGGACAAACTTGAACACCGTTTCTAGAACATCATTCTTTTCTGGCTTGTTTCCTACCTTTTCTCTCTCTCTCTCAGTCTCCTTTGCTGGTGTCTTCTCTCTAATCTCTTAATGTTCAAGTGCCACAAAAAAATCTTTGATTTATTGCTTTCTACCCTTGAAATTATTGAGTCGCAAGGCTCTGAAGATGATCTATATGCTGAAGACTTACAAATTTGAATCTCCGATTTAGGCCCTTTCTCAAGCTCCAAACATGATTATCCAGCTGCCTATTTGATGTCTCCTCTTGGATGTCTAAATTCTTCTTATGTACAATGTGTTCAGAACATTTCTTGATCTTCCTCCTTCAGACTTGCTCAGCTTATAACCTTCCCAGTTGCACTTGATGGCAGCTTAATCTTTCCAGGTGTTGAGGATAAAAACCATGGAGTCACTGTCACTTCCTCTCTCTTCAACACATCAGCAATTCCTGATGGCTATGTTTTCAAAGTATATCCAGACTCCACCCACTTCTTACCACCTCTCCAGGTACCACACTGGCCTAAGCTACTCGCTTGCCCGGAATAAACAATAATCTCCTGTTTTCCCTGATCCCACCCTTTCCCTCTACAGTCTTCTCTCAATACATCAGCCAGAGTGAGTCTTTTACAGTGTAGATCATCTGTGTTACTGTGCTGCTCAAAACCCCCAAGTGTCCCCATTTCACTCATGGTAAAAGCAAAGCCTTTACAAGGTAGCCCTAGAAAATCTGGCCCTGTTACATCTCTGACCCCCTTCTCCTACCCCTCCCACACCTCACTCTGCTCCCACCCCACTGGCCTCTGTTGTTCTTGGAACTTGTCAGGCATAATCTGTCTGTATCCTTTGCCTAGAAGGCTATTCCTTACAGTATCCACAAGGCTAACTCCCACTTCTTCATGCTTTTGTTCAAACACTCTCAACACAATGGAGATCTAATCCTGACCTTCTTATTTAAGATCGCAGCCCACCTCCTATTCTCATCACCCCGATCCTCTTAACCTACTCTGACTTTTCTTTTCCTATCTCATTTGTCACTAACTTACTGTGTAGTTTACTTGTTAATGACACTAGTTATTTATTGTCTTTATTACCCTGCTTTAATTCCCATGAAGCAAAGATCTTTATTTGTAGATATATCCCAAGTACTGAGAATTATGATTTGTATTATAGATGCTTAATAAACACTTGTTGAATGAATTAATGGATGCATTGAAACCCACTTAATTATGTCAGATAATTCCTTTGCTTCATTATAGAATATGATCTACTAACATTTCGCTTAGGATTTTTGCATTTATGCTAGTGATGTTGTTACTTTAATATTCTTTTTGGGTGATATATTACTCTGGTTCTGGCCAGGATTATTGATAGCTTTTTAAAAACAATCAACAAGTTTTCAAGATATTTGTATACTGGAAGAGTTAAAATAGAATAGGGAATGACCTGTGTTTTGAAGAAAGAATTCTGCCATGAAACTGAACTTGGCTTCTCTTTGGAAAACTTGTTCAATTTCTTTCATCTTTTTTCCTAGAAATTTTTTTTCATCAATAATTCTAATTTCAATATTAGTATAGTATTGGTTCATAATTTTAAAAAATCTCTGTTTCTGAAGTTAAATCTCCTCATTCCGTATGTTGTATGTTTGTGTTATTGTTTTTGATAAACTCACAGCTTATTTTCCCAGATGCACATTGGGTTTCTAAATTATAAAGAAGGTTATAACTCCTGGTTTCCTTTGAATATAATTCATTTCAGTGTCTGAATGTAGCATTTTCCCATTGCAACAATAGAAAGTAAGTTTGATGTGTAAAATGTTTTATATCATAAATGAAAAAAAGTCAGCTTTTATTGTTTTTTAGCATTGGGAGGGACTCTAGAAATTATCTTGGCCAGTGGCCTCAGCCTCACTTTTTTTGGTGTGTGTGAGGAAACCAAGATTCTAAGTAACTGATTTCCCCAATAACATACCTATTTGCTGCAGTTAACATAAAAAAGAAGGTATTTTCATTTGTTTGTAAAAGTCATAACTGTTTATTTTAAATTAAGCATTCATCAAATGTTATATAGATAAGATGATGAAGATGTGCAATGTAGCATTTTAACAGATGGTTCTTTTTGACATAGTGTTTTAGAAAAGTAACATGATGACATTCTGCATTTATTTGCTAGAGCAGACAGACATTTTGCAAGATGTTATTTAAAAAGACTGAAGAACTGGGGCTGGGAATTCTGACCTCAGCCAAAGCTTCCTAGCCTAACTCCTCAAGTCAGTATTCTTTACCACTGGTGGGGACATTAAACAATGTCTGGAGACATTTTTGGTTGTTACAACTGGGTGCCGGGAGATGGTGTTCACTACAGGTATCTAGTGAGTAGAGGCCAGAGACACTGCTAAACATGGTACAGTGCACTGGACAGTCCACCATAATAAAGAATTATCTGGCCCCAAATATCAGTAATGCCAAGGCTGAGAAAACCTGACCTAAGGTGATGACTCGAATGCATTGTGCCAGTCCTGTATTTACAGGTGCTTGCCATCACTTCAATATGAGCACTACACTGTATTTTTTAGTGCAGCATTTCCTAAGGTGTGTTCTATGAAACATAAATCCTGTCAGAAATTCTGTGAGAAAAGGGTCAAATATGCTTGGGAAACAATATATATTATATTGCCCTCTTGACGTTCCACAGTGAAAACTAGCATATTAAGGCTCTGATACATCCTACAATAAAAATCCACTTAACTGTGCTTGACTCAGAATATTCTACCTTTATTATGCCATACAATATTTTGATAGAGCCTCTATAAACATCCCTGAGAAGAGGCTTCCAGAAATGCAGTCACTATGCTTTCCAGTTTTCAAAGCTCTTTCACATTTGATCTCACTGGGTCCTATCCATCATCACTATAAGATATAGTTCTGAAATAATCTCAACATTTCTCCCAAATAATTTTCCCATTATCCTTCAAACTTTATTTCCTAGGACTAGTCAGGATTTTATGTCAATTAAGATGAGTTTATTTTCCTTACTACAAAACAGACTATTCTTTTAGAAAATGTATAAAATGCAAAGAAGCAAAACAAAAAAGTTCCTGAAATTACTTAATTGTTAACCTCATTTTATATTTCTAGTTTTTTCTGCCAATTATTTTAAAATAAACTAACACTATAAATGTTTTTTATAAACTCAGATTTTTTTCAATGTCTTTAACATTCTAGCATTTTTACTTAATACTAGTATTACTATACTGTGATAATAGCAAAAAATGAATATTCAAGTATCAGTTGGATAACTGATGTGTATTTCATTACATAGCAATGTGATACTTTATTTAAAGAGTCTCCTATTAACGGAAAACTACTAGGTTTATTTATTTATTTATTTTGGTGTCTAATTTTCAGGGTACTCTAATGAACATCTTTGTACATATATCTTTACACATTCTTAATTATTTCTTTAGGAGCATTGCTAGAGGTGGAATTATTGTAGCAATAGGAGGGGAAAGGCATAGGGTTAAGAGTGTGGTGATAGTGGTGATGGATGTGTATTTTAAGGCTTCAGTGGTGAAAAGCTGCCTTTTAGAAAGGCTGTACAAGTTTACATTCTCAACAGTAGTATATTAGAGTGACATCAGGTCTTGTGTTTTATTTTATTATGATAAGAACACTTAACAAGAAATCTAGCCTATTAATAGGTTTTTAAGTGCACAGAACATTATTATATTCTATTATTCTATGGCTTGGATTTGTCTCTTTCTTTTCATTCCCCTGCTCTTAGCCTTCCTTTTTGGCTTCCTGGTTGTTATATTGCTTTGCCCACCTCCATTTCTTTGCTCTCATGGGCTCAGTTTAAATTCTTGTTTCTCTAAAAAGCTTCTTATGTCAATTAGCACCAAATTCCACACCTCACAGTTTGATGTGATCTTATGTTGTGTTTAATTGCATCAGACATGCATGCCTTAGCTATTTGACCAGCTTTTAGCATTAGCAGAGCCCAGACCTGAACACTCAGTATGTCTCAGTCTCTGGGCTAGGCCCTGAGGGTGCGGGAATAGGGCAGACAGAGCCATTACTCTTGAGCTGCACACAGTTTATAGAGAAAATAGAGAAAAAGCAGACTATGAAAAAATACTATGACAGTAATAAATAGGATATTATAGGGAGTACAGACTGGGATTTGATGCCAGGGAAGGCTTCCTGGAGGAGAGGTCCTCAAAGGGGGTTTTGAAGGGTGAATATGAGTTCTAAGCAAAGGTAAGTGTGTGAAGACATAGGAAAGCCTGTGTGTTGTGAGCATATGTAAACATTTGTGTGTGTATCATGTCAGGAAAGATGGGAAAGACCATGAAATGTACATGGAGAAGTAGCAAGAAATGAATCTGAAGGGATTAGGATAAAGAGGACAAACCCTGAAGGGCTGTATGGGTGCTGATAAGACATTTCGGCTTCATCCTGGTGATACTAGGAGTGTGGAGGGTGGATTGACTGAAGTAAGGATGCTGGGAAGCCACGTTTTAGTTCTCTGCAAGTTCATGGTACCAAGCAAGGGACTGGTACCAAACCTCCTGTGTGTGTGTGTGTCTGTGTATGTTTCTGATTTGTTAAGATTCCTAGAACTGTCATTTAATTTTCTTGGTCCCTAGCATCCTAATTAATAAGATTTCTATGTTCACAGTTATATTTCTCATACAGGACCTAAAATAATGGGAATGGAGCCTATTATTTAGTGAAAATGTGTCTGAGTGGTAGGGAAGCTATAGTTTTCCCTCTCCTGTGTGGCCTGAGTACATTTATGATGCGTGTATGTCCTGCTACTTCTACCCCACGCTCATTTAATGAGGTTGTGATATGTAGGGTTGGTTTATTGAATCATTTGAGTTGCCTCAGGAGACTTTTTACTTGATTATGCATGGGAGAGAGATAAATACAGTTAGATAGACAAGAAAGACCTCTCTCAGAGAAATCATATTTTTGTCAGGAAATGAAAATCATTTTTATTCTACTGAGAGAAAAGGAAGTTTTGTTTATGATATGATTTAATATTTAGAAATTTAATTATAGCTTTTAATATAACGCTTTGGATTCTGAAAACATAATAGTAATAACAATAGACACCACTGAATTCTCTTTCTTGCATAGGGATTTCTACTCAATTTAAGAACTCATTGTTTAACAGCAAGGCTGAAAATCACATTTATTTGCTACTTTGCCCATTATTTCAACCAGATAAAAGAACCTACTATTTCATAGAGACAGCTTATATTTTGTGTAGAGTTAAGATGCTGATAGTAACTTTTCACACTTTGCAGACTAGCTTTACTTAGAATAATTTGCTACACTGACAAAGAGTACTCAGTAACTGGAATCACTGAGGGTAAGAAAGTTCTTTACATTCAAATTGTTGTATTATAATTATAAGCAAATTGTATTATCTTTCTTCAAAGAACCTCATTAAAAGTTTTCAGCTGTCTTGTCATCCCCATGAGGTATTTGCTTCTCACTTTATGGATGGAGAAACTGAGGGTAAATGATTTGCTCAGAGTCAAAGGAAATGGTTATGTGAGACCTGGTATTGAGAAAAGACATTATTTCTTAGAAAATCTTCTAGGGCTTGATGCAGACCACTGATCCAGACCTACCCCACCTTCCTGCAGAACATTGCCTTTGGCCCACATGCACTGTCAGGCATTTTCCTTTGAATTTAGGTGAATTTCAAAGGCTCTCTTCTTTGATCAATTTCAAGACTCCTTCAAGCAACTGATAGCCCCATAAAATCTAAATGATAGGGCATTCAGTGTGTTTGGGGAAAAGATTGTGAAGCATTTCCCATTTGTCATATAAATATTTGAGAAGGCAGATATCACCTCAAGGTTAGTTATATGTATTTATATACTTGTAAACCAAGGATTGATATCTGATGTGTGTATCAAAAAGGAAGGAAACATATAGTTATCTACTGACATTCAAGCATTCAAGACATACAATTATTTATGTTTTCCTAAAGAACTAAGATGGTTCATTTGCATAAATATGCTTTCTGCCTATAAATAGGCACATCAATATATTGTTAAATTTTAATAGAAGATAATTTCCATTTTATCAATTTATTTTGGAATTTGTAGCTTTTTATTTACCTTGTATTATTTGCCAGCCCCAAGGATTCGTGCAGAAAAATGGTTCTTTTTTCTGGATATTTTGGAAATATTGTATATGGAGAAAAAATGGAGAAAAATGAACCATTTAATGCTTCAGTTGCATTAATAATCATTATCAGCAGAGTCTAACCTAGCAACTCTGGCAGTAACAGTCTACAGCAAGAATGTATGTCGTGGATGAAATGTGCGAGTCTACCTCTCACACCCCTTAATGATCCTTGCATGACTAATACACAGTGACATTTAAGGAGCGCTCATCTAAAACTGTTCATATTCATTTTGAAAATACTCATCTGTGGCATATTCACCAGCAAGAAATGCAGCTGAAAAATCATTAACCCCTTCTTCATTGGCATTATAGGATTTGGTTTTCTGATCACACTCTACTAACATGATCAATGCAGTACTATGGAGTAGATTACGGTGTTTAGAACATCATCAAAGACATTATTAGAGATGCAGTCTGTAAAATGATGAGAAGCTTTGGGGAAGCCTATAAAATATGGATCCCAGAGTATAAACCAATACAATGGGAAATAGCCTGAGGAGGTCATGTAGGAAAATGATTAGAATAATAAAGTGGTGAAGGTACTGAGATGAAAGGAGCACATCATCTAATTGAGTTGCTCTGTGATACAACATATCACAGAATGACTGAAGATGTCTAAAGTGTTTGTGTGAGTGAGTATGGCAGCCACGGTTCTCAATCATGAGCCTTCAGGTTGTTTTAAGATAGCATGTTTGGAAAGAAGTTGTGAAGGAAATTGTTCCATTTGACTTCATTGATTTTGCTAATAGTGATTCTCCTTTTAAAATGTCCAAGTCTTATGTATTAAGCAGAATTTGTCTTATCTTTCCTCCTCTCCCTCTCACATGCTCTCATTTTATATGTATAATATCTTTATCTACCTACCTGATTCTATTTTTAACTCTCCAGCCTGAACTCCAGGATTGCAGACAGAGGAGTAACGGGTGTTAGTACTCAAGGCACCTTGGTTGCCTTCACCCCTAGGTGACAAAATTTCCAGCATTTCTGTCAGACTTGACCAGCCTCCTTTTGATGGGAAGGAAGCTCATTACTTCTCAAAATAACCCACTAACTTTTTTCCCTTTGGTCAATTCATCGTTACAACATTTTTCTACATATTTAGTTTAATTCTGTGACTTCAGTCTCCTGGTTCTCAGTGGATTTAGAGACCTATTTCGAACACTATTTATGTCATGTACATCTCAGTTTTTGAATTGTAGGAACATTATTTTAGCATATTTTTGTCCTTCATTTGTTCTTGAGTTTCTTAATCACAGTGCCTTGCCCTTTAGGAAATCAGCAAGCATTTGCTGAGCAGATCAGTGAATATCCTTTCTCTATCTGATCATGATTGGTTCTACTGTTAGCTTCTGACCTCCAAGTGGGCGTGGATTGAACTGCATGTGCCTGTGACCTGTGCAAACTATACTCTGGACCAGAAACATTTCTGCATTCAGGTTCCCGGTGGCTTGCTCAGTCCCGTTTAGAGTGAGGTGGAATCTACAGAGGAAGTTTAAATGCCACCTGGCCAGGGATATCACTCCAGCCTCAGCTTCAGATGCTGCTAGAGTTTGGTATTTTACGCACACATATTCGTGACCATTTGATATGTTAAAGAAAGTTGGTAGAATGTTGAAAGGTGTTTTCATTCTTCATCATTTATTTCTGTGTTTATGTGTGTGTTTTAAAATTATGGATCTTCAAACATCCATTCTTTTATTCTCTTTTAAAATACACTATTTGTTAATCACTAGGCCCATACCAAAGTGTATGAAATAGTGGTCCGCATTTTTATTATTTTTTTCAGACATCGAGATGGTAAATAACCATGTATCTTTCTTGTAGAGTGTCATATTTAGGAAGCTCTCTGAAGCAGAATGGAATGATCAGCAACTGCACTCAAAAAAACAAGAGGACAGACAGGAGGACAGGGCACATGACAGAGACAAGCTGATTTACTAAAAATCTCTGTATACCTCTTTTTTATGATAAAAACAAAACAAAGACAGGTGGATGAGAATAAGTGAAAAAAAGAGAGAATCAGCACATGTGCTGAATGAGAAAATGTGGATGATTTAGTTGAAATCATAAGTAAAGTTTTGCAATTGAGGAGAGAAGACATGGAAACAGATCTAAAAGGAAATTAAAGTGCAATTGTTAAAATCAAGAACTTAGTGCCATGAATGGAGTTGGAGAGATGCAGCTGGGAGGGGGAAAAAGAGTGAGGAGGAAGTAAAATTAGTCACAGATGTGAGTACTTAGGGAATTCAATACTTGTTGATTTGCTGCTTGGAGTGATGGTGGCTCCACAGGTTGTGCAATCAGTGTGAGGGTTCAGGGTTACGGAGGAAGGAAGGAGAAGGAGGAAAGTCTCCCTCTGGAGCAGGGGCTCTCAGTCTTGGCTGCACACCGGGATGGCATGAGGAGTCACAAAAAGGACTGATACGTTGGACCGCTCCACCCCCAACCCCAGGGACTTTAATTTGTTTGGTGTATGCCTCGTGTGCTGCATTTCACATGCTTTCCAGCTGCTTCTGCTGTGCAGCCAAGATTGGAAACCACCACTTTAGATTTAGAGAAGTCTAATATAATACTTTAGGAAAACAACTGAAGAATATTAGAATTCACCTTGTCAGGGTCCAAAAGGTACTTGAGAGAGAAAAGTGAGGATGTACAGAGAAGGAAATAGAAGACTAGAATTAGAAGCCACTTGGACTTGGAACCTAGCATTTTCATAAAGAAAAGACAAGAAGAAGAAAGAGTGAAATAATTAAGGGAAGTAGAATGTGGAGCTGAGAGAATCATCATTCAGACTTAGGTAGGTTCATTTAGTTAGTCATGCAACAACTATTACCTGGTGCCTACTATTCATACCCCTGTCCCTGAGCTTGGTATTGCAGATACAGCAATAAACATTAAAGTCAGAGTTGCTAGTTTCATCCAGATAAAATTTTAGTGAAGGAAAGAGAGAGAGAGAGATTGGAGAACCCTTCTCCAGGGGGAGAGTCTGAGCCTAATCAAAGAACATTCTCCAGCCCCAGGTGGGATTTCACAATTGTGAAATGTTGACTACTTTGTCTCTTTTTCCCATTCTTTTGCTCTCCGAATGGGAGTGTTTATTGCACTGTTCCTGTTCCACTATTGTATTCAAGGAATATATGGAGAAGGTGATTAATTTTTAAAATTTTTTAGTGTTTTGGAGCCTATTACACATCACCAGGAGATGCTGGACATTGAGCTTGATACCGTGGCCAGATGCAATATTGGGTAGCTTCCACAGAGTGGCAGGTAGGTAGGGGGCTGCGGGAAAGATGGTGAGTGGGGTTTCTAGAGGGGCAGACTCTGGTAGCCATTAGTGCCGAATGCCAAATATTTCTAGTACTTCTCCTTTCTTGGTCACTCAGATTTCATGACTGATTGTTGCTGCAGCATTGCCTAACCTGTCTTGACTAATTTTAGAGGCTTTTGCAGAGACCGAGTTGAGAGGTAGTAGTGGTCATGAATAGCGTGATGGCAGAAAAAGTGGTGGAAGTATTCTAACTCAAGGTCTACAGGGAAGATGAGAGCATACAGGCACTGCTGCACTTGGATGTGGGGCAGGAAGGAAAGGAGGAATCAAGAGTGATGGGCTGTGTAGTGTTGCTGTTCATTGAGATCGGGAAAGTGAAGGAAGTGGATGAGGTGGAGAGAACAAACCAGTGTTTAGCTTTGTACATGTTAAGATTGAGATGTGTGTGAAATATCCAAGTAAAGATGTTAAATAGACAGCTGGATATATGAGCCTGGGGTTCTCAGTAATGATTCATGCTGGAGACCTCAGTTTCTAGGAGATAAACATAAATAGTATTTTCAATCAGAATGCATTAAGATCCCATAAGGCAAGGAGGAAAATTGAGCCAAGACTGAGCACAGAGGACCGCCAACACTGGTAGGTTTATTTTGGGGGAGAAGGAGCCTGACCAAGAGTGACCAGAGAGGTAGAAGACAGAGAGCGTGGAGTCCTGCACTCAGCGGAGGGATGGAGGTGTCAACTCGGATGACTGCTTCTGAGAGCTTCGGGAGAGAGAAGCGTTCACCAGAACAGTGGGGGCAGAAACCAGACTGAAGTGGGCTGAAGAGCGAAAGGGAGGTGAGAAAGTGGAGGCAGCACACGTAATGCCTCTTTTGAGGAATTTAGCTATGAGGGAGATAACAGAATATTTTGGGATTGAGAGAGTTTTGGTTTCTTTCTTTCTTCCTTTCTTCCTTCCTTCCTTCCTTCCTTTCTTTCTTTCTTTCTTTCTTTCTTTCTTTCTTTCTTTCTTTCTTTCTTTCTTTCTTTCTTTCTTTCCTTCTTTCTTTCTTTCTTTCCTTCTTTCTTTCCTTCTTTCTTTCCTTCTTTTCTTTTCTTTCTTTCTTAAGATACGTGATACTGCAGCCTATTCGTGTAAAGATAGAACTGCTTTCGCACAGAGGGGAATTTCTAACTTAGAATGGGGAGGAATTGTCTCAGGCAGTGATGTCCGTCAGTGAGAAGGTGAGAACCTGGGCACACAGGGAGGAATCAGGCTTGGACAGGAGGAGGGGAGAAGGAAAAATGGGTGCCAGTGCTGGGAATATAAAGCAGATCATTGACTTCCTTATTCTCCAGGAGTAATGAGGTGAGGCTTCTATACCAGAGTGAGGATGAAGTATGTATGAAATAGTTCTTGGTGAGTCTGAAGTAATACTACTTGAGAGAAACATAGTAGGATGGCCAGGCCATAGTGAGCATCTATCTAAGGTTTGCGATCATGAATTTAAAGTGAAACCAGTCAGCTGGGGTGAGTAATTTTTCTTTACGAATGTTCAGCTGCTTCACCATAGGCAGAGATAAGCCATCTTATCCATCAGTTTAATGGAGGGAGAAAGGAGTGAGGGAATTGAGAGTATTTGCAAGGCAGGGAATAAAATATTGGACATTGAGTATATGGGCTGGCTGGGAGGGCAGTGAATCCAGGAGGGGAATTATGGAAGGTGAAGTCAGTGGTGACACTGAAAACGGTGATAAGTGTGTGGTCCAGGGAAAATGGTGAGTCAGGAGTTAAAACAGTCAAGATCGTGAATGCGCAGGGGTTTGGCAGATGATGGCAACTCTAGCATGGGGCTAGAGTGATATATCCAGTTGGCAGGGGCTCAAAGGAGCAGAGATTTTTGTAAGGGAGAGGAAGAGATAGGTGAGGGAAAGTAGGAGTGGCCAGGATGGGAGCACAGGGGGAGAGAAACAGACAAAGAGCTTTTCCTCAAGAGGGTTTCAGCGCAGGTGGCATCCAAACAGACCTCTTGAAAACAAGAGATGAAGAAGTGTTCCCAGAAGAGGCTGTGGACGAGGGGGTTGGCTGATTCCAGGGGCAGCAGTGGGAGGGTTTGGGATGGGGACAGGGAAAACAGAGGAGGGAGATTGGATCAGTTTAGAGACTTTATGGGAAGAGAAAGTGCATCATGATGTAGAGTTGGGGAGAGAATTTAGTGGCCATGTCATCCGAGTAGATTATTTTCCTGTAGTAATCTGTTATATCTGTATTCTGGTTTCACGTTGGCCCTCATCATTATGTTTCTGACTCTAATTTGCCATCCATTTCTCTGCTGTTCCTCCAGTTTGCTATGGGAAAAGAGGGAGTTTGCCGTATTGTATTGGCATTTCTCACCCACACTAGATGTCACTGTTGCTTGCCTCCTCGTTTCAGTCCTTTCATAGCTTATTCAGTGTGACCATGAAGTGTGGCAGGACTGCAGGACTCCTCCCAGATCACCCTGTGCCTTAGCAGCGCGCGCACACATACACACACACACAAGATTTAATGAGGCTCTGGTGCTTATAAAACCACTGAGGTGTTAAATAGCTTAGGGTTAAACAGAGCTTCTTCTGTATGTATTCTACGAGGCTTATTATTTAGTTTGTTCCTGCATTTAGGAATTAAAAGACTAAGCGAGAACTCAGACTGGATTTCTTCACAGAAAACACATCAGCTTCCTCCTGTGAAAACATGGCATTTTATACCTGAACTCAAACTCAGTTAATGAGCTGCCTCCTCACCTTCTGTTGTGAGGAGCCGAAAGTCTGCCATGAAATTGCTCTTAGGTGCCTCCCATACCTCCACGTGTGGGGAGGAAATTTCCTGGCCTGAGCTTGGGTGTGGTATTACCACAGGAGGTTGTCTGCTCAGGGTCTGGTCGAGGGGCACAGCACCGGATGGCAGGTTTCTTAGTCCAAAGGGGAGCATGGAAGACCCTGTTGGCCAAGGAAAGTCCGGGCTGTTATTTGGGAAACTAGCAGAGGCTATCAGCACCCTAAGTCCCTTTTATTAGCCGAACCGGAAGTTGTTGGCAGCAGCAAAGCCATTTTTTTTTCTTTCTTTCTGGCAGAAGCCTACTCAAGAAATGAAGCTTTCAGAAAGAGGAGTGAGGGATACATGGGAGAGACCATTATCTTTTGGGATTTTAAAAGCAGACCAAACATTCACTCATTCCGTCTGTCAGGGAACCGATATTTACTGTGTATCTACCATGTGTCAAATATAGCATGAGGCCCTGGGGACACGCTACAAAGCTGAATTTGTTCTCGCTTGCATGGAGTTTAATTCTACTGGTACCTGGGAGACACAGAAAGAAGCATGCCAGATTTTTTCAGAAAGCAGTCCACGAGAAAATAAAATAAAGTGATGGGATTGAGAGTCCTTGGGTGATGGTGACATCTAGGATGAGACCAGACCGATAGGCTATAATGAGGAGATGATCTGGGGAACGAAGGTGGTTTGTGCTGTAGGAAAGCTGACACTGAGGTCCTATGTCAGGAAGTCCATAGCTTTTCCAAGGAAGGGGATGAAGGCTGGACCAGTCAGCACACAATAGGCGAAGGCAGAGTGGTTTCAGGTGAGGATAGAGAGGTGGAGGTTCAAGTACAGACCATGGAACACCTTGTGGGTCACTTACATGGGGTTTAGATTTGACTCTAAGTGTAGAGGTGGATGAATGAGTGTTTGGTGAGGAGCTGTGAGGTGATTCAGTGTCTGTTTTTAAAAGGTCATTTGGGGCATTGACTAGATAACTGGTGGGGTCCTGAGTTGAGAGGAGGATGATCAGTTAGGAGGCAAGGATGCTGGTGCAGGGGGAGACAGTGGTGGGTCAGGCCAGGTTGGTGGGGGTGAAGATTTGAGGTCAGTCCTTAAGCCATGGAGAGCTTTTAAGTTGGTTACTTAAAGTTTCAGGATACTTTTTTCATCAGTCACTTCTTGCTCTAAGGTGAGGAATGGGAGGAGAGGCGGACGGTGCAGTGATGGAGGAGAAAGGCATGAGGTGCTCATCTGGAAGAAGCAGGGGAGAATTCAGTGAGGTTTCTCCACTTGCTCCTTGTCTAAATCATCAGGGTGTTCATCCTTGAGCAAACTTCGTAATGCTGTTCTCAAGATAAAGTTAAGGTTTTATGTTTTGTTTTTTCTTTTATTAAATGTAACAGAGGCCAGAAAATGACAATGCCAGCAGCACCATGCCCACCAGGAGATTCCAGGTCCTGAGACTGAGGGAGATGACTGGGTCGTTTGATGAAATCCCTGAGAGACCAGGAGAGAAGGAGCTCTCTTGAGCTACATTAACAGTCCCAATAGAAATTCCAACAAATCTGTGTATGGGAATGCAGGAGAGACTGGTGGTGGTGGTGTGTGGCTGGACCCACATATGTAAGTGGGGATAAATGTATCATCATATATTGGACTTACTGACGTTTATGCCTCCATCATTTATAAACTCTTCTTATGAGTTAGCATGGTGCTCCTGGACTCTGGGGTTAATGCTAATGTTAGCCCTGTGAACACAATGTTATCAGTATGTGCATTGTGTAGAGGAGGAGGGTGTGATATAGAATGGTTAAAATCACATGGCTAGGAAGTGGCAAATTAGAATTGGAACCAGGATCCATGATCTTAATAATTATGCTATACTGCCTTCTGAAGTATTTTGCTAATTATGTAATGTATGTAAATGACTCTTATATAGAGTTGGATGTTTGTAAATTTTTCTGTGGTTATTCTTTATATATACATAAATATATTAAGCTAGAAGTATGTCAATAGCCAAGACCTGGAAATAACCGAAATGTCCATCGACACTGGATAAAGAAGCTGTGTTATATTTATACAATGGAATACTACTCAGCCATAAAAAAGAATAAAATAATGCCATTTGCAGCAACATAAATGGACCTGGAAATCATCATTCTAAGTGAAGTAAGCCAGAAAAAGAAAAAATACCATATGATATCGCTTATATGTAGAATCTTAAAAAAAAGAAGACACCAATGAACTTACCTACAAAACAGAAAGACTTACTGTCATAGTAAACAAACTTACGGTTACCAGGGGAAAGAGGGTGGGAAGTGATAAATTGGGAGTCTGAGATTTGCAGATATTAACTACTATATATAAAATAGATAAACAACAAGTTTCTACTGTATAGCACAGGAAACTATATTCAGCATCTTGTAGTAACCTATAATGAAAAAGAATATGAAAACAAATATATGTATATATATGTATGACTGAAACATTATGCTATACAGCAGAAATTGACACACTATAAACTGACTATACTTCAATCTAAAAAAAAAAGGAAAGAAAAAGAAGGAAAAAAAGAGAGCTAGAAGTATGTTTCTATTACTTTTAGTGACCAATCCTTTGTATACTCACTATATGATATATAATAACACAGCTGCAATATTAATCTTGAATAATTCTGACTAATCTGTCTCTAAACTGATATTTTTAACTAGTAATCCTTAGAATTAGGAGGCTTTTTATTATACAAGCAGACATGAAAGACTGGATATATTTTCACCAAGCATTCTTCTTCTTTTCATACATAGAACAAAACTTATTGGAGCAGTGCTGAACACACTTAACAATAAGTAAACCCTCCCTGTGTCAGTTAGGGTTCTCTGTTGTAAGCACTCAAAGCTGATTCTCCTTAACTTAAGCAAAGAGAAATTTGCTGGCAGGATATCTCACTTGTTTGCTGAGAAGCCTAGGGACCCTGTAAACTGGCAGGAACACAGGCAGGCAGGTTCAAGCAGGAGAAACCGAAGCCAAGATCATGATGCAGGAATTGCCTGGTAAGGACAACCCCCCTGAACTCTGCTTCTACCACACCTCCCCTGGCCACCATGCTGGATGTTGGATGCTGCTGCTGGCACTGGGTGATGCCTCTTGGAATGCATTTCTAAACCATCCCTGCTTCTTTCTGTCACTTGCTCCCAATTCAGAGTAGCAGGCAGGATCATCAGATTGACAAAGCCTGGGTCACCTGCTCTACCCATCTATGGCAGGAAGAGGTAGCCTCTGACCTGACCCACTGGGATTTTCAGAGAAGGGATGAAGCTTTGCCTTTCACCAGGTAGAAAGGGGTTTTGGATGCTGGACAGTTAAAGGAATGACATATGTCTATTAAACTATAAAACTAACATATTTTTAGGCATTAAGTGCTCACATTGAATTTTTTAGGTTTCTTGAAAAGGCAACAGAGTTCTGGAAAGAAACTACTTTCCTACATAGGATAGACTTCAATTATCTCAAAATAGCTACTGAGCTGGGAGGGGTCACTAACTCTACATTTGCATACAGATGATCTTGCCAGCCATTTGGTTTTGTGTTGAGAATTCCAATATGACATTCGGCAGTTACTGGAACAAAGACCGAGTCTGCATCTTCCTTCCATTTATTTCATTTATCTCTTATAGGCTTTGTGGGAACAGTTGTCTACAATCCAGGCCATCAGAAAGCCTTTTACTCGCTCCTTCTGGCGATGTCTAATTTTCAGTGTTCTTGGAGTAATCAGTTGGCATTTTTTTTTAATTGAGCTCATTTAAAAACAACTCCTCCCCCTAAAGGAATCTTATGTTTTTGAATTTTATTGTTTTGCTCAGAGATTAAGCATTTGTATCACCATAATCTGAAATGTACCCTGCCAACCTATTAGTACCACGATAAAATTGATGTGGCAAAGTTTTAATTCATGCAGTAATTTTAGTGTTTACCCACTAGCTCTAAAAACAAAGAGACCAGAGGACATGCAAAAGGCCATATGAGATTTTCAGTGGAGCACGTTTACTGTCATTATGCTGCCTTTTTATCCTCATGGATAGAAGGCTAGTCAAATTGGATCTATTAAAGATGAATTAAATGGCATTATTAAAAATATGGACAAAATAAAATTAACAGTGCTAAATATTATGAAAACAACAACTGTCAGCACAGGGCATTATAGGAACTGTAATAGAATTTTAAAAAATGCAAAGGCTACTTAAGTCAACCAAGCATTAATCTTGTCCTAACTGTATAGTCTAGATACAGTGATACAGTGAGACTGAATTAATTCACATATCATTTTTGCCCCACTCAATTGCAGAATCAATGAAACTTACATGGACCTAAGAAAAATAGATCCATACCAACCAAGTCTCCTCAGTCCTCCTTCTTTCAACTCATACATAACAACCCCAGATTCATTTTTGTAGTTTGTAAGTATGCTGTACAGAGAATCCAAAGAGTCAACCTCAAGTAGACCTTCTTTGAAAAAGGATCAAAGCATAGTACAAATTAGAGAAGAAAAATCCAGGATTACTGTATACAAAAAGTGAGTAAAATATTTGAGTGAAGAAATTCTTACCTGTGGCTGTTACAGAAAAAAAAATGTTTTCATTGGAAAGAAAGTAAAAAGAGTGTTAAAATAAATGTTTTACTCTTTCTACACACACTAATTAGTTACTAGTTCTTGGCATTATATTTACTCTCCTATTTGACTATTTCTCACCTGCCAGGCACTGTGCTAAACATTTTGTATACCTTACTCAGTAATCTCTCAGTAACCCCCTAAGATAAGTATTACTAAGTCCATTTTATAGTTAAGGAAACTGAGGCTTCAAGAAGGTAAACTTAAAAATAAGCAACTTAGTATTTGGACCCTGCCTTGGCATGTCTACTCTCTGGAATCCATGTGCACCACTGCCCTGGAGTATTCTCCCTCCTTTAATGCTCGTGGGGTGCTCAAAGCCATGCTAAGTCTTACTCTGTGCTACCTGAGGGCAGGAATAACATTCCAAATTTTTACACACCATGCTTGCCTGGGACAGTGCCTGAGAGGTTCTCAGAAAAGAGTTGAAATGATAAAGGTACTGATTTTTGCAGCCTTGCAATAAACTCCCAGTAATATTCACTAGTGTCTCGAGGTTCAGACGTTCATGATGTTAGATTTGGGGCTCAGTTTTGAAATTAGCCCGTTTAGGCAATGTCAGTAGGAAGAGGGTGCAGATTTTGGTGAGCTCTTAAAATCAGGACCAAGGAAAAAGGCCTGATGAGGTCACACTTGAGACATTTCCTTGTAGAAAAAAAAAAAGAGTATTCCATCAGAGGTGCTGTACTGTTTTCTAAAATGTTCAACAAAAAAAAATTGGATCCAGTAGGGTCCACACATAACCAAATTCCTTATCGTTGTTGAGAGGTAGCAGTGGAATGGAACAGAAGTGATGCATATTTCCCTAGTATGCCTCACCCTGGACCTGGATGCTGTGACTCTAGTCTTCTCTAGTCTACATCTAGTATTTCCACTTCAGTATAGAAATGAGTTACTTCATCTGTTTTAACTTGTGTAAAATCTTAAATACTTAGAATTGATCAAGAAAAACTCACACCCCCACGATCCAGCTCTCTCAACCTGTTTCCTTTTAAAAAAAAAATTCAGTTCACAGAAAAACATATTAATTTTTTCAACTACAGAATATTCTTAATGAGAACAGGATATTTTTATAGAGATATTATAAGTCTCTTTCTCATGAAGTTTGAGAAACAAGTATCTAGGACAAATAGATTATATTTGATATATTTCATTATGCACCTCGGCGATTAGGGAGTCCTGGTGGTGTTTCAGGGACTCTTTTATTGTGTTATACTTTCATACACCTCGGGATCATTTGAGGGCATTACATTACATCATACTACATGATCAAATTAAATGTTTGAAAGTCTTGAGGAGATGAGATAACCTCGCCAAGAAAGAAAGGGAAGGGATACATAAAACTCAGCACTTAGAGAGGATATCTGTATTCAGAGTTGACTGTGAACAGTCATAGTCACTGCTCTCCCGTTTCACACACTTCACCTGGCACAAGGTATCTGCATTACGTATCAATGGCATCAGCTGAAGTTTAATTTCAGTGGAGATAAAGCTGCAGGAGGAGCATTTTCTTGTTTACATCAAGATTGTTGGGTTTATTCTTTTATTGTAGCAGCAGACTAAATATTGTCTCTGATTGTGTGGGAGGACTGCTTTTGGTGATAATTAGGTTAAGGGGAGCATATATGTCATTTTACACGGGCTCACCTTGGTACCACTGGTCAAAAAACATTTAACACATGTTATGTGCTGTGCCTGTACGTGCAACAGTGCAGGAATATAATGATGAAAGCAACTTCATCACTTCCCTAGAGTAACACGTGAAATGAGGCTGTCAGAAAATTTCAGTTGAATAGGGAATTTGTTGATGATACAACTGAAAGTTCTGTCAGAACGGAGAGGTGGGACCTCTGTGCAAACTGAGGATTCAGAAAGTCTTCCTGGACATCTGAATTTTGAAGGAGCATGAAGGGGAAGTTTCTTATCAACAAAGGTGATTATTATGGTCACACAAATTTTACCTTATTCTGTATAAATAGGGATGGATATTTTATTTGTTTTACTTACCCATTCTTTGTTCACATTTCCAGTAAAACAACTATACCCAGACACAATTGACTTAGCCTCTTACCTACGGAAACGCAAACGACTTGTGACTCCTAGTTATGTTCAATTCTCAGAACTAGCATAAATATCTCTATGTTTCAAGGTGTAAGGCAGGGATAGGAAAAGAGAGATGTTCTTTATTTTTACTTTTTCCCCCAAACTGACTTTGAAAATACTAATCAAGGACATGGGGCAAAACGTATCTGTCCATTACCATTCAGTTTTTGTTTCTGTTTTTTTAGTTCAATTACTATAGGGCTTCCAGAGTATTCTTATTCTCTCAGCTTCGTCTTTATGCATTGTTTTCTGTACTATTCTTATCTCATCTGAGGGAAAGTAAAACTTTAAATCCATCAATCTATGTCTGAAAGTTGCTGAGACATGCTTATTAAATGGCCTAATTCTAGCAAGAAAAATAAATCCAGGTAACCCTGTATATGCTTCCCTTTTCTACTTCCATTATGTCCATGTGTGACTGAAGTCTTTTGTCAGTGGTTACATGTTTTAAAACCCATCCCTCTCACCAACCTTTTAAAATGTCTTTCTTCCTTTCTTCTCTTCTTTCCCCTCTCTCTTCCTTCCTTCCTTCTTACACTTTTATACACTTACTGTGTGTCAGACATGGTGCACGGTTTTGAGGATTTGATGGTAAATAAGCAGATGTGCCCCACCACATTAGACTTCCATATTGGTGGGGCAGGTGTTCAACTTAACAAGAAACAACAATGTGAAGTAAAGAGTATCGTAGGAAATACTTATCAGAAGAACATGGCCTAGTGTGGAATAGAGACTGATGGCAAAAGTCAGGGAAGAATTCCCCCAAAGAGGACAATATTAAATTCAGACATGAAGGGTGAATAAGACATTTAGACATTAGTCAGGCAATTTGCCAACTCGTAATCCTTTGGTGGGATTTAAGCACTGATCATCATTGATGACTTACATTACAATAAGAGATACAAGCAGAAATTACATGTCTTTTGACTGAAGAATACAACACAACCTATGATGTAGTCTTGGGGGTAAGAAATAAAGAACCCGGTTCTGATTAAGTCTCTAGATCCAATTACCAAGTTACAGCAAATATGGAAGCCAGAGAAACTTGTTACATGATACAACCAAGAGACAATCAGAATTATCCAGGATAATTAAATAAATTATCTAAATACATACATACATACATACAAAACAGAAACAGACTCATAGACAAAGAATACAAACTTGTGGTTGCCAAGGGGGCAGGGCCTGGGAAGGGACAGACTGGGATTTCAAAATGTAGAATAGATAAACAAGATTATACTGTATATACAGGGAAATATATACAAGATCTTATGGTAGCTCACAGTGAAAGAAAGTGTGACAATGAATATATGTGTGTTTGTGTATAACTGAAAAATTGTGCTCTACACTGGAATTTAACACAACATTGTAAAATGACTATAACTCAATAAAAAAAAATGTTAAAAAAAAATCAATTCTGAAAAAAAAAAAAAAAGAATTATCCAGGACATGGGGAACTCTACAGGGCATACAACCCATTTTCTTCAGCAAGTAAATAGCAAAGAATGGAAGAGGAATCTGAGATTAAAGGAGACCTCAGAGTTATATCACTTAATTACCATGTCATAAACTTGTTTGGATCTTGAGTCACATAAAGAAATTATAAGTAATTTTATGTATGCAGAATGTATGAGGCAGTTGGATGTTTGAAAACTTCTGGATAGTTGAAGGTTTTAATTTTTGAAAATGTGAAAATAGTAATGTAGTTATAAAAAGTCCTCATAATTTTAGAGATACATATTGGAAGATTTCACAGATTTTACAAATGAAATGATACGATGTCAAAATAATATACGAAAGGGTAAGTGGATAGAAGTATGGAATAAACAAGAAATTGGCATGAGTCAATACTTGAGGCTGAGAGATAGGAAATAGGGCGTTATTAAACTAGTTTATCTACTTTGTATGTTTAAAATTTTCCATGAAAGTTGAATACAGAAGTAAAAGGCTAAATAAAAAATTCCAAGGTTTAAAAATTAGCCTTGTGAAGAGGGAAAGTATTTCTGGTAGAGAAGACAGTGTGCATAGATGTCTATATAGAAGGGGCAGGGGAGAATGCTGTTTTCAAGGGACTGAAATCAAGTCCACATAGATGGACAGAGAGGAGCACAAGGAGCAAAGCAGGAGATATTCCATTATTGATTCGTAAAAGAAACCTTGAAAGCCACATTAAAATACTGGACTCTATCTTTAGGGCAATAATAAGACGTTGAAGGAAGGATCCTAAGCAGGATAAACTTGATTACTAGGAAAAGGTACAGCTTTGAAAACGAGTTTGGAGAAGCAGAGAGAGATACTGTGAGACAAGTTAGTAGGAGGTTGCACTAGTGCAGGCAAGAGATGGTGGGTGAGGGGAGAGCAGATGGAGTTGAGAGATGAAGATATTGGTGATGTAAATAGGAGGGAAGTGGCAGCAAAGAGATCTGCGGCGATTTCCTCGGTTTCAGGCTGGGTGGAGAGTGAAATCGGGAGAACCAGATGAAGAGCACACTTGGAGGAACATTTGAGGAGCTCTCTGGAAAGACTGAGTTTGAGGTACCTGTGGGTCTGTTGCTGAATTAGACATGAGGCACCCCCTCTTGGGGTCCTAGCTGAACCAAAGCCCCCCGCCCCGGCTCGGATAGGGAATTCTTTCCCGTTCAGCTTTGCGCTGCCTTTAACGAAAGTAAGTTTGGTGCTAGCAAGACAAGCTTTTATTCATTGGCCAGAGAATGGAGAAGGGGAGCTCGTGCTCTAACGGTTCCTTCCTCCCGAAAGGAGGGGAGTGGAGAATTTAAGAATTAGGAAGCAGACAGGTCCTCAGGGCTGCAGGAAAGGGGAGGAGATTTCCGGAGCAGCGGGGAGCGGGTGCTGCCGGGGCATGCGCAGGGCGCAAGGCCCCACTTTGGGCGGAGACCTCAGCACGGTAACGAAGCAGAGGTGACGCTGGGATACTTCCGGGTCTCAGCTGCGAAGGCGCGTTCCTGTGGTCAAGTTGGAGCCGGCTGGGGGCTGTGGGACCTCTGTATAGGTCTCAAAGTACAGCTATTTTCAAAGCGTCTCTGCCAAACACCAGGTACTTTTGAAATAAAAACAGAAAAATCAGGGCAAGTGTCCTTCAGCTCTCGGGATGGTATGGAAACTCACAGATAAATCAAGGGAAGAAAAGAGGAGACCTTTAGCCTACTTTGCCTAAGTGGACATAGCCGGTTCAGTCTGATTTTGCCGCCTGCCTCCGGGCATCCTGTTGATAAAACACAAGTAGCCTGTGTGGACTGAAATAAAACGCACAACTTAATTGCAGGTGGCTGCAGAGGCTGGGCTGTCTGCTTGTCCGCATCCTGAGTTCCCGCCGCTCACTGTCGGGGAGGGTGGTAGCAGCTGATGACTTGATGGTCACAGCATCCTTTGTTTACTGATATGACTGGCAGTATTTTTCATTTACACCTATATGGTTAAAAACCATTAACTTGGGGCCTGGGCTACATGGGTGACTGGTCATTAAGAGTAGTTGTGACAGGTCGTTTAAGAGTAGTTGTGTATGAGTTCCAAGTGACAAGTCTGTGATTAAATCACCCAAAGAGACTATGTATAATAAAAAGAGAAGAAAACAGAACAGGGCTTTGAGAATGCCAACATTTACGGAACAAGTAGAGGGGAAAGAGCATATAAAAGTAGAAAGAATGATCATAAAGGTAGGAGGAAGATCAAGTCAGTGTGATGTCACAGAGGCCAAGGGCAAGGGCTGTTTCAAGACAGCATGGTTAGGGGAATTGAATTCCTGAGAAGGCCAAGTAAGGTATGACTTGAAAATTGTCTATTATATTTAAGAAAGTTCCCTTCTATTCTTACTTTGTAAGTGGGCTTTAAAAAAGTCATTAGTGGGCATTAAATTATCTAATACTTTTTTCTGCGTATATTGACATAGGAACAAAAACAACAAAATAATGACTAATGCTTGTTTAAAGCTTTGTGCAAGGCATTGTATTTTAGTGCTTTATGTATTAACTCATTTTATCAGTAGGAGTCCTGGTGGGAAACACAATGTGGGTAGTTGAAGAGACTTTAACGAAGGGACTATTGTTGATGCTTTTGTTAAGATTAAAGGAAACCAACAATAGGTGGTGAAACACCCTGAGGCTAACCACAGTGGGAAGCTGTTACCTCTTCGAATCTTTGAAGTGCAGAAGAAGGTGGTGGTTCCTGGAACCTGGTGAGGAAAAGCCACCAAACAGGACTCCTGTGCTTAGGTTCAGGGATGCAACTGTTGTGACATTGTGGCCTGGAGTGCAGGAGCCATGTGGATAAGTACCTTTATTCTTCTCCTCTGAACAGCCAATCTCCTGGTGGTGCTTGAAACCCACAGAGAACAAGAATGCCTAGTAGTTTTAGTCCATATGGATCAGCCTCTTGAGACGCAAATTAGAGAGAAGACAGGAGAGTAGATCTGAAGGAGCAAATGTGAAATATCTAGCGCACCAATTTGATCTTCAGAGCAACCCTGAGTAAGTGCTACTGTTTTTACTGTTCTGCAGATGAGGAAACCGAGGCACTGAGGCGACAGAGAGGTTCAGTCACTTGCTCAAGATCACATAGATAGTAAGTACTGAAACTAGTTGCATGCTTACCTTATTAATTTTTATACTTTCTTCTTTACTAATATGTATTTAAGGTGGCAAATACTGTTTCAGATGCATTCTACCCAACCTAGTATATAATATTTCCACTCTTTTCAGTTGAAAATATTTATTTTCCTTATTTTTTTTATCCCTTTGATTATTTAGAAGTATATGTCGATTTTCAAATATATGGAGTTTTTAATATTTATTTTTTGTTATTTATTTCTTTTAAGTTTATTAGGATCAGAAAATGTAATGATTATAATACCAGCCCTTTGAAGTTTATTGAGATTAGCCCTACAAACATTTATTTGGTGAGCTTTGTAATTGTTCTTTGTGAGCTTGAAAATAACGTGTATTCTGTAATCACTTAATTTTTGCTCTTTATATTTAAAGACAATACCACTTTTTTTAGGATTTTAAAATAGTTGAAATATATACAATTACATTATATATTTTTATAGATTTTCAGGATTTTTATATATCTCTGAATTTTTTATTGTTAAACACGGACTTTTTTTCTTTAATAACATTGTTTTTGCCTTAAAGCCTATTTTGCCTGATTCTAAAAGAGTGACACCAGTTTCTTTTCGTTAGTATTTGACTGGTATCTTTTTCCATCATTTTATTTTCATAATTTCTGAATTCTGTTTCTTAGATGTGTGTTTTGCAAAGAGAGTTTAAAAAGAAGTCTATGATAGAAATCCAAGAAATTAGTCATAATCTTTGTCTTAACAGAATGTTTCTTCATTTATATATATTGTAATTATTTAAGTATTTAATTTCTTCAGCCATATTTTGTGCTTTTTGATTACCATGCTTCTTCTATACTTTTTTTCTTTGTTTTTCCCTTCTTTTGGAATTGTTGATTATTTTGAAATGATTATTCCAGAAAATTCAACATACATATTTTTCAACTCTAAATTAGTATTTTTACTCTCCTCCCAAACAATATAAGGGACTTAAAAGTCTTTCAATTCAGTTACTCCTTTCCTAACTTTATGTTATTTTTGTCATGTGTTTTAATTTAATCCCACAATACATTATTATTATTTAATTAAGTCATTTTATATTTAGATTTATCCAGGTACCTCTTTCTTTATTTCCTCTTCTCATCTTCTATGATAATCACTTTCTTTTTGCCTGATGTCATTTGGATTTTATTCTAGTGAAGGTCTATAAATGAGCAAACCCTTGTGTTTTCATTATAGAATAATGCCTTTTTTTTTTTTTTCAGTAAGGTATTTTTACTTGATACAGAATTCTAGGCTGGGATGATTGTTTTTTTCCTCAATACATTGAAAATATTCCATTTGCTTCTGGCTTGCATTGGTACCACTGAAAAGTCTGCTGTCAATATAATTGTATTTTCTTTAAAATTAAATCTTTTCTTTGTTTTAAGATTGTCTTATTTTTCTGCAGTTCTACAGTGATTTGACTAGAGAATTGATGTCTTTTTTATTCATCTCACTTCATATTTATTAAGAGAGAGATTTTAATTCATTAAAATGTTAGATTTTCTCATTTTCTCTTCCATGTTTCTACATTTAAAAAAATATTTTCCAGGAGGTGGGTATAGCTCAAGTGGAAGAGCACATGCTTAGCATGTACAAGATCTTGGGTTCAATCCTCAGTACTCCCTCTAAAAACATAAATAAATAAAGCTAATTACCTCCCCACCCCCAAAATAAATAAATAAAATTTTAAAAAAATTTTAAAAAGTCCATCTTTGTTTTTCTGTGCTGCAGTTTTCAGATGTATTGTATTGTTCCATAAAACTCTCTTCATCTGCTAAATCCATTTGTTGAGTCTCTAATTTCAATCATTATATTTTTCATTTGCAGAAATTGTTTATTTTACATTGTTGTTCTTTCATTATTTTTTAAAAACACATAATAAATACATTCATTTTATATTCTGTCTGATAATTTCAGTATCTGAACTGTTTACATGTTTGATCTGTCCTCTGTTTTTTAATGCTGCATTTGGTGACTTATTTATTTCTGTTTTATGATTTTTGTTGTGAGTAAATATTTCTTGGGGTTTCATCTGTGGGAATAATTTGAGGCGTAGGATAAAGGTATGTTCATGCAGAGAAGAGTTACATTTTCTTCTGCAAGTTCTAGTCCAGAAACACTTGAAATTCTCTGCTTGAGTTTTTTGTTTTTGTTTTTCAGATTAAATAAGCAGTTTTCCCTTATGTAAAACCCATGTGAGGCCTGGATTATGGTTAAAAGTTCTCAAGGGTGTCCCCTTTCACTCAGAACCACAGCAGTTCTGTTTGTGGCCCCTCTCTGAGGGGTGAGTGGTTAGGTGGAGTTTGGTCAAGCTCTCTTTCACCTTTCCCCTGAGATTATAGCCCTTTGATATCCAGCTTTATGGGGGAAGATCTTTTGACATTTTCCAAGTTAGGAAACTCTGGCTTTTCCTCCCTCCTGTCTACACTCTCTAATTTCAAAGCCATAAAAACTGAACATAAAATGTATCAGGATTTGGCAAATGTGCACGAGGTGAAAGCCAACTTTATCTTTTTGGATTTTTGCCTTCACTCAGTATTTCTGACTTTCTTGTCAACTCATCGATACATTTAAGACTTTAAAAAGATACTTGATCCAGCATTTTTTTTCTTTTACTTTTTTTTCTTTGCTTGGTAGGAGTTTTAATCAGGGCACTTAGTTCACCAGATTGTTGCTAAAAAGTGAGCTGCAGTATCAGTAACTATGGGGATTCTTGAAGAGTATTTTGGAAGATTGATAGGTGGTTAAAGCCAGGTGGTGGCAGGTGAGAGTGGAAGGTGAGGTTGTGCAGAGGAGGGGGTCCAGGGCTTCTAGCATGTATCTAGGCCCATCCCAAGTCCCCTTCTTCTTGCTGGTTTTCACAGTTGATATCTCAGCAGTCTACCAAGATGGGAGCCACAGTATCTGCAATCTTAGTCTTTATTCATTACAGATTCTAACACAAAATTAATTAGAGATTCAAACACTAATGGCCGTTGAGAGCCCACTGAAACCAAGCTTTACTCTGTTCAGGATTCAGAGCCAGGTAGTAAATCATTGTGTAATTTATCAGTCTCACTGATTACTGGAATGCTGCAATATTTTCCCCAATACTTTGCTCTTTATTATATTCCAAGACTTATAAAACCTGGTGAGCTCACTGCCAATCTTGAGCCTCTTTGGGCTGAACTGGCCTTTTTGGAAGCAGTCCTCCCTCTGACAAGAGATGCCATTTCCAGATATGTGGATTCAGCATAGCCGAATGGAACAGGCAGCCCAGCAGGAGCAGCAGCAAACCGTAAAATCCGCAACTTTAAAGTGTCAGGATAAGTATTTCATGGACCCATCCTGTTACTCTAAAATCAGATCAACTGGGAATGTACTTTCCAGCCAGAATTTGACAGGTGCAGCTCCTGCCACGGCTCTGCTGTTCTTTCACTAATCTGCCCATCTGCTCCCAGGATTGCTCTGTTTCTCTTAGAAACATTCCCTCTTCTGCTTCCTTTAGCCTCAGATACTCCACTTTGTCATTTAAGGCAAGGTCCACACAAACAAGTCAAAACAGACAGGAACAGAGCTGTTATATGTAATGAGAGCAGTAAAGGCATCCAGTCTGAATAATTCCATCTTGCAAATTGGTTATCTTTTCCGTATTAGTCTAATTTACCCATATTCTCTGAATTTGGGGGGATTTTGCTGGCTGTACATAGCAAATAAGATAACTAATTAAGCTTTAGTAATGGACAAAAACGTTTAAATGAATCTATTCATACAAGTTTTCAATAGGCATCATTTAAGTACTATAATGCTATTTTTCCTTCATAGTAGTTAACAAAAACATGTATTTTGTCCTCTCTAGCATTTATTATGAGCAATATTTATTAAAGACATCTTTATCATTATTAAATTTTGGGATAATTATTATGCTAAATTTTTATTAATAATCAGAAAAAAATTGTCACGTTGCTGGTTATGATGTATACCTTGTAGGGTATACTAGAAAAAGCTTACAAACAGTACAAAAACAGGATGGGCTAAATTTTGCCTGTGGGCCAAAATTTGCTAACCCCTGTCTTAGAACAATTACAGCAAAGATTTATAATTTTCAGTTTTCAGAAGAAATGAACTTAGGTCAAAGTAGCAGAGCTTTGAATATGTTTCTAGAATTCTTTCTCTTATTTCACAAAGGCCTATGTGACTCTCTGTTTCTCAGTTTTACAGGTTTCTAGGAGGGACATGGGCAAAAACTAAAATGTGTGGGAAGCTGGGGACTCCCAAGAGAAATGACATCTGTATGGGGGATAGAAACCCCCAACCCTAGTGGCTTACAGTAACAGCCATTTATATGCTGAGGACTCTTTAATGTAGGATAGGTTCAGCTAAGCGATTCTTCTGCTGATCTTGCCTGGAGTCACTCCGTGTCTGTGGTCATCTGGAGGTTCACTTGTGGCTGATTGGTCCACAGTAGCATCACTTACATGTCTGGGGGTCATCTGGGGCTCCTGGCCAAGGTTGCTTTGTTCTCCCCCATGTAGTTTCTCCAGCAGGATAGTTTGAGTTTTTACATAGTGGTGGTGTATTCTCAAAGAACATGGTCCAATATTCTAGCACTTATTAAGCCTCTGCTTGTGATATATTTGCTATGTTTTACTGGCCAAAGCAAGGCCTATGTCCATACTGAGAGCCATTGTGGGAACAGACTACACCAAGATGTGGCTACCAGGAAGGGTGATTCATTGAGTGGTATTGTGGTGGTGATAAGAGCTGCCTCCAAAATGTTATGTTGCAAAGTTGATGGTTCTTTTTCTTTCTTACTATTGCAGAACAAATGATCCATAATGTGTGTTTCACAACTTTATATAGCTGATTTCAAGTATTGCTCTGTTTAATGTTCTGTGCTATGGCATTGTAAACAATTAAAATTGTTTTCTTACATGTCGTGACCTTGCAAGAGGGTGGAGGACATGTAGTGAAGCTACATTACAGTTCGATTGCAGTAATTATGATTACACTATGGTGCTTAAGAGAATTTTGGTTAAAAACATGAGCTTTAATTGCCAACTCTGCCACTTGCTAAATATCAGACAAATCCTAAACCTCTCTGTCTGAATTTCATCAGCTATGATAATTAATGATAAGAGTTTGAAGGACATTTACATATTTCTCCCAGTCACTGGCACATATTAAACATGAAAAATCTACCTATTATTATTATTTAATAGTAGTAGGGAGTTTTCACTGTGTATCCTTCAGAGATTTTCAATGACTCATCATTCAAGTATCTGCCTAGTCTCTTCTTTACTATTTAGAAATAGTGAAATTACTGTTATGTATTACATGTAAGTGCCACCAGCGCAAAAGACAATACGTAGTTTGTTTCCAGCTGGCTCCATTTCCAACTGGATCTGCTGGCTTGCATGCACCTCGTTTTCCTAAGACTTCCCTCCTGGAATGGACTAACATAACTTGAGGGTCATAAGAATTTTGTAGGTATTTATGTACTCCTATCTCTTTCATCCTACCTTTTATAAAGCCCAAGGTGAACAGAACAGTGGAAATCTGAGAATTTGGAATCAGGGAGACCTGTGTGGAAATCCCACTGCTGTCACTTACAGCTATGAGACTCTGAGTTTCAGTTTTTCACCTGTAAAATGGAAATAATAATATAGCCTTACTCTGGTTGTGAGAATTTGAAAAGAAAATATTTATAAAATGCCCAGTATAGAACTGGTCTAAATAAATGGTTACCTTTGCAATAAATTTAAATGTGCTTTTGCAGTGTTATGTGGATTCATTATCTAATCACAGTCTGAAAAAAAGAGCCTTATGACACTTTGGTGTATAAGAATATTTCTGCTGCCAAAGCTATCACTGTAAGTTTTAATCAAAGATTCCAGATAACTGTGATTACTTAGCATTTCTGTGTCAAGATTGCCTCAGGACATATCCCAGAACAAACAGCCTACTGTTGGGTGGAAATATGGAAACAGACTTTGGAGACGCTGGCATGCAGCTAGCTCACCATGATTGTTTCTCAAACTACTCCAAAAAACATAAAAGATAGAAGGAGACATTGGGGAATATTTATGGAAAATAATCAAGAGAAGATAAATTAGCTTTAGAAGTGTTCTATAATAATTTTCAACTTATATGCCTTTTCAAATGAATATAATAGTTTTAGAATTTTGAGGTAAACTATACAAAGCAAAACACATGTCTAAGCACAAATTAAACAAAATTTCATTTCTTCCCCTACCCTAAAGACTTGACCTGATTATGTTCAGCCTATTTTAAAGTGACATTAGCTCTTTAAAGCCTTCAGGTTACTATTCAGTAAACTACATCTTCACTGCAGTGAATAGAATTCTGGGAGACTGGTAACATTAAAGATCTTTCTAAAAACTTCAGGATTCTAGAAGGCCATGTATGGTGGGGGCGAAAGATATAATAGCAACCTTACCAGCCAATTTCAGATTTCCTGGTTCCCTTTAGTCCAAAGTGGCAGATCTGGGAGCCTGGGAATGCAGCCTGTAGAGGTGAGCACCTCTTAGATACAGAATTAAGTAGGAAGTGCTCAGAAGGAATCTGAGGGCAAATAGGTGAGTCGAAAACCCGCATAGGAAACCAGATCCAGGGAGGCTTCTATTCTACGACAAGAAGGTAGATGATCAGTGGTAAACATCTAAGTAAATCATTACCTGTCATGTTAGAAGAGGATGAATGCAGCAGGGAAAACAAAATAGAGAAAGCCAAGGAGCATTGAAATTGTTAGACAGGAAGAAGGGATCAGGTTGCAGAATTAAACAGAATGTTCAGGGCATGTTTCATTGAGAAGGTGAGCAAAGACTTGAAAGAGGTGAGGAAACCAACCGTAGTCTTCTGGGGGCAGAGTGTTCCAGGTGGAAGGAGCAGTAATTGCAAAAAGACCCTGAGGTGGAGTGTGTTGTGCAAGTTCAGGGACCAGCAGGAAGGCCAGCGTGGCTGAAGCAGTGAGTGAGGAGGTAGATGGTGGAGGAAAGGTTCAAAGAGCCAGCTGGGAGCTGTATCACATAGAGGTTCACAGGCTTCTTTAAGGGTTTTGGGTTTACTCTGTGTGAAATGGAGAGCCCTTGCAAGGTTTTGAAGAAGGGGACATTGCATGACTTAGATTTTCAGAAGTTCCATCTGGCTGCTGAATCAGGAATACTTTACAGGGATGGAGGTGAAGGAGGCAGGGGTAGCAGCCCAGAAACCTGTGAGGAGGCTTTTGCAGTAATCCTGGTGGGAGATGGTGGTGGCTCAGACCACAATGGTAATGGTGGAGATGGTTGGAAGTGCTGTGTCCTGAATATGTTTTAAGTGTAGAACCAGTAGGATTTCCTCATGGGTGCTAACAAGGATTTTCTGGCGTGTTCATTTTTGTGTTGTCCATCACTGATTCCAAGTTTCTAATTATCAGCTGAGCAATCAATTGTAATCCTTCCCAGCTGCTCAAGGCAGCACACTGAATCATGTGGTGATGTATTTGACCTTCCAGGAATGCTGGACTGAGACAGAAGGGGCAAGGAGGGGTGGGATTTGAACATCGACTCTCTTGTAAGGTAACTCCTCACGCAAGCGAGAAACAGCCTCACAGACAATGAGGTAGTGACGGCTGACCAGGGAGGCTCACAGAGGTGAGAATGGAAGGTTGGGGTTCAGGATGCTTTGCATCCCTTGAAGCCATTTATTTCCCCCTGTCCCAGTGTATAAGGCCTTAATCTTTCTTCATCAATACCATAACTTTAACATAAAAGGAACCTGAAGAGGCTATAAACTTCAGTGGACATAATTCAACAAGCTACTCACCCAAGCCTTAAGTGTGGTTTTTGACCACCTCAGCCCTGAAGTTTTAAGACTTTAGAAGTTCTTTACTCTCTTCAGAGGACATCTCTATCAGTATCAGTTTGTTCCTTAAGACAAACATTTAGGGATGTAAATTTGTCATTCTCTCTTCTATCTGTTCAGTGTTGCTGGAAAAGGTGTCACCAGCAGGTCCTGACTCTCACAGCTCCTTTGTTGCAGTGTGGCCGTCCTCATCTTGCCCTCATTGCTCCCGCCTCTGCTGGGGACCCCTTGTTCGTTTGTCAGCTTTTCTAGTTACAAACAACAAACATAAACCTGACTATGTTAGCTGAAAATGAATTTATTGGAAGATAGCTTATAGAACTGATGGAAACGGGAATGGATTCAGTTTAGTTAGGGCAATCGGTAGGGCACTTGCAGCAGGCAGTGCAGCCAAGGCTGCCTCAGAGCAGCCTGTTTGAGTCCTGCGGGAGGCTTCCAGCCTCTGCTTGTGGCTGGAGCTGACATTGCTCTGATCTGAGCATGTAAGACTCTAGTCACTGAGCAGATGCAACACACCCGCAAGACTTCCAGTCCCCAGTGCCCCAGTGGCAACATCCAGTTGGCTAACCTTAGGTTACATACCTTCCATCTGATTGAGGGCGAGGAGAGGGTTTTTGGGTATCAGAGGAGTAGATGTCCCTCACCAGGTATAATGAAAAGTTTTCCTCCAGAAGAAAGTAGTTGGATGCTGAGTAGCAAAATACAATAATGTAATAAAATAATTCAGCTGGAAAGTGGAAAAAGAAATACATTTGCATAGAAATGCATAATGATTTGCATATACCTTGCATTTACACTGACTCACTCCATTCTCTATCCTTGGATACTTTTCTATTTAAAACATTATTACTGTTGACTTGGAAATTTTCTCCTTTTTTAAAAATAATTTTTTATTCTTCACAATTTATCATCTTTTTTCCTCTTGTCACTCAACTTTTATTTCTTCCAGTACATAAGCATCACTTTTTTTTCTTTTCCTCTCTTTTTTTTTTTTGCTTCTTTTCTTACTGACTTTATATCCTATTTCCCCCTACTTTTTTTTTCTAAAACATCTTGTGTGTATCTTGTTTTCCTTTCTTATCCTATTATAAGAAATGCACCTATTAGCATCTAAACAAACTCACGTAGTTCTGTTTATTTTCAATCCCACTTCACCTTTAACCGCCTCCCCATCCCCTTACCCTGACCATTATCACTTTCAATGTTTTCTACCATTTCCCTGGTATCCAGTGGTTCCAAGTATTCCAAAGAGATAGCAATTGACCTCAGAAAGGCAGTGCAGTACAATGGCTAATGGTGTGGCCTCTGAAATCAAACTGCTGATATCAGTTATATCATATATTTTTATTGGGTTGTTAAGTTTAAATGAGTTACTACTTATTCTGTGTTTAGAACAGTGCCTGTAACACAGTAAGCACAGTGTAGATGTGAAGCTACTCTTGCTATTATTACTGTTTTCTGTATTGAAGTGTATCCATCCCTTGTCCCATTTTCCTAAGGCCCTCTTTTCTAATTTCTAAAGTATTAAAAAGATGTTATTAGCATCATATATTCATGGATTTAAATGGCTTGTGGTGTGATCTCAATCCAGGCAACGTATCTCTATTTTGACAGGAGGCTTATGGCACTATTACATGTCTTGACCAAAAGAGATGCTAATGTCTTTTTGGCACCCTGGTGAAGGTGCCCATTAAGATAGGTCTTTGGGCCTTTTGATATTCTTTCAGAGTAACACAGTAACATCCAGAGTTTCCTTTCTAACTAGATTTTTTAAACTTCAGGTATTTCCCCCAACCCCAGACTGCAACATCTTCTATTGAAAATTTTCAAACACACGACAAAGTTGAGTGAATTTTACAGGGAATGCCGTTATTTCTACCATAGATTCCTAGAATCTACACTGTCATTTTTTTTTCTGTTTTGTGCATCGTTAGATTTAGTTGTAGTAGGAAAGCAACATGGAAAGGAGAAAGAATATAAGGTTTACATTCAGAGATCTGTATTTGAATCCCTTTTCTTGGCTTAGAACTATATTCCTATGGTTTTTAAACTCTTTGAATTTACATTTTTTGTTTTTGTTTTTTAATCTATAAATGTGAACACTAATACTGACTTTACAGTGTTGCTGTGAAGAGCAAACGGCATGGCTTAGGTGTATAAGAAGCACTAGATAAATGTTAATTCTTTTTTTTTTTTTTGTATTTTTACATTATTTATTGTAGTCATTTAAAAAATAATTACACTCCAGAACTTTGACTTTTTTTTTATGTTTTCTACCTTTCAAATCCAAGAAAGAAATTGGACAACTGATTTAAACAAACATGATGGATACTATGTGTTATGGTAACTTATTGTGGGTCAATCCTTTTTAATTATATACTTTCATGATCTTTAGGTATTCTGCTTAGCTTTTCAGGATCTTCTCTGTCATTTCAAGTGAAATTTTATTATTTAAACATCTCTATTTTATTTTCTTGGCATGTGATTAGCATGTTTTCTTTTCTTCAATATTTGAAGCACGTAGCCTTTGTTAATTTTTAATTTCGGTGTATCCCTTATCTTTGTGACCTTTTCCAAATGTTTTATTTCTGCTTTAAAAACATTTTAAAAAATCATTTCTGTATGTGTAACCTGGGCTTATCAGTACCTGAATGCTTATATTTCTCCAATTCCCACTGCTCATTCTGGGCCCATCCATTCTTCTTTGCAGTGTTTCTTGATCTTATTCATGAATTCTACAATCAGAAAGCACTTAAGTTATTCTTCTGCTTTGTTCCTTTTTCTATTTGGAAACATGCAGGCATTTCTTCCATCAATCAAGCTACTCCTTGTGCATTTTTATATGTTATTCTTATTGGTTTTGAAGCATTTTGGTACCATTCCTTTCTCTAGCTCCTTCCAAGTTTTCAAGCTACATTTTTGAAAGATGCTTTTATCAGTGAATGTGATTCCACTTTTCATTTGCTGTTACACAGTTTCAAATGCTCCTGCATTTATCTAATCGAGTCTTCACCTTAAGGAATCTACTAAATTCTACTTTTTCTCTACACAAAATACTTCAGAAACAAACACTTGAGTTCAAAAAACTGTTTGGTTTCACTATTATTAGGTTATTATTTTCAATTTAACTTTTAATGAAAAGTTTCTTCAAAAGATGGCTTTCTTGGTTGGGGGAGGGAATGTTATATATCTCGTGCTTAGCATGCACGAGGTCCTGGGTTCAATCCCCAGCATCTCTGTTTAAATAAATAGACAAACAAACAAACAAACAAACCTAATTACCTCCCCCCAAAAAAATTATCAAAAAAAGATAGCTTACTGTTTGATAAATTCTAATAGATATTGGAATATATACTTCCATTTCTCATTATATATATCACAAATATTTTAATTGTATTGGTGATAGATGTTTGGCCTACAGTTGTCAACCAAATAAGTAGAGTTAACATTCCAGTTATTTGGCAC
This sequence comes from Camelus bactrianus, assembly GCF_048773025.1. Classification (NCBI taxonomy): domain Eukaryota; kingdom Metazoa; phylum Chordata; class Mammalia; order Artiodactyla; family Camelidae; genus Camelus; species Camelus bactrianus. The sequence goes on along the minus strand of NC_133546.1, from coordinate 50,849,780 downwards.
CCTTAATTATAAGAAAGAGCTATGAGTCCAAAGTAAACAATACAACCTCAAGTTTGAGAAACACAAAAAATGTCCTGGAAGACATAAAGATGAAAAGGTACTATGTTCAACAAACCCCTCCAACTCCAGTGCTCTGTTTCTTCCTGGCTCTTCACTGTGAGAACTTGGTGGGAGTTTTGGAGGTAAACCCCACCAGGGTTAGGGGCCCTCCTCACTCTGTGGCTCTGAGGAGTTGGTCACTGTCATGCTAGTCCACATTCAACTTCCAGTAGTTAGTCATAATCACCCCTGACGTGCTCCTCCTGTTTTGTGGCTTCTACTTACTCTAGATAAAAAGATTGTGCTGTGATTGTCTGAGTTCACTTCTCTCTCCAGATTTCAGGGGTGACCGTTTGCCTTGTAGCCTCAGTTCTCTGCTGGGTCCAAGAAAAATCAATGATTTTCAGTTTGTTCAGTTTTTTTTTTCTCGTTGTGAAGATGGGAGCAATGACTTCCAAGCTCTTTGGATGTTGGAGCTGAAACTGGAAATCCAGGACTGTTTTTCAACAAAGGGTATTGGAACAGTTGGACATCTATGTGAAACAGAAAAGAATTTGATCCATACCTTGCATCAATTTAAAAAATCAACTCAAAATGGATCATAGATCTCAATATAAAACCTATAAAGCTTCTAGGAAAAAACATGGGAGAAAATCTTTGTGATTTCAGGTTAGGCAGAGTTTTCTTAGAAATGACACCAAAAGCATGAACTATAAAGAAAAATCTGATACATTTGATTTCATCAAGATTAAAAACTTCTGCTCTCCATAAGGTACAGTTTAGAAAAATCAAAAGATAAGTCACCAAATGAATAAAAATATTTTCAAATACCTACATCTTCTATAAAGAACTAATATCCAGAACATAGAAAGAGCTCTCAGAACATGATCATAAAATATTGAAAGAACTGATATAAAAAGTGAGTAAAAAGATTTGAATATGCACTTTACCTACAAAAGAGTTGGGTGGCAAATAAGCACATGCAACAATTCTAAACAGTATTTGCCATTAAGAAAATGCAGATTAAATTCATCATGAGGTATCACTACACACTTGTTAGTATATTTAAAATACAAAACCAAAACTGCTAGTACAAAGTACTAGCAAGTATATGGAGCAACTGGAACTCTCATATATTGCTGGTGGGAATGGAAAACATTATAGCTGCTATTGAAAACAGTTCAGCAGTTAAATATACGCTTATCGTAAGGTCTGGCATTACCACTCTTAGGTGATTTATTTAAGAGAAATTTTAAAAAATTGTACACTACTGTTTCTAGTAGCTTTATTTGTAGTAGCCCCCAAACTGGTAACATCTGAAATGTCTGGCAACTGATAAATGGATATGTCAGCTGTGATACATCCATAAAATAGAATGCTGCTAAGCTCTAAAATGAAATGGGCTATTGATAAATGCAATGACATGGATGAATCTCAAAAAGTATTAATGTGTTAAGTAAAAAAAAGCCAGTTCTAAATGGTTATATACCGAATGATTCCATTTGTATGAAAACATTCTGGAAAAGGCAAAACAATGGGACAGGCAACAGGTCAGTGGTTGTCAGAAAATGAGAGTAGAGAGAGTGTCTTAATCTGTTTGGGGTGCTATAACAAAAATGCCATAGACTGTGCTTAAAAATAATAGAAATTTACTTTTCCGTAGTTCTGGAACCTAGCAAGTCCAAGATCAAGGTGCGGGCAGGTTCAGTGTCTGGTGAGGACCCACTTCCTGGTTCATAAATGGGAATTTTTTTGCTGTGTTCTCACATAGTGATAGAAACTAGGGAGTTCTGGGGGTTCTCTTTTATGAGGACACTAATTCCATTAATGAAGACTCCACCCTCATTACCTAAGACCTCCCAAATACCCCACATCCTAACATGATCACATTGGGGATTAGATTTCAACATATGAATATTGGAAAGATACAGACATTTAATCTATAGCAGGGAGGACTTAACTACAGGGACATAGGGGAATTTTATGTTTGTTGGTTTGGTAAGGCTTACACAATTCTATGCAGTTATCAGAACTCACAGAACTGCTTATAGAAGTGAACACTGATAAGTATGAATTTTGTTATATATGTAAATTCTGCATCAATAAATATGACTAAAAAAAGAAGTCAGTAGACAATCTATAAAATTAAAGCCGAGAGTTAGCAAAAAATGTTAGTATAAAATACACATCATATTCTACTTTTCATCCTCATTTTCTAAGTATTGTCCTTAGGGCAAAACATTTAGTACATGTAATTCATGAGGTTTTTTTCCTCCCTTCTGTAACACCACCAACCTTCATATTTGAAGAGACAATATTTACTAAAGAACTGTTAATACAAGAGCATGTAAAGCTCTTTTTATGTTAATTAATAAGATTTTTGGTAAATATCTTTTAATGAATATCATCTGCTGTGTTCTATTCTCGCTGAACAATAATAGCCCCATGTAGTTCTCAAGGTTTATAATTTCAAATTAATGAACCATAAAACTAGACATGCTTTATTCTGTATGCCCACTGTCTACCACGTTGAGAATGCACATCCATTTACTTTGCTTCTATTATTTTATTCATGAAGCATAATTTTAGTGGTTCACATGTGGAATCTTTTAATCACAATTGTTACCCAGGGATATGGGAAGGCACTGCAGAAGTTGGTTGGGCTTTTTATTTACTTCTTCAGCTCTCAGAGTCAGTCTTCTAATGATGGATCTTTTACTAGGAAAAAAAAAACAACATACAACTCTATGGTAGTCAAGGATTAATGCAAGTTGGAGTTTGCTTTTTCTGTGGCTTTAGGGTATTTGAAGACTTGTACAAAACTCATAATTTTCATCTTAAGTGGTGTGGTCATTGAACAATTCTTCACCTATAGGTTTTGATAAAGTAGAGACTAATTGTCTTTACAATGAACTTGACCAGTTCTCATGACTTTCCTACCATGAGAGTGAGACTGGCAGTAAACAACCTGTAAGAATTCATTAATCTAATTGAGTATTTACAACCCTGTTGCATTAGTTTCTAGCACCACAAACTGAATAGTTTAAATGAAAGAGATTTATTGTCTCGCAGTTCTAGAGGTTAGAAATCTGAGATCGAGCTGTTGGCAGGGTCATGCTCCCCTCTGAAGGCTCCCAGGAAGAATCAGTACTAGGCCTCTCTCCTAGCTTCTGGTAGTTGCCATGGTTTGTGGTTCCCACGATGTTCTCCCTATGTGCATATCTGTATCCAAATTTCCAGCTGGAGTAAGGGCCTACCCTAATCTAGTATGATCTCATCTTAGCTAGTTATATCTCCCATGGCCCTGTTTCCAAATAAGGTCACATTCTAAGGTACTAGGGGTTAAGGACCTCAATGTATGAATTTTTTGGGTGGGGGGAACACAACCTATACACCTGTATTCACACTTGATGAGAGAGATGGGTTTCAGTGAAGGCCAGCCAACTCTTCTGATGTGTGATTTCCATAGCATGGCTCAGACTATTATAAAAACTAAGGAAAGAACATTAGAAGCAGACCACCCCACTGATTTGATTTGATTTGATTTCATTTGAGTTGAGTTGATTTTTTACTGAAGTATAGTTGATGTGCAATGTTATGTTAGTTTCAGGTGTACAACACAGTGAGTAGACATGTAAATATATTACAAAATGACCATCATGGTAAGTCTGGTAACCATCTTTCACTCTACAAAATTATTACAGTATTATTGACTATATTTCTTATGCTGTATATTACATCCCATGACTTACTTATTTTATTGCTGAAAGTTTGAACCTTTTCATTCCCTTCACCAATTTCACCTAACTCCCCAACCCCGTCCTCTCTGGCAACTACCTGTTTGTTTTCTGTATCTGTGAGTCTGTTTCTGTTTTGCTTGTTCATTTGTTTTGTTTCTTAGATTCCACATATAAGTGAAATTGTATGTCTTTCTCTGACTTATTTCACTTAGTGTAACAGTAGGTCCATCTGTGTTGTCACAAATGGCAAGATTTCATTCATTTTTATGGCTATTATTCCACTTTATATTTATTTCTATCTCCTATCTGTCTATCTATCTGTCTGTCTATCTCACATCTTCTTTATCCATTCATCTATTGATGGACACAGGCTGCTTCCATATTGTGGCTATTGCAAATAATGCTACAGTGAGCAAAGGAGTTCATATATCTTTTTGAATTCATGCTTTTGTTGTCTTTGGGTAAATGCTCAGAAGACTACTTATTGATTTTAGTGTTTAGAAGAGACTTTCATCCTTCTTTTGTGATCATATCTACTTGACAAGTAAGACACTTTGATTTTTGTTATTAGTAATTTTATATTCCTATTTCTATTTCTCTTTGAATTAAGCTGTTCTTGAAGCAATTACAGAGACAGATCAGATCTTTATGACAAAAGATTAGTAGCCAATGCTTATGTTTCACCTTTTCCTTTGTTCCAATAAAATGATGAAAAAGATTAACTTACACTTTTAGAAGATTATTCTGTAGTATAATAGTTTGCTTTGTTCAAACTCTTTATCATTCCAGGCAGTTATTATTATTAGCTTCTGATCATTAAATCCTTTTTTCTCTCTTGTTTTCACAGCATGTTGTAGCCTTGGTCTTTGACTACAAAGATTTGATGAAAAAATATATAGGAAAGGAAATTTAGGAAAGCTCACATGCTAGATATAAAATGTCAACCAAGCTTTTGCTCCCCCTTGCTTTGGTTGGCATTTTTCAGTCAGTGTTGTGAGTGTTATTTTCACTGCTTTATTTTAACTTCATTTATTTATTCTCATATTTAGTAGTATTTTCTCTTTTTAAAATTCTCTTTCAATTTAGTATTTAGAAATGGTGTTGTTTCTCTATTCATTTTACTTTACTCAGAATAATTGTATATTTCCTCCATGTTCTCACTATGTATGTTGTTATTATCTGCACAGCTTTTCTTTATTTTTTTCCTTTCAGACTTTTTGAACTTTTTAGATGGAAATGAGCTCTACTTTTGGTGACAATGTAACTTCATAAACAGGAAGGATTATTCTCTATGTTAAATAAAAACTGAAGCCCAAACAGGATCTTTCACTCTTATAGGTCTGGTCCTCAGGCAGCTAGAAAGTCACTAAAGATCATTCGTTTGAAATAGAATTCTCCTTGGGGAGTCATTGCTCCTGACATTCATTCAGGCCATTCAGGGTGTCCACCTTGCAAAGGGAAGCTGAGCGTTGCTTCTGTGTAAAACAGAATAAGTAAATGAAGGCTGGTTCACTTGAGGGTTCTGTTTTTAAACAAAGACCAAAACAGGACCTTAATTTCCTATAGGACAAGAACCACACAATTTTTAATTTGACGTGGCTCCTAGACCACTGTATTGTGAACATTCTCTAAGGACCAGATCAAATAATTAACCATTGCTTCTTGAATTCACATCCTTCTGGATGGGGTAGCGGAATGGGTTTCAAATCCTGCTCTTGACAGCACAGTGTCTCCATGGAGATGCTTCAGGATGGTGAAACAGCAAAGTGCTCGCTGCTTATCAGTTAAAACTTTAATTGTCCAAGGAACTCATTTATCACTTTATCTTTTTGTATAATTACAGATAGTACATCAAATATATTAAGTGATACATATTATAAATAAGTCATGTATCATTTTATACAATAGAATTCTATGTTAGAGATCATTTGAAAAAAATTAACTGCTAAGAATATTATATCATATATGTGCCTTAATATTTTGGTTATTATAACAAAAAGTAATAGAGATGAGGAAAAAGAGTTGTCTTCTAGACATCTTTTTTAAAAAAGAAGAGCTTGATCTCTCTTCCTTTGCAACGAGACTGTAAGTTCCCGGAAGCATTTCTTTATAATTTTTATTACTTTTTTTCTTCATTATTTGCTGATTCTCCATGGCTACCACATTGTAGGCACTCCACAAATTCGTGTTCAATGAGTAATTGAATGAATTGGTGAATGAGCCAATAAACAGAAAAGCTAATCCTCTTATCTCTAAGACCCTCTGTATACTCCGTTATGTTATGCCAAACCAGCCACCAAAAGCCTAACTGTGGACAGGATGAATAACATGAAAGTGGAAGAACTATGCTGGCGTTGAGCTGAGTGCGGCTTTCTCCTGTCTTGTTGGGAAGTTGGGGGTTCTGTTCTCACTCTGCCCTGATTCTAAGCAGCAATGAACTAATCTACATGAGGTAGCAAATAGTCCAGCAAATACTACCTTTTCATCTTGAGTCATGAAAGTTGGCATTTTGGATTTTTGACATTTAGCTTAGTCTTCATGACGGCACTCCCCCACTCGCTTCCTACAGGACACGTGGGACAAAATCCAGTACAGCAAAGCCTCATGTGATTCCTTGCTGCCTGTGACTATAATAATAGAATGGATGAGGAAATTCCTTTTTTCTTTTTAGTATACTTTGGCGCAAAACTACAAATAGATAAAGAATGATGCAATTATGCAGCTACCAAATGGATATATGTTATATCAAAAGCCAGGATCAAAAATAAAAGCTGACATGTTTTATAGTGTATGTTAGCAAATTTTTCATAATTTTTGGCTATAGCACATATATATACCAGAAACATACATGTGACATATAATAATATCACAAAAAATTTAACTTTCCACTTCAACAATTATTTATTTAACAGGGCACTGTGTATAAGTCAAATATGTAAAAATGGATCAAGATATGGACTTTGTCTTCAAGAAGCCACATACATCAATAGTGGAGCTAAGATAGAACACGAATAATTATAATTGAGAACAAGTAAATAAGAGAAGTACAAATAATTTATATGGAGTTGAATGGCAGAAACTAGTTCCTGTAACTGAAATTCATGAAAAGGATGACATTTAAGATGGGCATGAAAGGATAGGATTTTGTTTGTTGGGGAGCAAAGGGTTTGCAGAAAGAAAAGCATGAGCAAAGCTGTGACTGTGGAAGAGTGATCTATATTTTGAAATAGTGAATATTTGAATATTCAGTATTTTGGAATAGTTGAATGCATCTGGATCTAAGGTCCACTTGGAGAAGTGGTGGGAAATGAAGTTAGAAAGACAGGGTGGCCTTCCTGCAGAAAGGCCTATTTATATTAAATGAAATGCCCAGACTTTATTTAATGGGAAATGTGGGTTCACTGAAAGAGTTTGAGGAAAAGAAGCGTAGGTGTGGTGCTATGGTTAAGAAATGTGCTCTGGCAGAAATAAGGGTAGAGAGAAATAAGAGGGGTAAATGTGAATTGTACATTGTTGCAATATGCTAGTGCCTGGATTATTGAGATGGAATTGGAGAGTTAGTAGAAGTGTAGGAATGCTACGTAGGGTCCAGACAGAAAACAAATGGTGCATTCAATTTGGTTAATTGGAGGAGACAAAGCCCTATTTTCAAAGATGTGAATAATTGGGTGGGGGAACTGTAGGGAATAGATAATGCAGTTCTTTGGGACTTGTTAGAGCAGGGGCCATCACCACTGCTAGGTCTAAAGTGGAGTGGGACAGAAGCATTATCAGAACCCAGGAGAGAAGTGTGTGGTGCAGAAAGACTTTGGTAGAAAGAGGCAGGCAGTCCAGAGTTACTTCAGGGAACATATCCTGACCTTACTCTCCTCCCTCCTTCTGCTTTCTTGTGAGATCTCCCCCATTGGCCAAGCCCAACTGGAAGCCAGAGGTCAAGAGAGCTGTGAATGTTATCCATTTAGGTCAGCCTCTCAGGGCACACAGCAGGATGGAGAGTCACTGGGGGCAAATGAAAGCCAGCCTGTGCAGTTATAGACCACTTTAGCTGAGTGCCAGGCAGAGAGTTGAAAACGTGAATTTTTGGAGCACAGCGGGGATGTTGGGCTAAGGATGAGGAGGTTTAAATTGCTGGAGTTATGAGAGTGGATGAGATCATAGAGAAGGAAAATATACAGGAAGAAGGAATAAATTTACTAGATAGAACTTTAAGGAAAAGCTATGTTTAGAAGACAAGAGAATGAAGAGGAGACAATCAAGAGGATGAGGAGGAACAAGAGGAAACAAAACCAGGAGCAAAGAATGATGGAGATCAAGGAAGAACCGGGGTCAGGGAAGAGAAAGAGGCAGAAAAGAAGCCCCAGGCAGAAAACATTTTAAAGAAGGATTATACAGAAACACTGTCACTGGCTCTTTGCCAATTTAGAGTAAACATTTGGCTTCATCCATGCTGACAGGACTTCCGTTATAGTTTTGTTTTGGATTTAGGGAGATACAAAAGAGAGTAACAATGACTGTGGTTACAGTAAAGAGGTTGAAGCCAAAACCAAATGATCACATCCTCACTTTTCCATTTCATTCTGTTACCTTCTGCTAGTCCTTCCCCTTCTCTTTCTTCTCTTCTTCCTCCTTTGCATTAAGTGTCTATAATATCCTAGATACTTGACCTACATACAGCATCTCATTTCAAAGCAAGCTAGTCTGGTAGATATCCTCATCTTACATGAAGGAAAGTTTCAGACAGCTCATGAATCTTGCCCAGGATCATGCATTTAGTGATGACTCAGCTGATTTTCAAAACCAGATTCCTCGGACTCCAAAGCTATGTACTTTTTCCGTGGTATCAAGCACCGTGTTTGACATAGGAGTTATCAGCTGGTTGAAGAAAAATGAAGGAAGTGTGGCATAGAATACTGCCTAAGTCAGACAACCTGGGTTCCAGTGCTAGCCCCACTGTTAAATACAATGTAACTTCTCTGTTAATAAAACTTGCTTTTAACTGCTCTGAAAATAATCATGTCATATAAACACTTTCCTTAGAGAAAGCTACCATATAAATATTAGATGAATCATGAATATTTTGCATAATGCAAATATTGGAGTTAGATTGAATGTCTTCTTTGTAAGGTCCTTAGAGTAAAATATCTTAATCATGTTATTGTTACTGATTTTGCCCCAGAGAAATAGATGACATGATTCTAGATGCTTTGTGATATGCCATGTTCATTGTTCAGCTTACAGGATATACATCAAGATATTGCCAGTTACTCACAATGTGATCATAATAAGTTGTTGTGAAATCAGTGACAGCTTAGAGTTCAGGCCAGAAGATAAGGCAGAATTTTGTGCAAATAAGGAATAAGGATGGGAGCCCTCTGACCAATACCCTTCACCACAGGAAAAATGAAAGCACCCACTGTTCATCCTCTTTGCTGAAAAAATCAGAACTGAGCAATCTGTCTGTTCTTGAAATGTTTGCCTTAAATAGGAAGTGTCCATATTTTTTTTAGCATCCCCACCAACACAAGTAACACTTAGCCTTCCATTCATGAACTTTTGCTATACTGTCAAGAGAACACCGTCTGTCTACCATGTAACATTTAGGGATGATTTTGTGATTTTTCTGGGGTATGAGATGCATTGAAATGAGAGAGATTACTGGATAAATAGTTAATCATCTTTTAAAACTTGCAATTCAGCCAGTACATAAATTTTCTGGTTCTTTTCTTCCTTACTCTGTTTCTCTTTAGAAATCCCTTCAGTTCTATGTAGTTCTACACAGTGATGTCCTTAGACTACTTCGGACATATTGTAGATAATTAACATCTACTCTCTCTTGTAAAGTTGAAAAGTGACACATTTTGTTATCCTCACAGCACAATCAGAAAAATGACACCCAGAAATGTTAATTGATTTATTTAAAATTGAGATGAATGTGGAATTAGGGTGGGGGTACATAGAATGACCCAGTGTCCAAATAACAAGTCCAGTGCTCTAGAATTCACCGATTAGTCCAACTATGTTCAGAGCACTGTGCTCTTCCGTTACAGAAATAGCGTATTCTCCTCACTCACCTTTGGATATACCAATCCATGGGTCAGAATTGATGTTGCTGTGGAGCTGATGGGTCTGAGGCCTTCTAGATCTCTCATCTTACTTCTGCGTTCATTTACAGACGCTTTCACAGTTAGGCTTTAATTCCCTTCTGTTTCTTCTGTGGCAGATCTCCTACTAACTTCAAAAAAGCTTCTTCTGGGAAGAATTAAGTCATTCTTACATATTGCTAAAAATGAAAAACTCAGTATTACTTTAGAACTTTTCGTCTATGATGGATTTTGAGGGAAGTGTTAGGAATCAAGAGTGAATTTTTCAAGCAAATAGTATTCGTATGTGACTGAAAAATGAAAATGCAAGGAAAGTCTGAATGATCATGATAAATATAATGCAGTATTCAAATAACGAGGAAAGAAGAAAATTATGTCTTTTTTGAAGTGGTAGACCCTAAATTCATTTCATGACAAAGGAATGCATTAATTTGATCAAAGATATTAATGTGAAAGGTTTTAGAATATATAAAATGAAATTTATTTTCTCCTGACCTCACAGTCTTCTAAATTATCTGCATAGATAATTTTTGTAACCAACTGGCTTTTTATTCAGCAAAAATATTTTTCAAAGGGTTTGAATTGGAATATTTTATCTTCAATGAGAATCTATCATTATTTAATGTAGTGCCCAACATGGCATGGTGAACTGGATGTTATTTGGGATCCTACAAAAGGAGAATCAGATCCTAAAAAATTGGACAAATAACTGTAAGATGAGCGTAAAGAGATCACTGTTATTCCTGGGTGAATCAATATTTTCTTAATATATTAAGCTTATTGTAATTATACACATAAATCGAATTAAAAAGTGGATGATTTTTCTCAATTATCATGCACCATCTGGAAATAAGGACAATTCTCTGTTTGTTTGAACCTGTTATTTGATATATTAAAAAAAACAGTTAAGTGCCTTCTCTGTCATCATTGCACTAGGTGCTGGGATTCAGTTCATGCTACTAGCTCTTATGAGTTTTGTGGAAAAGATGCAGTACAGTGTAGGTTTTGACAGAAAAGAGAGTTGAAATGTAAAAGAAACAGGGAACAAAAACTTAGAGATATTTGAAATTTTACCTAAAAGGTTCTTACTTTTCTATTTTTGGTAATAATTTGGAGATAGTCACATTTAATTTGGGTTTGGAAGGTCATAGATGTACCCTCTACATGCTTCTTCTGTGTGGTTTCTTCAGCAGCAAGGTTGCCTCTTCTACCTCAGGGTCAAGGGGGGGATGCGAATGAACACACTGTGCGAGCATCATCTGCCTAGACTGTTGGCATCCCATTCTCGAGCTAGTGACAGACTGAAAGCACATGTATTATTACTAAGGCTTACATTTGTGGACGGGGTTGAGATGGTAAGGGAAGAAAAAATATCCCAGAGGTTTGGAACTCTTAGAGGGGTCTTAAAAGTTCCTCTAATCTGATTTCTAATTTTACAGAAGAAAAGGGCAACACATTTCTGGTCAGAGCTAATTAAATGGAGGTGGAACCAGAGTACTGGCCTTAGGAATGGGAATTCCGTGCCTGTTCTGGGACCACACTTCCCTTCGTAATGACTGGCAAAGGCAGTGCTGAGGGAAGAGAAGCTTTAGATAGATAGAGTCGTGGAGCCCAGAGCTCCTTTCCATCTTTCAATGAGATTTTTTTCCTCCTCTTAAATCTTCATCTCCAAAAGGTAAAGTCTTTTAAAAATTTTTAAGTTAATTTTTTTTACATGGAGGCATAACTGACATATAGCATTATATTAGCTTCAGGTGTACAGTGTAATGATTTGATATTTGAAGGTATTGTAAAATGATCACCACAATAAGTCTAGTCATCATCTGTCACTGTGTATAGTTATAATTTTTTTCTTGTGATGAGAACTTTTAAGATTTACTCTTTTAACAACTTTCAAAATATGCAATACAATATAATTAACTGTAGTCATCATGCTGTACATTGCATCCCCATGACTTATTTAATAATTGCAAGTTTGTACCTTTGACTCTCTTCACTCATTTCACCCAGTCCTCACGCCCCCGCCTCTGGCAACCACCAATCTGTTTTCTGTATTTGTGAGCTTCATTTTGTTTGTTTGCTTGTTTAGATTCCACATGTAAGTGGGATCATATGGTATTTGTCTTTCTCTGTCTGGCTTATTTCTCTTAGCATAAAGCACTCAGGTTTCATCCATGTGGTTGCAAATAGTAAGATTTCCTTCTTTTTTATGACTGAATAACATTCTAACACACACACACACATATATATATATATATATAGAGAGAGAGAGAGAGAGAGAGAGAGATCTATCTACATATATAGATCTATCACTCTACATATAGAAGCATATATATATATATATATATCACATCTTTTTTATCCATTCATCTATTATTGGACATTTAGGTTGTTTCCATATCTTGGTTGTTTTACATAATGCTGCACTGAACATGGGGCACATGTGTCTTTTTTAGTTAATGTCCTCATTTTCTTTAGATAAATACTCAGAAATGGAAACTCTGGATCATATGGTAGTTCTATTTTTAATTTTTGTGAGGAATCTCCATACTGTTTTCTACGGTGATTCTATCAATTTACATTCCCACCAACAGTGCACAAGGGTTTCCTTTTCTCCACATCCTCGCCAACACTTCTTATTTCTTGTCTTTTTGATAATAGACATTCTAGCAGATGTGAGATGATACATCATTGTGGTTTTAATTTGCATTTCCCTGGTCAGCGACAATAAGCATCTTTTCGTGTACCTGTTGGCCTTCTGTACATCTTCTCTGGAAAAATGTTTATTCAGATCCTCTGCCCATTTTTTATTGGGTTGTTTATCTTTTTGCTAATGAGTGGTATACTCTTATATACTTTGGATATTAACCCCTTATTAGAGACAGGATTTGCAAATATTTTCTTCCATTCAATAGGTGGCATTTTCATTTTGTTTATGGTTTCTTGCTGTGCAAAACATTCTTTCTTTTAAAAAGTGTAGTAGAACAGACACTGCTCTGGAAGGAAAGACAGTCAGAGATTAGTTACTCGTTATTTATGGAACCTCAGGCTAGTTTCTGAATTTCTCAGGGCTTCAATTTTCCAAATCTGTAAAATAAGAGCTTGAATCAGAAGATTTCTCATATCCTATTTCACTTAAAAATGTCGTGTTGGGTTATATTTTCATTTGGGTCAGTAATGTTGGACATTAAGAACATCATTGTCTCATGCCTAAAAATGAATGAGCTCCCCAGTCTAAGCCTTGGTTAGATTCAGGAGGTACTCTGCTCTTGGTAAAGAAGAATGCTCTTTAAACATGTGAAGAATGTTACCAAATGCTGCCAGCCTAGGACTTTAGCATTTAAGTATGCAACTGGTCCTGAGAGAAGTAAAAAATATTCTTTCAAGTAGGATTCCTGGGACAGCATGGATGTCTAAGTTACTTTCGTAGGATAAAGCTTCCACAAATAAAAAATCCCTCTGTTCCCTGACAGTATTACCTGTGGGCATGTTTTATCTCCTCTATCAGAAGTGTCAACTCCTGGAGAGCCAAGAATCAAACACACATTGCTTTCTCACATTGAATACGTCCTCTACTGCCTTCCATATAATACTTGCTCAATAAATGCTACTGAATGAATGATACTGGTATAAGTGAATAGGTGTTGCGATAAAGCCTGAAGAAAGATTTGTGGGCTAATAAGGGCAACAATAAACTGATAACCATCAACTCAGTCTGTTAACCCAAGATCAGCATGTTAAATAGATTTTGGAAGTTTGGAAAAGGTGAAGAGAAAAAGAGGACGAATTTCATCTCTAGGGGATTTAGCCTTGTGAGAAAAGGCTCAAGGTAGTGGCCTTACCTGAAAAAGAACAGAAGAAGGAAGGATAGACCACACTCAATTATGTATGGAAATGTTTTATTATCACCTTTCATAAGGTCAGCAAAGTTAAAATTGCGTTTATGGCAAATATTTTTGGAAACACTTGAATTTCATGTCATGTATTAACTAGGTTAGGCTGAAAATGTGTCTAAACTAAAATCGTGCACTTTCAGTTTACAACTTTTATATATATTATTTCACTTGTTTTCATTTGATTCTCAAAAAGTATCCAGAGAGTCAGGTAGGATAGACATCCTTTTCACTTCAGGGAAAATAACTCTACAGCTCAGAGAAGTTGAGCTTTTCCCAGGGACTCATGCTCAGTAAGTGGCAGATGGAATCAGAACACAGGTGTCCTGACTTCCACTGCAGTGTGCGTTACCGTAGGCCACTTATTCTGAGAGGTAGGAATGAGTCACTTCCTGTCTAAAAATTTTGGATTCTCAAACAATGTATAATGCATCCTTCAGGCACAATTAAGTGTTAATATCTGTATCAGTCTTTTGGATCACATCTGGTTAGTATTAGCAATGCCTTATTTTTGTATAACCACGCTAAATGTACAAAACTAGTTTACAGTCATAATTATGAGAGCTCTTAATCTGAGTTCATTTTCCTAGGATTCACTTGATTCTGAATTTTTGAGGATATAGTTATGACAGCAGTCCACATTCCTAAGCTGATAGATCAGTTCCTTCTTTCTGCCTTTAAATGCTTTAGATTTGTCAGGAAATGGCACTTACTCTCCCTGGTTTGCCTCCTTCAAAAGAGGAAGCAGGAACCCATTGAGAAAGATGGCCTGGGTGCACAGCGTGAGCTGTCCGAGCTCGATGGGAAGCAGTAGTTCAGGCAGAAAGAAAAACCAAGAGTTTCAACTGCCAGCATGAGCCCCTGAATGGAATTAACAAGAAACAGATAAAAATTACAGACTATAATTATATTCTATCAAAAGGATCTTTAGCAGACGTTTCCTGAAGTTACCATCAAAAGAGAAGGAAATGGCTGAAAGGATAATTTTCTCCTGTATCATTTTTTGCCACTTTAGTGATTAGAAGAAATTAAGCAAGTGCACCAAGAAAATTACCTACTGGGTCAATGAAAACCAACTTCTTCCCTCAAAGGAGTGGTGATGTAGATGGATTTTCTCTCTTTCTGATTATGAAGTAATCTTTAATGAGCATCTTACAGAACAATTTACATACTTGCACAAATCAAAAATTCAATAAGTATTTGTGTAACTCCTCCTGTTGCCGGTAGATGTAGCCGGTGTCTGGGTTCTTGTCCCGTCCCAGAAAGAATTCAGAGACAAGATGCAGAGGTTAAGAAAGTAAAGTGAGGATTTATTAAGGGATGGATAGTACACTCTCAAGGGGAGAGCAGGCAGGCTCAGGTGAGCAGCTGCCCTGAGTTTCTTTGGCAAGATGATTACATAGAGTGTAAAAATGAAAGGTTGTAATATTCATTAGGGACGGAAGGGTTTGGGATCATATTCCCTGATTTTCATCCCAACTCCACCTTCCAGAGTAGAGGAGGGATTTTTGTCCTTATTTAGTCTGGATTGGAAGTGTCATAGCGTCGGTGCATGATGGATACTTCTAATCTGCAAGGCTAATTTTACTGAAATGAGAGCATAATGAACAAAGGATTACACTTGATGCTGAAGATTCCTGCCTTTTCCCACCTTTCTCTGGAGGCCGCTGGTCACCTCAAAAGGTATGACCACTTACCAGCCCAGAGGTTTCTGCTTTTCTTTTTCTGTCCAGGGACCCCTGGTACTTACATGGTGTATGCTTTCCTGCATTTGGCCCGTGCCCCTCCTTTCTGCCCAGTTCGTGTCCTTTGTCCTGCTTCCCCCTTTCTCTGCTCATATCTAGCTGTCTGCCTGCTCTAACACTGCAATACGCAAGGCACTGATTGGGTGTTCCAGTCCTGTCTCCAAAGAGTTTGCAGTCTAGTGGAGCTTGCACATGATAAATAGCTCTGATAAATGGTAGAAAATGACAGTCTTTATTTGAGAGTCACAGGAAAGAAAGGACAGGGATTCAGAAGGAGGGGAAATTATTTGGCTAGGAGTAATCAAAGAGAACTTCTTGGAGGAATTAGGTTTTGTCTAAATTTAGAAAATCATAAAGACGTGAATATGTGGAGATCGTAGAGGCATTATTAAAATATCCTAGGGAGAAGAAATAGTGTGAAAAAAGGATACAGAGTGTGGCAAAAAAATTACAGAATGCCTTGAATCACACATAGTGCAGTTTAACCAGAACACCGGGCATGTGAAGAGTGGTGGCAAAGTAAGATTGGAAAGGTTAGCTGGAGGCCAAAAGGAATTTGGACTTTTTTCCTGTGGGCAGTGGAAAACCACTCAAGGCTCTTGAGCTAGGAGTGAAGTGATCAGAGCTGAGCTTCTGGAAGACTAAGCTGGCAGTGAACTGTGATATGTGCTATAGGGAGAAGAGGCTGGGAGGTGGGGATTCCAGTTAAGGGGGACTGTAGTGGCCCAGAAAAGTGATGATACAGCCCCGACTTTGGAGAGGCAGCAGGAGTGGAAAGAAGTGCACGAGTACAGTATGCTGTGCCTTCATTCAGTCACTAGGTACTGGGTACCGAGGACTCTGCTAGGTCCTGAAATATTACTGGGGGCAAAATAGAAGTGGTCTTTCCCTTCATAAGGTTTATGATACAGCAGTGGGCAAGAAACTATTCAAACAACCTCATAATTACATAATTGCAAACACAGAATGGACTATGAATGGAATAAGGCTGGTGCAGAAGAGTGTGGAGTAGAAGATCTGACCCAGCTTGCGAAGCCAGGAAGGATTCCCTGAGGAGGTAGCATTAGATATGAAATCAGGATGGGTAAGAATTACATATGAAAGAGGGGGAGGGAGATGTTGTCGTCCTCCAGGCAGAATGACTGGCCTATTCAAAAGCTCAAGGTGAGGGGCGGAGGGCATAGCCCAGTGGTAGAACACATGCTTAACATTCACGGGGTCCTGTGTTCAATCCCCAGTACCTCCTCTAAAAATAAAAAAAATAAATAAACCTAATTATCTGCCCCCCCAATTTTTATTTTAAATAAAATAAAATATTTTTTTTTTAAAAAAAGCTCAAGGTGAGAGAGATACTGGTGTTATGTTCAGGCAACTGGGCAGAGACCCATGAAGTTGAAGCCATGGACAAGAGGAAGAACAGGGTGAGACCAGCGGGAGGCCACAAACGGGCCAGTGCATCCCGGGTCTCGCAGGTCACATTACGCCTTTGCACTTCAGTCTAACAAAGGATTTAAAACAGCAGAGAGACGTTTGGTTATCATTTAAGCTGAATACTCTGACAGAGACATGGAGAATGGTCTTGTAATGGGCAAAATGGATCTGGAGAAAGCGATTAAGGGGCTGTGACACTAGTCCGGGTACGAGGTGCTAGTCTTCTGAACTAGGTTGGTTTCAGGGGAGGGGAGAAGAGAGAAGTACATTATCTAAGACTGATGAATAAACTTCATGTAGGGTGAGAGAAAGGGAATTGTTGTTTTTGTTGTTGGTTTATGAAGCCATTTCAACAATGGGGGAAAGCTATAGCAACGGTAAAATAGTAAATATTAACGAGTGATTTCTGTTACACACATAGTATCTCATTTAGTCCTCATTAAACCCCGTGAAGTGGTCACTACCATAACATTCGTTTTCCACATGCAGGCACCGGAGCTAAAAAGGTTACATCTAAACTGCTTCTTCAAAGAAGGTGCAGTTCCTTTTGGTACAAACCCTGAAGAGTTGGTCACTTGGGATCTCCTGGAGGGGGCATTGCACAACGTGCTGGAACATGTCTACATGCTTTAAGCAGTTATGGTGGCCACTGATTTTTTTGACATCAATGAATGTCAAGGTGGGCTGGAACCTTTAACGCCTTCTTTCTGGCTCCTGCCCGATGCGTGTGCCAATTATGCCGCCTCCCCTCCTGCCGAGGGAGTTTGTCCCGGTTCTGTGTTCTGCACTTGTTCTTTAAAGCCCTCACTTACCTGCTTTGCAGTATTTTCATTCTTGTCTCCTATAAATGCTTCCCCTCTGCTGAGCTTCTTAGAATTGTTTACTTTCCGAGATAGTCAGAATGTTTTTTTTTTTTGAAATTACAAAAGTAATATATATTCATTAGTAAAATTTGGAGAACTCAGGAATTACAAAGAAGAAATCAAAGATCACTTTTAATCCCTCTACCCCTACATAACCATTGCTGAAATTAAACAGCCTTACTCTCTTTGTTCTTTGGATTTACATTTTTTTATTTACATGTATTTAACAACCAACTTTTGATTTGGGCTCTGTGCTATATACTTTGTATCGATATTTATACAAGCAAAATAATACTATAAATAATGTTTTGTAATGTGCTTTTTTTTAGCTTGCATATTTTGAATAATTTCCCGTGGCATTAAATATTTCTCATTGAAATACCTTAATCGCATATCATCAGAAAGGTGAACATTTTGTATTTTCTGAATTCTACATTTTCAGGCATCTAGGTTTTATTCCCACCGTTTTGACAATTACGTAGTAATGCTCCTATAAACACTGTACATAAATCTGCATTCATAGTTCTGATTTTTCCCCCTAGGAAAATTTCTAGAAGGTAAATTGCTGTGTGAAAAAAATTTTTAAAATTTAATCTGCTTATTTAGAAAAATTGGCATTTCTCCAGGGTACTGTGTCTTTTTTTTTTTCTTAAAACCACTTTGTTGAGGTATGATTGACATACAAAAAGTTGTATGTGCTTAATGTTTAATATTTGATGAGTTTGGAGGTAAATATTCACCCATAAAACCCATAACTTCCCAAAGTTACTACTTGCCCCTGTTACTTATTTATTAATTTTAAAAATATTTTTTCTTTTGTGGTAAGATGACTTAGTAAAATATCTACCTTCTTCACAAAATTTTAAGTATATGATACAGTATTGTGAACTATAGGCCCTATGTTGTCCAGAATCTATTCATTGTACATAACTGAAACCTTGTTGGAGGTCCCATGTCTTAGATTAAATGTAAATGCGTATAGTAAATAACAGTTGCTTTGCACTTAGGAGTTGCTCAATACATGGTGACTGTTATCATTCAAGGTGAGCAAACCACAATTTGACACTGAGCTTAAGTATAGGAAACATTAGTATGAAACGGGAATTTTTTTAAGTAATCATTTTACTATGTAATTGTCTTATAGTTTCCATGTTTCTTCATGGTATTCCTGTATGATAATAATGATGATGATGAGAAACACTTTTTAGGGTTTTTTAATGTAGCAGGCACTGAATGACGCATTTTACATGCAACATGTCTCTATCTTCAACTGCACAGGCACTGTTATTTTTAGCCGGATGAGGAAGTTGAAACAGGAAGGGGGCATGTGACAGGCCCAAGGTTACCTGGATTGTACGTGGCGGAGCCAGGCTTCAAAGCAGCCGCTGGTGCCAGAGTCCGCAGTTCACCACTACTCTGCGAGCGCGGAGGAAGATCATGTGACTGTATTACAATAACCTGTAGTTCTGCTTCTTGTTACTAAAAACCTAATGCTGACCTCAAAGTCAGGCAGTAGCAGTTTATCTGTAGCATGTCAGGCAATAATTTTTCTGTTATCTAAATTCATCCTTCTTTCATTTGTTATCTAAATTCATCCTCAGGTTTCTCATGTTTGTCCTCCATTACTGCTATCAAAATCTACTCTTCTAAATGGATCTCATAAATCATTTATTTAAGGTTTCTTAGGGTTTGCTGTTGTATTTTAATAGGAGCTAGCATTTTAATTCAGTCATGTAAGTCTAACGATGGCATTTTAAACCTTAGAAAGCTGGTGGGGTAAGGAAACTTGCGGGGCGGGGAAGGCTTTCTGAGAGGGCACAAGGTAGACAGCCACACATATTGCCTATTCAGACTGCCAGCCCTTAACTGTGGTCTCTTATTTATCTCTTTCTTCTTCCCTCCTTCCCCGACTTCTTTCCTCAGCTATTTCTTGAGAGCAATTTAGGGAAAGTGTCTTTAGGAAAGTAATAAAAAAAGAATGCACCAGTGCTTTTGTAAGCAAGCAAAGTGATTGAGAAGTGATATTTATGTTCATTGCTTTCCTTTTTTCCAAGTTTATAGCTTTTGGCTTCAGAACCTTTGGTCCACAGGAAGACTGAGCATTATACTAGCTAGGTGGGTTCAAGTGAGGAATAATGGACACAGACAACAGCAGTGGGAGGGCAGCGGGTAAGCACCTACAGATAACAGGACTTTACACAGTATCTTTGTTTTAACCTTCTGTGTGGCTCACGGTAGACACTCCTTAATGCAAGTGTCCCCTTGAATTGAAGGAAAATGTTTAAGAAAATGGTAGATGTGCAAGACCTTCTCCCTCCTGCCAGCTGTGAAACTGATTATCATTAAGCTTTTGCCTTGATTATTCTTTCAAGGAAAGAAAAATATTTGTAAAAGTGGAAATTAATCAAGGACATCACCTTTCTCAATTTTCTCATTTCCTCCTCCAGGTGGGTGGAAGATAATTTTGTGAGGTTGGAAGATATGCAAGTAAATACATTGTAGTTGGAATACAGTGGCCCTGACAATGTCTAGAAACAGCCAAGGACCATCCAAACCAAGTTTTGACTTCTACTGTAACTAATCACCCAACCAAGTGAATGATCCAAGGAACTTCACTGGACAGAAGGGACAAGTTGACAGTTTTGAAATGTTGTCAGTAAAAATTTTCTACTAAAATATATAGACAAATTACTAGTTTACTCTGCAGTTGTTAGCTTAGGCTCTGGAATATCCTAAATAATCATGATGTAAGACCACACTAGAGTTTACCTGGTATACCTGTAGCATTCACCAGTCCTCACCTATATTTTGAGACCACGGATCTAACCAACTGAGCTGACTGGCTCATACATTTCACTGGTTTTTCAGTGAAGGAAGATGGCTGTTAAAAAGAGACAGAATTAAATTCTTATTTCTATCTTTTCCAAGGCTGCTGTGTTCTACTTTCAGCTCACTTTTGTACATTAGTTTGTAAAATATAATAGGAGGAACTGAAGTATAAGCAGGGTTCCTTCCTTCCGTTCCAAAGCAGATGGACCAAGAGGAAATAAAGTTCTTTCAATTTCAACTCTTCAGTGTCTAAAGTCCCATTTTGATAACTGGGTTACTTTTGAATAACTGAAATCAAAAGAAGGAGAGAAGTGATAGGCATCTCTGAAATGTGGATGGGAAGGTTGGTTCTTTTAGCCTTTACAGGTGATCTGCCTGTTCGGTTTCCAAGAAGCTTCTGAAATCTGTCTTCTCCACACCTGTAGTTCTCTCCCAAACCTGTAATTCTAGCTGCTCTAAAGAAGCACTCCAGTCTTAATCTCGCTAATCTGGGAGAGGGGATTGGGACTGATAATCAGGTTACTGAAAATTGTGAGGTCAAATATGAAACTGAGATTAAAGAAATCTTTTCAGTTCTCTCATGGGGATTTGAGTGGAACTTGGGAAATTTGTGAGGAATTCTGAAGATGGAAACAAACTTCTAAAACAAGTATTTGTATGCAAAAGAATATCATTGTTTAAACAAAAAGAGAATGCAAAATGGTGTAGAGGTACAGATCTTCCAAGTTTCTTTGGGCAGTCCGGACCGCTTCTGCTGAGGCTCATACAGAGCTTCGACCCTGGGATGCATGCATGTCCCAGTCTGGACATGTGAAAATATGTTTGTAATTTCTTGCCAAGCAAAGGCGGAGGAAGGGAGCCATCTGGCGTGGGAGGTGTGGGCTGGTTAACTCTATCAAGAAGCAGGTGGCTGAGCTGCAGGAGATTTCCAGGCTGAGAACTAGAGAAAGGGCAGACTTCATGGGTAGGGTGGACACTGAGACATCAAAGTAAGAGAAAGACGCTTACAAATCTTGGAGAAAGACCTTCAGGACGAGAAACTGCTCCTTTTGCTCTGTTTTCACATTGGCTGACATTCAGTTCCATTCCACAAGCGTTTATTGAGTATCACCACATATAAGACACTGTGCCTTTGGGGAAATAAATAAGAAGAATTGTCATGGAAGAGAAGGAAGAGTAATTCTTTAAGGAAGAAACAGTTCTAATGGGCATGATACCTCATAACTCCCTAAGTGCCTCTGAGACCGTAGCAGGCACCGTGCAGAATCCTTCTGAAGTCAGATTTCTTC
This sequence comes from Camelus bactrianus, assembly GCF_048773025.1. Taxonomy (NCBI): domain Eukaryota; kingdom Metazoa; phylum Chordata; class Mammalia; order Artiodactyla; family Camelidae; genus Camelus; species Camelus bactrianus. The sequence continues at coordinate 50,827,850 of NC_133546.1, read as the reverse complement.
TCCTTCAGGAGACAGCAATGTAAATACACAGTTCAAATAAAACCAAGCTCTAGGTTTGTTTTAGAAAGGAATATTCACTGTATCCTAAACACATATGTATTCTTTCAGGGGTGAACTGTCTTTCTCCCTTTCTCTCACACATATACTCGCTCCTCCTTCTCAAATACAATTTATTTTAAACATTTAAAATTTTGTTCCTCTAAGTTTCTGAAAGTTTGGAACCAAGTAAAAGATGGATATTAAAAAGATTACAATAATAAGCACAGAACACATATAGAAAAATTAGAAGCTTACATACAATTTTCTATATTTGAATTATGAACATATTTTTAATAAAATGAATAATAAATGTATTTATATTATAATAAATGGATTTATAATAAAACTGTAACTGAAATGATTAATCTCTTCGCTGAATAAATTAAAAAGTCAAAGTTCAGAGAAATTGGATGATTTGCCCAAGGTAAACCCATGAGAGGTGAAATGGGGGCAGAAATCAATTCACTTGCTTTTTAATCTAGAGGTTATAAAAATGGCAATATGTTACTTCTTGAGTGTGAGAAACCAAAATACATTTTATTGGCACATGTAAGTGAGCTTCATCTCCCATCTTCTTTTCTTTAACATTGTCTGGGAAACTCACTGAGGCTTGACAAATTCCTTCTTTGCCTTGCATTGTTGCCCTTCTGCAAGGGTGTGTGTGTGCGTGCGTGCGTGTGTGTGTGTGTGTGTGTGTGTGTATTTCTAGTAGATTAATCTTTATTTTTGAAAATATATGCAGCCTTTAGTCAATAGACATTTGATGAAGCTTTAGCGTTTTTCTTTATTCTTTCACATTCTACTAATTACGTTTTTTGATTATTTTCTAAATTAGTTGTCTATTCATGGTGAAGCTTTCTGGAATCACATTTTCTCTGAGGCTGGATCTTTGCACAATATTCTGCCAAATTTTAGCATTTACCTCAGCCCCAAATTTCTCAACTCCTAGGCTACCCCACAGAATGAGTTTTATTGTCATGGGACGTGCCGCTTCAAAGAAAATCAGAAAGAACCAGAGCATTCTCGGTATGTTTCCCAGTAAAGTGGCATAACTTCCTTTGTTTAAACCTAGAATTCTGTAGTGCAGAATTTTCAAAAACAATTATTTTGGTAATTTATGTGTGGTGAACTGGGGGGAATATTTTTGATATGATGGAGAGAATGTTAATACTTAGTTTCAACAATGATTGTAAAATATACTTTTTTTCCTACAATAGTTGAGTTTTTAGCAGGAAAAAATGACAGAGAAGCTAAAGAGATGGAATCAATGTTTCTAGACAGATTTAATTAGTTGGAAAAGATCTGTTCTTGTTTGTATTTTATTTATAACTTGTTCTTCCAAAGACTCATTACATGAACAATACTTTCTGGTGATACATTGGGTAACTATAATGAAATCATGACACTGTCATCCTGATAGGCTATAAATAGTCAGTAGGGCCCTGGTGAAAATAATGTGGTTTATTTCTACTGCTTAATCTTTCACGTGCTACTGCTCTGTACATTGTAACTTTACTCTGCATCCACCAACCACAGGTTAGAGTTCTTTATACATAGGTGCTTTGATACCAGACTTAAGGCTTTGCAAACAATTCTTTAAAATATCCTCTATGCCCCTTTACTCGCTAACATTTATTGAATGCTTGTTACGTTCAAGGCACTGTGCTAAGTTTCTTAAATAATGCCATTTATAATCCTCCCAACAACCTTGAAGACAGCTGCTTTTATCTCCATTTTACTGATGAAAAATTGACACTCACAAGACAAGTTAATTGCCAAGGTCACCCAACTAGGAAGTGGGACAACTGAGACCTGAGTCTAGTTCTGTCACACTCAGAGGTTATGTTCTCCATCACTACACTCTGGTGCCTCAAGGCAGATTCAGATGGTTCTGCTCCTTCACTAGTAGACTCTTCCACTAGTAAATTGGGAGCTAGCAGTGCCCTTTGAGATTGATTTTTGTTGTCAATGAGCTCATAAAAATGAGTGTTAGGTAGTAAAATGAAGATAAAATCCACATAGACATTAGAAAAGACACTGAGATCACCTAGTGACTTGCTAGAAGACCAGCAACACTAGCACCACCTGGAGGCTTGTTAAAAATCTCTGCCTCCTCACCCATCTAGCCTCTCAATCAGTGTCTAGCTTGATGGTTTCACATACTTGGATTGAAATGCTTTACAGACTCTGAAAGAGAGTCTGTCAGAGCCACAGAGAGCCTAAAGCATTCATCCTGCCCTCTTCAACCAGAGAAGCTCAGGTTTGAATTTATTTTTCCATGAAACATTTATAATATATTTATTGATTAAATAACAGATATAACTGGGATTTTGATTCAGATTGCAAATTTGAATCTATAGAGTAATCTGGGAAAATTAACATCTGTATACTATTAAGATGCCCTTTCTAAAGCATAGAGAGACTCCATTTACTTAAATACTCGTCTATGTTATTTATCAGAATTTTCAAGTGTTCAACACTGAAGTCTTGTGCATCTCTTACCATCTTCTCTGCTGATTCTATTGAGGGATATTTTCCTCTTGGTAAATGATGACATATTTTGCAAATAAAGAAATATCTATCTTTTCTCTTCCAATCATGCATCTCTTACTCCTTTTTATTTCTTACAAAATTTTCCAGGACTTTTCATTGTGTTGAATCAAGGGGCATTATTTTTTGTTCTTGATCTTTAAAGGAGATGCATGTAAAGTTTCTTCTGTAAGTATAATGTTTACTATAGGCTTTTCAAAAACAACTCTATTAGGGTATAATTGACATACAATATTTAAAATGTATAAATTGATGTTTTGAAATATGTATCTATGTGTATATATATATACACACCCAGTAAACAGTATACATTTGCAAAATGCACAGTATACATTTGTAAAACAATGACCACAATCAAGATAATTAGCCTACCCTTTAGCAACTCCCAGAAGCTTCCTTATGACCCTTTGAAAGTCTTCTCTCTCGTATATCCATCCATCCTCCCGTCTCCTCCCACCCCCTCCCCATGTACAAGCAACCACTGATCTGATTTCTTTCACTATATGTTAGTTTTATTTCCTAAAGTTTTGTATAAATGAAATTATATTCTATGTAATCTTTCATATTATTTCATTCAGTGTGTGTATTTTAAGACTCGTCCATGTTGTTGTGTGTGTCAGTAGTTTATTCTCTTTTAATGCTGATTACTATTCCATTGTATGGATATACCACATTTTATCTATTCATCTTTTGATGGACATTTAGGTTGTTTCCGTGTTTTAGTTATCACCAATGTAGCTGCTAAGAACATTAGTGTGCAAATCTTTGTATGGACTGATGTTTTTATTTCTCTTAGGTAAAATATGGTTTGTACATGTTTAACTTTGTAAGAAGCTGCCAAACTATTTTCCAAAAATTTGTCTCATTTTACATTACCAAGAGCAGTTTTTGTAATTTGTTTTAAAATATTCTGTTGTAAGTGCCTTACCAGATGTTTGATTTTCAGATATTTCCTCCCAGCCTGTTGCTTGTCCTTCATTTTATCGAGTCTTTCAAAGAACAGAGGTTCTCTGATAAAGAAGTTCTTGATGGAGTCTCTTAGATCAATTTGTTCTTTCATAGATCACGCTTTTGATGTATGTAAAAAATCTTTGCCTCATTCAGCATCATGAACAGTTTCTCCTGTGTTTTCTCACAGATGTTTTATAGTTTTAGACTTTGCATTTAGGCCTATGATCCATTTGGAACTAACTTTTGTTTACATTTGGAGGAAGTTGATCATTTTACAGATGGATACCAGTAGTTCCAAGACCATTTGTTGAAAGACTACCCCTTTTTCACTGAATTGTTCTGTATTTTGGTCAAGAAATCAACTGACCACATATGTGTGGGTCTATTTTCTGACCCTTAGTCTGATTTATCTATTTCTCTGTGCCCATACCACACTTTTGGTTAATGTAGTTTTATATTGTTTCAAATTCAGGTAGTGTAAATCTCATAACATTGTTCTTTTTCAAAGTTACTTTAGCCAGTCTACATTCTTTGCACTTTGTATGACTTTTAGAATCAGCATGTCAAGTTCTACAAAAAAGACTGCTGGGATTTTGATGGGACTGCACTTAATAAATACAGGTCAATTTGTGGGAAATGGCATCTTAACAGGATGGAGAGTTCTGATGCATGAACCCAGTGTATCTTTCATTTACGCATGGCTTCCTTATTTCTTTCAACAGTGTTTTGTACTTTTCATTATATAGGTTTTATATGCCTTTTGTCCAGTTTTTCCCTAAGTATTTAACTTTTTCTGATGCTATTTCAAGTGGTATTGTTATTGTTTAATTTTAATTTCTAATTGTTCCTTGCTAATATACAAAAATGTGATTGACTTGCATGTGAGCTCACTTCTTAGTTCTAGTCTCTTTCTTGAAGATTCCATAGGGTGTTCCTCAGACTGTCATGTTGTATGTGAACAAAGACAATTTTATTTCTTCCTTTCCCATCTGGATACCATTTTTTTCTGTTTTTCGTTATCTTCAGTGTCCCTTTCTTTAGAACTTTAGTACCATGTTGAGTAGAAGTGGTAAGAGAGAAGATATCCTTACGTGTCCCTGACCTTAGGTTGCATGAAGGGAGAAAGTTGCCCAGCACAGCAGTATCTTGCCCATATCTTAGCCAGGTCTAGTATCCAGACCTTTTACATCATGAGGCATTTTTGAGTAAAACTCTTTTTATTTTAGCAGAATTATTCAAATTCTAGGTTTAACTCAAATGAAATTACTAAAGACACCCCATTACTGGGCTCAGTTGAAGGCTTTTGTTTGTTTTTTTATAGAGGCTGGAACATGCTTTCCTTGGGACATACTTTAGGTCAGAATACTTGTTTTTACTCACTGTTCTTTTCTTCTCTTTAAAGCCTATGTACATATTACCTACAGGTAAAGTGCATAAAAAGATTAAAAGAAAAAATTACCTTTACTGGGTAGCACACTCCCAGCACTGGATGGGGCCTTTGATTATCCTATTAGATAGACAGGTTCTGTAAGGTGCAGAGAGAAACCCGTGCGCACCCTAGACAGAGGAAAGAGACTTTGTTTTCTTGGCAGTTTGGGCTTCATTCTTCTCTGAATCCAGGTTCTTCTTCCTCCAACGAGAGGTTTCCCGAGGGGCAGAGAAAGAACTCACATCGCAGCCTGGGGTGAATAAAAATGAGGGGATGTAAGCAGTGAGCTCGGGAAGCAGAGGTGTCAGGGGTCCGATTAGGGTTGTTCTCTGCATCTGGGTCCTGGCATCTGGCCTGATGGGGCTTTAGTGTAGCAGCAGGCAGAGGGCCTGGCTGAAGTCTGTGTTCCTAGCAAACTCTTATTTTCAAAAATTTGCTGTAATAATATATCTGGGTGATATCACCAACGGATAGCCAGACTGTTGGGTGAAAAGTTTGTTATAGTGGGATCAAGCAGTGTCTCCACGGGCCCACAGTTAACTGAGTACTAGGAACACAGAGCTGAATTGCACAGTGTCCTATCATTAAGGACCTTAAAGACTTGGGGGGAAGGGGAGGCAGGCATGGATTAGGGAGACACGTAGTCAAATATGCACAATAAATTGTGAATAAAACTGCATGTGGTGTAAGAGTTAAGGGACAAAGGAGGGAGTGCCTCGATGTCTTAGAGAGGACAAGACAGGTCCGAGAGCTTGCATGGTGATTGAGCTGAGTGCTGAAGAGAACGCAGAGGCCCTGCAGGCAGCCGGGAACAGTCCTAGTTACGCATTCTCATGACACCTGGTACTTTTCCTGTGGAACACTAACACATTGTAATTTATTAAATGTTTGTTTCAAAATTGCTTAATATTGCAATTCATTCTCTTGCTTGAGAATGTAAGCTCCCAGGGGGCTCCTGTTCCCCATCATACACACAGAGTTCTGTGGCTTTAATCCCCACTCTAGATATTCAGCATTTTAAAACTTTTTATTGTGTAAATTTTCAAGGATGCACAAAAGTAGAGAACGTTGTTTAATATACCTGTCACCAGCCTCAATAATTTCTATCATTTTACATTTTGTCAATCTTATTTCGACTATCATCTGTTCGTTCTTTCTTTCTTTCTTTCTTTCTTTTTTGCTTAGGTAAATCCCATATCATTTCACTTACCATAAATCTCTGACTGAAAAGAATAGTTTTATATAAGAGCCACCTCATTATAATACCTAATTCACTATTATTCCTTAATATCATCTAATATCCAGTCCATCTTCAAATTTGCCTAATTGCCTCAAAAATGTCTTTTTAGAGTTGTTTTGTTGGAATAAGGAGCAAAACAAGACCCACCTCTTGCATTTGGTTATTATGTCGTCTTTGTAACTTTCATTATGTGATAGTCACCCTAACATTTTTGATCTCACTAATTTGTCCTGGAGAATATCCCACATTCTGAATTTGGCCTGTTGCTTCTTTGGGTTGTCATTTAACTGGTTCTTCTTTTCGTATGTTTTCTATAAACTGGTTTTTAGATCGAAGAGCATGATTAGATGAGGGTTCTACTTTTTCTGCAAGAATATATTTTATAAGTACATCAGGATATTTCACAGTGTATCACATGCATATCTTGAAGCACAGAATGTCCGATTGCCCCGTCATTAGTGTCCTACCTCTTTTGGAAAGCCGTCACTGAAGAAGTTGTACTTGAGCAGAGTCTTGAAGGAGCCTTGCGGGCGCTTCCCGGTCAGAGGAAAGGGCAAGCCCGGGTGCACAGGACCGTCACACAATGGCACAGTGTGAACCCTGGCAAGTTTTGCTTTTCTTTTTATCTCAGATTTAGAATTGATAATGCCCTTCAATTTGAAAATTGAATTTTAAACTCAATTTCATTCACCATTACTTTTAGGATAATTACCTTTGAGACTGGGAAATTCTATGCACTTGCTAAACGTAGGTTTTTCTATTTAAGTCACTCACACCTAGCAAGTTTTCTTTTCTCTGTTGTTGTGGAGAGGGCTTACTATTTTTATCTTGAGAGAGATTTTGTGGACTGTGGGATGGAGTTCAACTCTGGAAAGAGAACTTGTAGTTTAATATCATGGCCTGATCATTAAGTGGCAGTATAAGAAAAGCTCTTAACAATGGATTTTGCTAATGTTGTTCAATTATATCACAGGCTTTCCTTTATGTAACAATCGACTCTAAGGGTCAAGGAGATGTTTCACTGAGTGCAGAACACTGCAGAATTCATCAGGTACATCCTGGGATGATGTTATATCTATTTTATTGAATTAGTGAAATTGGCATTTGGTTAACAGGAAACAATAGGACTAGACAAGAAATCTAATTACTGACTATGATAGAAGAAGCTATCATTCAGTTAGTCTTTGAGGGGTGATTAGGGTTTAGACATGTTGATCGTTTACACTTTGGAAGGCTAAGGATGGAGGGGAGGAGGTCAAGCCATTTGATGGAGAGGAGGTAAGTAGTTTCCTATGAGAAGGAATATCTGGAATACTCCTGGAGTATCCCCTCTTAATTTGGATACTGGTGACTGAGATTTGAACATTGATAAACAATTGTCTACCACTGGAATGAAGCTACTCTAGACCAGATTTCATAATAAGCTTTACCAACGTTAGCAACTTAGTATGTATTAGTTTTGGTGGGAGCGTCTGTCCTTGAGAGAATCAGTGGATGTCAGTAGAATAATGAGGCAGGGATGATCAGAGTGAAGCAAAAGGGAACTTCCAAGGGAGGTGACATGCAAGGGTGGGAATCTGACTGAAGGAGTTGTGCTGTGAGGTCATTGCTTGGGTTCAGGTCTGCTAATCCTTGAGCAACACTAAACCAGGGATGGTGTGGTCACAAGTGGGTGTGTGCATTTTTATGGCTATGATATTCTGTTGACGAAGCTGGCAAAAGGGGAGAGTTGAAAGGATGAGCTCATATGTCTATTTGGTTGATAATTTTTCATTCTGAGAAAGTCTGTAGTTTAACGTAATTTACTACTGCATGCAATAATGCATGGTTTGCATGAGCTTTCCATTGTAGATCAAAATAGTTTACAAATTTTTTTCTGCAGAAACAAACCAGATGAAAACTACTCCCTGGGCTGGTATGTGGGTCCAAGAGTTCTGGTGTGGGTAGAAATGAAAGGGTTTTGTTTATGGGAGCATTTGCCAAAATGGAGAGATGGAGCCATCAGCAGGAGAACAGCCAAGGTCAGAAAACTAGGACTGACAGGATTGTGTGTCAAACCAAGGGTTGTGTCAGCTAGGTTAAGAGTCACTTGTCAAGGAGGACTTGGGTCTGGATGCCCACGTATGTGCTGATGGGCACGTGCTCCTGGAACAGGTACACCTGGTATAAGAAGACACTGTGGGGAACGTCCAGTAGTGTGAGCAGTGCTTTTTCATGTTAGTATTCAGGAGAATCACATGCTGGTGTGTTAAACAGTAAACAATGTGAATGTCACCTAGAGAAAACAAATTCACAAGGTCATTTAAGCACCCAATTTAAAGTGGAGCTGTGCTTTAAGTAATGACTTACCCTGTGTTCTGTTCTGAATTGGTGTTTAGGGACATAAAAACCTCCCAAACAAATGGCCACAGAATGCATTTGGCGGTAGATGAGGAAGAATTACTTCTATGGATTGTGATTTGAGCCAATATTTTTCTTAATTATAAACATAAAGTGTGACTAGAATATATTCTCAAGCCATTCCATAATCAAATAGGTGCAATGAATTTGTAAGCTTCACAAGTAAATAAGGTAAATGTGATTCTGAATATGCATGTCTTTGATATAGAGGTAAAACCGAGCTGCTCATAGGGTGAACCGGCAAAGAGGAGTGAGACCATGGGTGAGGTGTGGGTGTCCTCGCCTCTGCTAGCCCATTTCAGAAGATAATGTAATATTTCATGAAAAAATTTTTAGTTTTCGACAGTGATTAACACATATGAAATACAAAGACGCCTTTAACTTCTTTGTACAAGGTGGCTTATGTTAGGAATCTCATAAATCTCAAAGGGTGGAGACAGTAGATACAAGACAAGCGGTCTCTCAGGCTTCTGTGTGTGTGGCAGTCCCTGACAGGTAACTCTTCCGTGAGTGGGCCGACTTCCTGTGTTTCTGTATCCTGCTTGCTTGTGCCTTCCTTTTACTGAAGAGCTGCACGGTCACTTACTCATTCAATGAACATGTGTCATGCACCTTCTATATGCCATGTACTGTGTGCCGGGCTGGGGATAAAGATACAAAGAAGACACAGACCTTGTTCTCCAGGAACTCACAGTCTAGGGGGCTAGTTTACAGCACGCTCCTTAGAAGGGCTACTGCTTGATGTTGCCTATTTCAGATAAAAATAGAAAGTATGCTGTTCCTTCTCTCTCTTTTTCTCTCCTGTCTCCCTATGTTGCCAACCTTCCAATCAGCAATAGTTATATGTTTTCAAGCTTCTATCTCAGGCTATTTCTATTTTTGTTCTGGTCAAGGCAACCACCCTACTCAGTTCTTCCCTTCTCTCTTCCTTTTCCCTCCTAATCATTAGCTCCTAAAGAAAAAGTTTTCTTTACTGAAGCAAGTAGACTACTGATTTCAAAGTCGCTTTTTTCTTCCTAGCCTTTCAAACACATTTTTAATATAACAAACACGTTTTATAGAAAAAGCATGATTTTCTAAATGCTTTTTTTTTTATGATCCCTATTCACCAATTGTATAGATCAGGGGGACCTAATTTTCTGAAAATGATGTATGAACTTGTGAACTTTTACTTGATTCCAGCAAAGGAGTCACCATCACATATAGAAGAATTGTATAAATTTCTACGATGACTGCCTCATTTAAATGAAGGCTGAATATGCAGAAAGGAGACTCATGTTCCCAGGGAATTGGTGACTTTCTCAAAGGCCAGTGTGTCAGAACTGAAAAGGAGAGCATACGCCATAATCCACTCAGCTTCCCACAGAGGAAACCAAGATGGATGTGTAGCTACTTCCCTAAAGCGGCCGACATCTGCTCACTCAGTCTTAGGTCTGTTGTTTGTTGTTGGGAAGATATCACCACTCTGTGCTGAGATTTCAGTTGATATTCTCCGAGTCGGGTTATGTTGGAACCTGCCTAATGAAAGTGTTCTTTAGCTTTTGCTGTATCGTAGGAAAAACAACCTAAAAAATCCAATAGAAAATTTATTTTTAAAGGCAAGTGAGCCTAATATTTTCCTTCAATGGGAGCCTTTACTGTTGTGAATTCTTTAGTTGCTCTGTTTGGTTGTAATGAGCCGTGACAGGCTGCCATTGCTTGAATACCCTGTCCTCAAGTGTGGACTGAATATCTACTGTAACCCTCTCTAGGACCTAGAGTTACATTAATGAACTGTAATTCATCTCCAGTATATGACTGTCATTGAGCTTAATTAGTAAATATATCTGAAAGCTAGTAAGTATATCTGAAATCACTTGATTCAATGGAAACTAACAAAATCTTTACTTCCTGTGAGTTAGGTATTTATAATCCGATGTCCTTTCAGTCTGCCCTGCTAATGCACTAATTTTCTTCTTTTGATGGTGTGACCTTTCCTCTGCTCAGTAATCTAGAGGTGATGGAACAGTATTTTAACAACTGTCACTTCTTTTTCTGTTGTATCCTTCAAAAAAATGTGTGTCTTACATGTCCACTTTAGAAAGAGAAGGACTGGTAAAATATTAAGCATTCTATTCTTATATATACTCATGCTCTGCAATTTTAAGAGCAAGACTCCTCCCTTTTAAAACTCTGACTTATGGAGAAAAAATGTTTTAAATCTGTACCATCAAAGCTTTGTTAAAGTGTGGAAATATTTCAAGCTTAAACAATATACTTTCAAATTAAAGCTTATGAAAAGATGCTTGGTGGAGTGAAATAGAAGAAAAAGACTTTCAAGTACACTTAGACAATTTTAGTGGAATGCATATCTGACAATTATAAAAGAATAAAGACTATTAGAGCAACATTAAAGTTTTTAATCTTATTGCAAGTACAAATTAGGACCACTCATCTGTTGAAATGATCCTTCGGTCGTGGTATACTCCTTTTTGTGGTAAACTCAGGGAAGGCAGCACATACGTGTGTTTCAATTCGTGGCATACCTCTCTTGGAAGACTGACTCAAAATATTTAGTCTTAGCCAAGACTCTGCAGAAAACAGAGCCCCAGGCAAAACTTTTTGTGGTAGTATCCTACTGCAAAGTGTAATCCCAGGGTGGCAGTAGTGAGGGGAAATGGAAGGAGAGTCAGGGGAGAGAATCACTCAGTCAGTAAATGTGAGGTGGTTCATTACCGACCATGCATGACTTCTTGAAAAATCACAGCCAGTAGTGGGTGAGATGAGCTGTAGGGACCCACTGCACTTCGGAACAGTCTGCCAGAGGGAGGAAGGCAGAAGCACCTGTTCTCCTTCTCAGCATCATCTACACTTCCAGGTCTTGCCACTTGGAAGCCAGATCCTACATCCCATTCATCTGGGAAGTGGAAGAAGCCAGAATCTTGCGCTGGGCTTGCCTGGAGCTGGGGCAGTTTCTGCCTCAGTGGGTGTTAACAGAGGCTGGCGCAGCCCCGCCTTAACACAGGGTGGGGGGTGGCAGCAGAGGCGGCTGGAAGTGCTAGAAGGTGAGACAACAGCAAGGCTCGCTGAGCAGCTGAGTGACCAGAAGGCAGATGAGTTTGTGCAAACCTGGGAGGACACAAACCTCAGGTCCACGACAGTGTTCCCCTTGGACCACTGAGATTCGCTCACACCCTCTTGGTGTTACCATAATGTGGGACCTCCATTTTTGTAAGAACAAGATGCCCTCATTTTAAGACAGGATGCCCAAGAGAAGAGGTGTAAATCCAGCCAATCCAGATTTTCCTTAAGCATGGTAGCCACCCGTAATTTCTGAAAAGGGTTTAGAGAGGCTAAGTCAAACTGTAGCCTCCTCTGCTGTTGCTTATCCTGCTGCTGTAACTAATATTCCTCAGCTTTCTCGAGGCTTTCTTACCCTGAGGACCCTCCTCAGGAAGGGATCTGGGATCTTACGTGCCTTGCCTTGATGGGCTTTAGTTGTCGTCTGCCTGCTGACGGTTGTCACTGGGCATGAGAGTATAGGAGGAGCGCCAGTGAACTTCTTGGGTTTCAGACACACTTCTCCCTGGCTTCTGGATTATAGTCCTAGAATGCCATAGTCATCAGGGTTGATTAACTTCCCAGTTACTATACTCCTTTTTTTCTCCTGCTTGCCACTGACTTGAGGAGTTCAAAATGGCTTGGTGGTTTGTCATAGCCTCCAATTCAATGGAAATATTACTATATCCTCTCCTAGAAGTGGGACCCACCCAACTCCAAGGCCCAGGATTGCTGGCCTGCAGATCTCATGTTTTCAGTTTGAGAAACCACAAATTTTGCATGGGGAGGGGTGGGTCACTGGAAGAGATGGTAGAAAGGCTGTCTCCTCATGCATCCTTCTGCATTCCAGCTGTTAGGGAGACACTTTGGCCATTGTTGAAATGCAGGTGCTACACCCTGGAGCATAGTGCCACACTCCTGAAATGCATTTCCCAGGACTTTAGTTGAGCTTTTGACAGACTGTTTCACTTTTATCAGCCCAGGCTTCTAGCAAATATCCCATAGTCATGAGCCTGTTGTCTTCACTCATTTAAAAAAAAAAATGAACCTTACGGTCTAAAGTAACGTCATGGGGGTACCGTACTGAAGAATCAGGCATTCTGTAAGCAGCTGAATGTTAGCACTGGTGAAGGCTGGATCCCATATGCCACTAACAGACACTTCAACTGAGCCCGGAAGTAGTTAGAGTTGCCCAGGCCCCTTTGGTCCCAGCAGAGCAGGTGTGGGACCTGGGGCTGCTTTGACTCCTGCTGCGCTGGTACAGAGGGGGTCTGGTCCTCAGCTGGGGAGAGACTGAGACACTGACAGCGCTCAGAGGTCCGGGAAGGGTGGCACGAGCTGAACTTCTACATTGAGCCCAAGGGAGACGACCCAGAAGGAAGGTGGAGCTAAGCAAATCTAAGCAGGGAGGGGGATGCAAATTGGATTTGGTACACATTCTAAATGTGTTTTCATTGATTATAACCCCATGTAACTGTATGAAGTGGGTGGAAGTCAAGAAGATTCATAGCCTTGGTTTCAGGGTCTTATCGCAAAACCAGTGTATGATTTAAGTAAGATTGACAGCTAGCTGCAGAGCCAAGTTCTCCCACGTCCTCCTCACCTTTACTTCTGAAGAATGGTGCTGTGGTTTGCTGGTCCAGTGAGAATCGTGGAACTTTAGGTGTTAGGACACCTGGATTTATTTAGTTCAAGACCTATTACCAGCTAGCCATGAGATCTTGGACCCTTTTTTTTTTTTAAATCTTTTTTGGCTTCAGAATCCTTACCTGAAATGAAGGATAGTTCATGTCTCTTCCAGTTTTAAATCTTACGAGCTGTAACTAAAATCATATTATGCTGGTAAGGCATGCCCTCTTTAGACTCATTACTGTCTTCAGGTTCAATTCTGTAAATTGAAGGAACTGATACAAGGTGGCGCAGTGCAGACTGGGGCTTACAAGCAGGAAGGTGGAAACGTATTAAGGCAAATACAAATAAAAATTCAAAAAAAAAAAGATGGAGGAATGTGACTTAAAAAACATTGCTAGAAGCAAGAAACTAGGCTCAATGTTTATATCTTTTCTTTTTAATACCACTCATTCTCACTGTCTTTCAATTATGTGCTAGAGGCATTAATTCTGAAACTACTTTTCCTATGAGCTGAAGTGTTGGGGGTCACCTTCATGGGCACCCCTGCCATTGTTTGGCAGCTGAGTGTGTTGGCCTAGAATCCCTGCCGCCTTTCTCCCTGAACCGCCGCCTCGTTATGAAGGAAGCTGTCACTTGAACCCTCAGGTTCTGTTCTTTGAAACAGCTGCTGATGGGACATCATAAGTTTGGCCCGTTGCTCATTACATATTTATGTTGAGGGGAGTCTTCAAATTACCTTTTAGCATCTCATTATCATTTAGTATTTCCTACTTCTAAGTGAAATCAGGGTAGAAAGATGGAGAAAAATTATGCAGGGACTCTCTCATCTCTTTTTATGGCTAGAACTTCTTGGATTCATCTCCCAAGCAAGGAGTCACAGGAATGATAAAATAACTGGCCTCAAGTTGTTACAGACATTCTTACCTCGCTTTGATTGCACTGTATAGGCTTCTAGGTTTCCTAGCTTCTTAGTGAAATAGATACTTTAGCATTAAACTAGACTATTGCTTCTGCTCCACTCAAAGTTTTTGATTCTTAGTATTTTATAACCATTCTTACAACTCTCAGCAATTTTTCATTTTTGGTTTCTTTCCAGTCATCCACTGAATTTTGTTTTTAAGTAGGCATATTTTCCAAGTCCTTTCTTATTCCCTGATTGTTCCTTTTTCATTGAAGCTTATTTTTGATTTATGGGTACAAATTCCACAGAGGATAATAATTATATATAATTATTGAGTGTATGTGTGTGTGTATATATTTTTTTTTTTTTTACTGAAATGTCCCTATTTCTAACAGGACCTTTGATTCTTTCTGGTGGAGCACTGTGCTGTGCTGTGCAGATTGCCCCCGAGGAAGAGCTTATTACCCTAACTGTGAGAGTGTTGTCGGCAGGCAGCCCTTCTGCTGTCAGACCCTGTGCTCTTCAACTTTTCATTTATAGTGAGATTATTTTCACTGAGATATACCCATGGTAAATATTGGATCTTAAAACCTCCTAAGTTATGAAACCACCTCCTTTGTGGTTTTATAACTTTGTTTGCAGTGAATTTCCAGTTTCTGTGTCTCTTACTACCAGCTAACATTGACTAGTCACTTAGGCGCTGGAAGCTGTCCAGAGGACTTCATAGGATTCAACTACTTTAATCTACACAGTCCCCTACCAGCTGGGTGTTATCAGCATCTCCGGTGTTGTGGATGAGGATCCCAGGGCTTAGGCAGATTGGGGAATCTGCTCAAAATTACACGGTGGCACGCAGTCCAGCGGGGAATCCGTCCAGGAGGTCTGGCCCTACGCACGCATCCTTAGCCATTTCACATTCTGCCTCCTGACACTGAAGGACAGAATTATATTCCAACAAAAAGTTCTGCTTTTTTGGCATGGGGAGGGTTTTGTACTATTTTGGTTTATCTGTGATTGTGATTTACTTCATTAATTTGAAAAATAAGAACTAATGAAACTAGACAAAGAAAGTACGGCTACATAATTATGGGAATATCCAGGAAATCAGCTATATTCACAAGAAGTAAGTGCTAGAAATAATGTATTTAAATTTCACATTTATCTGTAAATAGCTGTTAAGTTGTCATGTATGTGAGTCTGTGTGTAAGTTTTAAAGATTATAAGCACCAATTTTTACTATTCTGTGGCTTTAAAAAAGCTGTATCTATGGAATCAATCTTTTTAAAACAAACAAATAACAGTATAAACAATTTTAAGTACTTTATATTTTAAAAGCATTAGGGTCAAATTTGAAACTGATAACAGTATTTTTATTAAAAAAATCTTAATGTTTTGTTTTTCATAGTCAAGTAGATGACTAAATTTTCAAGATTTATTTTCATGTAAGATTCTTGCTATTTAAGGAAAAAAATTAAATTTAAAGAATGTTTGCAGTAAGAGAGATTCTGATTGCTTTGTCCCTATGTGTCCTTTTCTAAATATAATTTTGAATAGCAGATGGTTAGATTCAGGCAACACAGTTTTTAGTTTATTTCTTTGTCATTACTCATAGTTTGAAATTTAGAAAACTTGAATTCAGGAGAGGAAGGAAGATAATCAGTTTATAGTAAATTTGATCTCACATTTCTCCCTCCATCTGAGTGGGATTAACCATGTCTTTATAGTGTTGAGATGTATTTTACATCTATTCTAGGCACATGAAATGTTTTGGATCAGGTTGTTGGCCTGCCCTCAAATTCTCACATACTTTCCAAGCTGCTTTTACTTCAGAGGAACTCAAAAAGCTCTAATTTTTGAAAATAGAAATGAGGCAATGGTTTAAAATATTTAAAATTTCTTCTGGTTTTGTCAGTCAATAATCCTTATTTCAACACCACTCTCCTCAAAGAGATTTTCTTGGTGGCATAAAGTATTGAAGGGGAAAAGTGGAACTGTTACTTTCATTTAATGTTGCTCCAGTGTACACAACATGCATTGAGATCTGCTATTATCCAACTCATTCAGAATGGATTAGAGACAGTCAGTATAACCTCTTATGACATCTCTAAAATCTCATCTTCTCTGAATCCTTTTTCTAGTTAAACAACAAAAGTGATCTATTCATTCTTTTTTTAAAATTGAGATGTAGTCAACATACAACATCGTGTAAGTTTAGGATGTACCAAGTATTAATTTGATACATTTATATATTGCAATATGATTAGTACCATAGCATTAACTGACACTTCTATCACATCACATAATTACCATTTCTTTTTTTGTGGCAAGAACAATTAAGAATTCTGCTCTTAGCAGTGTAAAAGATACAGTATTGTTGGCTATAATCACTTTGCTGTACCTTAGATATCCAGAACTAATTTATCTATTAGTTGTAAGTTTGTACCTTTAAACAAGATCTCCCCAATCCCCCTTTCTCCCAGCCCCTGGTAACCACTGTTCTACGTCTGTTTCTGTAAGTTCAGCTTTTTTGTACTCCACATATAAGCAATACCACACAATATTTATCTTTCTTTGTCTGACTTATTTCATTTAGCAGAATGCCCTCAAGGCCCATCCATGTTGTTGCAAGGGACAGGATTTCTTTCTTTCTCATGGCACAGGGAGAAGTTGAGCTGTGTTTTAGGCCTAATGAAAGCCTTAACCCGAAGTCATAAAGGGAGCTTTGGACCTGGGGTGCCCCTTCAGCATTCTCCCAGGTTAGGCCATGTCAAGCCCTCGTGAGATATGGGAAATCCTGTGAAGGGGCGTGGCCTTGTGGAATGGGGCTCTCGACCACTGATGGGGCTACAGTGGAACACTCTCCCAATGAGGGTAATGAGCTCTTTCTGGATGGGAATCTGGGCAGCACACCATGGTATCCACCATTAAGACTCAAAAACCGTGTTAGAAAGGGAGACATTTCAGTTAAATGAGAATTTTATATATATACATATATATATATATATATAAAATATATATATATATATATAAGATATATATATATATACACACACACATACACACACACACATATATATAATTATTAGCCTCAGAAGAATTTGTGCCCATAAATTTAGAATTGGCTTTAGTGGGAAAGAAACAGAGAACAAGAAAGAATTTAAAAATATATTTACTTAAATAAAAGCTATCCAGTGGATGACTGCGAAATGAAGTAGACTTGTGTGAGTAGCAAGCTTGTTATTTGGAAGATAAAGTTGAGAACACAGAACTAGGCAATATAAAGTTGGAAAAAAAAGTGAGAAAAGCTGAAATATTTGGATGAGTGTTTTAAGAGATGCAATGTTTTTCTCATGTGAAGTTTAAAAATAGGAAACAAAGTTGAGAGAGGAGAGGATACTAAGGAGCCATTAAACAGAAAAAACAAAACACCAGTGCAGGTCTGAAGAAAGAAATGGTCTTTAAATGGAAAGGGTCCACCAAATGCCAAGTCTGTTTAATAAAAAGAAAAATAAAAACTAAACAAAAACGAAAAACCACACCTAGATACAATCTGGTGAAATTCAAGACCTGTTGGACAAAGAAAATTCTAAAGCCTTTTGGGGAGAAAAAAACAAAAAAAAGCAGGTCACTACAAAGGGATGAGAATTACTCTGGCATCAATGGATATCAGAAGATCATGGAACAATTTCTTCAAAGTTTTGAGGGTTTTAAACTCAGAATTTTATATCTAGCTAAGTGATCAGTTAAATAAAAACAATTGAGGCACAATAGTACTTGGAACATTTACCATTCATACACTCTTTGTGTAAAATATTATTCCCAGGGGGTACTGCGGTAAAATGACCAGAAATACTAAATGAATACAAGAAAGATGGAATAGGACTCGATGAATAAAGGTAGCTAAATATATCTAAAAAATGATGAAATTCAGAAAAAAAATTAAAACAGAATTCAAAAGAACTAGATTCATGGCTGCTTTCCTTTTAAGGGGAAGAGAATCACAATTATTTTATGTCCAATTACTACTTACTATTATCATAGTGGAGCAGTAATAAATAATGTCTCATGGTGGTAAATCAAGAATTTGAGACTTCACTGTACTATTTAAATTTAAAAGAGAAATCGTTGGAAGAACTACATATAATAATGTAATGAAACAAAATGAAGTGGAAGGAGTGGTAAAATATAGTATAAATTTATCTTTAATTAGAAATATCAACAGACATTACTTACATTTATAAACTGTGAAAAAGAAGTTCAGTTATGTTACTTAGATTTGTAATGGCAGAAAAACCAGACAATATAAAGTGGTTGCCTTTGGAACTAGAATCAAGGAGAAGGGTAAGGGAGATGTTACTTATTTTTTATTTTTTATAGTAATTATTTTTTCTATTATATGTAGAAATTATATACATTAAATACAAGCTAGTCTAAAACTACATGTATGAATAGTGATTTAGTTAAGCAGATTGTAGTATTTCTATATATGAGAGTAAAATCCAACAATTGGTTTACAAAAATATACGAGGGCAGTAACAAAACAACTACAAGTCTAAAATCCACGGTGTAAAACATTATATAAATTGGATTTAGTGTAAAAATGTAGACACTGATCAAGTTAGCCTTTCAAAATAATGATATTTATTATAGATTTATTTAACACAACAAAAGGAGTTTTCAATATAAGATGATCCAATTTATATAAATAAAACCTCCCTCCACAACACTTTTTTGGGGTAGATAGTACGGGCAGAAGGCCACAGTTCCTGTCGTACGTCCACTTCCCTGGGTCAGACTCTGGGACAGAGATTTGCATGCAGGTGATGTATTGGGAGTGCTTTGGGGAACATACCTGTGAGGGAGAGAGGGAAGATGGACTGGGCAGGGAGAAGCCGAACTACCATGCATCTGCAACACCCAGTGGACCCCGGGATCTCTGGGGCTGGCTCTGGGGCTGGCGTGGACTTTCAGAGTGCCTGACTTGAGGCAAGGGTACCTGGCTTTTGTACTCCTGCACTGAGGACCATTGGTTTAGGTTGCCCCCAGGGAAGCATAAGCTTGAATGAAGCAATGCTCTTCAGTTCAGGGCAGTGCTTATGGTGGGACTCAGCTGTGAACCATTGTGGGTGAACACTCCTGGCAGCTGGAAGAGTAAGTGCCTCAGTACTAAATGAGGAATCTGGTTGGGATACCAAAGCGTCCCTTGCAGTACCCCAAACACTATGAGGTTTCTGTGATGGATCGTCAGTCCCCTTGTAAGTCTCCCCCTGGTGGATGCCGAGATTATCACTGTGAGTAAGATCCTGTTCCAAGATGTTTGTTCATAGCAAGGTCCAGAGTCTGTGTCTAGAGGCTGAACCTTCAGTCTTAGGAGAGTGGATGGGCAACAGGCAGTCCTGCAAGTGTCATGAGTGGTGGAAGCTCAGGGCTTTATTCTTAACAAACCCTAGTATGTTGGGTCTAGATGTGAAGAGTGAACATTAGACTCTGCTGTAACCTCCCATCAGACTTCAAGTTTTGTAAATATGTAAATTAAGTATCCTTCACTGAGCACAGGCAGTTCTTGTGGTGCTGATAAAGTGCTGACAAGGTGCTCTAGCCAGAACTTAGTTTCTTTGTTTTGGGTTTTTTTGGAGGGGGAGGTAATTAGGTTTGTTTGTTTATTTAATGGAGGTTCTGGGGATTGAACCTAGGACCTCGTGTATGCCTGGCACAGGCACCCTACCACTGAGCTATACCCTCCCTCCTAGAACTCAGTTTCAATCCATACACATAAATATAGAAGGTAAATCTTACCAAGCTATGGAAGAAATGTACATGCCTAATTTTAAGGAAAGACTTTTTTTCTCCTCAAAATTATCCCTTGAAAATACACAATTTATATTTGAGACCTTTTTAACCTTTCATATTACAGGATATTCTCTTAATTAGTCTGTTTAAACCAAAGAAATACTGTTTGGGGGAAGACATTAACTTGAAACAATTTTAATCAATACCATTTGTGCTTTCTTGTCAAAATCACCTAATGTAGTCAATAAAAAGATTTCAGAAGTTTAGTGCAGGTTTGGTTATTCCTGTGCATATTCCTTCACAAATAAGAGTGTTAGGAATTGCTTGTAAACAATTTTTAAAATATCAATTTAAAAAGCAATGTAATAGGTGATTATGTTACGGAAAATAAAAACAAACATCCACTGTAGTAGTTCTGAAATTTCAGTGTACATCCATAGCACGTGGAAGGCTTGTTAAAATAGAGACTACTTGGGTTCAGCTTCAAAGTTTCAGATTCATAAGTCAGATAGGGAGCCTGACATTCTTCATTTTTAACAAGTTTGCAGGTGATACTGATGTGGCTGGCCCAGAATCACACTTTGATATCAGCTGATCTACTGGCTACAGAAAAATAATCATCCTCATAAAAATCATTGTTCTAGTGCTTTGTAAATAAGCTCTTATGACTTTGAACAAGTTTGCAGTAATAGCATGCCAAGCAATTAGAGTTGAAGATAAAAGTCTTTGGAAAATTATGTTAGAAGACTCAAATTGTGACCACAGAGCTATTGATGTCCAACATATATCTGAAGTTTCAATAAGTTTTTTCATGAAATGGAACAGTGGAAAGAAAGTGGTGATTATAGAAGAGATGGTGAGAATCAGATTGTTCATAAAAATTTTGAAGTTTTAATTTATAGCTTTTCTACTAAATTCAGTAGAAGATGGAGAGATGTCAATACATTTGTGCATTTCTCTTGCAAGTAATTAATAAGAACAATGATTTATTGTGTGTAGAATGTGCTACTTTATAAGAGTTAAAGACCATCATGTCTGGAAGGGATTGCGTAGATCACTGGGTGCTATCATATTGCAAATCTCTGTTATTAAATCAGTGATCCAGAGAGAGTGCTGTGTGACTTAACCCCGGTCACACAGTGACCTACTGTTTGAGTTAGGAATTAAAGTTATGGAAGCTGCCATCACAGCTGGTCCAAATTTGTGTTAAGTCTTAATATTCATATCAGATCTTTGTGTGGGTTAGGGCAGACTTGCCCTTCTGGATCTCAATTGCTTATAAAATTAAAGATGTTGTATGAAGTAGATAATCATCATTTATCTAGTTATGAATTTCACTAGACCAGGAAGCAGTCCTTTCCTTCACGTATAGTGTGTGACATCATATTTCTGCATTCCTAAAATTCCTGTTTTTTTCAGTTAACATCTTTGAAATAAGGATGTGGCATACAGTTGGCAGTATATCATAGTTTAATGTCCATTATCAGTTTTTTAAATGGTATACAAAATTATGGCGTGCCATATACTGGATAGTGCCTTACATTCAGTGAAAGACAGTATAATAGAAGCGTCCTCTCAGAGTAGTAGCACAAGGTTAATAGCCAAGTATTGGCTTATGTGTGGCGATGTTTGAATTCCTGCTCATTTGCCTCCTCTTATTGCCAGGTTGTCCTGAATTGTTTAGCTTTAGACCTTGATTTCTTGAAAATTAAACAGTTTGGCAACTTTATCAATAATGTTACTTCTAGTACAAACATTCTGTCATTTTAGAGGAGGATGTTGATGACAGTTGACACTGTGACTGAAGAAAGGGGAGATACACCAGGAAGTTGACACACTGAAAACCAGCAAACCATAACTATCTGACTCTATCAATCAATCTACTCTATTTCAGAAATGACAGGAGATGGTTTAGTTTTTGACTGGTTCAAGGCTTGTATGTTCATGCTACCAAAGAGGAATGATTTCAGCATATACAATGACTCATGGATAGTGTTCAAAAAAGGGGTGGTTACCTAAGTTTAGTAAAAATAAAATGTCACTGCATGCTATTTTATATCCCGTAAAATTAAATGCATGTATCAGATCAATTATATGTTGACTATTATGAGAGACTAGTTTAAATTTCAAACCTCTCTTCTTAAATGTATTTTTAGCTTTCATTATTCTGTGCTCTCATATCCTGTGGGTTAATGTAATTTTGGTTAGATTCTTGATTACTCTTTAGAACTATATCTGGGTTTAGTATATAAAGACAATAACTTTAATATTCCCAGGGAAACTGCTGAAAGAGGCTGTGTTTACATAGAATTGGGGCTGCCTTTTTTCCTTTGTCTACCGCTGTCATCAGTCTTGTAAGCAGTAAGTGAGAATGGAAGCTGTCATCCAGACCTCAGCATCAGCTTCAGAGCCTTCAGGCAGCACATTTCCATTTACTTTCCTTAAAGCACTGAGCTTCTTTCTGTCCTTTCTTGATAACCAGAACTTGACTTTATCTGCACCTGTCACTCCAGCCAGTACACAGATTTGCTCATCACACTTGTTTTCCATATCATTTAAAAGACTTAGCTATGATTATGGATTGCTTTCAGAAATGCTTCCTTCTGGTCATAGCTGTGTATGTCTTCTCATGCATGAAAATATGTAGACCCGAAGGCCCTATGGCAACAGAAAGAGTTCCCATAAAATGCTGAGGTTACAGTCTAGTGTTAATGCAGCAACTCAAAGTAATAGAAGTAAAGCTAAAATTTCAAGACTACCTTTATGCCCTTGTACCCAGGAGTTGAGAAGAGCCTGTTAAGTAATGCATGTGCAACAACAATTTGTACAGAGAAATTGTGAAAAATGTGTCCTCAGTTTTTTGACCTAATGATAAATGTGATACAATCAAATCATTAAAATGACTTAAATGCAGCTGAATGTCATTTGTTGCTTGCCATAGTATTTTAAGAAAAATTAGTCATTATGAACTCTTAAAAAGGTCTTAATTGCTTTATAACTTATGACAGCTCTAGGCGACTGGTAATAGCCATTTGGCTTTTGTGGAAATTATGAACTATGAAGGTCTACAGGTCATGTCTGCATGAGGGTGTGAAAAGAGTTTCTTCCTTTTAAAAACTATGTTTTTATAATTATCTAGAAAAATCTAAGGAAGTCAGAAGTAGAAATAGCCTAATGACTTGTTTCAGCCAGTATGGTCCCCTGTGCTATGACCTAATTTAGGACATTTTAAGTCAGTTTTCATTGACCAAATAAATTGAAGTGGTTTTGGATCTGTCATCTTCTGGGTCAAAAATACCTTTTAGTGAGAAGAAAAGACCCCAGTCTATAAATTTGCTATTTACAATTTAAATTTTCATATATTTAAATTTTAGAATATAGTATTTCATAGGTTAGAAAAGAGAATAGTGATATCAAACTCATGGAAAATATTATGTAGAATAAGTAAATAGGGCATCATATCATTAGGTAAGTATAATTAAACTGTCTAGTGAGTATAAAGGTAGGTTGATTCCGTCATTCATTTGTTCTGACTCAGCACATATTTATTGAACTGTTATGTTTAAGATGTTAGGATGTCTCTTTTGGATGCTTGTGGTTATAATCACTTGGTTTTTGTTTTTTAACTGGGTTGCCATCTATTGTTATACACAGCATATGGTATGTTCCCAAGAAGTTTCCCCTCAGATGAATGGGGGTAGAGCAGATTAAAGTTTCATCTGAGTCTTGTTATTTTAGTGAGTGGTGAGCAGCAAGCAGCTGACAGAAGGAGGGCATCAAGGCCTTACGAGACTCTCAGTGAGGACAAGGCCAGAGGATAAGTGTAATACTTAATTCAGATAAGGCAAGAAGACACCACAGCAGTTTTTTTTCAAATAAAGTTGGGTCCAAAGAGAGTAGTTGACATTGCAAGGACATATATATGGCCCTGGAACCTTGTAATATTGTGTGTTTCAAAGTAAGCTTTTATCTTACATCTACAGATTTGTCAATCTGAGTAGATCTATAATACCATTAATTTTGTAAAGCAAATACAGTTTTAGTCACCACTGTGTATAGGGTTTTTGCACCTATAAATCTTGCTCCAAATTGTGGATAAATAAATAAGAACATCAAGAGTGTGTATGTATCAGAGTTCAGAGGAGACTACACTTGTTCCATGTATGCTAACAGAAAAAAAGAATTGTTGCTGTGATCAACTTAAAACTGACTCTTTAAATTGTGAAATGTAAGTCATGTTCTAATTACAAGTTGACAAAAAGCATATTTCTCCAAGATAGAAAATAAAAACATGGGAACCATGAGTACCTTGGCATCCCTCAACTGATCATCTGTTTTAGTTGAGGTGGTCAAACCTGGAAGATACTGGTCCTATTTACTTGCTCATGTTGACTCTTGACATTTGCTCTGCATCTCTTGGTACCCACATATCTTACTGTGCTTTAGTTATATGATATTTATCAAGGACTACTGTGTTCTATGTCTTTAAAAGTATCATTTCAAGTATTTGAAATTGATGTCATAATGCATAGACCGTTGTCTGGCATGTTACAAGCATTCAGATGTTTGTTGACTCACTGGAGGAACAGTGTTACCTTCATTCTACATGTTCTTCCAGAGCAAAAACAAAAATACAAATAAGAAAATCTTCACAGAAAAGAGTATGCTCCTACACTGTTGGAGAGAATGTAAATTGGTGCAGCCATGATGGAAAACAGTATGGAAGTTCCTTAAAAAACTAAAAATAGAGTTTCCATGTGATCTGACAATCCCACTCCTGGGCATATATCCAGAGAAAAATATAATTCAAAAAGATACATGCACCCCAATGTTCATAGCAGATAAGAGGATATGGAATACTACTCAACCATAAAAAAGAATGAGATGATGCCATTTTCAGCAACATGAACGGACCTAGAGATGATCATACTAAGTGAAGTAAGTCAGAAAGAGAAAGACAAGTACTATATGATATCACTTACATGTGGAATCTGAAATATGATACAAATGAACTTATTTACAAAACAAAAACAGACTCACAGACATAGAAAACAAACTTACGATTACCAAAAAGGATAAGAGATGGGGAAGGATAGATTAAGAGTTTGGAATTAGCATGTATGAACTACTATATATAAAATAGATAAACAACAATGTCCTACTGTACAGCATAGGGAACTATATTCAATATCCTGTAATAACCATAATGTAAAAAGATATGAAAAAGAATGTGTATATGTATAACTGAATCACTATGCTATACATCGAAACAGATACAACATTGTAAATCAACTATACTTTAATAATTTTTTTAAAAAGAAAATTTTCATAGAGCCAGTATTCTTAGCATAGAATTCATTATGATATTACTGTAACTTATTTTGGACTCTTTATAACTTGTGAATGGGAGATCTCAGAATCTCAAAAGGGAGTCATGTTTTGCTAATTTATTTAGGAAAAACATGCTATTGGATACCTTATTAAATAATTCAAAAATGTGTAACAATTTATTTAAAAATATGGAATATATACAAGATAGGATCCAGGTGCCTCGTAGTGCAGGACATGTTACAAAGTGGTCTGCATGCTGGATAAACATATACAAAGAAAACAAGGACTAAGAATATAGAGAAGGCCCATATGTTCCTTCCTTTTCTCCACCACCCCTATCCTATCCTTTCATCTACCAATAGTCAGAGTGTATCCTAAGAAAAAAAGAGCTGCGGACTAGGAGTTCCATGGGTGCCTACATTTCCATCAATTAGAGATTCTTTTGTTTAACAAGTACAATGCCTATGGGAAATTACCACTGGGAAAATTTACCTTTTCCAGTTTACTGAGCAAAGGCCCTTGCTTCAAACTTTGCAGAACCCAGATAGAATATGATTAAAGTTTTAAGCTAAATGAAGCAACTGGGGAGGAATTCCCGATATTAACATTATCAAGAAACTGTCTCTTAATTTTGGCCTTTGGCTCTTGCTTGCATGTTCACCAACTCAAGTGGTAGAATTTAATGATGAGAGATCCCAAGTTTTAGTGTACTCCTTTTCATAAAACAGAAGCTCTTTTAATCCCCTCAAATTGTAGACCAAATTTACTGAACATTCTGTCAAAAATGTGTGCCACTCTTTGCCTAATAAATTACAAGCCTGAATTTATAGGTCAGTATTCCATGCAAGATGCATGTAGGTGGGTAGTGGTAGGTTGTAAATGCCTATGATATTTCAGTTCTGTATGAATGAAATAGCTATGATTCCTGCCCTCAAAGCTTACGGTCTAACAGGAATGTTACATATTAAATATATCATTACGTAAGTATTTAATTACAACCATGATGCAAGGAGGATGGACCCATTAACTAAGTTATTCCATCTAAACTGTTACTTGCACTGCTTACTTTGGAAAGCTGAGCTGAATTTATACCAAGGTTTATATATCCTTGTAGGGGGTTTCATGGTTCCATTCACCACTTTTAACATGGCTACACTGATAGTACATTTCAGGAAGTATTAACTCACTAATGTTCAACATCTAGCAAAGCTCTGGTGGAGAGAAACTGTACTTAAGAGGGACTGAGCTAAAAAATATGCTCTTCATCCTCCTTCAGATACTCTATTCCTGCATGAAATCAGTACAATAGGTTGCTGCCTGGGTGGACCGCATTTTGCTGCCCACCTTCCCCTGTGTGGTTTGTATTCACTTGCACTTCAACATGATGCCATTGACTTTTGTTGAATGATATTGCAGTAAACAGCCTGAAGAAACGCATTGCTGTGCTTACTGTAAGGGTGCTGTCCATTTCATTTATACCTTGTTCTCCAAGAGAACCTGGGGGGAATTTCCTTCAGGGCATAACAGACAAGTATTTGTGCTTCTTCCTAGCAACTAGGTTGTCTTTATCTCATTATGTATGTGAATTAAATAACTACAGCTACTTTCTGTCTTCTCATTTGATGCTGAAAAGTTAAAGTTTGTGGCTTATGTCCAGCAAATATATGGTGTTTTAAAGCATGCATTAAAAAAACCCACACTCTCTTTCTGTCTTTGTTTTCTACTTACTTCATTTCTCCCATCTAAAATTTACCTTATCTTGCTCCATGATACAGAATTTTTTTTTCAATTGAAGTACAGTCAGTTATAATGTGTCAATTTCTGGTGTACAGCACAGTGTCTCAGTCATGCATATACATACAAATATTCGTTTTCATATTCTTTTTCATTAAAGGTTATAAGATATTGAATATAGTTCCCTGTGCTATACAGAAGAAACTTGTTTTTATTTTTATTTATTTATTCATTTATTTATCTATTTTTATAAATAGTGGCTAACATTTGCAGATCTCAAACTCTCAAATTTATCCCTACCCACCCCCTTTCCCCTGGTAACCATAAGATTGTTTACTATGTCTACAGGTCTGTTTCTGTTTTGTAGATGAATTCATTAGTGTCCTCTTTTTCTTTTTTTTTAAAGATTCCACATATGAGTGATATCATATGGTATTTTTCCTTATCTTTCTGGCTTTCTTCACTTATAATGACAATCTCTACATCTATCCATGTTGCTGCAAATGCCATTATTTTATTCTTTTTTATGACTGAGTAGTATTCCATTGTATAAATATACCACAACTTCTTTATCCAGTCATCTGTCGATGGACATTTAGGTTGGTTCCATGTCTTGGCTATTGTATATAGTGCTACTATGAACATTGGGGTGCATGTATCTTTTCAAATTAGTTTCCTCCA
Source organism: Camelus bactrianus (assembly GCF_048773025.1). Taxonomy (NCBI): domain Eukaryota; kingdom Metazoa; phylum Chordata; class Mammalia; order Artiodactyla; family Camelidae; genus Camelus; species Camelus bactrianus. The sequence goes on along the minus strand of NC_133546.1, from coordinate 50,800,133 downwards.
GGTATATGCCCAGGAGCGGGATTGCTGGATCATATGGTAACTCTATTTTTAGTCTTTTGAGGAATCTCCATACTGTTTTCCATAATGGTTGCACCAAACTATGTTCCCACAAACAGTGTAGGAGGGTTTCCTTTTCTCTACAGCCTCTCCAACATTTATCATTCGTGGACTTTTGAATGATGGCCACTCTGACTAGTGTGAGGTGATACCTCATTGTAGTTTTGATTTGCATTTTTCTGATAATTAGCAATATTGATCATCTTTTCATGTTTCTATTGGCCATTTGTATGTTTTCATTGGAGAATTGTTTGTTTATGTCTTCTGTCCATCTTTGGATTGCAATGTTTGTTTTTTTGTTGTGAAGTTGTATGAGCTGTTCATATATTCTGGAAATTAAACCTTTGTCAATTGCATCATTTGCAAATATTGTCTCCCATTCTGTAGGTTGTTGTTTTGTTTTGCTTATAGTTTCCTTTGCTGTGCAAAAGCTTATAAGTTTAATTAGGTCCCATTTGTTAAGTTTTGCTTTTATTTCTGTTGCCGGGTAGACTGCCCTAGGAGAACATTGCTAAGATTTATGTCAGAGAATGTTTTACCTATGTTTTCTTCTAGGAGGCTTATTGTGTCTTGTCTTATTTTTAAGTCTTTAAGCCATTTTGAGCTTATTTTTGTATATGGTGTAGGAGAGTGTCCTGACTTCATTGATTTACATGCTGCTATGTAATACATATCTTAGTAAGCCATCTTAAACTGTTTATATAACAAAGAAGGGTATAAAAAATAAATCTGATGGATAGCTAAGCAATTGCCTCAGTTGCACTTATTGTAAAATAATTCTATTCTACCCTAATCCATGATACCTGCTTTGTCTTATATTTGATGCTGTACATACACTAAGCTCTTTTTTGGGGCAGTTCACTTTGTTTTGCTCATTCACAATACCATATTGACTCCTTGAAATTCATCCTAGGAAAATATAAAGATAAGCAGAAAAATTTAACTATAAAAATATCCATTGGGTCATTTTTTATAATAGTAAACATTGGAAAACAATCTTAAGTGTTGGATATAGAGGGTAAATTGAGCAAACTGAAGTGCAGTACTATAATGGAATACTTGCAAGCAAGATAACATTATGGTTTATGTACTAACATGTTCACAATTTATTAAGTGAAATAAGGAGTGTGTACACATGATCATTTTATACAAATATGTATTTAACTGAGATACTCTTCTTAATTGTTTACGGAGCAAATAATGGCTTTTCAATAAACAGTCACCAACATTTGACATATCAGTAGAGCATCTTCCTAGAAAAACTAGTAAAATGTTTTTCTCACCTTGGGCTTCTTCTTCACTGATACTTCCAAGAATACCCAGGGCTGTTTTCTCATGTTGAAAGGACCCATCCTGTTTTTCTTAGCCATGTTGCAAGAGCCAGAATTGAGAAGCCCTCCCTTGAGGGTGAAGGACTTTGCATTATTCCTGAATGCTGGTTGCTTTACCAGGTTTCCAGCGAGACAGGAAGCAGGTGTTGCCCCTGTAATTTGTCCACGTAAGTGGTACGGTTAGGGCGAAGTCTCCTGCTCTTTTACTGCCACCCCTGCCAGTGCACTTTCCTGCCCAACCCACGTGCTCCTTGGGGTGTGAGGGAGGAAGCTTCTTTGTACAGTGTTCTTTTCTTCAGCCAGAAATACTCAACACTAGTATTGGCTGTACTCACAACTTAACAATTCTTTTAATGTTCACTTGTAGCCTGTTTCCAAGGCAAGTCTACAGTAGCTGGGTCCAGAGGGTTTTCCAAATTGTCACAAACCAACCCTAGAAGCAGCTCAGCACTCTTGTCTGGCTCTTAGTTCATGTCTCTCAGGATAAATCATATTTCTTCAAGTGGAAGCCACTACTTTCTTACACAAACTGAGAATGATTTGGAATGGTATCTATCACAATGGCATTTTATGATTTCCATGTTAATTTTGCTTTTCTATATATTTTAATATTTCTCTTCAATCATCTATTACTAAACAAAATCTCTCAATACATCTGAAACCGTTTACTTCCTAAAATTTAAAAATCTCTTTATTGTAGAAACTTTCAAATATACACATTATATAGTACTCTGTATAACGAATTCCAGTGTACTCATCACCTGGAGATTTATTTATTTGCATCATTTTTTTGTTTATCACTGTTACCCTCAACATTTAATTCTGCTTGGATATTTTTAAAGCAAATACAAAATATGTCATTTTACCCATAAATACTTTAATATTCATCTGTAACTGCAGAGACATTTTTAACGTACTTATTCTGTCATTATCACACCTGTTCTAATTAATTGTAATTTCTGAATGTCATCTGATATCCAGTCTATATTCAAATTTCCCTGTTTCTCAAAGATGAATTTTTACAGTTGGTTTATTCAAATCAAGAATCAATTGTATTTTGTGTATTATATTTGTATTTTATGTCTCTTAAGTCCCTTTTATGCTGTGATAGTCTCCTCCCCCACCCTTTTTATTTGTCATTGGTTTGTTAGAAACTAGATCATTTGTCCTTTAGAATGTCTGACATTCTGGAATTTGGTTGATTGCTTCCTTCTTGTTTAGCTTAAAAATTTCTTTATTCCATACATTTCCAATAAACTGGTGGTTAAAATATAAGTGTCAATTACATTTAGGTTCATTTTAAGGCAAAAGTAATTCATAGTCATTGACATACCCTGTTATTGCATTTTATTATGAGAAGATACTGTCTAACTGTTGATTATGCTAGGAATGGTATTGAATTTGTTTTGCCTCTTATGCTGTTTACTTTTTATCACAGGAGTACATGCACATGGTTTAAATATAAATTGCACAAAGGTCTCATGTCGCTCAACCCTCCCTGTCTTCTGCTCCACCCTGCACTAATCCCAGTCCCACTTTTCCATTTTCAGTTCTTCTTCTCACTCAGTCTGGCCCCCCAAATAGTGTGCTTTTACTTTTCTTTCTTGATTTATCAACGTTAGACATAATCTATTCTAGCAAGAAGTCAATAGACAAAGCCTTAACTCATTCACATCACCTCCCATCTTATGTCTCCTTTCTTCCTAATATATCATTATTTTTAGTTCATCTATTTTTTACATTTGTTACTGTAAAGAAATCAGTTTCACTTATATTTCTTGCTCTGTCAATTTTAGACAGAACTACTCATTCCTTGCGTTCAAAGGTGACACTCCTAGCTCACCTCTTCTTTCCTCTGTCTCTCCTTTGCTCAAGGTTCAGTCATCCTTCACCTTCCTCTGCTGATGGGGAGAAATGCCATTTTTCTAGAAATGAATTAAAATTTGCTTCAGATAAAAGTGTTGTGTTCCCAGTGAGTTATGGAACTTCACGGTTGAGGATGTGAACAGGGCAAAGACGGCTGAGGGAGAGCTGCCCCAGGCAACCTCACCACAAAGTGTCTTCAGAGGAAGGGCCAATTTCAAGTATTCTGCTCTCTCTCAGCCCAAAGTTCTTCCTTAAGAGACCAAAGAATCTTGTGTTGCATTTAGACTTGGCAGAAGAGTGAGGTGTTGGTCACTGTGACATTGATTGATTGGTTGGTTGATTGATTGATTGATTGATTGAAATATTGCTGTGGATTAAAATATTGCTGGGTAGCTATTCTGGGGGCTTGCTTAAAGTTTAATGGAAAAAATAATAACTGATTAAATAAAAAGAAGGAAGGGAAAGAAATGTCCATTTCACCTTATAGAGGTAGAGGCTAGTTTCTTAACTATACTGAAATTCAAGATGTCACAAAACTTAAATGTATTTAAGTCCTTAAATGTATGAAAAGTCCATAACAATATATCAAATGCAGCATATGATAAAGAGGGAATATCTTTAGCCATTAAAATTATCCTCTCACTTAAGTAAAAGATAAGTAACAACAAGAAAATAAATGAGGACAGAAGATCAGTTTAGAAGATACCTGACAGAAGAAATGCTGCCATCCTAAAAATCTAAAATTCAGCTATTTATAGATGCATGCAAAAACAGTGTTTTTGAACAATCACAAAATTAAATTAGAGAAGAGATTAAGATCTGCCTAGAAATATGAGAAAACAGAATTCTCTATAATGCTAATTGGATCAGCAAATAGCAATTATAATAAAAACGCACCTAAATCCGAGTCAGCGTCCTTACCTTGGGAAAGCTGGCAAGTAGAAATAACTTATCAGCACACTTGTATTTTTGTATAAGGATATGTATTTTGCTTCCCCATGTGTTAAATAAAAGAAACCCCAAATAATAACAATATTAAGAAGAATGTCCATTAAAAAGGAAATGACAATCAAGGAGAAAGGAAAGTCCAATTCTTAGTGCTGTTGTTCCACACATAATGTCCTCATTCAAAGCTTCCCCTCCTCAGTGAATTACTACACATTTCCTGAACTAACGGTGCTGGAGGAGAGCGTCGGGAGGACGTGACTCCCAGTTGAGCAATGAGCTGGACTCAGATAGTAGGAGGCTCCTCACCCCTCCCCATCCTTGGAATGTAACTTCTGCCGACTGTTCCCACAGTGGGAGCTGTGTTCAGGGGTGCAGCCTTGAGATAGCCATGTGATGCTGAGATCATCTGGACTACATGAACACATGACTGAGCCCCAGTAAGGACTCTATATAAATTTTTAAGATTCTTATGGGCTAATGTGGAGATCGACTCATCTTACAGTCACCCAAGAGAAGCTTCCTAAGTTCCCTTGCTTATTAGATCTGGAGTGGTCTGCCTTTTACATGGGTCTCCCTTTGCCCTCTCTGCTTGGGGGCCAGTTTCAGATTTCACTGGGAAAGTTCCTAAGTTTGCGAACCAACAAATGGTAATAATTAAACCATGTTTTCATTTGTCTTGTAGGTTTACATTGATAATTGCTTTAGAAGCTCATAAAAAAGATAATTAAGATAATTAATTCCACAGCAGAAACTGAAGAATAACTATTCTTTAGATGATGTTAAATACGTTGGTACATACAACTGAAAATGCTATTTTGGCTTGGAATGTGAGTACAGTAGGAGTGTGTTGGACTTTGTTGGTCATCACAACCTAGCTGTGCTTGGAAAAAGATACTCATTTCAGTTAGAACTGGCCTGATTGCATCTGGCTAGGAAATATATGTGTGTATATATATGTGTGTGTGTGTGTATATGGAATATATGTACATATGTTACATACATATATATTTCTTAGCCAAGCATGTATATACATATATTCCTTGTATTCATTTATATATATAAATATATATATATGTAGTCCATAGCCAAATGCAATCGTATTCTATGTATGTATTTTTTTTCTGACTAGTGCCTAAGAGTGACCATTGCACTGTCAATATTTTAACTGTCACCTGTTTCTCCCTGCCTTTGTTGCAGTGTTCCTTAATGTTTATCACAGTAGACATTTTAATATTTTACAGATAGTTAAAAAAATTAAGTTCTGACTTCCTCTAACTCCCACATCCCACCTTGCCCTTTGTAACATTCCTATACAGAGTAACCATGAAAGATTCAAGCATACTGAGAAAAAGGCTGACGAGAAAGCTAGGCAAGAGTGGTTACAGTACTGAGAGTGATTCAGCATAGCAGTGTTTGAATTCTAACCAGGCGAGTCTTGGCTAATGCTCATCTATTTGCCAATTATCCAGAGTGGGATTTTTTTAAAAGTTCCTTTTTCTATTATGATTGTGTTTATTAAATCACCAGTTTGTAGGTAGAATGTGATTGGAAAAGATGTTCTTTTGATTTTTAGCATTTATCACAACTTGCAGGGATATACTCACATATCTATTTGCAGGTGTAAAACTCCCTTGCTGGTCAGTGACCTTCATGAAGGCAGGACCTAAGTCTGTTTTGTTCATCCCTGAGTCTATAACACTTGGCATATAGAGTGTTTCATAAATATTGACCATTGAATAAATCAACAAAGAAAGGAAATACTACAAGTAATTGTATATGAAGATTAGTGTCGGTCACCAGCTGCTGAACTTAATTTTTCAACTTACTCTTTCTGCTTTGATTGCAGAGAAACAGACTAGGAAATATCAGAGATCAAGGCCCTGCTAAGTTTTCTGTCACTTCATCCTGACAGCTTACCAGTGCAGGTTCTTGCAGCTTAAAGGAAAGTACAGGAAGCGGGGGATAAAAGAAATTTGGGGCAGATAATTGGAATTGCTTTAAATAAACCAAAAAAACCTATTATATCCAAAAGATTATGTTAAAAATAGGAAAAAAAGTTTTTATATTTTCAGTATGTCTAAGAAGGCTGTAGTAAAGGAAATAATAAAGCAACTGTATGATTTGGAAAAATTATAGAAATATGATGTTAATCATACTGAAGACATGAAGTTTACTAACAATAGTTATTTTAATGTTTTGCAAGACATGTTGCAAGACATGAATGTACCATAGGGCTTAGAGAATCACTGAGCATACATTTACTTAAAAGTTAAATTTATCATTTAAAAAAAAAGGAAGTAATGACTTTGAACGTAGTAAGTGATTTTTGTTGGTTTGATGATATGATAAAACCTCATTAATTCAGATTCTATTTAATTTGGAATTTGTGATCCTATGCAAAGGCTGACATTTCCCTTTGTATTATCTTGAAGAAAGTTTTAACTGAATAGATGAATAGCTTAAAGAAGATGGTGGGGGTGTTTAACCTTTGTGAAAGAGACAACATAATTTTAGAAGACTTTAGAACATTGTTTATATGCAAATGTATGCTATTATTTATGAATTGATTTTTGTCTATTTATTAAAGCAAGCCTAGGATAATTTGTCTTTACAGATACAGTTTTAGTTACTCTAGAATACATAAAATAACTCCAACTAATTATTAAGGATAGTAAATTGGAGATGCTTATTATTCATTTACCTATTAAACAAGTATTTATTGAAGATGATCATGTGCAAGGCCATTTAGAGGGTGCAGAGACAGACAATCCTTCTTCTGATGGAGTTTATGATCTAGGGCAATGTTTTTAAAACTTGTTTGATTGAATATCTCTATTAGAAAAATATTTGATAATGAACCATGCATATTTATTTATAAATTGCATGCCTGTACTATTTTGCTAATATACCAAGTACATAAAATGAACTAACTCAAGAATAAGTTTTGATGTGATGAGATGAAAAGAAGCACAAATGAAAGTTTTAACACTAGATCTTCAGGTGCATCCTCTGTGTCACCTGCTACCCACGTGGAAATTCTACCTAGTAGGTGAAATAGACAGCGAATCAATAGAAAGAAAAAGGTTTGTATACTTATAACAAATTCTGTGAAAAAAATAGTGTTATGGGAAGATAAAAAGGGGAGATCTAAGTGTATAGAGAGGTTGGAAAGACTATTGTGAGGAAGTAGCATTGTGAGGAAGTGTATAGAGAGGTCTGAATTACCCAGGTCAAGTATGGTCAGAAGAACATTCCAGGAGGAGAGTAAGCTACACTCAGAGGGCTGGAAAGTGATCAAACATGTAGAAGAAAAAAATCGAGAGATGGTCATGTCACAGGAGCTCTTAGTTCTTCAAAAATATCTTCTGAAATTCTTACTAGCTGAAGTTATTTCTTTAATTGAAATATAGTTGATTTACATTATTTGTTTCAGGTATACAGCATACTGATTCAATATTTTTCTAGCTTATGCTCCATTTAAAGTTATTACAAAATAAATTATATTTCCCTGTGCTGTACCATATATCATTGTTGCTTATTTTATACATAAAACTTTGTCTCTCAGTCTTCTACCCAATCTTGCTCTCCTCTTTCCCTCTCCCCACTAGTAAACACATTTGCTCTCTATATCTTTGAGTGTATTTATGTTTTGTTATATTCATTTGCTTTTTAAACTTTTTAGGTTCTACATATAAGTAATAACACACAGTGTTTGTCTTTTCTGTCTGACTTATTCACTAAGCATAATACCTCTTAAGTCCATCCATATTATTGCAAACGGCAAAATTTCATTCTCTTTTATGGCTGAGTAATATTCCATTGCACACACACACACATATGTGTATACACACACACAGACACATATATATTGTCAGCTGAAATAAAATACAAAACTATTAGTTGAGAATTATGTTTTATTTGGCAGACTTTCTGAGGACTCAGACTGGGAGGCAGCCTCTCAGATCACCCTAAGAGACAGACTGTTCTGACTAGGCAAGGGAGGAGCCAGGATATATAGGAGTTTTTGCAACAAAGACCAGGTGGTTGGAACATTAAAAGATTACTATTAATTAAAGAAAACCAGATAGTTCATGTTAAGGAATTTAGTGCTTTTCTATGTATGGAAAGGTGCAAAGGTCTGGGCTCATTGAAATCATTCCTTTGAGATGCACCTAGCATCTAGGGCCACTGTTTTCACATCCTGAATTCCCTCAGGGTGCATGATTCGGGGGTGGCAGCAGAGGCCAGACTGCCTGCGTGTCTGCATCCTGAGTTCCCTCCGTTCACTGTCAAGAGTGGCAGTAGCTAATGATGACTTGATGGCCACAGCATACTTTGTTTACTGATATGGCTGGCAGCATTTTTCATTCACAATATATACAACTTCTTTGTCCATTCATCTGTTGATGAACACTTAGGTGGCTTCCATATCATGGCTACTGTAAATAATGCCACTGTGAACATTGGGATGTAAGTATCTTTAGTGTTTTCATTTTCTTTGAGTGTATGCCCAGGAGTGGAATTGCTGGTTTTATTTTTAGTTTTTTGCAGAATTTCTGTACTGGTTTTCATAGTGGCTGAGCCAATTTACATTCCCAACAGTAGGGTTTCCTTTTCTCCACATCATTGACAATATTTGTGATTTGTAGACTTTTGATAATAGCCATTTTTACTGGTGTGAGGTGATATCTATCTCATGGTTTTGATTGCATTTCTCTGATGGTTAGTGATGTTGGGCATCTTTTCATGTGCCTATTGGCCATCTATATGTCTTCTTTGGGATAAAATCTATTCAGGAATTCTGCTCAGTTTTTGACTAGGTGGTGGTTTTGTTTTGTTTTGTTTTTAGTATTGAATTGTATGAGCTGTTTATATTTTGGGAATATTAATCTCTTATTTGTCATATCACTTGCAAATATTTTCTCCCATTCTGTAGGTTGTCTTTTCATTTTGTCAGTGGTTTCCTTTGCTGTGCAAAAGCTTTTAAGTTTAATTAGACCCCATTTGTTTATTTTTGCTTTTGTCTCTTTTGCCTTAGGAGACAGAGCCAAAAAAATATTGGTACAATTTATGTCAGAGAGTGTTCTGGCTGTTTCCTTCCAGGAGTTTTATGGTTCTGGTCTTAAGTTTAGGTCTTTAATACATTTTCAGTTTATTTTTGTATATGGTGTTAGAGAATGTTCTAATTTCATTCTTTTTTCTCAACACCACGTATTGAAGAGTCTGTCTTCTCCATCCCGTATTCTTGCCTCCTTTGTTGTAGATTAATTGCCTATAGGTGAGTAGGTTTATTTCTGGGCTCTTTATTCTGTTCCATTGATCAGTGTGTCTGTTTTTGTGCCAGCACCATGCTGTTTTGATCACAGTAATTTTGTAGTGTAGTCTGATGTCAGGGAGTATGATACCTCCAGCTTTGTTCTTTTTCCTCAAGATTGCTTTAGCAATTTGGGGTCTTTTGTGTTCCATATAAATTTTAGGATTATTTGTTCTAGTTCTGTGAAAAATGTCATGAGTGTTTTTCAAGGGATTGCATTAAATCTGTACATTGCCTTCAGTCGTATGGATACTTTAAAATGTTAATTTTTCCAGTCCATGAACAAGGATATTTTTCCAATTCTTTGTATCATTGATTTCTTTTATCAGTGTCTTACAGCTTTCAGAGGATGTCTTTCACCCCCTTGATTAAGTTTTCTCTATGTATTTTATTCTTTTTGATGTGGTTTTAAACTGGATTATTTTCTTATTTTCTCTTTCTGATAATGCATTATTAGTGTATAGTAAAGCAACAGATTTCTGTATGTTAATCTTGTATCCTGCAACTTTACTGAATTCATTTATTAGTTTCAATAGGTTTTTTTGTGGAGACTTTAGAGTTTGCTATATATAGTATCATGTCATCTACAGATAGTGACGGTTTTACTTCTTCCTTTCCAATTTGGATGCCTTTTATTTCTTTTTCTTGTCTGATTGCTGATTAGGATTTTCAATACTATGTCAAATGGAAGAGGTGAGAGTGGGTGTCCTTCTGTTATTCCTGATTTTCAGGGAAAAGCTTTCAGCCTTTCATTGTTGAGTATGATGTCAGCTGTCGATTTGCCATAAATGATTTTTATTATGTTGAGATATGTTCCCTCTATACCTGCTTTGGTGACAGTTTTTATCATGAATGGATGTTGAATTCTGTCAGATGCTTTTTCTGCATCTATTGAGATGATCATGTGATTTGTATCCTCTGTTTTGTTAATGTGGTGCATCACATTTATTGATTTGCAGCTATTAAACCATTCTTGCATCCCGGGAATAAATCCCACTTGATCATGTTGTATGATACTTTTTATGCATTTTTGGATCCAGTTTGCTAATACGGTGTTGAGGATTTTTGCATCTATATTTATCACAGATATTGGCCTGTAATTTTCTTTCTTTCTTTTCTTTTTTTTTTTTTTTTTGTAGTATCTGTCTAGTTTTGGTATCAGGATAATGGTGATCTCTTAAGATGAATTTGGAAATGTTTTGTCCTCTTCAATTTTTTGGAATATTTTGAAAAGGATAGGTATTAGCTCTTCTTTATATGTTTGATAGAATTATCCTATGAATATAAGTCTTGGACTTATGTTTGCTGGGAATTTATGTTATGTGTCTTGGACTTTTGTTTGTTGGGAATTTTTTGTATTACAAATTCAATTTTGCTTCTAGTGATCAGTCTGTTCAGATTGTCTGTTTCTTCCTGATTTAATTTTGGAAGGTTGTATATTTCTGGAAATTGGTCCATTTCTTTTATGTTGTCCAAATTGTTGGCATATAACTGTGTGTAGCATCTCTGTTTTGTGTCTCTATAATATCAGTTATTATTTTCCCTCTTTCCTTCTTACTTTATTTGGATCCTCTCTCTTTTTTTTTATTTTCTTAACGAACCTGGCTAGAGGTTTCTCAATTTTGTTTTTCTTTTCAAAAAAAACAATTCTTGGTTTCGTTGATCTTTTCCACTTTCTGTTTATTTATTTCTATATTTGGATATCTGTTTCTTTCTTCAGGTTCAGGAAGTTTTCAGTCATATTTTCTTCAAATACATTTTCTACCCCTTTCTCTCTGTCCTCTCCTTCTGGGACCCTTATAATGTGATTGTTGATAATCCTTAAACTCTTCATTTTTTAAATGTGTTTTTTCTTTTCCTGTTCTGATTGGATGCTTTTTGTCATTTTATCTTACAGATCACTTATGCATTCTTCTGTATCACCTAGTCTGCTGTTAATTCATTCTGGTGTGATTTTCATTGCAGTTATTTTATTCTTCAGTTCTGACTGGGTTTTTTTTTTTTTTTTTTAGTTCCTTCTTAAAATTCTCACTGTGTTAATCTCTTCTCTTTCCTAAATCAGTTAGCATTCCTATTATTAATGCTTTGAACTCTTTAGTAAATTATTGTAAATTATTTATTCCTGCTTCATTAGTTTTTTCAGGAGTTTTCTCTTGCTCTTTTAGTTGAAGCAATTCCTCTGTCTTCTCATTTTGTTTAACTTTCTCTGTGTTTATGAAATCAGTGACCTATTCCAGTCTTGAAAGGATGTCCTTGTGTGGGAGTGTCACTATACAGTCTGTGTGTGCCTAGTGGATTTGGTGGGAGACCTGGATTTGATGTGAACATAAGTCACATCTTTGCCCAGGTTGTGCTGGCAGCTATCACTTTGGTAGGAAGGCTGGAGATGGCAGGGCTAAAACCAGAGCCAGGGGTGAGCCAGGGCTTCTCCTCTGCTCAGTGGCCAACACTACCCTATTGAGGGATGAGTAGGGCCCCAAGTTGCTGGAACAGAAACCTTGAGATTTGACCTGGCTCTGTTCCCTCTAAGTGTGTGTTCTCCCTTGTCCCAGCTCCAGAACCCTTGCCCTAGAGGGGAGCAGTGCTGGGACAAGAGGGCCTGGAGAGGGGCTCAGCATGAGTCTGGGGGTGGGCTGTGACTGTCCTGGCTGCAGACAGAGTCCAGGTCTGCTTCTGATGCACTGCCTCTGTAATTGCCAGTGATGACAGCCCCAACCCCTACCCCATTCAGATTCTATTCCCAGTCTGGGCTGGCTCCGTCCCTCACAGCTGAGCATTCCCTTCACCCTTGGCAGCCCTTGCCCTAGTGTGGAGCTACACTGCAAAGCAAGTGGGGCTGGAGTGAGTGCTTGGCTTAGGCTGGGCTGCACTTCAGAACAGTCACAGGAAACTGGCCTGAGTCACATGCAGTTTCGATCTACTCTCTACATCTTGTTTCAGGAGTAAGCAAGTGTCTGCGTGCACTTCGGGAGTGGGGTCAAGGTTCTGCTTGTCTCATTTGTTTTCTAACCAGCTAAGATGACTTGTCTTCCCTGTGTTGGACCCCAGAGCTGGGGCACCCAATATGAGGCTCAAACAACTCACTCCCCAGAGAAGATCTCTTCCCATGTAATCTCCCTTTTCCTCTGAGTCCCCTCCCAGGGGCACAGGTCCTGGCCTCATTGCTCCTTTTCCCTTCCTACCCAATTCCGTGTCAATTCTTCTTCCAGCCTTGGTAGTACAAGACTCTTTCTGCCAGGCTCTCGTTAGTTTTCAGTGAGAATTGCTTCACACATAGATGTATTTTTGCTGGGGGGGGGGCGGGGATGAGTTCTGTGTCCTTCTGCTCTGTCATCTTGATCTGAATCCTACCTGAAGTGTTTTTGAATTCATGCTTGTTTTCACAACTTATCTAAATGAACATACTTTTCTATATAGTATGAAATACAGTTTTTTGACTGTCGTACCAATCATCTTTTTAAGTTTTATTTTTTAAAAAGTACTTTAGCATTCATTGTAGAGCAATAAGCATGACATTTTAAATTTAATTTTTAAATTAATGAAATTAAAATTGTAACATTTCAGCTTGATTTTAGCTATAAATTTCTATCCAAGTTTATGGGATTGTTTTGGGTGACGAAAAATTAACACATAAGCAGATATACCCCATAGAGGCATCAGAGATGAATAAAAGTAAAAAGATATTTGATTAAACCATCAATTTAACTTAACTTGGTAAAATACCAATACTTTAATTTGTTAAAATATGGATCATACTGAGGTAGATTTAGAGCAGAGGTCAGCAAACTGCAGGCTGTGGGTCAAATCCAGTCTAATAACTGTTTGTATGCAACTCACAAGCTAAGAATAATTTTTACCTTAAAAATAGTTCAAAGAAGTCACAAGAATAAAAATATTTTGACATAAAAATTACATGATACTCCAAGATTTCAGTTTTAATAAATAAAATGTTATTGGTACACAGGCATTTCATTTAGTTATATACAATCTATGGCTGCTTTTATGCTACACTGACAGTTAATAGTTGTGACAGACACCAGTAAAGCCTAAAATATTTACTATTTGACTCTTTGCAGAAAAAAATCTGCCAATCCTTGATTCAGAGTACAGAAGGGAAGACAATTGCTATTTAAGATGATCTATGTAATGCATTGAACACAGAAAAACACAGAGAAAAGCATTCAATAAATATTAGTTCCTTTCCCATCCTATTTTCCATTCTTTTTCATTTTTTTTAATATAGTCATTTGAGAAGAATTCTGAATATTCAGAGCACATTCATACTGTTGAACTCAAATACATTTACTTTATTAGGTTTACTTATTAAGATAGTTTTAGATATTTGAATTTAAATTAGAATTACAATTTTTTTGTTAAACATTTTAGGTATCCATTAATTAAAGTGTTCTAAGACAGGCTTGTAAATTTATAAGATGATTGTAGTAGGCGTTTAATAGCAGTATTACATAAAGGTGGCATTTTTAGTGCACAGAATTTCCTTTGCATTGAAATTTGCTGTCTTTGAAAATCCAGGTGTTTGAAACAAGTAGGGAAAATGAGTATCTGTTTATATTTGATATTTAGAATTGTGGTATGGTGATTAGGTTAGTTGAATATCTTGTCAGTTATGTAAATTAAGTCTAAATCAAATTGTTAAGCAAGAAAAGAAAAGAAAGCATAATAGAATAAACATATGAAATAATAGTTCTCCAAATACCATAAATGCAGAAACTATGTCTTTTAATTCTTTTATATTCTCCTTTAAATAGACCAGAAGTGTTTCAATTCTTATAATGTTACTGGTGGTCAGTTTAAAACTTTCAAATTGAATTGAACATCCTTTTCTGGCAAAATATTTGGTCTAGCCTTCCATTTTGACAGAATTTAATCCAATTTCTAGGTATTTAAATTTCACAGAAAATTATGTTACTATAAACTGTAAGACCAGGGGTTTGGAATTCTGATTCTAATCATTACCTTCTAATTAAAAATGATTTCTGTCCTGGCAATCATATAACTTGTTTCTCTACTTAAACATTTTATTTTTTTTCCTTTTTGCATATATCCTTGTTTTTTGGGGATTGCATTCATCATTAAATACCTTGAGATATACATTTCTTTTAAGGTACTATGAAAAATAATGTTTAAAATATCATCCAAGTGTAAAGAAAATAAACTCTGCTTTTGTGCATTGTAGTGGAAAAAAATAAACTTTCCTCCTGGTATTGCCAAAAATACTATCTTCTTTAGATTTCTGTTTTTAAATACTGCATAGAAATACTTCTATGCTGATCGAAGAAAAGTATAACTCATCAAGAAGTTAAGAATAAAGCTTATCACATATATAAACTGTATATGTTATATATAAGTATGAATATATATACATATATACATATTATATATATTTTAAAACCAGCTTTTTTGTTGCAGGTGGTAAAATACATAAAGTCAATCTGCTTTACAGTATTATATAAATTTTTCCTGAGTGTGAGGATGAGGCTATGATATAGCCATCTCTAAGGCTTATGAGAAGGAAAGCATTATTTTGTTTGTAGAAAGAGCACAAGAGGGGATGTGGTCAAGGGACAGACCTTTAATCATGTCTAGGGTTCTCCATGTGAACAAAAGGGAACATTGATCTTGAATGTTAGTATAGTTCTAAGTCCTGGTTTGCCCAGCCCTAAGCCTTGAGACAGGAATTTGTTGTTACTAATGCATTTTTTCTTTTCATGTTTGCCCTTTGTCAAAGGATGTGAAGGGTCACCCTGTCTTTTTACCGGGTGTGAGTTGCCCATTATTTTTCTTATTACTTTGAGGTTTGAGACGGATCTAACTAGATTTCTCAGATGCAGCTGAGATTTTGTGCTCACTCATGTGTGACTGGCACTGGGTGAGAAGAGATACTAGATGTTCCTTAGTTATGAGTGAATAACTGAACAGCCTCAGGAATATGCAGACCGGCTTTACAGTACTGTTGTAAAAGTTATTGTTCATATTTATTTATAGCAAGATACATACACATTTTAGTTAAAGCAACTACAATTAACCATAATAACAAATGAAAAAGGAAAGACAAATAGAGAAAATTTATACCAATAGAAACTGTCTCTCATTGAAAGTAAGTGTTTTTCAAAGATGTAGTTGATAACCAAATCTGACAGTCGACACTCTCATTCTTCCAAGAGAGCGCGTTCTGTCTCCCCAAGATGATCTCACTTGTGAACATTACTATTTGGACCAACTAAGGCAGATCTGTTCTTTCTCTTTTAAAAATAACTTAGTACAAAAATGCTCTTTCTGTGCCATTAAACTTTCTTTCTTCTTCTTTACAGTCTCAGCCTAGTGCCCTTTCTTTCCTGGTAAACCTTCTCTTTCTACTAGACTGGCTCTTGCGTCTCACCATGTGGCCTCATGCTCCTGAGGCTGTGCCACTGGTTTCCCTATAAAATCCACAAAAATTAATACTGCTTAACAGAAACTTGATTATCACAAAATGAATACATGCTTACTGAGTATAAAATATTTTTAGCTGATCTTTGTAGAAAGAAAATACCACTGAGACATTTAAAGCAATTCAGTAAGTTATAAAATAATATTTTAAAATCTATTTTAAAGTTTACTTTTATTAATCTTTGTAATCAAGTGTATCATTCAGTGATAAAGTTTTCTCAGATAAATGAATTCTTTAATTTAATATATTAGATTAAAATGTCAATCAAACATGAGCAAGTAAATGACTTTCCCCTTCATCAATTGCCCAAATATTTCATTACAGATTTTATTCTGAAAAACTAATTATTCTTAGTTTCTTTTGTATATATTATTAATAGCAACAATCCTTTTGGAAATGGAAAGCTTAATTTTCTGTTTTTTTATTTGTAAATTGATAGCTTTTCTTTTTAGTTTCCTCATTTTTATATCTTAGATTTAAAGTCACATATTAGCCACAGATGGCTAAGTATGAAATATAATGTAAAAGATAACTCAAGATAGATTCTCATTTTCTGGAGGCTGAAGTGATGATATTTATTTCTTTCGTAGCTTCTATCAAAAAACTGAATGTTTATAGCTTACATTTCTTCAAAAGGAGATCCTCATAGAAATCCTTTGAGGTGTGTTGCTGTTTCGTCCAATTTATAGATGAGGAGACAGATTCAGGGAGTTTGCGGATAATGTCAGCACCCCACCCATATCCCTTTGGCATTTGTCATTTCTGTGCCTGCCAGCTTGCTTTCAAATTGACGATAAATGTGACCTTTTGCCTGTTCAGCAACCACAGTCAGAGGGCCTACAAAGTGGCTGATTTATCATAATGGAATCCCACATGACATTGCTTGGATCAGGAGCAGCACTTACAGGGTTCAAGGTTCAACAGTGAACATACATACAACCTAGGGACCCATTAGTTCTACCATCATATACATCGCCCAGAAACTGCTGGCCTGATGAAATGCTGTGTCATTTAGTCCCTAAGGGCACAGTTATGAAGCCAGCTTGGGAGGGAAGCTTTGTGGCCATGGGGTGCTCCTTAAAGAATTATTACATACTTTGAATTGCTAGCTATTATGTGGCTCTGTGTCCCTGATAGATGGAAAATGGATCAAGGGATGAAGGTAAGAGTGGCCCGTTTTAACATCAATTTGATTGGGGAATTTGTGATTCCAGTTTCTACAACTTGAAACTCTGTTGGATTAGAGGTCTTGGTTCCCAGAATGGGAAGTAAGTCTTCTGTCAATAGACAGGGTAAGTGTTCCATTACACCTTAGTTAGGACTATCATCTAGTAATTTTGTGCTTCTCAAAATAGTAGACAGGTAGGCAAAGAAAGAAATTACCATACCGGCCGGACAACGGACCCTGATTATCCAGAGGAGATAGAGTTGCTGCTACCTAGTGGGGGAAAGAAAGAGCATGTCTAGAGCCCAGGGGATTCAGTGAGGGGCCTCTTGGTGCTTCCTTGCCTGATAATTTCAAATGGGCACTGCAGCAGCCACATTCTGACAATGTACAGGAGCCAGGACTCAAACCCCTCAAGGCTGAGTCTGGGTCGCTTTACCAGGCAAGCAACTAGAGAGGCTGAGACACTGGTTGAAGAGGAAGAAAAACTAGCATGGATGATAAAGAAAGGAGATAATGCATATCAATTATGGTCTTGGAATCAGCTGAAGCAGTGGGGACTGTAGTTTATTCTGCTAACATTCCTAAGGTAATTTTACAAAAAAAAAAAAATTGTGTATCAGTGATAGGATGGAGTGCCTTCCTGAGGTGTGAATGAATCTGAATAGTACAAGCGAAAGAGTATAGCAAGACACTACAGTGTCCTACTCATAGCCCCTTGATTTTACTATTTCCATGCACCTGCAAAAATCTTCCAACTGAGAGGATTTATGACTCTTTGACTGAGTGCTAACTCTGATCAGAGATCCTTCTTTGTCTGTTCTAAGGGCAGACTAGAATTAACAACTTCCTCCACAAAAAAGCTTTTACCCAATGTCTGATAGAAATTACTGTTTAAATACCCCATCTCCTTCATCCTGGAGTGGAGTAACTTCGCGGGTATCTCCTATATGGTCTCCTAGAGTTTCCAGCGGGATTGAGCGCCAGTTGCCACGATGGTAACTCAATTCAGAGTATGTCTGTTACTCACTTCTTTCCTTTCTCTGCCTCACTTCGCCACTCAACTACTCATGTTTCTTGGCGTCATTTTCTAAGTCAACTCATTGTACTTAAATATTTGTCTTGGGGTCTGCTTCTGGAGAGCCCAAGCTAAGACAGCAGGTGACTTGTTAAGTGTCATTCAGCCAGTGATAGTGCAGAGTTTAATTTCAGATCTTCTAACTCTTAGGCTAGTGGTTCTTTTCACTACCACATTCCAGAAGTGCTTTGTATATGCTAGGTCCATATGCTGATCAATTCTAGACCTTTATGTAGAAAGGTTACATTATAAACACATCATAGAGGGAGAAGTATAGTCAGAAAATATCTCAAGATTTTTTTGCGTGTGTGTGCAGGAGACAGTCAAGCAATGTGGATTTGAACTTTGAAAAAAGAAAATACAGTAAGATTTTCACCATATTTATAGGTTTTCTCACTCCTGTGCCACCTTTAAAGGTGGAAGGTATCCATTCTTCATTAATGGGTCATTCATGGGCTTTTCTTTTTTGTACAGAGTTTGGGTGATGCGCTGGTTCTTGTGAGAGAAGCAGATGCACCATACCTCTTTCTTTTGCACTTTGGAGAGTTTCACAAGGGGAGAGCTTGGGTTCCTGGGGAAGAGATAGTGGATGAAGTTCATGGCATGAGCATGAAGGAAGGGAAATTGGAAAGTGGTGCATAGACAAAGGGGACTGCTACATTCATGAACTAAAGAAGGAGTGACTTTTAGCCAGAGAGAAAATATAGAAAGAGAGAAAATATGGAAAGAGAGAAAATACGAGTTGAGTTTTTGTGAGAATCTCTGCCTATGTGAAGAGTATCGAGCATAGTGGTGATGCCTAGAAAGGATTTTAAAGCTATTGTCCTGTGCCTTTTGGGCTTTTTTAAGGGACGGATGCAGGTTTTAAATCATTTTTATTTACTCTTGTTTGTTTGGCTGTGTTTCTTTGATTGTGATACCCTGCCAGACTCGATCACAGCAGACCCCTGTAATTTCCAAGTTAGAAGTCGTTACAAGTACTAGAGCAAACAGAGTTCAAATAGAGTTCCTCCTGAATTTAGTTCGTGGATCCTCTTCTGCTCATATGAGAGGCTTGTATTTCTGCTAAGGCCGCGTGACTGCCCCCAGGATGAGGGGTACAGGAAGAACAAAGAGTAAGAAAAGCAAAGCACATTTAATTTACAGAAAATACCGGGACTAAAGAGTTCAGGACCCCTAAAACAATTTTCAGAGCTTCCATTTTCATTCTACAGCCAAAACCTCAGGAAGGTCAGGTGTGGGAGGTGTTGGAGAAAGGCAGCAATTCAGTATTTGCTCAGGCTACTGTGATTCTTTTGGGGACCCACAAGACAGAGTTAGCCTGTGATGAGGTCTCAGTGGCGGTCAGTCCTCAGCTCGAGCCAAGCCTACTGTCAGTGTCCAGGCTACCTGCAAATGTGGACTTTAAAAGAGAGGAGTGATAGTGAGAAGCTGAGTTTAGAAAAGAGACACAGAAGGGAAAAAAAGAGGAAAGCAGACTCACATTATCTAAGTTGGCCTAGATATTAATTTTTTTTAAAATAAGGACTAGTTTAGGGAGGAGCTTGAGAGTAAGCTGGAAAGAAGTTGTCCAGGCTCTAAGAGGATGCTGGGGGCGATGCCTTCGAGGAAGAATCACAGTGAAGATCTGCCCCAGGGAGCTGAGAAGAGTTGTTCAACCAGGGAACACTGATTAGAAACTCATTTGGATTGAACACAAGAGGCATGTTTAAGATAATTGAAATCCTTGTTAATAATGAATTTTCTGTAAGCTTCAGATTGGTGGGGGAAAAATGGATCAGACTTTGGAGAATACATGAGGAAAAAAGGAGCCATGATTTTAGTAATTCTTCTGAATAAACCAAGAATAAAGAATATCATGGGAGAAAAATGTAAAGATCAGAAAAGGTGTGGCTAAGAGCTACTATGAATTTGATAGGGGTAAAAATATAGAAGCGGTAACAGAAGTGGAAATTTAGAATAAGAAAGACCTATAATTGAAAAATGCAATCAGACAGAATGACAGTCAGGCAAGAGGGAATTAAAAAGATGTCTTAAGAGAGTAAAGTAACACACATGTATTTAACAAAACTATAGTGAGAATGTACTATAGAGTAGGGTAGCATTGGAATTCTGATTGGCTGAGAGATATTCAAAGGAATAGTGGAGGAAAATAAAGTTATCTTGGAAAGTGGGGATCAGGAGAAAAATTACTGGTTGGTAGACATTAGAAAAATAGAGATGGCAATGGAAGAAACCAAAGTAAAATTTTAGTTCCATTAAAATATTTGGAAACCACAGCTGAGACTCTGTCTTCTCTAGAGAGCAGGGAAAGGCAACCATGGAGGTAAATGTAAACAGAGGATTCACGGAGGGTGGCTGTCTTTCCATCTTTTCATTGCATCATCTCTCCTATGCCAGGCTTTGGAAAGGTGGCGTAGAGCTAGGCAGAGCAAACAAACAGACATACAAATTAGTAACTCCCTGCTCCCCAAAGTGAAGAGACCAGTAAGAGGACTGGAAGGTAACTCAAATGGAAAGAGGTATTTGCTATCTCCCACAATAAAAACTGAGTCAACATTAAATTATGCATTTATGTCCCGGTAATTTATTACTTTAGAGCATGAAGGAATTAGCTAACAATGTCCCAAATGACTATTTCTTGGGCTGTGGATATGTGGGGACACAAGAGCAACAAATGAGGATTATTTTAAGTTCTAACTTCACACATGAGGAGACATTTTCTATCAAAGGATATCTTAAATCTCATTTATTGCCACAGCATATTGAAAACACAAAGATTTTGATCTTTCAGAAAAAAGTGGCAGATTTAACATATCCAGATTGGAAAGACAAAGCTGATGCATTTTGGAGTCTTTTGGATTAACACATGCAGAACATGGATTTATTTCTAATTTAATTTTTAAACTATTACCATTATGCTTTCCTCCCAATCAATCTTTAGGGACCTCCAAAAAAGGAATATCATGTCTATTTGATCCATGTACTCTTTGTATTTGTAATCCCGTTTCTTCCTCACTGCTATTTCTCTTCTAATGGAGTATGTGTAATTATACATCGTAT
The DNA here is from genome assembly GCF_048773025.1 of Camelus bactrianus. Taxonomy (NCBI): domain Eukaryota; kingdom Metazoa; phylum Chordata; class Mammalia; order Artiodactyla; family Camelidae; genus Camelus; species Camelus bactrianus. The sequence continues at coordinate 50,778,860 of NC_133546.1, read as the reverse complement.
ACTTCTCCTATCCATTAAAATTCCTTCCTGGAAAGATAGGGCTGAAGAATGGGAAACTCCTTGCCATGTGAACATATCAGCATTATGATTTACTCCCCCTTTTCTCCAAGTTCTCTGCTCAGGTAACAAGAAAGGATGATGATGGCTTACCTGGGCATTGTGGCATCAGAGGTAAAGTAAAAAGAATATTTTGAGACATATTTCATAGTTGGAAATAATAGGCAGGACTTAATTAGATTGAATTGGGGAGGGGGGAAGAGGATTCACAGGTAAGGCTACATGCTTCTCTTGTGAAACAGGAAAGATGATGGTGCCATTTACTGAGATGGGAAAGATTGGAAGAACTGAGGGGGTTATGGTAAGAGATTGATTTAGAACATGTCGAGTATGAGATGCCTTTTGACTATCTAGGTAGAAATACAAGGGTATGAAGAGAGGATCTTGGTGTTAGAGATAAGATTTTGGAAGTTAATTCAAAAGCAGCAGTTCTGTCCATGGAGCTGGAGAGATTAAATACAGAAAGATTAAGAACAAACCTCTCAGAACTGAGCCCTAAGGTTCTCCACTATTTAGAAGCTGGAAAGGAGGATGACCCAGCAGAGGAGATAGAGGATAGAATAGAAGGAAAACCAAGATTGTGTGACACCATGGAAATGAAGGGAAAATATTTTAAGAACAAGTGGGTGCTCTGTGACTGCTGCTAAGAGGCCAGGGCAGAGAAGATCATCGAGATGGGCTTGGATTTGACCAGATGATGGTTTCCTGATTGCCAGAGGTAGAATTCTGACTCAGTCGTGAAAGCAACCAGAATGATTGAAGAGTGAACAGAAGTTGAGGAAGTGAAGGCGAGAGCAGATTTTTGACAAGTTTTGCTGTGAAGGGGATCAGAGATGGGACATTAACTACAGGAGGACTGACAGAGAAGGTTTACATTTTAAGGAGAGCCTATCCTAGAACATGTCAATGGCAGATGGGAATGGTGTGGTCAAGAAGGAATCAATAATACAGGAGAGAAAGGTGACTGCAGAATAAAAGCCTCTGAGAAGGAGAATAGGAGCAGGACCTGGCGCACAGTAGAGGGTTGGCAGGTCATGTCTTCCATTATAACAGAAGAGAAGGCAAAGAATAAGGGTAAGGACGCAGTCAGGTTCAAGGACTTAGTGGTGAGAAGACAAAGAAGTTCCTGTAGGCACAAACAAGGAGGAATCTGCATGTGACAAAATCCAGAAGAGGTTTCAGGCAGGGCCAAGACAAGTGTTATCACCCTGATGACACTGGCTAAGTGACATGCCAGTTCCTCACTGAAGAGGAGGTGAGCTGGAACCGACATTCACACCTTATGATAAACTTTGTGTAGTTTTCTTTATGGAGAGTCAATTCAGTCATTGCCCACAAATACTTTTCTCATTGCCAGAACACCTTCAAACAAAGAACTCTTCTAGGTGTTATTAAAAATGGATCCAGGGATTTGAAGGACCCATCTTTCCAGTGGAGTCATGGTTCTGGTGCCCAGTGTGAAGGACAGAGGAAGTTGACTTGCCTCAAGGAGCTCCATTACATTTTACATGTGAAATAATATTAAAATAATGAGGAGGAGAGCAGTTTAAGATCTACTAGGTACTGGCACCATGTGGGGCACTATGTATCCTTATCCTATTTAATTCTCAAAACAGAGCTCTGAAGTAGGAATATTACTTTGTTTTCACACTTGAGGAGACTGTGGCCTAGAGAGGGAGGTATTTAGAAAGGGAAGTATGTACATAGGATTTGAACTTAGACCAGTATGAGTCCACAGTCAGCAAAGTGTGTGTGTGTGTGTGTCTGTGTGTGTCTGTGTATGTACATGTGTTCATGAACTGAGCAGGGTAATAAATATTGCCAGGAAGATTGCAGAGTAGGATATTACAAAGTTTACAAATCTGATTTCTCTAGAGTTCAGGCCAAAAACAAGAAGAAATAGCAAGTAATGTAGAAGTTAAAGTAAAAATGGGCAAAAAAATTTTTTTTCTTTTTAATTGAAGTATAGTCAGTTTATAATGTTAATTTCTAGTGTGCAGCATAGTAACTCAGTTATATATATATATTTATTCCTTTTCCTATTCTTTTTCATTATAGGTAACTGCAAGATAATTGAATATAGTTCCCTGTGCTATACAGTAGGACCTTGTTGTTTATGTATTTTATACATAGTAGTTAGTATCTGCAAATCTCAAACCCCCAATTTATTCCTCCACCCCACCTTCTATCCCCTGGTAACTATAAGTTTGTTTTCTATGTCTGTGAGTCTGTTTCTGTTTTGTAAATAAGTCCAACTGTGTCATTTTTAGATTCCACATATAAGTGATAAAGTATTTTTCTTTCTCTTTCTGGCCTACTTCACTTGGTATGGCGATCTCTAGGTCCATCCATGTTGCTGCAAATGACATTATTTTATTCTTTTTATGGCTGAGTAGTATTCCATTGTATAAATATACCACAGCTTCTTTATCCAGTCATCTGTCGATGGACACTTAGGTTGTTTCTACATCTTGGCTATTGTAAATCATGGTGCTATGAACACTGGAGTGCATGAATCTTTTTGAATTAGAGTTTCCTCCTGATATATGCCCAGGAGTGGGATTGCTGGATCATATGATAAGACTATTTTTAGTTTTTTAAGTAATCTCCATACTGTTTTCCATAATGGCTGCACCAAACTACGCTCCCACAAACAGTGTAGGAGGGTTCCCTTCTGGGAGAAAAAAGTTTGATTTTATTTTAGTCCAAGAAACAGATCTAATGCAACAGGGAAATAGGTAGGTATAGATATTGCCATATAAGTATAGATATAGTTACTGTTTCTTGGAATTACAGAATTTCTGGCACTAGCAGTAACCTCACAGAGCATCCCACTCAGCTTTCTCATTTACAATGAAGGAAGTGAGGCCCACAGGAAGGCAGTAGTTTGCTTGAGGTCAAAGAAAGAGTTAATATGCCAGGATTAACCCCAGATTTCTTCTTTCTTTAATGGTTCCCCACTGTATCATGGGAACTCTTGTAAACATAGATGGAAAAATGTGAGAGTGGAAATTAAAACATAAATAATTAAAAGAAAGAATATGGCTAAGAGATGGATAAAAGGCAAAAAAAAAAAAACAAAAAAAAACAAAAAAAAACAACCCACAAGCAAACAAGAAAGTAAGTGCAACTTACATATACTAGAACATGTCCTAGCAGAGAGTATTGAATGTTTTAAGAGAATGGTGTTCAGATTTAGATGACTGTAACAAAGAAGAGGGGAAGAATTGAAAATATGTTATTAAATGAGTTCAGAGATCACTAAGGAATAGAATTAGGGGAAGAATGCCAAATAGCCCATGGAAGTCCAAGAAGGGATGAAGAAACAAAAGCTTTCACAGGAAACTTACACACAATATGATGGGTGTGAGGGATGGGGTGCTGAATTCTGAAAGATATTTGAAAATGTTCTCATCCAACTCAGACAAAAGTCTTCAATAATGCATGGGAAAGGTCAAATGGCTATCACATTCAAATAAGGGGGTAATAATATTTTAAAAAAAGAGAATGGCAAGAGAGACGACCTTGATGTTAGTAAATGCAGTTTTCAAGGTATCTTTTTCCCTCCTCAGTAATCCTGTTGCAAATGTTCTCATGAATAATTTCTTGGATGGCACATGCAGCACAGGGTAGACCATAAATCAGAAGGAAATGGCCAGAGAACTTGAAATTGCAAAATATGCTGTTTAAGGAAGGTAGGGAGAATACTTGTTTAGAGAAAATGTGTTCTCCTCCGGACCATGCTGAGATATGCAAGAACACCACATTCAAGTGAAACTAGGGTTCCGACGCTCAGCAGAGGTGGGAAAAGATAAAATGACAGGCGAACGGAGGCAGAGTATCTTTATTCTGTTGGTAGCCCTATGTTCCTCCTCATAAGGGGACCTGTCAAATTTGTATTGAGGGAAGACTGCAGTTGGAGGCTTCCAAATGAAGTTACAGGGGCTTAGCTTGTCAGATGATATGGTCTGGGCTGTAGCAGAGGATGGGAGAGAACACATGACAAATTGTAGCCATGGGGAGAGTATTTATATAAAGATGAAAATGAGCAGAGGAGTAGGCAACAAGTCTTTAAAAAAATACTTTCACGGTACATTGTAACACTTAAGATTCTCTGCAACAACATATGTTCTGTAGTTGTAATACAGTGCGATAAAACGTTGAACCATTGCTTTATGGCCTGTAGACTCTCATAGGGTTTTTTAATTTGAAAAAAAAACTTGAAAAATATATGATAATATCAATATACTTTGTAATATGCAAAATATTTCTCTAGTAAAATGTGCTACTTAAAAGTCATAAAACTGGATTGATAAGCTTGAAGCTAGACATGGTACATTCAGAGATTTAAGTTTCCAAGCAGAGTAAATAAAAAAGGAAAATACAAACATGAATAAGGTATACCTATTTTCATATCATGGATTATGTTAAGAAAGTTGCTAAAATGTGTTATTTTTATTTTGTTGCATTTTCTGCAACCTCAATAAAAATTGTTTTGTTGGACAATCAATACTTGTGCTTTGTTCTGTTAAAGTATAGTCTAATTAAAATTGTTATTCCTACATTCTAAGAGTGTTTATATTTCAATCATACAATTGTATAGGGACTTATAATCTTAATATTCTAGTTCCTAGATAACCATATTGTTTCCCTCATATAGCTATCCTGGTTAAAATACACACACGCACACGTGCACACACACATCTCTTGGATTTCAATTATGAATCCTAGGATATTCAAAGAGGAATAGTTTTAAAATATCATCTGTAGTACTGTAGTACCATATTCTAGAACACTTTTTATTCTTTGCTTTTGAGAGATACTCAGCATTTATTCTTACTTCCTTCTGTATTATCTCCTGTTTTATGGGCCCAGAATCCTAGGAATTGATTTCCCCAGAATCTCTTGCTGGTATGAATCTAGTTTCTACCAATGAGAGGCATGTGATGAGTTTGGAAGTTCTAAGTAGAGAATAGTGTTCTTCTTCTAGTAGTGATAAATAAATGTGTGTGGGCTTCAGCACACATGACTTCTGAAAAACCTTTTCATTGAGATATAACATGCATCCTGCAAAGTGCACTAATACTAAGTTTACAGCTTGATGAATATGTATGTATTTATCTATGTACTCAACACCCTGTTAAAGACATAGAATATTTTCAGCACCCAGGAATAATCCTTCCTGTCACGTTAATCAGTCTCACCCTCTAACCTCAGAGGTAAGCACTCTTCTGACTTCTAACACCTTAGATCATCTTTTTCGTTTTTGGAATTCATTTAAATTGATGCACACAGTATGTGCTCTTTGTCCCCCCCCCCCCCATTTTATTGAAGTATAATTGACAAACAGAATTTTAATGCATTTAAAGTGTATGATTTAATATATACATACATTGTGAAAGGGTTCCCCCCATTGAGTTAACACATCCATCACCTCACATATTTACCTATTTTGGTGAAAACACTTAAGTTCTACTTTCTTAGGAAAATTCGATTATACAATACAGTATTATCAACTATAGTTACCGTGTTGTGTATTAGATCCTTAGTCCTTATTCATTTTGCAACTGAATGTTTGTAACCTTTTACAAATCTCTCCTCATTTTCCCCATCTGCCAGCCCCTGGCAACCACTTTTCTACTTTATTTCTATGAGTTCAACGTTTTTTTCTTCTACATTGCACACATAAGTGAGATCATATAGTATTTTTCTTTTTCTTTCTCTTATTTCACTTATCATAATGCCCTATGTGTTCATCTATGTTGTTATAAATGGCAGAGTTTCATTATTTTTGAAGACTGAATAATATATTCCATAGTTTATATATACACCAGATTTTCTTTATCTATTCATCCATCAACAGGTAGTTAGGTTTTTTCCATATGTTAGCTATTGTGAATAGTGCTTCAGTGAACATGGGAGTACAGATATCTCTTCAAGATCCTGGTTTCACATGGAAACAGCCTAAATGTCCATCAACAGGTGACTGGATAAAGAAGATGTGGTATATTTATACAATGGAATACTACTCAGCCATAAAAACCGACAACATAATGCCATTTGCAGCAACATGGATGCTCCTGGAGAATGTCATTCTAAGTGAAGTAAGCCAGAAAGAGAAAGAAAAATACCATATGAGATCGCTCATATGTGGAATCTAAAAAACAAAAGCAAAAACAAACAAACAAACAAACAAAAACAAAGCATAAATACAGGACAGAAATAGACTCATAGACAGAGAATACAGACTTGTGGTTGCCAGGGGGGTGGAGGGTGGGAAGGGATAGACTGGGATTTCAAAATTGTAGAATAGATAAACAAGATTACACTGTATAGCACAGGGAAATATACACAAAATGTTATGATAACTCACAGAGAAAAAAATGTGATAATGAGTGTGTATAAGTCCATGAATGACTGAAAAATTGTGCTGAACACTGGAATTTGACACAACATTGTAAAGTGATTGTAAATCAATAAAAAATGTTAAAAAAAAAAAAAAGGATTCTGGTTTCATTTCCTTTGTATAAATACTCAGAAGTAGGATTGCTGTATCATATGGTATTTCTGTTTTTACTGTCTTAATGAATCTCCATACTGTTTCCCATAATGGCTATACCAGTTTACATTTCCACAAACACTGTGCAAGAATTCCCTTTTCTCTATAGTCTCATCTTGTCCTTTTGATAGTAGACATCCTAACAGATGTGAAGTGATAGCTCCTTGTGGTTTTGATTTGCATTTCCCCAATGATTGGTGACATTGAGCGCTTTTCAGGTACTTGTTGAGCATTTGTATGTCTTTGAAAAAATGTCTATTTAGCTTCCTTTACTTATTTTTTAATTGAGTTATTAATTTTTTGGCTAATGATTCATATAAGTTCTTTGTATATTTGGATATTAACCCCTTATCAGACATGTGATTTGCAAATATTTTCTTGCAGTCTATAAGTTGCCTTTGAGTAACCGTGACCAGTGGAACTCATTATTGGCAGTTTCTGACCTGAGCACTGGATTTCCTGAAATCTAGTGGTGCACTTGAGATACAGAGGGAACCTTCCCTTCCCTTTATTTTTCTCTCTTCCAACATATGTATATTCTATATATATGTAGAATTCTCTTTATTTAATGTCATTCTGTTTGAAGTACCTAAAATGATTTGTTTGGTAACAGAAATGGCTCCATGATATAGACTGTCAAAGATATAAATCTAGGATTCTTTATCTCACCTAGAGATGCCCACGGTGCCCAGTTAAGTTTGAATTTCAGAGAAACAATAAATAATATTTTAGTATAAACACATCCCATGCAATATTTGTATTTGTATTTGCTAAACCTGTCAACCCTAATCAAGCCTATTTAGGACAGAAGAAGGGATGATTTATCATCAATAGATACTGCCAGCTCATGGGATGCAGAGGAAGTACGATCACTTTATTTCTATCCTGTGGTTCCTGGGAGTGAAGCATATATGAAGGCAAAAGATATACTGTATTTTTCTTAGGTAAATACTTATCAGTGGAATAGCTGGATCATGGGACTGGTATATTTTTAATTTCTTGATAAACTGCCAAGCTGTTTTCCAAAGTGGTTGTACCATTTTGCATTTTCACTAGCAGTGTACTTGCTATATTGGTAAGATATTTTTCATTTTAGTCACTCTAACAGATATGTAGCAGTATCTCACTGTCATTTGAGTTTTTATTTTCATAATAATTCATGAAGTTGATCATATTTTCATATACCTATTTGTCACTGAGCTGTCATCTTTGGTAAAAATCCCTGTTCAGATTTTCAACTCATCTTTTTAAAAAATGGGTTTCTGTTTTCTTATTATTGAGTTTTGAGAGATCTTTATATATTGTGGCTACAAGTCATTTATCTGATAAATGATTTTTAAATATTTTCTCTTGGTCTGTAATTTTTTTTGCATTCTCATTTAAATATCTCTCAAAGAGCAGTTTTTAATTTTGAGGAAGTTCAACTTATCAATTTTCCTTTTATGGATCATGCATTTGATGTTGCATGTAAGAAAACTTTGCCTAATCTAAGAAAAGTGTTATCTTATGTTTCACTCCTGAGGTTTATGGTTTAATGGATTACATTTAGGCCTATGGTCCATTTTAAGCTGACTTCTGAATACAGTGCAAGGTATGGATCACAGTTTAATTTTTTGTGTATGAATATCCAGTTGTTCTAGTACCATTTGTTGAAGTCACTGTATTTTATTTAATGACTTGTTTTTCAATGTTTATCAAAAATTAGTTGTTTATGTGTGGGTTTATTACTGCTCTCTGCTTTCTGTTCAGTTCATTTATTTCTCTATCTTTACACAAAATCACACTGTCTTGGTTACTACAGCTTTAAAGTAAATCTGGAAATTAGGTAGTGTTAGTCCTCCAACTTTGTTGTTCATCATCAAAGTTATTTTGCTTATTGTAAGTCCTTTGTATTTCTATGTGATTTTAAAATTAGCTTCTCAATTTCTAAAGCAAAGCATACAGGGATTTTAATTGGGATGGCATCAGATCTACATTCTAATATTTAGAAAATTGACATCTTAGTTATATTGGGTCTTATGATTCATTAACATAGTATATCATTCCATTTATTTTGGTCTTTTTTGATTTCTCATAGCATTGTATTTTAGTTTTCAGTGTATAAACTGTACATATTTGTTACATTTATCCCTAATTATTTCACATTTTTGATGCTATGCTATTGTTTTCCAATTTAAAAATTTTTTCCAAACTGCATCTCTTTAGTTATAAATTATAAAAATAGATATGTTTATTATTTTCAGTAAAATATATGCTCCAGAAAGAAGCTCATAGATTTTCTGAGGGAAGAAACTAACTTTCTTATGTCCCTTCCAATTTCAGTTTTTGATTGTTCATTGCTAGTATGTATGAATACATTTTTCATATTAATTTGTGTCTTGCAACCTCAATAAACTCACTTATTAGTTCTTTTTGTTTTAGACTGTATAGAATTTTTTTTTACATAGATGATAATGTCATCTGAATAAAGGCAGTTTTACTTCCTTCTTGAAAAAGAAATACCATTTTTTTTTTCTTGAGAGAACAGGTATTAAGGAGAAAGTATTTGGTTTTTCAGCAGTAAGTATGATGCTACATGTAGGGTTACTCGTAGCTGCTCTTTGTCAGTGTTGAAGAAGTTCCCTTCTATTCCTAGTTTGTTGAACGATTTTTAGAAATGATGAATGGCAGTTGATTTTGTCAAATGATTTTTCTGTGTTAATAGAGATAAAAATTATATTTATTTTCCTTTTTTGGTTTTCTAATATGATGGGTTATGTTAATTGATTTTCAGATGTTTAACAAACTTTGCATTCTAGTTTACGTCCCACTTAGTCAAAATGTATTACCCCTTTTCTGTATTGTTGCGTTTTGTTTGCTAAAATTTTGTTAATAGTTTTGTACCCATATTCATGAGGGTTATTGGTCTCTAGTTGTTTTTAGATGATTCATTCCCTAGAGTGAGGTAGTTTCTTAGCATGCATGAACTGATCAGTACTTGGAATCCTTGAGAGGAACCCTCTTCAGAACTCTGGGGTTCTTCTTCTTTGTAGCCCTCCTATCTCTGATTCTGTGCACTGAGAACTCTAACTGCTTTTGTTTCCCTGAACTCTCAGCTCCCTCTCCTCAATTATAGACTCTTCCAGATTCTGCCTGGGTTCCCTTTCCTAGGTTGCAGCCTGGAAATGTCCCTAAGGCACTGGTTTGGAGCAATAATAGGGCTTACCTCCTTTGTTTCCTGTCTTCTAGACATTACAGTCCTTCATGGCCTAGTATCTATTTTTAATTGTTTCAAATCCAGTCTGTATATTTTCAGTTGGCCATAATTGGAATTCCAGGTCAAATCTATGATTGCTTTTTAACAAGATATAGATTTAACCCACTGATGGAAGTTTGGAGTCTCTGATGTCAGAGTCTGAATACTTCATGTTTAATTTTAAGTGGCTATGTTAAAGAATCACCTATTCATGTTTTAACAGCTAGCCATTTTAAAATGTGCTAGGTGATGAGTTTGTGTCACAAATCCATATACTTTTTTTTAAGGTTATGTGGTAGTTTCTGAGTAGCAGCTGCTCAGCTCAGTTGACACTGTAGTGAGATAAGGTAAATAAGGGAAGTTTGTAAAAAATATCTTGAAAAATAAAATCACATTATGTAGCCATCTGAGTGAAACCAGGAAAAATCTGCCAATTATTTCACCATCATTCTAAGTTATTATTTTTGTAAAGTTAGTCAGAACAAGTCCTATAGTTAAGAACTCTTTTATAACTTTGAAAAGACTTGTAAGTAGTTTTAACATTTAAGTAGAGGCAAATCAACAGCATTCAATTAAGATGAGACATAAATAATAAAATCATATAGATTGCATTGATATAGTCCTCAGGATGAAAAGGATTATTCAACTTAGCTTGAAGAGTTACTGTATCATTTTCTTCAAAGAATTAACATTTTGGGAAAATAATAGAGGGCAAATGGAAAGCTTAAGCATATGTGAAATGATGAACTGATGCATGCAAAAATAAAAAGTAATTCAAGCTTTATGTCGTTATACCTGTCTGCAGTTAGGGGTGGTTTGTGAGGAGAAGTAGGCCAGGTATAAACTAAATGCATCCAGTGAGGTGACTCCCAGCGAGCACTTCCTAGTAGTCATTGCATCGTTCCGAAGGCTAGGCAGATGTACTTTTATTTATGTCACAAAATTTTGATTTAAAGGACTTAGTTCACTACTTTTGAAAATTTCAAAATGAATTTCATGCCACTTTAAACAGCTGGAGTTGGAAGTTGGAAAACATTCTAGTATTAGGTACTTGATTGCTTGTTACTCATTCATGGTAAAAAAAAAAAAAGATGTATTAAATAACAATTTTTAATTATGTTTCAATGGAGATCCAACTTTTTGGAAAACTCTGGAAAATGTGGAAAAGATCATTGAAGATAAGTAGTGTGTACTTAGATGACAACATTGTTTCCTTCCTCAGGGTGCGTTTACCTACTCATGAGTCATTTAGAAATACAGACAAAGGGGAAGAAATGTGTACTTTTATCTCATTTGATTTACTCACAAGGGGCAGTGTGAAATCCATTGCTCAACAAGGGATAGGTCACCTTATTTAAATTAATTTAAGACAAGATAAATTTTCAAAATCTTTACTAACAGTGGCTATATGTTTGCATATTCCTGGTCTTTAATATAAAATAAATCATGGAAGTCTTTATTTTACAGAGTTGCAAAAGACATCTTGAAAAGTTAAATAATTGAAAAAGTGATGTAAACATCTATTATAGACCAAAGGTAAAGGCAAGGCTTCTTACTGTCTTCAGTGTTACTTTCTCTGCACTGGGAATATTTTATTAATTAAAAGGTATTTCATTTCTGATCTTGAACAGAGAGCCTTTATAATGTTGAACAAGAGAATTAATTTAGCTCAGTTGAATTATTATGAAACTGTAACTGTTAACAAAATGACTCAAAAGCAAACCAAGCCAAAAAACAAAACAAAAAGACCTACAACTTTTTAACTGAATGGTTAAAGTAAGTTTCTTGTACTTACTTTTTCATAATTCTCATAATAAGCATATAATAGATGCCAGTTTTGGCTTTGTTTTGTTTTATTTTGTTTTCTCTGCTTAGCTATCCGTCTTCCCCAATTATCTTCTGGGGACGCATTTCTACCTGACTCTCAGCCCATGTAGTGTGGTGCTGTTGAGTGCACCCTGGTCCTAGGATTGGCAGGGATGCAAGCTGTCCCCAACACCACACAGCATCTCCCAAGCCGCAGTGATTGCTTCACGATAGTTACCTGACTAATGCCAGGGCACTCAAGTTCAATCAGGACCAAATTAGGAATCTTTACTTCAATCACTAGGAAAGGAGACAAACTCTTTTTTTCTGGATCTGGAGCTATGAAGATGTAGTCTAAAACTGCTGAAAATTCTCATAAAATCAAAGAAAGGAGCTTTCTGACAGTGTGACGCTCCTAGAAGAAAACAGAACAGAGAGGACTTCTCATTAGTGACCAGGGACAGGGACCAGATTTACCTTCTTATGAGAAACAGTGACAGCAAAAAAACTGGACACAATATGTGAAACAGTGATTTTCAAGATATTGGACATAAGGCAATGAAGTACAATGATTCCTGAGACATGGGAAATAAATAAGGTGTGTCCTACAATTGTCCTAGGTTATTGTCTTAAAAGAATTTCCAGACTGGGGCTCAGTGAGAGGGAAACAAAAGTGGAACCTGACAGACTCCTGGTTGAGTGAAGCTTTGAGTTTGTAGACAAGAGAGCCAGATATGGAGGATCTGTATAGATGATAGTTCCAGAGATTGTCAGAGTCCCCCTTGAATTTTCAGCAGAATACTGATTAGCAAATGCATGCAAGGAAAGTAGTTAAAGCTGTAGAAAGAATCACTAAAAATTATTGGAGAAAATAGCACCTAATGCTCACTGGGCTAGGAATAGACCCACAAGCTAGACGAGAAAATCTCAGAATTCACAGAGCAGTGGATAGAGTACTCAGAAGAGTCTTGACTCAGTAGAGGGAAGTAATTAGCTTTAGAGTAATATGGCTTTAGCTCTGCCTTACAAATCTTAAAAAGCAAGACCTGACAGAATCAAACTGCTGCCCAGTGACTTAACTGCATCCCTCCCAAAAAGCTCAAAAATGTTTACGTGAATACAGAGACATCCTGCACCCAACAAGGTAAAATTCACAATGTATGATACCCCATTAAAAATTACAGGGCATCCAAAGAAGCAGGAAGATACATCCCATAATGAGAAATATGTAACAATAGAAACTAATTCAGAAATGACACAGATGTTAGAATTAGCAGAAAGGGACATTGAACAATTGTAACTGTAGACCTTATTTTCAAAAGTGTAAGTAAAAACATAAAGATACTTTTTTAAAAACCTTAATTAAACTCCTGGAGATGAAAACTAGTGTCTGAGATGAAAAATTCACGTATATGATTAAAATACTGAGATCAAAATATACAGATTAGACATTGAAGAAGATGAGATTAATGTATTTGAAGATTTCTCAATAGAAACTACCCAAAATGAAACAAAGAAAAAGATGGGAAACAATAAAAAAGGGCATCAGTGAGCTATGGAATCCACAAAAATGTAACTAAATTGTTCCACGTGTGACTAGTCAAAAAAGAGCATGTTTATCAAGGATACAAAATAAGCAATTGCTACACAAACGTCGATTGTGTTTCCATATACAAGCAACAAATAAAATTGAAATTGGGAAACAATATAATAGCATCAAAATTCTAAATATTTAGAGATAAATCTAATAAAAGTTGTGCAGGTCCGCACACTGAGAACTAAAAGCACTGCTGAGAAAAATTAGAGACCTAAAAAATGTAGAGTACAGTGTGTTGAAGGATCAGAAGATTCAGTATTGTTAAAATGTCAGTTCTCCACAAACTGGTGAAGAGATCCAATGAAGTTCCAGTTAAAAAAAAAAAAACGAAACAGTGGCCTCTTCCTTTAATGAAAGCTAATTCTAAAATTCATGTGGAATTGCAAAGGATCTAGAATAAGCAAAACTAGCTTGACAAGGAAAGTCAAAGTTAAAGGGCTAACACTATTTACTTTAAAGCCTTATTGTAAAGCTACAGTTATCAAGATGATGTGGCACTGGAATAAAGATGGACAACTAGATTAATGGAAGAGAAGAAAATATTGAGAAATAGACCTACACATGTATGGACAACTTATATTTCACAAAGATGCAATGGAGAAAGCATAGGCTTTTTGATAAATGGTGCTGGATTAATTGAGTATCCATTTGCAAAGGAAAAAAACGCCTTGGATCCATATATTATACCATATATAAAAATGAACTCATAATTGATCATATACTTAAATTTAAAATATAAACGTATAAAACTTCTAGAATAAAATATAGTAGAAGATAGTGATCTTGGATTTGGCAGCGATTTTTTAAACGGCACAAAAATCATGAACTATAAAATAAAAAGTTAGTAAATTGGACTCAATTAAAATGTTTTACTCTTCAAAAGACACTGTTATGAACATGAAAAGTCAAGCCCTTTCATGAGAAAATATTTGCCAAACACATATCTGACAAAGGGCTTGTATCTTAGAATAGAATCTGAAATCTTTCAACTCAGTAATAAGACAAGACACCCAATTATAAAATTTTGAACAGGGCCAAAAATTTGAACAGGTACATCACCAAAGAAGATTTACAGATGGTAAATAAGCACATAAAAAGATACCCCATATCGTTAATCATTAGGAAAATGCAAATTAAAACCTCAATGAAATGATGCTATACATGTACCAGAATGGTTAAGGTAAAAAGAGATGGACAATATAGAGTGTTGGAGAGGATGAGGAGAAACGGGAGCCCTCACGCTGCTTGTGAGAATGTAAAGTGGTACTTCCAACTTACAAAAGAGTTGTGAAGTTTCTTTAAAAGTTTAATATACACCTACGCTGTAGTCTCGCTATTCCACTCCTAGGTGTTTATCCAAGAGAAATGAAAGCATACGTCAGTTTTTATATTTTTATTTATTTATCCTGACAGTATACACAAAGTTGCTGGATCAGAGAACTAATCAAATTATTTACTCACAGAGCATCTTAGTGCCATTTCTTCATGCCTCTGTAATCCCTGGGCTGACACAAGGAGGGCCTAATGTTCCTGTGCGTGGGGAAAGATCTGTACCACAGGTCAGGAACTCCAAAATCATGAATCTCAGGTTTTATACGAGCAGCAGCAGCTGGCAGACATATCCCTTTTTCCCTGAGAGAGAGAGGGACAGAGCTCATGCGCAAGCATTGCTCTGGAGTGTATAGAACGTAAGCAAATCCACTCTGAGAAGGGGAGAGAAGATCTCTAGGTTCTTTATCCTTTGACATGGAAATAAATGATGTCTTTAGGGGTACGTAAGACTTCATGTCTCCCTGGTTGTCTCCATCCTTGAGATTGCTACTCAGTTATTTCAACACCGACGCCAGTGCTCTTTGCTCAGAAAGCCCTGGCCCATGCAGAAAAGTGAAAATACATCTGGAACGTTATTTCCCAACAACATCCAGACACAACTTGTATGTGAATGCTCATAGCCTCAAACTGGACATGACACAAATGTCCATCAACAGATCAATGAATAAACAATTGTGATACATCCACCCAACTGAATACCACTCAATAAAAAGAAAGGAACTATTGAAAGATACAACCACATAGATGAACCTCAAAAAATTGTGCTGAATGAAGAATGCCAGATCAAACAAAACAAAACAAAACATACTGGATAATTTCATTTATGTCAAATTCTAGAAAATGCAAATTAATTTATAGTGACAGAAAGCAGGTCAGTGGTTGCAAGAAGATAGTGGGGAGAGAGATTGGGATGGTTAGAGGGAAGGATTATTAAAAGGTACAAGGAAAGTTTTGTGTGTGTAAATTCATTATTTTGATTGTGGTGATATTTTCATGGGTTTATACGTGTGTCAAAACCTACCAAATTGTATAGTTTAAATATGTGCAGTTTATTTTACGTTAGTTTTATTATGACGCAGCTGTTGTAAAAATCAGAAAAATCAGCCCCTCTAGAGTTTAAAAATTATTTCTTTGAATTTATTTATTTTCTTTTTCTTATTGAAGTGTAGTCAGTTCACAATACTGTGTCAGTTTCTGGTGTACAGCATAGTGTTTCAGTCATATATATGCATACATATATTCCTTTTCATATTCTTTTTCATTATAGGTCATTGTAAGATATTGAACATATTTCCCTGCACTATGCAGTATGAACTTGTTGTTTATTTTATATATAGTAGTTGGTATCTGCAAATCTTTTTTTTTATTGAAGTATAGTCAGTTTACAATGTTGTATCAATTTCTGATGTACAGTATAATAGTTCAGTCATATCTATACATACATACATTCCTTTTTATATTCTTTTTCACTATAGGTTACTACAAGATATTGCATATAGTTCCCTGTGCAAATCTTGAACCCCCAATTTATCCCTTCCCACCCCCTTTTCCCCCTGGTAACCATAAGTTTGTTTTCTATGTCTGTGAGTCTTTTTCTGTTTTGTAAATAAGTTCATTTGTGTCATTTTTTCTAGGTTCCACAAAAAGTGATATCATATGGTATTTTTCTTTCTCTTTCTGGCTTACAGTTACATGGGGAGAGAAGGGAACAAAAACCAGCTTCTCCTGCTGTCAGGGAGATTATAAAGGCCACAGTGGTCAGGAGCCTCAGGAAACACATTTAACCTGGGGGCTGCAGGTAGACTAAGGTGGTCTCAGCCTGGGGACTTCTGAAATTGGGGAAAATTCTGCAATCTGTGTGTAAAGCTGCTCCAAAAAGTGCTCAAGTAACATCGATGGTGTGTGATGAAGCTATGGAAAAGTAGCTATACTGGGGGACTGATGAGATGACAACTGATTTTTAAAATGCAGTAGATAGTGTTGTTGTGAGGCTGAGAGCCAAAGAAATGTATGGTCACATGACTCAGGGTCAGGAAAGTGTTAAACCATTCTTGGTTAGTGCTGGCTGGCTCACACCTTTCAGAGGGTGATATGTGAAAAATGTTAAACCTGAAAGTGAGGCAGGTTCTGTAGATCAGGATGTTGCAGAAGAATTTAAAAATACCTGCTAAGTGAAACACAAGGAGAGGGTTGCATGGAAGCACAGGTTTTCAACACAGATGAGACTGGCTTATTTTAAAAGGACATTGGCAAATGAACCTGTATAGTGCAAATGGCATTTTGGTTGACAAAAATTTTGTGGCCAGAGGCTCATGGGAGCCTAACCTTGTCTTTTTCCTAAGAGCAACATTTTAGTGTTGGTAGCAACTTTAAAGGACCTAAATAGTGAGACTCAACTGGATATATTTAATCTCCTTCTTGTTTTGTCTCTACCAAATTGAATTTCTTTGCTACTTTATGTCAGCGAGTAATCTTTTTTATAACTACTAAATATTTATTTTCCTGAATAATGCAATTTTTGTGTAACTCTTATCTGTTCTTTGCGTAGACGGTCAAAAATAATGACACTTTAGGACTCTATACATGAAAAATTAAAATATGCAGACTTTAAGTAGTTAAGGTTTAAAAATTTTCTTTCTATGGCGATATCACAATCCAGCTGGATAATATTCTAGAAAATGCCCAAACCTGGCTTGGGGAGGAGGCTTATCTTTGTAGATGTTTTATTATCTTTAGAGGCATAGGACTTTATCATATACCTGGGATTAGACGAACTAGAACAATTAACAGTAGTGTCAGAGGCTTCTGGCATTAGAGTAAGAGTGACATGTGTAGGGAAAGAGGGATGTGATTTAGTAGAACTTGTAATGAGATAATTAGATTTTCTACACTTTTATTTGAAGACTTTATGAGTAAATCAGTGTTAATCTTGAGGTAGGTTGTCATGGTCGTTTCACTTCTTTTTCTTATATTTAACAGGTATTTTCTATAATCTTGCTTCCTATAGCCATGAAGTAAACAATCTACATAATAGAAAGATACAGCAGTCATTGAACAGGTAAATAAGATCGCACGGTCTATTAAGATGCTAAGAAATTCCATTTCAGTTTTTCAAACTTAGTATTAACCATCTGCTAAGTTATAGCTGCAGAGCTAGCCATATGTTTAAATCATTTCTCTTATTCACCGTGTACTGTTTAAAAAGGTCTTTAGCTGTTACTGTCCAAAAATCCTGTGGAATGAATCTCCAGATATTTTCTTATCAATACAGGACAATTATTTTGAAGGAATTTAGTTATAGTGATCGATAAGAACACATCTCCTTGTATTACATTGAATAACTTTAAATTAATGGTTTTATATCTGCTTTTAGCTTTTAATTATTCAATGAATTTAGTAAAATGTAGAGACTTTACATATATAATGTATGTAAAACTGAAGCATATTATTTTCATTTTCTAAAAGTTCGTTCTAATTATATATTTGGCAAGTACAGGATTTTTCACATTGAACTTGGTAGAAACTGTTAAATTGACTGTTTTTACTTTATATGGAAACTTTTATTAGTCTGTTGCCAAGAGCATAATGTTTGATTTATTGGTTTCTAGTTTGGCTAACTTCTAATACAAGTATCATTTATAACTATGAAGAAAGATAATTAAACATTTTTTGTTTGAGCACACCCATGTTCCTAGCAGCATTATTCACAATAGTCAAAAGGTGGAAGCAACCCAAGTATCCATCAATAGATGAATGAATAAACAAAATGTGGCATGAACATGCTAGGGAATATTATTCAGTCTTAAAAAGGACATTCTGGCACATGCTACAACATGGATAAAGCATGGGGACATTACCCTGAGTGAAACAGGCAGTCACAGAAAGGCGAATACTGTCTGGTTCCACTTATATGAGGTGTCTAGAATAATCAAACTCATAGAAACCAAGTAGAATGGTGGTTACCAGGGGCTGGAGAGAGGGGAAATGGGGAATAATTTAATGTATATTGAGTTTCAATTTTGCAAGGTAAAAAATTCTCAAGATTAGTTGTGTAACAATGTGAATATACTTAACACTACAAAATTATATACTTAAAATGATTAAGGTAGTGAATTTATTATGTGTATTTTGCCACAATTAAAAATGGAAAAAAATTTGATTTGAAAGGATCAGTGAAATGATCAGTTTATCATTTTAGTGTTTTATAATATTACTTTTAAGTAAATGTCAATGTGAAAATTGTTTTCCTTTTTCTTTTCTTCATTTATTTATTTATTTTAAACATTTTTTTTTTATTGAGTTATAGTCATTTTACAATGTTGTGTCAAATTCCAGTGTGGAGCACAATTTTTCAGTTATACATGAACATACATATATTCATTGTCACATTTTTTTTTTTGCTTGGGCTACCACAAGATCTTGTATATATTTCCCTGTGCTATATGGTATAATCTTATTTATCTGTTCTACATATGCCTGTCAATGTCTACAAATTTTGCACTCCCTGTCTATCCCTCCCCCTTGGCAACCACAAGTTTGTATTCTATGTCTATGAGTCTGTTTCTGGTTTGTATTTATGTTCTTGTTTTTGTTTTTGTTTTTGTTTGTTTGTTTTTTGGGTTTTTTTTTTGAAAATTGGTTTCTACCACTAAAATATCATGAAGAGATAAATGTGTTTTTCCAAGGAAGTAAATTTGCCCAGTGTATGTATGTGTGAATGTCTGTGTATGTGTCTGTGTGTGTGTACTTATTTTATAATCCTATATATGTTTGTACTATTTATTTAATTATAAAATCTTTCCCAGGAAATGTTCATAGTACATCCTTCATTTCTGCTTAATAAAATAATAAAAACGACTGGGTGTGATCTTAAAACCAATTTGCTATCAGGTGATCCTGCATATATCCTCAGTGTTGGTGCTGAAACTTGGGTTAGTTATCCTTCTTTAATTGTTATCAGTTACACCTAGTAGCATCTGATAACTGACTAGCTCAGTCTTCATGACTCCTCTCTCTCCCGCCAGGATGCATTATCCCGAGTCTCTGAATATACTTTTTATTGCCTCCTCTGTTCCTTGCTCTCTGCCTTCTTCATCTCTAGTTTTCTCCACCCAACCAATGCCTTCTGATATGGGTGTTTTTCGATGCTCACTCCTTGGATTTTTGCTGTTCTAAATATATGCTCTTTTTGGACAACTCATTTATTCTCATAATTTTAAATATTACCTCTAGAGAAATGGGCTCAGTCACTTGGTCCCTTCTTTTCTGAGGCTCTATAGTAGACTTAATCAGAGTTAGGCTATAACTAAGGGCTAAGAAATTCCAAGGTATCCATAGAAGGGTACAATCATATTCTCATTCACTCATTTATTTAATAAACATTTATTGAGTACTTAGTGTAAGTGATATGTTCGTAGGAACTTAGATGGTTATATTTAGCTGTAGCATAGCATGGGCACTGGGGAGCATGAATGTATATCTGTTAAGAAGAGAGGGATCTAAGTGGAGAAGGGCCTTGGTTCCATGCTGGATGTAGATGGACTGAAGTAGGGAACTGGCACTGTTTAGTATGGATGAGAGAAGACTTAAAGTGAGGAGGCGTAATGACTCTCAGTGATTATTTTAAATGCTACCCCATGGAGAAAGGACCTGTAATCATTTGTGAGTACCATAGGACAAAGCTAAAAACCAGGCATTAAGTTCCAGAGAGACAAGTGCTAAGAAATATTAAGACTAAAGAGGTAACAGCGTTGGAAATACAGCCAATAATATTGCAGTAACTTTGCATGGTGGCAGATGGTAAACTAGACTTATTGTGGTGATCACTTTGTAATGTATAAAAATATCAAATCACTGTGTTGTACACCTGAAACTAATGTAATATTGTAAGTAAATTATACTTCAATTTAAAAAAAAACTGAAGAATTAAAGGCTGGGTGATACGCATGGTGGAGTTCCACATGCAGATTCTACGACATGTTTTTCTACAGACTGTTCCTGTGGGAAGGTCCCTAGCTACTGCCTTCTAGAGCTTTCCTTCTGGTTTCATTAAGCCCGTCCTCTTCCATGCTGTTTCTCTTGTTTCAAAGTAAATTTGATGCCTATCCTTAGATTTTTTAAAAGTTTTTAAATGAGATATAATTTATACACATTGAAATGCACAGATCTTAAACAGGTAGTTTAATGAATTTTGAAAGATACATCCATCCATTTAACCCACACCCTAGTCAAGATATAAAACATTTCCAACACCCCAGGAAGTTCCCTTGGATTGCCTTCCATTCAGTCCTTTCCAGAGAGATAAACACTGTTTTGATTTTTATCTATGGATTATCTTCTGTTCATATAAAGAGAATTAATACTATGCCTGCCCATTTTTGTATCTAACTCCTTTTATCCATTGTAAGTTCTTAGAGATCCATGTTGTATTTTGTTCTTTTTATTGCTGAGTAATATTCCATTTTATGGCTATAGTGCAATTAGGTTATCCATTCTCCTGATGATGAATATTTGGGTTGTTTGCCACTTTTTGACCGTTTAAAATAAAACTGTTATGAACGTTTTTTAAACAAGTCTTTGTGTGGACGTATGTTTTCATTTCTCTTGAGTAAATAGCAAGGCATGAAATGACTAGGTCACAGTGTAGGCGCACGTTTAACTTTATAAGAAACTGCCTAAGATTTTTCCAAGGTTGTTATATTTTCTAATTCCATTAGCAGTGTAGGAGAGTTCCAGGTGTTCCACATCCTCACTAACATTTTATATAGTTAGTATTTTTCATTTTATCTATTTTAGTAGGTGTGTAGTAGTATCTCATTGTGGTATACCATTAGTTTTCACCAAATGAAACCTTTTTTTCATGAATTTTCAAAATTCTTAGGCAGAATTTTGACCTCTGCAAACTACAGTTGCATTATGTTCAGTAAGCCCTTGGTGGGCTGCCATTACCAGCAAGTTTGACACATGGTGAGAACAGAGAGCAAAATTTTATCATGGGAGGGGGTTTGGAGAGAGCCAGAATGGACATAGTGGTTTTTGTTTCAAGGATCTATAAAGCCTGTGAAATTCATTGCAGTATGTCAGTTTCTATATATGTGTGTCTGTGTATGAGCGTGTGTGTGTGTATGTGTTTGTGATTTTCACTAGAGAGTGAGCCATGACCTTCAGGAAAAAAAAGTAGTTAAGTAGATAAATGATGCTTGGGAATACTGTTTCTATTTTTTTCTACATATGTTTTTAACATTGGATGAACAATTTATTAATATTTGCAGAAATTCAAATAATTATAATTTATATTTGTTGTCAGTTTCATCCTCTTCTCTTCTCATTACTCTAGTTCTCTGTGGATCTAAATAAAAACACTGACACTGTTCTGCATCACATAATTTGCTCCAGAACTTGAGCTTTGCTCAGCTGCTGTAATGTGTTAGAACATACAGCCTTGCTTTAAGGCAGGTTTCATCAACTTTTAGAAAGCTTACTGTTCATGTTTGTCTAATCCCGTAAAAGTTGAAAGGTCTCAGAATTTTTACTCTCCATGCAGAAATACGAGACAGAAAAGACCCATTAGGCAGCCTGGTCTTGTGCCAATGAAGGATTACCTTCTCAATGGCCCTGTATGTAATTTTCACTTTAACTTTAGAAATTTTAAATGTCTGAACTTGAACCACTTGCTTCAGGAGACCATTTCAGAGAACAAATAACTGCTTGGGCTTATCCCAGTTCTATATTTAAATTATAATACAAAGCATTGTAAGCACTAAAGGCTAGATAAATCCTGATAAACGTCAGAGGCTTAGATTATCTTTGCCAAGTATGTGTTACTGACCCTCTTACTCTTCAAATTTTCATTTCAAAAACAGTGAATGTTATCCCTTTATGTAAGAGGACTCCACAGATACTTACTGTAAAATAAAACTTCTTAACTTTTAAAAACTGGATTTGAGCATCTCCCTTGAATTGGTAGTAAAATCTGTACTTGAGCGCAGAACTGGCCACAACGGTCTTGATGTTTTGTAGGAAGGCGGCGGGAACCTGGTGTGGGTATCTGCAGAGGAGACAGCATCCCCTGTGTCGCTGCCGAAATGTTCATCTTTTCCTCTTGGGGTTGGCATGGTTTGAGAAGTAAGGATTGCAGAGCCATTTTAGTTCTTATTTTATAGAATTTAGCGTGGGCCACCGCCTTCTTTTTGGGCAACTACCTTTCTGAAATCCCCCGCTTACAGTCATGTCTGCAGTCACATGACCAAAATGGTTTCCTGTAGATCTGAGAGCAAAACCTGAAGGGTCTGCGATTCAAAGAAGTGTGATTCTTACTGTTTCACTTTCCCTTGTGCATTACAAGATTTATATTATTGCCTTTTCTTTCTCTTAGATTCTCAGCAGTCTAGTTTCTGGTCCATTAAAATCACGTCCTTATTACCAATTCTAAAGTGTATAATCTCATTACTTATCCTTCTGGAGTTAATCATTGCCTTAGTTTCTTTTTCTCCTTGAAATCACACTCCAGGACTCAGATGTATAGGTCCCCCTCCCCATTCTTGTTTACTTTAGTTGGATCTTTTGAACTTTGTCTAAAGTTTTTTGTTCTTACTTATCCCAGTTACCTTCGTTTTCTGGGAGATTGTTTTCTTAAGACTTCTACCAGTTGCTCTGTTTCCCTCTTTTTATTGGGGTAATTTGTATTAGGAGAAAGCATATAATTGTAAAGGGTGTGTTTTAGGTATGACTGGTGAATCTGGCACTCAGCCTTGTAAAGTTAGAAATCCAATCTCTTCTGTATCCCAAAGTGACAAGATGCTGGCATGTTGAATCATGCAGACAGACCTCACAGAAGACCCAGTGTATAAAACAAGAATGCGGTTGATTAATTTAAAATGAGAAATATAGCTATTAGAAAAATCAAGTATTTCTCTTGGCCTGACTTGCTCCTCTCTCTCTCGACAAACTACTTGGGATAGTGTTAATATAATTAGGGTAAGGGGTGTGAGTTAAATGGGCTTGATGTGAGTTAAACAGCAACCGTCTTTGGGAACTTAAGGTGTCCCGTTACACAACAGAAATAATCCAGCTAGATCAGGTCTCTGCTTACGCCTGCCTGGAAAGATCTCCTCTCTCCTGGTAAGTCTTTGTATTACCACTGTGGATGTTTGCCTCTGGGACAATCTTTTTGTGTGCTCTTTTAGTTGCACCATGTTTTTTTGAATGACATTTTCTTAGCTCAGTTATGTCAATAATGCAAATTAGGTTATGGTCTATTCTTGCTGGCCAAAAACTGTGTCTTTATATCGACTTAGTATTTGCCTTATTAATTTAATGATTGGAGGAAGATCCCAGCGGCCCTTGTTTTCCGTGTTCTTTCACGACTTTGATAATGATCCATTTCATTAGATACAAATTTATGTTTTAAAATGCATGTCATGCTATATGCAGACTGTTATTTTGATATTTGCTCTGAAAATAATATGGCAAAACAATATGCATACTTCCAATTCCTCTCCCATCTACTTCTAAGCACCAGGCAAAATATCCTTTCCTATTACATGCTAGCATTTTTTTCTGGAGGCATCAGTATGCTCTGTACATTGGATAAAATACTCAATGTACTTAAAGAAAACTAGGTTGAAATAGCAACTTGAGGCTGCAACATTTGTAGTAATTTATGAGATATATATATTAGAAACGACATAGCAGGCACTGTACTAGAAGCAGGGCTAAACACGTCATCGTATTTGTCTTGGCACTCAAAGTATCATGGGAGAGGCAGACATCCAGCTGTGTAAAGGGAGAGCAGGGGCTTCTGAGAAGTAAGCGAGTAGAACTTTCCTGGTCAGGCTGAAGGAGCACAGCGCTTCTGGGTTTGGGGAAGTTGAGTTTGGCTGTAAGTGGAATGCAGAGCAAGCGGTGAAGGTGATGAGGGCAGAGAGATCAACAGGTGATTCTAGAGGATCTTCTCTACACTGATGAGGGGTCTTGACTTCTTCCTTTAGGCAAATGAGAGCAATTGCAAATATAGGGCTAGAGCTTGAGAGAGAAATGGAGCTGGAGACATGGATCTGGGAGAGATCATAGACCACGGATGCTGACTCCAACCAGAGACAGCCAGTAGATTAAGAAGAGAAGTTAAGAGCCTCAAGGAGGACAAAAATCCTTCCCTTGGTGTGGTGCATGGATTATTGTTTGGGAATGAATTGAGAGACCTAACGGTGTCTTATCGATATTAGGGAATATCTATGTAAAGCAGATTTTCTGGAAATCCCTAGAAGTGTCCTATTGAAAGTGAAGCCTTCCAGGCAAGTGAGAACAACCAGCAAAGAGTCTTTCCACCTCCCTCCCCACAACCCCTGGGTCATGTTTAGACTACAGACTTGCAAACATAAGTAGTATAATGACTTTAGTCATAAAAATTGCCACAATAGTTATTAATTTACCATACCCTCAGGCCTCTGACACTCATTTCTTATTATTACTTTTAAAATTTGTCATTTATTTTTAATAAATTCCATGCCGTGTGTTTCTTTTCCATCGACTTTATTTCTTCTAACTCCTCTGGTTTTTCTTTTGACACCCCTTTGAAAATGATCCTCACACTTTATAGTTTTCACAGGTCCATCTGTTGCTCTTTGCAGCAGATTCCTTTCCTGGTTTCAGAGCACTCATTTGCTGCCCTTCTGTATATCTTTATATATGCTTTGTCCTTTCTCTTGCCCTCATCCAAATAACCATTCCCTCCTTTTTTTTTTTTTTTTTTTTTTGCTTCGTCTAGTAAAGCCTTATCTAACACTCTCCCACCCTCTCTTTTCTGAAATAATTTACTGGTCTCTGTCAATCTCTTTTTATATCATTTTTTTTAGATTCCACATATATGTGATATCATATCATATTTGTCTTTCTCTGTCTGACTTAACTTCACTCAGTATGATATCTCTAGGTCCACCCATGTTGCTGCAAATGGCATTATTTCACCTGTCAATCTCTTTTTAGGTTTAAAGCTTGTTTTGAAAGAAATCCTTCCTTAATTTATCTCAAAGCACACTTTCATCAGCCTTACATACTACTTCTGAGAAAGGAACTGTCACATTTGGACATTTGTCTAGCTTGGGAGGTACACTTCTTGAAGAAAAGCATTGTTCTTTCATATTCATATATCTTCCTCATATTTTTGGACTTTCAAAATATGTTAAACTATCATGAATAGAATTCTAATTGAAAAAGATTTGAAGCTAATGTTTCTAGAATTTATAGGTACTGGTACTACACCATGTGTGCACATACTTTTATCATGTGGAGAGGGTTCATAACTTTAGCTAATTCTTCAAGGTCTCCAAGATGAAAATAAACATACTTACTTAAGGGTAAAAGGATCAAGATCTTACATTCAACTTCTGCAAGGAATAAGTTCAATTAGATTTCTGTATGAACTTAAAATAACTGTGTATAATTAATACCATGATTTTTCTTCCTTACCTCGTCTGATTGGTATTCATATTACATTTTATTAACTTACTGATCATCTTCAAGAAGACTTTATATTTGTGGGACTGTCTTCTCACAACGTTAGTGATTTTATAATGATTTTGAATCATTTAAGCTCTACTTAAATTTGTTCTCAGAAAAAAACTTTTTTTTTTTTTCCCAAGGAACAAAATCAGAAACAGGAAAATGGAAGCTTCTGGCAGCATCGAAGCAAAGTGTGTAATTTTCCAGCCATTCAGCTGCCACCTGCCCTGCCACCAGAGATTCAGTCTAATTATACTCGCTGATCTGAGCCAGCCAGCAAAAGAGACATGATGTATGTGAAAGGGGAGGTTCTTTGAAGAGTTAAAGCAATCTTTCGTTAAAGGCTGGTTCTGCTTTTGCCTCGATGCGTGCTTTAACTGCTTCTTCCTGCCCATGGTGTAAACCCAGATTCCACACAAGTAGGTGACAGAGTGGAAGCTGAAGGTACTGACATTAATCATGACGAGGTTTAATTTTTCTCGCCTTCAGTTCCACCAAGTGACAGGGCGATTTTTACTTTTCCCTTCCAGAATCCTAATGTGCTGAATGATATTTAGGGTTCACACTCTCCTCAAAGTATCCCGGTGTCAGTCTGACAAATGACCATGTCTTCTGTAAGATGCTAGGGTTTGAGCTGTGGGCACATCTGTCTTATTTTCCTTTTTCCAGCCAAGGGGAAGGCTCGGTAAGCTCTCACCTGCCCCAGGTGGTAAGGAGTCAGGGTTCTGGTTGACCCCTGGGAATCAAGTAGTGATTCTCCATTTCTGAATAAGTGTCAAAGACTCCCATGGTGATCAACTTATCTGACACTGCATGCTTATCTTGGTGTTTTTCACTCAGTATCTTGGTTTGTATAAATATAATATTTGGGAGGTGATGTTATGTATATTTAGGTTAAATATGTATTTGTAGGGTAATTAGTTATGACTTTTGAAGCTCTTTTTTAATTCTGAATCTAAACAAATTTAATTCATAAAAATGCCTCTTATGATGCATAGAATAGGCCTTATTAGTGGAGCCATATATAGACAAGTTCATATCTTAGTTTAACATCAGTTTCTTTTGGTGTCATCACTTTATAAAACAACACCAATTTTGTCATCCTTTGGATTAAGTTTTAAAACTTCCTTATTCTACAACTGTTTGATTTACTCACCAAATATCTAATTTTCCTGTAAATTTCAAGTTTAAGGCTCAAATTGTTCCAGTCTGGAGACTTCAGTCAAAACTCACTACTGCTCCTTGCTTCTGCCTCTTTTCATTATGCTGACTTTACTATATCATCTTTTTCCTCAAAGTGTTTCTCACCTTCTCACTATGCACTATCTTCCTAAATTACTTTGACTATATAAGTATGTACCTTTTAATCAGAATATTATAATACTAAAAGCAGGGAATATGGTAGGCAGTGCTGGATGGTGTATTAGTTTTCTGATGCTGTGTAACAAATTACTACAAACTTAGTGGCTTTGGAACAATACCCATTTGTTAGCTCACAGTCTTGTAGATTAGAAGTCCAGCGCAGCATGGCTGTGCTCAGGGTCTTACGGGCTGAAATCAAGACATCAGCTGAAATAACTTCTTGCCTGGAAGCTCTAGGGGGGAAAAGATCTTCTAAGCTCATTTTTGTTGGCAGAATTTAGTTCCTAGAGGTTAGACCCTGAGGTCCCCATGTCCCTGCCTGCTCTTCTTAGCTGGGGACACTCTAAGCTCCTGAGATTGTCACATTCCTTGCCACATGGCCTCCTCCATCATCCAGTCAGCAAAGGTGCCTTGAACTTTTCTTGGCTTCTCAGTCTCTGACATTTAGACTGTATTTAAAGGGCCATGTGATTAGGTTAAAACCACTTGGATAATCTCCCTTTGTTAAAGTCAACTGATTTGGGTCCTTAATTACATACATCTGCAAAAATCCCTTTGTAGCAGTACTTATATTAGAGTTCGACTGCATAACTGAGAGAAGGTGTGTGCAGAGCAGAAGCTGAGAATTTGGGGGGCTGTCTCAGAATTCTGCCTGCTACAGAGAGCCAACCTGTCAGTCACTCCCAATTCCCTTCTCCCATACCATACCCAGTATGGAAGTTGGAAAGCCACATACCGTTTTCCAGCCTCCCTTCCAGGTCAGGTAACTAGTTGACCTGGCCAATGAAGCATTAAGAGGAAATTCACTGGAAAGCAGCTCCAAAACCTTTGCTTTCCTGATAAAATAAACAGGTACTCCTGGAGCTTTTCCCTCCTGTATGGAATTTATGTATGATACTTGGAGTTGCATTGGCCACCTGCTGACCACGAGCTTACAAATATGTATACCAAGCCATCTGGGAACAAGCATCTACCCATTTCTCTTGATGATCCATCGATGATGTTCTTGCTTGAGAAAACAATGCTAAGGTGGTGAAGAAGAAATATAAACAGTCCTTGAGGGCATTGCTGAGCTACTGTTTCAGGCTTAGATCTTTATACTTCCACACTTCTTAATTTTGAGAGACAATTAAATGTGTTCACTGACAAAGCTACTATTATTTGTGCACAAAACATTCCTAACGATAAAAGGCAAAAGGGTAAATTAATATTTATGAGGAATTACCACATACCAGCCTCAATGCTAGATGTCTTATATATTATTTCACTAATCTTCACAACAATTCTGTGAGGAAGGAGTTAGTATTACTCTTTCCAGGGTTCTCCTGTCACAGAGATCACAAGTGCTGGGGTACAATTTCAAGGCAAAACTATCTGGCTCCAAGTGCCCATATATATTTCACTAAATCTTGCTGCATCTCCTGAAGGTTTAATCCTGTTTCTGAGGGCTTCTTAATCTTGTTCCTTCTTAATGCTTCCTCCTAATAAATTTGGCATTTTGTGTGCTTATAGATACATAGCAATAGTATGAGTACTTAGAAACTCCATGCTAGGAACTGAATCATGCCTCCCTCAAATTCATATATTGAAGCCTTAACCCCCAAATGTGATGGTATTTGGACATAGGGCCTTAGGGAGATAATTAGATCTAAATGAGTTTAGGCAGGTAGGATCCCCATGATGAGATTAGTGTCCTTTATAAGAAGAGACATCAGAGAGCACTCTTTAGTGCTCTTTCTTTCTCTCTCTCTCTCTCTCTCTCTATCCCCCACCCACCCAACCTCTGCCAGGTGAGGACACCATGAGAAGGTGACTATCTGCAAGCCAGGATGCAAACTCTTACTCAGACCCCACCGTGCTGGCACACTGATTTTGGACTTCCAACCTCCATAACTGTGAGAAATACATGTCTGTTGTTTAAATCAACCAGTCTATGGTATTGTGTTATGGCAGCCTGAGTAGACTAAGTCAGGCGATATCTACCAGGTCCCAGTTCTCCTGAATCAACATCCATAAAGCCCAACCTCAAATTTGGATGTGATAGATGTTGACTTTACCCTTAAATTCCTTGCAAACTTCCAGGCCTGTTTATCTTTGCTTCGTAGCCAGATGAACTTAAATCTTTCACTAGGTGCAGAAGAAATTGCTGGGGGCAAGAAAAAATATATTTAGATATCTTTTATGAAAATTTATGTCTGCTTGGGGACTCTTCTCTTAGGTTAGTCCCTTGGAGAGGTCTCTACCTACTGTGGGCATTTTAAAAGGGTGTAGCTTACTTCTGAGATGCCTCATCTCTGCTCTTTAGGCCATTCTATTATTCATGTTTCTTCTAAAGGAAGATCTCTGGGGTCGTGAAACTTCCATCTAAATCTTGAACTTATCATAGCTTTGCCATTCTTGCAGTATATCCTCAGAAGACACCAAGCAGTATGTATACACATTAGCACTAACTAGAGCACTGAACTCCAGT
The DNA here is from genome assembly GCF_048773025.1 of Camelus bactrianus. NCBI lineage: Eukaryota > Metazoa > Chordata > Mammalia > Artiodactyla > Camelidae > Camelus > Camelus bactrianus. Next base: position 50,748,943 of record NC_133546.1, on the reverse strand, counting down.
CCCTATCTTTTACTCCAAGGAAGCTGGACTAAACCACAAGTGAGCCTCAAGAACATTTTTACCTTCATTCTTTAATGGACCAGACTAAAGGAAGAAAAAGAGCTTTCTCCTTCCCCTAGATATGCATATGATTTTGCCCCTAGTTTCCACTCCAAAAACAGGAAGAAAAAAAAAAATTGAGATAGAAGAAAAGGGGAACTTCATCTCCCATTGGTAGAAGTACCCCATTTGTGTCTCTTGCTTTTAATCCCACTCTGGTCCTGTAAGTCTTCCTCATTAGATGGTACTCTTACCCCTTCCTCCTCCTTAACCTCCTCAACTCCATCTTAAGTGGGAGTGAATGGGGAGAGCTCTGCTGAGAAAAATGGAAACAAGTCCTTCCAAAAGTGTGGTTCCAGTCAAGTTCAGTGTATGATTTCACTTACTAAAAGCTGCACTTCCATACAGTCAGGCCTCATGGTCTCCTTAGAACTACATTTTGTTCATCTCTACAAGAGAAGTTCAGATGTAGATGTGAGGAGTTAAGAAAAATTTGAGCTCCCACTTCTGCAATGATTTTCAAAATCTTTACCCACATAGCCCTTTTTTCTAATAAAACCTTACCTGGAATCCCATTTATATAAATCTAATAAATTCAGAGGTTCTATGGCTGAAAAAAGGAGTAGGAGATACCCTAGATATTGGAATATTGTTGGAAATAACTGACTTGGAGGTTAGAAAATGTGGCCAATATCTCCTGGTCCAGGCCCATACTCCTAACATGCAGGTAGAAAGTGGGCCATGGGGATGGAAAGAAGACTGATCCTGAGCTTTGGCTGGTCCGTAACTATCTTTTGTCCCATTCATTTTGATAGAGTTGACATGTACCACATGTAGGCAGAGGCTAAGTCCTGTCAAGCTGATGGGTGCAATCCTTTCTCCTCTGCATTTTTTTTTTTTTTTCATTTAAGAGCTTCTCTAGCATCTAGACAGTACTCCTGGTCTGCTTCAGTCTAAGATGGAGGAAAAAGGGAGGTGTGAGATACTCCAATCAGACTCCAGCTTCTCCTTTGTCTGTACCCTTCCGCATACTATGAGGAGAACCCAACTCAAGGCATTCTTTAAGAATCAGAATGTCAGAAAGTTTCCTAAGGTCACAGTGCTTTCCTGGTGCCCAGGGCAGAGGATGGAGGGACTAGTGTTACTGCTCAGTACGCATCCAGGTTACTTTTACAACCTCTGAGGATCTGTTGATTTTCTTGCTACCAGTTCTGTTTCTGCACATGAGTAATTGAGGGCAGAGGCTGACCCTGTTGTTGTATAAAAGTAATTGATGACAGTAAATTTAGCCCTTTGTGTTGCCCGGGTATAGTAAGTTCTCTATTTCCCACTGCATCATAAATTATCCACCTACAGCTAGGTTCTGAAATTGTCTTTTCCAAATTCAGTTAAAGTTCATGGAGTTCGATGTGTGGATTTAGTATGGGATTAATTCCCGAGCTGTGACCTTAGACCTTCTTACACATGGGTATTTCATGGATGGCATTTCCTATTAAGATGGAATCTGATACAAACATAGATATTTCTCCAGAGGTATTGGCTGCAGAAGCAGTTCTCAAACACAAGTCTCAATTACCACTAAGCCCCCTCCTTACAAAGCCCTGTTGATGTTGACTGTTCTTCCTTTGTTCTCTTGATTATTATTTATTTAACTTTGATTTTCATGCCACTTTATATTTAACCAGTCATATGTAAAAATATAAGTGAAAGGGCTCATGTGAAGACATACCAAAAATAAAAGGACAGGCCCACAATTAGAGTTGTGAATTAGAATAAAGAGTACATAGACTGGAGCTAGAATTTATTTGAACTTCTATCAAATTGGCTATCCAATTGCAAAACCAGCCGATTAACATTGACCTAAATCTCAATTGTATTGCCTGGTAAACAATACATTTTTATTGCTTAAATTAAGATAGGCTAATGATATAAGGAATGCTGCATTGGAAAGTGAACTCTTAAAACAAAACCCCTATCCCATGGTAGGCTCTTCCGAGGCCAGGATTCATGGTTTCTAGGAAACTAGCCTAGTTTTGACCACCCCCAGCTCAGTTTTCCAATGTTGCTCTTATCACCGCAGCTGTTGACTCTGAGTATACCCCCTAGCTCTGGTTAGATGACTGGTGTGCCAGTTATTCCTTTGCTCATCAATCGGTTGCTTTTGCGGACACACTGAAAAAAAGAAACTGGTTCATCCCCAAATCTATAACCACAAGCATGCTTGTGTCATGCAGAATTTAGATATTTGAATGTCTGTGTATATGCCAGCTGTAGGAACCAAAAGAGAAAATTAGAATCTTGGAGGTTACCTGGGAAATATTTCTTTCTACTTGAACTGCTAAACTCTGATGGGAATGTTAAAGTCCTTAAAATAGAAAGTGAATTCACTGGTAAATCAGAATTTCCAATTTGTGTGTGGACAATCTAATTTTATGTAGTAAACAGGTTATAAATTTACTTAGAATGTACTATGAAATGCAATAGTTAGTGACAGAGAATAGAAGAGGAGTAACGGGCAAGAAAAGCATGCTTGCTAAGAAGTAACCAAAATAGACAGTAAAAGAAATGTCCACGTTGCAAGGACTTAGAGACCCATAAGGAGAGATCTGCTGAACCCTCATGGGTCAGCAAGGTCATGATGACCCAAGATGGAAAGGAAGAGTTGAAATAAAATTTATTCTAGATTTCAAAATCCTCTATGGCATGAAAGAAAGAAGGGGTGAGAAGGAAGCAAAAAGAAAAACTATGAGGCAATCACATACATACCTTAGTGAAATAATCACTAGAAAAGCAAAGGGCCAAATAAACAGCATCTATGCTGGGACCCGGGTGAGGATGGAATTTAGCCACATGTGAAGTGTTGTATTGGGAGGGAGCTGAAAGTGAAGGAAGATTGTATAATTCTGTGTTGATGGCAGCATAAATATCTTTGTGTATTATTTGAGGAATTATGTTATTCTTTTAAGAAGATTGTTTAGATAAAGATGAAACAGCCTATGAAGTGACTGGGAGTCAATTCATCTTCTATAAAGTTACCCTCAAGATCTCAAAGGGCTCATGATAGACTGTATTACTGGCCCCAGATGTTCTTCATCCCCTATATCTATGCCTCTTGCCAGTGACATTGCTGTCCCTCCCATTAAAGATGGAGTGAACTCCCACCTTGACTTTGTGCTCACCATGTGACTTGTTTGGGCCAATGGGCTGTTAGCAGTTACTGCAAACAAAAGCTTGAAATGGACTCACGTGACTGAGCTTGCCTTCTTGCACTTTTTCTATCACCATGAGAAGAACCTGCCCTGAGTAGATGCTGCCTATTCTGCCTGAGTCACAGAATGAACATATACAGAGCTGACCTGATCCAAACCACAATGAGGAAATAAGCCTAGACCCAATGAATACTTGAAGCAGGCTGACCAATTTAGCTGGAGGAGATCAGCCAACCCCTGGCTGAACTGCAGATACGTGAGTAAAAATCAATGATTGCTGTTTTAAGCCAATGAATTTTGAGTAGTTTGTTACATAGCTTTATGTGATAACAGCTGACTGATGCAGAGCACAACTATTAAAAAGCTGGCACCAACGGTAGTCCTGCATTTCAGTGTTAGGTTTCCTGACTTACTCTTTATTTCTTTAAGGAACTGCATTTGCTGTTTGGTATCCTAGTTTCCCAATACTATGGCTGGACCCACCCTATCCCCAGTAACAATAACTTCTTTACCTTTACCTTTTATGATTATCCTTTGCCTGGACAACAGCATGACTGATTAGACCCCCTAAGTCATTGCTTAAATCCTAAGCACTAATGCTATTCACGTCCTCTCCATGACTTCTTCTACGTATGAATTTGGACCTACCTTCAACTTCCATCTCTGTTTAATTATTTCTAGAAAAATGATTTAAGATCGTACTCTCAAGTTACATATTGGAGATTGTACTGGAAATTAGAAACATACATGTGACTAAGAAAGACAGCGTTGATTCTCAAGGTATTCATAACCTAGTTGTTATGGGCTGAACTGTGTCCCCGTATATTTCAAAGTCTTAGTCTTCAGTACTTTAGAATGGGACTATATTTGGGAAGAGGGTCTTTATAGTTTAATTAAGTTAAAATTAGGTCATTAAGGTGGTCTCTTATCCAATATGACTGGTGTATGAAAAGAAGAAATTAAGACACCGACATACACAAAGGGAAAACCATGTGAAAACACAGGGAGAAAATGTTTCTCTAAAAGCCCAAGAGGGAGCCCTTGAAAGAAATCAGCCATGCTAACATCTTGATCTCTTGACTTAGTCTTTAGAATTGTGAGAAAATTGTTTGTTTGTTTAAATCACCCAGTATGTGGTGCTTTGTTGTGGCAGCCCAAGCAAACCAGTACACTAATCAAAGGGATAAATTTGGGTGGTGCATTTTTTAAAAAATGTATTCAAAGCACCATGAAAACACAAAAGAGGTACTTTTAGGAGTTGGGGGAAAGGAGGAAGAAGAGAAATCCTTATATAAATTGTAACAGTTTGAATTTTAAATGATGGGTAAATGGTATTACGTGGAGAAGAATATTTCAGGTAGCGTGAAAAAAGATATATAAATATAGGAAGACGTGATAAATCAAGGTCTATTTAGGTAAATGCAAATTGTTCGATAGAATTGGAAACGTAAGGAGATTAGTAAAAATAACTACATCTTGCACAGATAGTTCATACCTAAAGAGAGGATGCACTCTTTCCCTGGAACATATAAATTATCTACCATATAAAATGACTTCTTAACACAAGAGTGATTTCTTCACATTCTATTCCAATTGGTCCCCTGGTGTCAAATTAGGTGAACTTTAAAATATCTCAGCAGCTTGATTCCAATATCTAGCTGCAAAGCTTTTGGAGGGAGATTGATATTCTTGAATTTCTATCAATGTATTCTTACCACTGCATAATCATTGCACCAAATGCTCTTCCATTTTATAGGCTATCTAACTAGCTTCCAAAGATAAAGCTCTGAATTGGGTTCAGAGATTGCAAAATCAGAAGACTTACATACTATTTCCCATCAAATTGAGCCAAGATAATTGTTTTTTTCCTCTAGAAGGGTTGAGAATCAATGATTGAGGTTGTATGGGTGAGGGTGAGAAGGGTGGCTGAAGCACTGAGCCTGTAGAAGAGGGAAGATGAGTGAATTTCTCTTATTGGGCTTCTCTCCAGAAAGAGTCATCTGGCAAGTTGGCAAATACAAAATCAAACAACCATGTGCCAGATGTGCGCGGCTGCTGTTGGGCCATCTGCAGCTTGCATTTGTGCCATATGCCACTTTTACATTTGGTTGATTGGGGTATCAGAGGCAAAATTCACAATGCAATTGTTTTTACATTATTCTTGTAAATTTAATCAGAAAAAAAAAAATGAATTGATATCCAGCTGGGCTAGGGAGTGAGCACAGCATAGCTGGTACAGAGATGAGTACTGCCAGGATTGCTTAAGGGTCTTAACTCAGAAGCTAGAAACAACCTTTGACTACACTTTGAGAAAGCAAATGACAAAGAGGTGCTGTGATCCTGACTCTTTGGTGGCCTTGTTAACTTAAGTCACCTTCGAGATCATTTTTTACTTTCTCTTTTATTCCCTCTTAATTTATTCCCACTTTACTTTTCCCTGTGTCTATGGATAGCAACACTATTACTCCAAGTAAAAATGTAGCCAATTATTTCCTCTTTACTGAAAATAGGCTATAGTTATGGTTTTATATTTCTGAGTTATTGGACCACTTGGCACAGTGGTACAATATTAGCAAAAAAAGACTGCTTTGCAATTTGAATTCCATAGGTAATATAATAATGCCACTGACAGGATATAAGGATGGAAAAATGAATTATGGTATGCTTACATTTCGTAACCAGAAAATAATTTCTTGATTTTTTTAAAGCGGTTTTTCCACGGCTGTCAGCTGTTAGTGACCATATATTTATATATTAATATGTTTGCTTTTTGCCAGTTTGGAATCTAGTTGAGACTGAACTCTAATCAACACTTTTCTGAATCAAAGCCTAGAGCCTTAATTAAGCTAACAAATGACTACACTTCTTAATTGCAGTGGTCATGACACGCCACTATTTCTGGCAGCTGGCATTCTTATTTGGAATATAGCATGTATATACACTGTGACAGTGTATAAACCAATATTAGTCCTAAAATTAAGGTGGCCTGTTCTTTTTAAAGATTTTATGAATATTGTTATATGGAAGTATGCATGGAATAAGTAAACCCAGGAGGCCTTAAAGATATATGAATAGTTGACATAAAGGAAATAAATTTAGAGGAAGTAGCATGGAAAATATGTAAAATCTATATTGTTTAACTGGAGCTAATTTAATGTTTTAGCTCTACTTTAGAGATTTTTTTCTCTAAGTGTTTTCTTAAGTGTTCTTTGTGACCTTATGGTGTGATTACAGTTTGTAATGTTTAGCATATTCATATCAGCCTAAATTGCCACTGATATTAAATTATATTTTGAACTTTAAAATGATCATAAAAAGACTCTTTTAGATGTTTCGGCATTTAAAGTTTGGGTTGAGTGCTTTTCTGTGACATCCCGACGGACTGGTTCTATTGGAAAAATTGCAAGTTTGTAGACCATGATCCTATCCTAGGATGGTGAAAGGGTTCTCTGTGAGTGACCCAGTTCAGATTCCTCATCTGAAAAATTAGCAGGCTGGAGCAATTTATGCCTGAGGTCCAATTCTGCTCTTAGAGAGTATGATTATCACTTGCAGTATTTGGTTTTTCATCCCATGGCTACCTTCACTAACACACAAAATTGAGAGCAGATTATACGTAAAGGTCAGCAGCATCCATGGAGAATTGTAGGGAATATGAGAGAACGTTATTGGGGCTTGAATATATTCCAGGAAGTGTGCTTGATGCTCTTCGCATATTATCTCCATAATCCCTTCAGCATACATATTAGAGTTAGTCATTAGATTAACCCAATGAAATTGCCCTCTTTATAGATCAAAAACTGTTGAATTTCAGCAATTCCATATGGGCCACCCGAAATGTTATTCTTTTTATTTGACAGATCAAAACACTGAGGCCTGGAGGAGATAAGTAACTTGCCCAGGCTCACAGCTATTAAGTGGCCAACCTGGAATTTAAACCTAGTCCACACTTTTAAATACTACATAAAGCACTGCTTCTATAAACTAGATAAATGTAGCTTATTATTACTTGTTTCTACATGCGTGTAAATAATACCCTAAAAACCTTTTCAAATTGTATTTTTAATGGGTTCAATGTGCCCTACCACAACTTTTTTTGCTAGAAAGCCCCCTACTTTTTCTGTTCTAATATGCTAAATATTAACTTTTGACAAAGAACTGTAGAAGTAACAGCTACTGTATCTCAAATGCCCACAGCTAGTATATTAATAAGACAGAATGAACTTTGTATATAAGGTGGCAAAATTAGTACCAGTTCTTCCAATTTACTTGTTTCAGTTGCAAGCTTAAGTTTTGCCTCTGGTCCTTCATTAGAGATTTTATATTTGTGTGTGTGGGAGGGTATCATTTTGCTTTTGGAAACATGCATTTTTTTTCTTTATGACTAGTTTCTTGGGTTTTTTTAATTTAATTTTATTTTTTTAGTTTTGGTAAGAGCACTTAAGATCTAAACAAAATTTTAAGTGCACAAGACAGTATTGTGAACTGTAGGCACAGTGTTGCATAGCAGATCTACAGAACTTATTCATCCTGTATAGTCGAAACTTGATACCCATTTAACAGCAGCTCCCTAGTTTCTCACACATGTTGTTTGTTGTTGTTTTGCATGCTTACTTTGACAATTTGCAGATGCTGGGTGCAGTTTCTTGGGGTGGGCAAAGCAGGCAGACTCTATGTAGCTGAAAATATGCTTTGAGGGGCTCTGTTTAAAGCCATTGCATGCTAAGAATTTGAGTTTGACAGTCTTTGGCATGAGTCCTGGCCTGCTGTGAAGAAGTCAACAACACGGAAGCTGGCATACACGGGCCGTTTTGGCCCATTAGACAGCAGGGTGTTACCCAGGTATGCAGCGGCAGGGAAAGCAAGCGTGGCACAGCACCCACTGATGAGATGCTTGTCAGCAGTCACTGTGCTGCCAGTGGGGAAAGGAAAATGGACACCTCTCAGGAGTCATGACCAGTCCCTTTAGCCGTAGATGCTTTTCTGTCCTCTTGTGATCCTATGACATGAAGTCAGTGCCCTCATTTCTTCAGCAGTAGGTATGTGCCATGCACAGTGTGGGTGATTTGCACAACCAGAACTGTTCTTGGTACATAACAGGTACTCATAAATAGTTTTTGAATAAACAAATTATCCCTAATACTCACAACAATATTACCTGTTACGTACATTAGAGGCTTACGTTCCTAAGGCAGTTGTTTTGGGAGGGCGTTTGAGATACGGTAGCTGTATTTCTACAGTTCTTTGTCAAAAGTTAATATACAGCATATTAGACTAGAAAAAGTAGAGGCTTTCTAGTAAGGAAAATTGTGTGGTGGGGCACATTTATCCCATTAAAAGTATAATTTAAAAAGGCCTTAGGGTATTATTTACATGCAGATAGAGATACCTAATAACAACCTGTGTTTATCTCTTTTTTAGAAGCAGTGTTTTATATAGTACTTAAATGTGTGGACTGGGTTTAAGTTCTAGGTCGGCTAATTTCCATGCCTCTCTGAGACTGTGGCTAGGTGAGCCCTGACACAGAAAGCATGGTGGTTGGCAGACAACGTTGCTTCAAGTTGATGGCAAAAAAAAAAAAAAGAAAAAGACTGAGCCCTCACACACACAATCAGCTATACCCCAAACATAGTTTGGGTCTCTGCTCTCACTTCTACTCATATTCAAGTAGGCAACAGGGTGTTAGGGAAAAGATTTTGGAGTCAGACCTGAATTTGAATCCTGATTTGTCACACAGTATCCTCCATCCACAGTAACCTCTTATGTCTTCAATATCAGATCCTGTAAAATGGAAACAATAATACACATCTTACAGTGTAGTTCTGAGAATAAAATTAAAAAAATCACTACAGCATCTAGCAGATGATTTGGCTCATAGTTAAATGCTCAACAAATGTTAGTTTCTGTCCCTACTTTTTGAACCTACATTTTCTATGTCAAGGCTTCCCCTGATGCTCATTTTACTATGACGTTGCCACTGTAGAAATGTTCCAGGTGGCAGTAGTTGAATAAAGTGGTTTGCTTCTTCTTGGTCTCTTTTCCTTTGCCCAGACATAGTCCTAGAAATGGGTTTAATTTTATCATTTCCTCAGAAGCCATTATGTCCAGCAGTAGATGAATTGGGTTGACGGCTTATTTTTCTCACTGAAACACACAATAGAAGTTGGAAGAAAAAAAAAAAAACTGGCATGGAAGTAGAGAGGTTCATGGGTACCTAGAAAGTCCCAATCTTTTTGTTGTGACATAAACAGGTTGCTTTTGGGTGAGTGAGAAGCTGGGGGAAAAAATGAGGTGCTTTCTTCTAATGAAAATCTGTTCCCTTTGAGAAGATGTGACCAGGTAGAGCTCAAGGCTCTAGCAGAATATACACCAGAAAGCTTTATCCTGTTAGAAAGTGCTTGTAGTACGATTCATATTAATATTTATTTATTCATTTGGAGAAATGTTTTGCTTTTTGTTTTTATATTTCTTGATGCTGCATTTATTTTTTCTCTTTGAAAATTCTAATGACCATCTGCAATACTGGGAACTAGAGAAGTTATTATGACAGCTATATTTCAGATTCGGTTAAGATTCCTGGTAAAGTGCATGCATTAGCTTTTAAAAATTTAGGGCAGATTCTAAACACCTATATTCTAGCTTTTAAAACAAAATGTGTCCTTCTTGAATGCTGGAAATTTCTCAAAAAAGAAAAGAACATAAAATCTGTTCAGCATGTTTCTTTGAGAATATTTTTCAGAATGTAAAGTCTTAGCTTCACTTAATTAACTTTGGTTGAAACAGAACCATGTTTTTTTTCTCCAGTAGTTGGCTTCCTTCACTGATTTACAGCCACTAACACTAACGACCAACTCATTCTTCTGGAAACTTTCTTCTTCCCTTATCTGGGTTCTCTATCTTAGAATGACTATTTTTCTATACTCAAATTCTTTTTTTCCCCTGGTTTTATTTTTTTTTTAATTGATGTGTGGTCAGTTTGCAATGTTGTGTCAATTTCTGGTGTACAGCATAATGTTTCAGTTATACATATACATACCTATATTCATTTTCATATTCTTTTCTATTATAGGTTACTACAAGATATTGACTGTAGTTCTTCCCCTGTTTTCTTTGTTCCTTTTTCCTCTTCCAAGAATGGAGCTTCCTGTCTTTAATTCTATCCTGTTTTTTCTGTATCTTCTATTTCTTAGTGAGCTTACATATTCACATGACTTCATGGATTATCCCTAAGTATGTGATTTTCAAATATCGCTCTCAAACAGCAACCATGCTTTCAAGTTCTATTCCACATTTCCAGCCCTTTGACTGACAACACCCCTGAAGTTTCAATGACATCACAATGAAATCCTTCCCATTTTTTGGATGCTGGATAAGAAATAAAACTAAAAAGGTCAACTCCATATTGGATTCCGTCTTTTCCCCCTCAATTTTTGGTAATTCAGTTATCATAGTCTCTCAGAACTTTTAATCTCTTTTTTTCATTACAATCATTCTACTATATTTCATCAACTCTAATATGTGTATTTGTTCAAATGTTACATCTCTGAAACTGGAATATGTCCTGCAGTCTATGGTGTATTAAGATTGTGCCATGGTTTCCTTAGCCGTGCTTTTTGTTCTTTCATAAAAGCACGTAAAATAATGATGCGTCTTACAACTGATTTGATGTCCCACTTTATGTAAACCCCTAATTGCCACTTTCCTGGACTTTGGCAATTGTTTTCTCAAGCTCCAGTTATTCTTTTTATCATCATCAGAATATTCTTCTTAAAGTAAAGTTCTGATTGATCACTCTCTTGTTCAAGAACTTTTACTTATCCCTGTTAGCAACTGTATTATCAAAATTCCGTATCTCGACATTCAAGGCCCTCTGATAGTTGTATCCCCCACATCACTCCTAATACTTTGCCATTCCACATACAGACTGGAAGAGTTGTCAAGTACACACTGTAATTTCTTATCTCTGTTCCTTTGCTGAAGGCAGTGTGCTGCTTCAAATGGTGTGTTCTTCCTTCCATCTGCTGATAACCTACCTATGAAATAAAGGAAGTTTAAATGTCACTGACTCCATGAAGCCTTAATGATGTGCCCCGACACTATGGCTTCTCTCTCAGTCTTGAAAGGTAATATTATTATTCCTATCTAATAAAGGAGGAAGTTAAGAAGTTAATCAGAGAGTTGTCACTCAAAGGCCAGGGTAAGGGACAAAGATAGTATTTGAACCTGGATCTTTCTTACTTAGAATAATATGCTCTCTTTACTTATACATGTAAGGAATAAGCTGAGAAAAACAAGGAAAAGAAATCCAGACCTCTGCTTTCTGTGTTGTAGAGGTAGATGTCTACTAATAACTTTATTTGACCTTAATGTCTACTTATAATGACATAACCTAAGCTACTCTACTTTCAGCTGGAGAATTTGTCATTTATTAAGGGGAGAACTCAGAGCCCTAAGATTTAATGTCTTTTTGCATATCTGGACACAGGACCATAGTAATCAGTGTAGTCTCCTTGTATCCTGTAGACTTGCTAATTTGCTTATAAATTATAATATTTTTTGGTAGATACCTTAGGCTTTTCAATGTACATGAGCATGATTATGTTGTTTTAGAGTAAGAACAGTTTTTTTTTTTTTTTACATCTTTTTATCTTCTCTCCATGCCTTTTGTTTCTATTCTATTTTTCCTTTTTGCCTTATTGCACTGGCTATAACCTCTTTTACAATGTGGAATAAAAATGGCGGGAGCAAGCATTTCCTTCTTGTTTCAAATCTTAGGGAAAAAACATTTAATCTTTAATCATTGAAGATGTTAGCTGTAGGTATTTTGTGGACACCATTTATTAGATTAAAGCTCATTTCTATTGCTAATTTATAAGTGAATCTCAAATTTCGTTAATATTTTTTACATTGATTGAGATAATCGTGTGGTTTTCCTCCTTTGTTAATATGTTGAATTACATTGACTGATTTTCAAATCTTGAACTAACCTTGCATTCCTGAGAGAAAGTGTAGTTGGTCGTGGTGTAATAACATTTTTAGAGATTATTGAATTTGATTTGATAATACTTTGCTAAAAGTTTTTGTGTCTATATTCATAAGAAATTCTTATAATATCTGTGTCTTATTTTGGTATCAAGCTAGTGCTAGCTTTATAAAATAAGTTGACAAGTGTTTCCATGTCTTCTGTTTTCTGAAGGAGTGTATGTAGTATTTGTATTATTTCTTCCTGTAATAAATGATAGAATTCATATTTAAGTCATTTGGGCCTGGAATTTCCTTTATTGTAGTTATAAATTGAAATGCTGTAATAGTTAATATGAAAATAGAAATAAAAGAGAATATGAATGTAATTTATAAGTGTAAATTATTGAAAATGAATTTAGATAACTAAAAATTCTAAATAATCAATTACCATAGTAGAAAAAAAGTTGTTAAAGAACATCATGACAAAATGCACCAGGACAAGACATAACACAGGTGAATTCTATTGGATTATTAAATGAATATAATTTCAAATGCTACAAACTTCCTCAGCTTGGAAGGAAGGGTTGTAACTGAAGATTGAATCACAAAGCAAATTTACTCTTGTCTGCTACCATCCTCTGAAATTAGTGAGCCTGTTTTTAATTTTTTAATCTCTGTCCATGGAGCAATCCCATGACTTTTCTGGTTACATTGAAATAATAAAATTTTGCATTAATTTAGCAATAAATGAAATGGATACTCCGATTTTCTTATATTCCTCTCTCCTCAAGGAAGAGCTCACTGCTGATAGAAACTGGTAGGCAATGATGAGGAGGCTGGTGTCTTTCTGCTGTCACTAGTTCTAGGCCACTCACTTTTGCAAGTTCTTCCAAGTATCCTGTCTTACCACATGTTTTGGTAGTTGCAATCTTTCATTTTAAAATCTTGACCAAAATTTCTGTTGTTAACATTGTGACATAAGAATGATTCAATAAAATTCTCTAAATGAATAATTTCTGAAGGAAATCATGATTATTTGTAAAGATAATAAAAACACAGTTGAAAAAATTCAATATTTATTTAATTTTTTAAAAAAAATTAGATTGGACAGATGATTTCTTAACTTGATAAAAAAATCTATCCCAATCTCCAAACCTCTGAAATAATGTGCAATAATGAACATATCCATCAGTATAGTGGTGTCCACCATTACCCCTATTATTTAACTTAGTCTGAAGTTTTCAAGTTCAACAATTAAATGAGAGAAAGAAGTGAAAGACATAAAACTGGAAAGCAAAAGATAAAGTAATTATTTTTTCTCAGTAAATGATATATCATACCTAAAAAATCCAAAAAATTAAATTAAAATAGTTTCCAACCAGTAAGAAAAACCAGTAATATTGCTACGAGTTGTTTTCATATAAAAATAATAACCAAAATCAATAATATTTTTATGTCATTACACAAAAACCAATTTAAAAATATAATTGAGTAAAAGATTCAATAAGAGAAGATGCATTATAATTGGTAACAAATATGTGAAAGACATATACAAAGAAAACTGTAATGTGTTAATAAGATACCAAAAGTATAACTGAAAATGGAAAAAGCATTTTCTATTTTTTAATGGAAAGACATACATTATAAAAGCATTATTTTCTCTAACTTAATCTGAATATTTAATTCAATCTCAGTAAAAATACCAACAAGTGTCTTTTTAAAACTGAATATGATTCTAAACTTTATGTGGAAAATAAAAGTAATAGTGAATTGATTATGTTATGGATATTGGAACAGTATAAATACTATAGAATTTAGAACAGTTAGCAAGGTGAACAGATCGGTGAGACTAAATAGAGAATCCAGAAAAAGATACAATTTATTACTAACTGATTTTAGCATATGATAAAAATAATAATTGTATTCTGATGGTGAACAGGTGAATTATTCAGCAAATTAGACTAGGGCAGCTAAATGAGTAACTAAAATCCAAAGATTTAAATATAAAAAGTGAAAGCAGAAATGTATTAGAAGAAGCGTGAAAGATTTTTTTTTTAATTCTTAGAGAAACATTTTTTCTAGAGATGATATAATACGCTTAAGCTATAATAGAAAGGATGTATAACTTTACATAAAAACAAAAGAAATATGAGAAGGTAAAATGGAGAAAAATAACTACAATTAACAAAGGATGGATTTTCTGGCTACATTTCATTTTCCTAAAAAATTAATTTCAGAAAAAGACCAAATAACTCAGTAAATGTGAGACAAGACCATGAAAAAACAGTACATAGAAAGGGAAATGCAAAATTGCTCTTAAACATATAACAAAGGCCTAAACTTCATACACAAGAAAAGTGAATTGAAACTTAAGAGAAAATGTTCATGTGTAAGATTGGCAGAGGTTTTTTAAAAGTTGATGCACTGTTGGTGCAGAGAAACAAGCACTTAGAATTATTGGTAGAAATGTAAATTGGTACAGTGCTGTGGAGGGCAATTTGTAATAGCTATCAAGATGAAAAAATACACGTATGCTTTCACCACTGATAATGCCTAGAAGTTCATCCACAAGCTGTACTCACACAGTGCAAAATAATCTATGCCTAAGGATATTTACTTCAGTGCTATTTTCAACAGCCAAAGGATGGATATAAGCTAATTTTCTGATAATAAGGCACTACTTATTTTAATGATGGTATATCCATGTAGCCATTGAAAAGGATGAGGAAGTTTTATGTACATTGATATAGAATGAACTCTAGGATAAATTACTGTTACATAATCATGTAACATGATTATGATATAACAGCAACTTACTGAACAATGCACATAATGCCACAGTATTCATGGAGAATGGGAGATGACTTTGTGTGCCCTTTTGTACATTTTGAACTTTTGTAGCATTTTAAATTTTGTAGCATTGAATTTTGTGACTAATTTTATCTGTTCAAAAGTATTTAACTTAAATATATTAAAAATAAAAAAAACCGATAAGAATGATGCTGACAAGAGATACTATATATTGAGTGCCTCAGATAGGGCTTTCATATATTATCTTCAGTGCTCACAATGGCTATTTAAGACCCATTATGTAATACCCATTTTACAGATGAGGAAATTGAGGCTCAGAGAGGCAACTTAAGTGCCCAGTATCACAGGATTAATAACCCATTTACCACCTGGAAACCAGGTCTATCTAACTTCAAAGCCAAAGATAACCAAGGTTTGGCCAAGTTCAACTGAGCATCACATTTAACTAAGTTTAAATAGATGTTAACCATTTCTCCACCTCATTGAGCCACATAGTACAACTTCTTCTTTTTAAGTACCAACTTGGATATAAATTAGCTAACTTTATTACTATAGTTTGTCATTTTATGTACATGAAATCTTGTTCTCCTGAAAGATCCAATTAAGATTACATAAAGTCCTGTTGTGTAAATGGTTCAACATTCCAACAACAAACTAGATAAACATTTTGCCAATCACTAATTAAAAAGCTGGCTCTAAGTACAATGACCTGGAGTCAGTTTGCATTCACATTTCTATTAAAGGCTAATGAATGCACAGCTAAACTAATTTAGTCAAATTGTTTTTTCATTGTGTTCAAAGTTAAAACTAACAATTCAGCTTTAGCCCTGAGTCTTTTAAATTATTTTTTCCTCCCTTATTGAGTAAAAGTCTAATTAAAAGCTTTTAGTCTTTCACATTGTGCAGACTGCTAAGTGCGATTGTTTAGTCTGCAGGGATTCAATTATTACTGAGCCTTAAAATATACATTTCTACAAGGATTTTTTAACCTACTTTGCCTGGAAGATTTTGTGCTCTAAAATTTAATTTGATAATAAGATTAATAATTGTGAAACAAGAGAAAAATTATCTTTGGTGTGAGATTTTATTTGTATTTGGTGTGTGGTTTTAACTGAGCCCTAAGATTCACTGAGTACTTACTAAGTTTCAGGTCAGGTAGAGTAGAGATGTAGAAAGCATCCAAAACATTATGTAACAGGTGTGAGTTTAACTCAGCCTATTCACAAATAGGACTGGTTATGTAATGTGCAGGGCTAAATAAAAAATGGAAATACAGGATCCCCTGCTCAAAAACTAGGAATTTCAACACGGCAACAACAGAGCTTTAAACCAAGCACAAGGCCTTTCTGACCATCGCTCCCTGTGAGTGCCCAGGAAGCCAGTTCTGCTCTCAAGTGCAGAGTATAGAAATCTCACATTACATTATTATTGCTTTTTAAATTAAAATGAGTCCCCAAATCCCATTCTACTAGGTGACAGACAAGTCCACATTCTCTGAGCTCCTCAGCTTAAAAGGTCTGAGGACTTACAAACACTGAAAGCTCCTGGTCTCTGGTGTGCACTGGTTGCTGCTGACATATCTCTGGTCCGAGCCCACTGCTGCTGAAGACGCCTAACTGGCTAGGGAACTTAGTGCCTAGCATTTAATTTTTCTAGCTACACCAAATTTGTAATCCAAATCAATACACTTTGAGACTGAACGGGGGGCTATACTGACCTAACTGGCCTATAATGGGCCTGTCCAGGCCAACCAGGCCACGTAGTCACCCTCCTGCAGCCATTTACCCCCAAAGTCCAGCCACGTCTCCCAGCATCGTGAGGGACTGGGCTGAGACTTCCATCCTTAGCAGAACCTGCGCTCCTCCAGCTTCTGCATGGGTTTGGGGAAGCTCTCCTCTCTGCCACCTGACACGTAAAACCCTGGCATATAGAAGATGATCAGTAAAATTAGTCTGAACTACCTATTATTTTTCTTCCATTTTCCTCCTAGTAAAGTAGTCAGAGATAATTTCTCATTTTGGTCCTTTTAGCTGTTTAACTTCCCAGGGGGACAATTGGGCTGTAGGTAGCCTGAACTTTTAAATACTGTAAAACCAAAAGAAACAAATAGACAAACAAATAAGTAAAAAATCCTAGTATTATTGAAGAATTGAATGTTTAATATTTTTTATAACAAATGTATAAACTTTAATTAAAAATGTGAAAATATTTTTGTAGAAAATGTTTCTTAAAAAGTTAACCATTTCCCTGTTTTCTAAAAGCATGTACACTATACAGAAGGAATTTGTCCTTTGGTTATGTAGGGTCATTATATGAATTAGAATAGGGCTGTTAAAAAACATGGGCTCTGGAGCTAGACCACCTGGATAAGGATCTTTGCTTAGCCGTAAGACCTCGGATGAGTTACTTAAATTCTCTGGGTCTCAGGTTTGTCATTTGTAAAATGGGGATGCTAACAGTTCCCGTGTCATAATGTCACAGTGAGCATTACATCCTAATGTATATATAAAGTACTTGGAGCAGCACTAGTAAATAAATCTGAATAACTAGAATTAATATGTTATACTTGATAAAATAACTCAGAGGTATGTGTGCCTCCAATAAATGATCCCATTTTGAGCTCCTAATTCTGCTTTAAAATAAAAACCATGTGTCAGTGTTTCAAATATCAGACACCACTTCTTACTATTGTTAATGTGTACATCATAGCAATGTGTTGCTCCTTTTCCCCATACCTCTTCTAGTTGTTTTCTAGTCAGATATGCTCCATTTTCTTAGAGTTGTGCCTAAAGTATAAAAAGGTGGACTCAGAGTAAAACTGAGGGGCAGCCTAATAGTAAAGCAGATAAATTGTATTGTGTAGCCTTTGCAGACCTTGATTTGAGTTGATTAAAATGTTTTGTTTTTTCACTTCTCTCCAGATGCTTGATCATACTCAATAATTAAGATGGCTAATTAACGGGCCACTAGTTAAATGAGCATTGTATCTCACAAGCTTGTTACAAAGGTGAAGTAATGTGTCGTAGGTGAAAATGTGTGTAGACACTATAGTGATATATACATTCAGGGTTTATTATTACTGCTTTGCATGCTAATATTGTTAGATGTAGAACTCTAAGAAACATTAAACTTATGTGTAATATTCATACAATCCCTATCAACATTTCAATGGAACTTTTCACAGAAATGGAAAAAAAATCATTCATTTTATCATACATTTTGTATGGACCGACAAAAGATCCTGCATTGCCAAAGCAGTCTTAAGAAGGAAGAACAAAGCTGGAGGCATCACAATTCCTGATTTCAAACTATATTACAAAGATTTAGTAATCAAAACATTATGGTATTACCATATAAACAGACACGTAGATCAGTTAAACAGAATAGAGAGCCCAGAAATAAACCCATAAGTATATGCTCAATTAATTTTTGACAAAGGAGCCAAGAATATACAATGAGGAAAGGATAGTCTCTTCAATAAGTAGTGTTGGGAAAAGTGGACTGCCACATGTGGAAGAATGAAACTGGACCACTCTTTTACACCATGCACCATGCAAACATTAACTCAAAATGGAATAAAGACTCAAACATAAGAACTGAAACCATAAAATTTCTAAAAGAAAACATAGGAAGTAAGCAACTTCACACTGGTCTTGGCAGTGATTTTCTGCATTCGACACAAAAAGCAAAGGTGACAGGCAAAAATAAACAAGTTGGACTAATCAAAGTGAACAGCTTCAGCACAGCGAAGGAAAACATTAACACAAGGAAAAGGCAACCTTTGGAATGGGATACAGTATTTGTAAACCACATATTTGATAAGGGGTTAATGTCCAAAATATGCCAGGAAATATGCAAGGAAATAATACAATTCAGTAGCAAAACACAAATAGCTCAGTGAAAAAATGGGTTAAGGACCTGAATACATTTTTTTCAAAAAAAGATGGCCAACAGGTACATGATTAGTGATCACTGATCATCAGGGGAATGCAAATCAAAACTACAGTGAGATATCATCTCACACCTGTTAGGATGTCTGTTTTAAAAAGCAAGATATAGCAAATGCCACCAAAACTATCACAATATTGTAAATCAATTATACTTCAATTAAAAAAAAAAGATATGACAAATGCTAATGAGGATGAGGGGAAAAGGGAATCCTTGTACACCATTCATGGGAACTTAAACTGATACAACCACTGTGGAAAACAGTATGATAGTTTTTCAAGAAATTAAAAATAGAACTACTATTCCAATAAGCCCACGTCTGGGTTTGTATCCTAAGGAAGTGAAACCAGAATCTCAAAGAGATATGTGTACTCCCATGTTCATAGCAGCATTATTCACAATAGCCAAGGTATAGAAAACAACCCGCCTGTTGGTGAATGAATGTATCAACAAAATGTAGTGTGTGTGTATATTTATACATATATATGTATATATATAATAATACATATATATAAAGAAATATTTTTCTTCCTTAAAAAAGAAGGAAATCCCTTCATTTGGAGGGCATTATGCTAAGTGAAATAAGTTAGATAGAGAGAGACAAAAACTTCATCACATGGTACAGTTTAAATATGTAACAAATTTATTTGTCAGTTACACCGTAATAAAACTGAGGGGGGAAAGGATCAGTCCTCTATTATAATTCCTCAATCCAGTTTTCAGTACCTATGCATTGTCTGAGGAGAGGGCTACAATCCCCTCTGTAAGAAGGCTGTGCAAAGTGAGGAATAAGATCTTGTGCTGCTTCAGGAAGCTGAGGAGGATAAGAAGTGCTGAAGGCTGGGGCAGATGCTCAAACTGGTTTCACTGTGTCTTCCTGACTGCAAAGAAGTAGCTCTTACAGCTAAAATTAGAGTCTTTAAAAATACTTTTATGGTATAGACTTGACCCAAGTATTCTTAGAAAGTGTGTTATGAATTGTAGGATATTTGTTACTTTTTTGATCATTCTGTTTTTCATGAGACTGAGCATCTGAAAGATTTTTTTCGCACTTGAACTGACTCTTCTGACCCTAGTTGATATAATTCAGATATAAATCAAAGCTCTATCTTGAAAATTACCAAGTCAGAGAAACCAGAGTTATTGGAAATTCTGTAAAGTAACTTCAGTAGCTTCCCCTTTACCCATTCTATTTGCCTATTCAGTGTCCTTGACCTAGGCTTCCTTTTTCTTTCTTAATCTCTTCAATTTTTCTCAAAAATCATATGACAAAGCCAGAAACTTTTAATTTACAATCTTATTCAACCACAGATTATATTAGCATAATGGATCTCTGAAGACCTTGTCACCCTTTTACACTCAAGACAGTTGCAGAAAACTCACTTCCCAACCTGAGAGAAGCCCCTCTCCCTTGGAGTTGGCAGGTCCTCGGACAACAACTTAACACAAACTTGATTTCAACATCAAGTCTTAATCACTCATGTTTCTCATGTAAAGCTTGTAACTATAGTAATTAAGCAAAAATGACATTATTTTGTTTCCTGCTCATTGCCAATGTCCCCTTAACCAAATTTTCAAAGAAAAATAGAAACTGAGAATCCTGCAATTTACTCTTGTGGGAATTTTTACACAACCTTAGTTTCAGTTTCAGTGAGATGCAACGTTCAGATGGAAACCTTTAGGGAGTAGTTAATGGCCAAAATGAATTTCCCTAATTACCCCCACTAAATTGTCAACTTGCTAGCATAAGACTATCTCAATAACAGTTAAATTTAAAGTGTAATTGAATGAGGTGTCAGTACAGAAGAACAAACTGGTGCAACTTTCTATTTAAACTCAGTTTTCAGTCATCTGCCAAGTCCTTAAGTCTTCAGAGAGCTATCATTTTGGTAAAAAATACCATATTCATGATTGTCTTGTTAGTTTCCATTTGTTTCACTTTAGTCCCTTAAAAATCAATTTTATCTTAAACAGTAGCTTTCTGTTTTCATATCAGCCTAGCTTTCTCTGGATTTTTCATAGCTGCCTTTTCAAATTGCCTTTCTCTCCCACAGGAAGTCATGATGCCATTTGGGGTTCTGAGATACTTTAAAGTTCATAGTAATGATGTCAGAGGGAAGGACTTCATGAATATAAGAATGTTTTTTTCCAGAGGCATTCCCCCACTGTCTTCTCTCTTTCTCTCTCTTTCTTCTTCTTCTTTTTTTTTTAGTGGAAGGACCTAGAAAATTTCTGTCAGCTCGCAGAACAGCCAGTGAAACTAATAAAGCTGCTTAAAGTTCTGTTCCCAGCCAGAGGCGGAGCTGAAACTAAAACTCAAGCCTCTACCACTCTTTTTGTTACCAAGTCCAAGCTCATAATGCTTATCACAGGACAAGCCAATAAATAGAGAGATGAGGTGCCAGAGCAAGAAATAGTGATTTTATTCAGAAAACAGGCAGACCAAAAAGATGGTGGACTAGTGTCCGAAAGAATCATCTTATCCAAATTAGAATTCAGGCTTCTCTTATACTAAAAGGGGAGATGGGGGTGGCTGATTGTTACTTCTTGGTGCAGGAATCCTTTGTTTTTGCAGCTGCCCACATAGGTCCAGTCACAACGTTCCTGTGAAACTCTAATGAGATGATTGTTATTTTCTGTTCTGCGATGTTTTATCTCTAAAAGTTGTCTTTCACTTTCTTGATAGTACCCTTTGATGTACAAAAATTCTTAATTTTGATGAAGTTCAGTTTATTTATTTTTTCTGTTGTTGCCTACCTGTGCTTTTGATGTTATGTTCTTGAAGTCATTGCCAAATACATCATGAAGATTTTTTCTCTAGTGTTTCCTTGTAAGAATTTATAGTTTTAGCTCTTAAGTTCAGGTCTTTGACCCAGTCTGAGTTGATTCTTGTGTATGGTGGAAGTTAAGTGTCCAATTTCCTTCTTTTGCACCTGGATATCCAGTTTTGCCAGGACCATTTGTTGAAAAGATTGTCCTTTCTTCATTGAATGCTCATGGCACTCTTGTCAAACATCAAGTGACCTTTTACATAAGGGTTTATTTCTGGGCTGTCTACTCAATTCTTTTGGTCACTAAGTCTGTCCTCATGCCTGTACCATACTCTCTTGATTGCTGTGGCTTTATAATTAAGTTTTAAAATTCAGAAATGTGAGTCCTCCAACTTTATTCTTCTTTTTTCAAAGTTGTTTTGGCAATTTGGAGCACTTTTCAATTCTATGTAAATTTAGTGATCAGCATTTTTATTTCTTCAAAAAGGATGCTAGAATTTTGATAGGGATTGTGTTGAAACTATAGATTACTTTGGGTAGTACTGACATCTTGAAAATGTTAAGTATCTCTATACATGAATATGGGGCATCTTCCCATTTAAGTCACCTTTAATTTCCTTCAGCAATGTCTTGTAATTTTCATTGTACAAGTCTTTCACCTTCTTGGTTAGATTTCTAAGCATGTAATTATTTTAGGTGCTATTGTAAATGGAATTGCTTTCCTAATTTCCTTTTCAGATTATTCATTGCTAGTGTATACAAATACAACTGACTTTTGTGTATTTGTCTTGTACCCTGCAACTTTGTTGAATTTGTTTATTACTCTAGTCACTTTCTTGTGGATCCTTTCGGATTTATATATATAGATATATATATATAAGATCACGTCATCTACAAATATGAATAATTTGCCTCTTCCTTTCCTATTTGTATACCTTTTATTTCTTTTTCATGTCAATTCTGTCTAGAACTTATAGTACAATGTTGCATAGCAGCAGTGAAAGTTGTCATCCTTATCTTATTCTGATCTTAGGGGAATACTTTTCAGTCTTTCACCACTGATTATGATGTTAGATGTGGTTTTTCATAAATACCCTTAATCAGGTTGAGAAGTCTTCCCTCTATCTTCTATTCCTAATTTTTTGAACTCTTTTTTAAAACATCAGAGAGTGTTGAGTTTTGTCAAATGCCTTTCCTGTATCATATAAGATGATTGTGTGATGATTTTCCCCCTCTTCATACTATGAATGTGTAGTATTACATTGATTTTCTTATATTAAACCACCCTTGTATTTCTGGGATAAGTCTCACTTGGCCATAGTGAATAATTCTTTAAATATGCTGTTGGATTTGATATACAAATGTTTTGTTGAGGAGCTTCATATGTATAAGAGCTTCATATTTATAAGAGATATTTGTCTGAAATTTTCTTTTCTTGTAACATGCATCTGATTTGGTATCAGAGTAATGATGGCTTCATGGAATGAATTAGGAAGTGTTCCCTTCCTTTTTGATTTGGAAGAGTTTTAGGAATATTTATGTTCATTCTTTTTAAAATGTTTAATAGAATTTATTGGTCAAGTTATCTGGTCCATAACTTTTATTTGTTGGACAGATTTTGATCACTGACTCAATCGCTTTACTTGTTATAAAGCTGTTAAAACCAAGATTATACTGTATAGCACAGGGAAATATATACAAGATCTTATCGTAGCTCACAGAGAAAAAAATGTGACAATGAATATATAAATGTTCATGTATAACTGAAAAATTGTGCTCTACACTGGAGTTTGACACAACATTGTAAATTGATTATAAATCAATCAAAAATGTTAAAAAAAACTTTACATTTTTTTCTTTACTCAGTTTAGGTAATTTGTATGTCTCAAGGAATTTGTTGTTTTCTTCCAGGTTATCTAATTGGTTGGTGTACAGTTTTTCATAGCATTCTCCTGTAATCCTTTCATCTCTGCAAGGTTAGTAATAACATCCCCACTTGTATTTCTGATTTCAGTTATTTGTATCTTCTCTCTTTTGTTCTCTGTTAGTCTACTTAAAGATTTGTCAATTTTGATGATCAACTTTTGGTTTCATTGAATTTTCCCTATTATTTCCCTATTATTTATTTTATTTATCTCTGCTCTCATCTTTATTATGTTCTTCCTTCTATTAATTTTGGGTTTTTGCTCATTTATTTCTAGTTTCTTAAAATGTGAATTTAGGTTACATATTTGAGGTATTTCTTCTTTATCAATGAAGGCATTTATAGCTATAAATTTCCCTCTGAGTACTGCTTTTTCTGATTCATATATGTTTTGGTATATTGTTTTCATTTTTATTTGCCTTTAAATATCTTCTAATTTTCCTTGTTATTTCTTTTTTGACTCTTTGGTTGTTTAAGAGTGCATTGTTTGATTCTTCACATTTGTGAATTTTCATTTTTTTTCCTTCAATTATAGATTTCTAACTTCATTCCATTTGTGGTCAGAAGAGATACTTTGTATGACTTTAATCTTCTTAAATTTAGTAATACTTGTTTTGTGACCTAACATATTGTCTATCCTGGAGACTGTGCCATGTGAACTTAAGAAGAATGTATATTCTGCTGTATTTGGTTGGAGGGTTTGTATATGTTTGTTAGGTCTAGTTGTTTTGTTTGTTTGTTTTGTTGTTAAAGTCCTCTGTTTCTTTACTTCTGTCTGACTGACCTATTCATTATTGGAAGTGTTGATGCATAAATACTTTTCTTAAAAGCTTTCCAGGTGATTCTTATATGTAACAAGGTTGGAGAACAGCAAGAATGTGTGCATGATTTGAAAGCATAGTTAGAGACAAAATCTTTCTTATGAAGCAGTAATTGTTGACAGATCTGTGTCATTTGCTTTTGTCCAGAATAGGGTTTTTTCTTGCTTAGTTTTAGGGAGTTAGTGATTGGTGTATTTATACAGTAGTATAATCCATTAGAATTAATTTAGTGAGTAATATCTTACTGGTACCTATTAAATAGGCAATTGTAGTAAATAATGTGTTTTTTCTTAGAAAGAGAAATAGATTCATGAATAAAAAGACAGTGATTGTTTATTACTAGAATCAGGCAGCTGGAGCTGGAAGTCTCAGTGATGTATTGAAATTGCTTCAGCATGAGGAGAATGCAATTTTGGTTTTGGTCTTCCAAAGATATAGTATCGTTTGGCTTGTTGACCATCCCTCTGTGGTCTCTTATATTTAGGCTTTTTCCTCTTATTTCCTACTAAGACCATTGGCTCCATTGTATAATTAATATTAATATTTTGCATATTTTATAACCTTATGATACCATGTCATGGGAAAGTATGATATTCAAATCTATAAGACTTCATGTTAAACACTATTTTTGTACCTTACCTGCTATGCAACTTTGATAAGTCACTTAGCTCTCAGTTTACATCTTAGAAACTTAAATTTTTCTTCATGTTAAAAATAGAAGAATAGGTGTTTTAGCTGTCAGAGACTAAGTTCTTAACTTCCAAAGATGAAACTAAAGATGTATATATATATAGATTAATTAATGGATTGTTCTCAAAAAATACAGTTTCAATTTATTATTAGATCTCTTTAGCCTAGGAGAGATCTTTAAAATTGGTATGAAATATCTGTAATAGATTTGGTGGGCTCTCTACTCATGAAAAAAATCTTTGCATTCTAAATATATGTTGCTATGTTTCTGAGTTCAAATTCTAATTCTTCCTTTCATGACTGACTTCTCAATCAACAGGAATTTTAATTGTGTTTCTAAATATTCAGTACAGCTTATTCAAAGTGCAATGCAAATTGAAAAAGGTAAAAACACTACACATTTGCCATCTAGGAAATATGATGAACTAGGTAAAAAGAGTTTGTGTATAAGTGAGGAAATGTAATAAAATGTCAATATTGAATTTTTTCCATTATTTAGCTCTTAATTTTAGAAAATATTTACTAAATTTTTAATTTACTTTAATAATTTACAAATCAGTCACTGAAAAAGTAAAATAGTTTTTTTTTTTCTTTAAGATACAGTAATTTGAAAAATTAAAGGGATACTTTTTTAGTTCATTTTATATTCTACTTGGTATCTTAAGTCTGGAATATTATTTTAGGTAATGAATGATCAGCTATGGTAAGACTTTTTTAAATATAACTGAGGGCTGGAAGACAGTGTATTCTGGAATGTGCATTTCATGGTGGACCCTGGGACCAGAGTGATCAAGGAGAGGGACATGCAGGGAGTTCGGTGAAAGCCAGTGTTGGAAGAGATCTAATTATTGGCGACAATTAGAAAATAACTATCACAGTAAAGTCTGAGGACAAGGAATAATAGCCAGAAATGAATCTGTACCTGGGACAAAGAGCCAGAGGCACAGGCAAGATTAGGAATAGTTTCTAAAATTAGAATGAAATGAATGAAGTGGGATTGAAAATGTTGATAGGCTGATCAAACCATAGGAAATGTTGAAAATCCAAGATTGCAAAGACTTACACCTAAATTTTCTAAGAGTTTTATAATTTGAGCTCTTACGTTTAGATATCTGATCTATTTTGAGTTGTGTTTGAGACAATTGGCTTTTAATATTTTCTTTAAAAATACAAAGGAAATTAACTCTCTAGGTCAATAAAATTCAGGCAAAGGAGGATACTTTAAGTTAACTTTTGTAAATAGTGTGGGATGGGGGTCCAGATTAATTTTTTATGTTTAATATCCAGTTATCCCAGCACCATTTGTTAAAAAGACTGTTCCTTACCTATTGAAAGGTAATGGTACTCTTCAAAAATCAATTGACCATAATTGTGGAGGTTTATTTATGGATTTTCAATGCTTCTCCTTTGGTCTATATATTCTTATGCCAACACCACACTGCCTTGCTTAGTATAGCTATGTAGTAGGTTTTGAAATTGGAAAGTATGAATTCTCCACTTTTTTGCTTAGTTTTCAATATCATTTTGGCTATTGGGGCCCCTTGCATTTTCATGAGTTTTAAGATCAGCGTGTCTGTTTTTATAAAAGTCTTTGCAAAAGATGGTATTGAATCACAGATTCAATTTGGGGAATATTGCCTTCTTAAAAATATTGCCTTCCAATCCCTCAACACAGAATATTTTCCATTTATTTAGATTTTCTTTAATTTCTTTTAATGATATTTTGTAAATTTCAGCGTACAGCACTTGTGCGTATTTGGTTAAATTTATTCCAAAGTACTTCATTCTTTTTGATGCTGTTTTAAATGGAATTATTTTCTTAATGTCATTTTCAGATTGTTCATGGTAGTGTATAGAAATACAACTGGTTTTAGTATGTTGATCTTATATCCCGCAAACTTGTTGAACTTTTTTATTAGCTTTAGTGTGTTTTGTGAATTCCTTAAGGGTTTGTATATATAGTGTTTTGTCATGTGCAAATAGTTTTACTTTTTCCTTTCCAGTATGGCTGTATTCAGGTTTCTTTTCCCCCCTTATTTAATTGCTTTCTCTAGAATTTCAGTGCAGTGTTGAATGAAAGTGGCAAGAGATGACATCCGTATCTTGTTCCTAATCTTAGGGAGAAAGATTTCAGTGCTTCACCATCAAGTTAGCTGTGGGGTTTGCATAGATGCTCTTTACCACATTGAGGATGCTCCTGTCTATTTTATTTTGTTGAGTGGTTTTATCATGAAAGATTGTTGGATTTTCTTAAATGCTTTTCCTGTGCCCAATGAGATGATCATTCATTTTTTTCTCCAATATTCTAATGACATGGAGTGTGTCGAGTGATTTCATATATTGACTTAATCTTGTATTCTTGGAATAAATCTCACTTGGACATGGTGTGCTATCTTTTCATGTGATGCTGGATTTGATTTGCTGGTATTTTGTTGAGGATTTTTGCATCTATACCGATAAGGGACGTTGATCGGTAGTTTTCTTGTAATGTCTTTGTGTTTGGAATCTGGTTTTGGAACTGTTCTCATAGAATAAGGAAATAAGTGTTCCCTCTTCTATTTTTTGATAGCTTTTTTGAAGTTTTGTTGTTAATTTTTATTTAAATGTTTGGTAGAATCCATCAGTGAAATCATCTGGTCCTAGGCTTTAGTTTATCAGATTTTTAAAAAGTACTATCTGTAAAAGGAAAAAAAAAAATGCACTGGACAAGATGAGCAAGTAGAATTTGATTTTCTTCTGATACTAGTGCCAGCAACAGGGGAAAGAGCCCAGAGCAAGCCTGGGCACCCAGCTCTGCCAAGACAAAGGACTGGAGAGTTTTTTAGAGTAGGGCTGGTGTTGGGGATCATAGACCAAAAATGTTTGCTAATTGACCTTATCTAAAGAAAAAGTAAATGTTCTCTTATCTTCAAGACAAGAAGTAGTTTTACAGCTTGAAGCAAAGCTCCTCCTTACCTCCACAATTAGGTTCTTATCCTGTTATAGTAACTGGGAGATAGGAGCACTGTCTCCTGATAATTACATTTTAAAAAGATGGTTCCCAGGGCTTGTAAAACTTGTGACAGTCTGGAAGAAGATTTACATCTCAAAAGGGCAGGGAAAGAATTCATAATTACAAGTTTTCTAAAGTAAATGCTCTAAGTAAAGGGTCTTGTCAGGTGTCTACAGTGAGGAAGAAGCCTGTCTAAAGTTTTATGAAACCGTGTTGATCATAACTGCAACTCTTTCTTTGCTATATAGATCTATTCAGATTTTATATTCTTTTTTAAGTCATTTTTGGTGTTAATATCTTTGTAGGACTTTGCCCATTTTATCCGGGTTATCTAAATTTTGTGATACAGTTATTCATTTTATTCCCTTATGATTATTTTTATTTCCTGAATTATTTCAGGAGGTAGGATAACTCTGGTCCCTGTTTCCCTCAAAGTACGAGTTGATAGATTTTTAATGACTGATTGAATAGTTAGTTTTATTCGTGTTTCTCTTTCATTTTGATTCAGCTTTGCTATTTTTCCCGAAAACTGTCTATTTTGTTTAGTTTCACATATATCAGCATAAAATCAGTAGTCTTCTTTTATTTTTTAAATGTTTGCTTTTTCATATATATGACTTTTATCATTAATACTATTTTCTTTTGATAAATCATAAATTTATCAATTTCCTTAGCCTTTTCAAAAAACACATTTTAGAGTCATTGATTCTGTTTTATCTTTATTTTCTATTTTACAATGTTTATCATATTTATTTCATTCTTTACATGTGGTTTGAATTTAGTCTACTTTTATTTTTCTAACTTCATAAGTACAACACTTAACTCAGTAATTTTTACTCTAACTTTTTTTCTCTAAGCAGTTAAGACTGTAAGTAGTCCTTTTAGGAAAGCAGAAATAATGCATTAAAGAAAATCTGTGGCAAATAACACAAAATGTCAACATTTGTTACTTATTTGTTTATTATTTCTTGATGGTATATTCGTATTTGTTATAACATCTTCTACCCTTTATTTTAGAATTTTACATAATTAAAAAAATTATCCCCCCTTCGCAGTCACCCACAGCAATTTAATACAAGATTTCTAATCATTTTTAGATTCCTGTATTAGATATTTATTGAGCATTTTCTATCTGTCTTAAAAATCTCCTTTGCTAAACATGCATATAAACAACTAACCCAATCACTGAAGCTCTAGCAGAAGGGACATGCTGTATGCTGTGTTGGGGAGGAGTGGGGCAAAAGGAGAGATGGAATTTCACTGGGCATCTGGGAAAGCTTCTCAGAGGTGGGGCTGTTTGTGTTGGGCTTTATTGAAATCCCATTCTTTCTTCAGGTAGATCATCCCAGGGAACAGAGATAGGAAAACTGCACAGTGCCCTCAGAGAACAGTGAGACATCTGGCATCCCTTGAGAGACGAATTCTCACAGGCATGACTGGGAAATGAAGCTGAAAGCATGGTTGGGATCAGATCTTGGGAGAGCCATCAGTGCTTGGGCGTTTACACAGTACTGTAAAAAGAATGGGAAGCCACTGGGTTTTCCAAGGAGGTGAATGATATGATTTCACTTGTATTTGGGGTAGATAACTGAAGAAGTTTAAAGAATTAAAATAAAATACAACCTGAAAGCTGGCAGACGAGTCAGGAAGACAAGGTTAGAGATGAAGGGCTACATGACCCTACAGGGCAGTCCTCACCTACCAGGGCTGTAGGTTAGCCATGAAAAGGGCTGAACCGGGGCAGCATTTGCAAGGTGAGTCGAAGGGAACAAAGCCAAGGGGAGCCCTGTGTGGACCATCTAAGGCTGGGAGCTGAAGCACACAGCAAAAGCAACTGTGTACAAGCCACTGGAGGGGGAAGAAGGAAGGAATTATGAAGCAAGCTTGCTATCAGTGGAGGAGAGGATGTAAATGCTAGCTGTTTCCCGACTTTAAGATAGATGAGGTTTCAGAGAGCAGCCACAGTTCAGTGATGAGAGAGGAAGGCAGCCTCCAAGGCCGTGACAGAATGAGATGGACTGCTCATCACAGAAGTATAATGGTAGAGAGAAGGAGAAATTCAGTGTAGTGGCTTTAAAAGAAAGAAAAGTGATTCATAATTGCATCTAAAGTTTATTTTAAGATCCATTACATAATATATGCCTTTCAGATATCTAACATACAGAGCATCAGAATTATAAGAAGATGGGTTATTTGGGAGCTTTTAATAAAGGGAAGCATAGCAGAGTTCTGACTTTTAGCAAAGGCAAAAAGACTATGAAGTAATCTTGTTATGAATTATACTATTCATTTCACTTATCACTTACACCCAATACTGGACTGAAAGAAGCTTTCATAAGCATTTCTGTAAGAGTGAAGTTCAGGGGTTTGTAGAACAAAAAACAGCATTTTTAGACAAGGATCTCATTTTTCATTCCTTGCTGAATGAGGTTTCCACAGCTTGAGGAAAGGGAGTCATGTTTTGGTTAACTCTTTGGGGAAGACAAAAAGGGGTGTTAATGAGAATTCTTTGTATCTCCAAGAGCTTTATAATATGTAACACTAATGAAGAGAAGGCAGGCAGTCCAGGGAAGGCACTGAGTAAATTGCATGTTGTAGAGGAGTGCTTGGGGAGTTTTGAGTTGGCCAGAAATAGAACTGTTTCTCAAACTTTCTAGGCAAACCAGGTGCCACCCAATACAGGACTAGGTTTTCTCTGTGCACAGCTGGCTGTGGGTGGAACAGTTGTACCCACCCAAGCTGTGAATTGAAAACCAATTTCTTTGAAATTGCCTTAGTTAGAAAGTATTCTTTTCCTCAATTCCCCCACCAGTTAGCTATGGGCACTAGATGTTTTCTGTGTCTGGAACCACTGGGGACAGTGAGGGTCCTCTGCCATTCCTTTCCCCTTCATCCAACCCAATGTTTGTAACATTTTACACTTTATTAAACATGTTTCTTAAACCCTGGCGGCAGGAACTCTAGTCTGTTTTACAGAGGGAGGACACAAATGCGCAAAGGGGTTGGATGACATTATCCTGACTATCAAGAGGTGATGAGGAAGCTCAGCCCACTAGGAAGGTCTCGCCCTTCATTCTTTCAACTTGGGAGAGTGTCAGTGGGAATTATTTACCCCTTCATAACCTCCCTTTTTAGTCCATCTATGCAGGAAAGAAGAACACTATACTCTGGTCAATGTTTGGGGTGCTCCTTGGTCCTTATACTAATGGTAAGGTCTCTGTGGCTCACGGGCAGAAGCAAGTGGTCCACTTTCCTCTTTGATGCCTGGGTTCGTAGGAGGTAGGGCTCTTCTCTTTTTGTCTCTGGGCAAGTGGGGCAGGCTGGTCATTTCAACCCCTGCTGCAAAGGCTGTGGGTGAGATGGTTAAAGGTGAGTTCAGGAGTTTATGACACCTGGGTTCAAATCCCAAATCTGCACTTACTCTTCTATGGTTCCTCTGTTCGTGGTTGTGTAGAAAAATCCAGACAAGAGACCCCACGTGCCACAGTGGTCTTTGTAATGGCCATGCTCCCTGGAGTGTGCAAGGACCTTCATCAGAGCAGAGAAAAAGTAATTAGAGCATTTTTTATTACTTTTCAAATAAAAAGTGAAGCTTTTCTAATAATCAGTATATAGATGAACACTGGTTCCCACACCCCTTGACATCTCAGCCAGTAACCCAGGCCCTGGAGGCCTCCTGAAGGAAAAATGGAAGTTTCTCAATGTGGAGGTGTTGACAGTGCTGCCCTCACTCATTTGATTTTACTATTTTGTGACAAAAGTGTAGTTTATTTGCCATTTAGTGTCACCAAGGCAATTATTTTCATAAAAGCAAGACCTGGAAATATTATAATTTTTAAGTGCTTTGCAGTGAGAGGTGGAATGACTTTGAAAATGTGTTAGACACAGAAGTTTGCCATTCATCTTGTAGCAAAATACTTAAAACAATTGTTGAAGTGTAAAAGTTATACATTTTTATTTTATAAAAATAAATATTTTAAATTTGCTAAATATTTTTGTGAGGGAAATGGCTTTCAACAGTATGCTTATCTAGGAGATACAAAATAAAAAAACAAAACCCACCAAATCTGTCCTTCTCGAAGGTGAAAGTGACATTTAAACAACAAATAAGAAGGTAAGGGTGACTTTAAAAAAACCTCACTACAATGAGAGCACTTCAGAAATGACTATTTGCAAACAGTTACACGGGGAGTGATTTTATTGCTAAAAATAATATGTCACCTATAGAAACTCTTGTGTTTACAAACTCTGTGTATTTACAAATTAAGGAAATGGAATTTCCTAACCTGTTTTAAAAATCTTCCAAATGAAGTTACTCAGTGAATTTTGAGCTAATTTAAAAAAAAAAAATACAGGAAAAATGCCTTCCAATTTGGTTGTTAAGAACAACTGATTAATATAAGGGAAGACAGAAATTTTGCTACCTGAATTATGGCAAAATTTTTTTGTATAATTGGTCAATGACATTGAAAAAATGTTTCATGATTTTGTAAACATAGCTAGCAATATACTTTTATTTGAAGCTATGTCTATTTTTGAGCTAACTTCAACTATGATAGCAAATAAAATCAAGTATTCAAATAAACTGCCCTTAAAATGTTAAAACCAGACCTTCAAATAGCTGAATCACAAAGTCTAAGCCAATTTAAAAAATAATAAAACATCTTTTACCACATTTATTATAGACAATATTACAGAAGGAGTAAAAGTTTTGTGCTATTAATTAGAAGATTATTTATGATTATTTTTACTTAATTTTAATCTAGATATCATTATATTTATAATTATTTTATTTAATCTGTTTATTTTAACCTTTATTAGATATTTAAATCTTACGTCTTTTTATTTAATCTTTATATCAACTTTTAATCTTCATATATTTTTAGTCTTTATATCTAATCTATATAAAATATATATTTAACATTTAATATTTACATAATTAAAAGATTATTTACAATTATTTTTATTTAATCTTTAAAATTTGTTGTGTGTTAAGACATAGATCTACATGTACTCAGAGTGCACTCTCGAACCCTTTTTACCATTGGGTCTACCTAACCAGAAACTTGCTCTCTTCTAACAAGGAATGCAGGCAGGCTCTGGTAGAGTTAGGGATGCGTGCCTGGAAGTGGGAACTCAAGTTAGATCATTTCTCTGCAGGGTTACTCTAGTGCCGCTCTGCTGAGTCTTGCTCCCGGAAACTCACGTTAGTAGTCACTCTTCTCTTCAAAACCCCAACGTCCTGATGCACCTCCAACCATGCTTTCTTCCAGCTCCTGTCGGTGCATTTGTTGGTGTGTCCTCCTCAGTTGCAATAATTCCGTGGTGCCCTTAGTAAGTCAGGCTTCCCCCAATCCCTAAATGCATGTTGATGTTCACTGCCTGTTTCTTTGACCTTTCTCTTGAAGATTCCTCAATCTGTTCTAAAACTTGCAGCACAAGTTCTAGTTTGATAATCCTCCCTGGGGTCAATGTAGCATTTCCAGCAGTGTTACTAACATACTGGTTAACTGCCTTATTCAATCAAGATTGTTTGCCAGAAAACAAAATGAAAGACAGGAACAGGGATAACAGCAGAGGAATAATGTAGGTTTTAGAACTCAACTTAGGATTAGCTGTCAAAAACTCATTGGCTGAGCCTGTAGCTCAAGATACTGTTACTCTAGTTCTTGATAACTATAAAAAAAAACGCTTTATTAACGTGAATTCAAAACTAGAAAAGTCAGTTGAACTGGTTCAGCCCGCCACTGAATTGTACTCTTCATTCAAAATTCCACCCAGAGCAGGGAACAAACCGCTTGCAAGGAGTAGGGAAACTCTGAAGGTAGACATCTCATCTAAACTCTAGGTTTCTCTAGGGTATAGATCATCTCACAGGTCACAGCTTTTTTTTTTAATCTATGCCCTACATTGATAATTCAAAGTCAGGTGTACAGTAGATCTTCAAGAGATACTTGCTAAACCATAGAAGAATGATTGGTGAAATGGAGCAATGAAGCTTGTAATGCAAAATTGCAAATATTGACTACCAAATAATTTAATGTTATTTTTGGTATTGAATATGACTGTTTCTGACACTTATGTAATATACACATTTCAAGAGCACATATTAAATTATTCTGTGAAAACATAATTCAGAGGGAGCTGGAGAGGAAAAAAAAAAAACCTATTTTGTTTCTTACCCCTGCGCTTTTAAGCATGTTTAACCTCTCTCTTTCCTCTCAGTGCTGAGACAGGATCTCTAAAGTTAATGTACTTTGAGCAAAACTCTCCAAATTCTGCCTCAATTTCCTGATTTCTCTGGAAGGAAAGTCATTTAAGTCTGTCCCCCCTCTTTGCTCCCCACTGCTCCCCCTCTCCTTTCCAGCAGAGCTAAGTTACTTGGAGGGCTAGTGAAAGAATGCCTTTCTTCCCTCCCAGCTCCTACTGAAAAGCACAAATAAGAACATAAACGCTGAAAAAGTCAACCGTGGTTATGAAATAAAGGCTCCAAAGTATTAAAGTTGGAACTCCTCTAAGAATTTAGCCAAGAGAAGGCATGATCAATGAAGCTCTGGACCAACATCTTTTTCTTGCCTCCCCTGGTTACCATTTGGTTTCAAGCGCTAGGTTGAGAGGATTGATTCATAGAAATCCAAACAACTAAACTAACCATTGTGGACGCTCCCAAGGCCCTAGTGCATTTTTTATACTAATGTAAACCCAACATAAAAAATATATATGTGTGTGTGTGTATGTGTGTATACATATCTTGGTGCTCTTTATTGCTTATTCTCTCATTTTAAACAGTGGGGGGATTCTCCTCCCTCCCAGCCGTGTCTATCTCCAGAGAGCACCAGATTGAAGGCATGACAAAGTTAGCACATGGCACCTTTATTACATTCCCTTTATTGCAAATATTAATGTTTCTCAAGTGTTATTTTATGTTAGAGTATTATTTTCTAGATCAGTTTTTCCCCAATTATTTTCCATTTCATTTAAAGAGAGGCGAGAATTGACATACTTTGAGTTTGTAGTCTCAAACATGTCAGAGTAAGTGAGGTTCAGAGGACCAAGGCATTTATTATGCTTCTGGGGCAGGGAAGTGGTGCTAACAGATTTCAGGTGCTCCTGGAAGAAGGGTGCTTCAGGCATGCACACACAGGCCGCATACTGTGCGTCAGTGACGCCAAAATGTACTGCGAAGATTTGATAACATTTCCATTAAAAGCAACAGAAAGAAGACATGCAAAATATGACTGAAGACACTGAATAAGCCTTTTTTCTCTCAACATAAAAGGATACAAAAATCGAGAAGATGTTCGTGTGCAGACTACAGACAACTTGAAATAAATTGTGGGATTACATTAGTTAGGTTCACTTTAACTCTCATCTAAAAATATATTTCCTGTCATTTCCTCGGCTTCTCTGTGTTCCTTTTCTCTCCATGAAGCACCATGTTTTCTGTGGTTTCTTTGCAAAAAATGATCTGAACATTCTACTCCCTTAGAAGCACATAAAGTGAGGGCTCGTCATAATGATCATTTTATTATATTAGGACTCAGTTTGAGGGAGTTCAGGGACAATTTCTAAGGAAAGTAAAATCTTTGGAAATTGGGAGGAGAATTTTTGTTGGATTTTATTAAGATAGACTTGAGCGTTTATGGTTCATTCACAGAGTGGTGTAAGACTGAAGTTAGTCTTTTCTGTGCGTGTGCGTGTGTCTGTACGTGTGCTCACACGCTTGCGTGTGTGCATGTGCACTGTGAGGCATGACTCTGCCAACCAGCCTGAGTCTTCAGCTCACTTGGTCCTTTGTAGTCTAAGGGCTTCGCCACAGGAGTGTGCTCATTTAAATGTGTTTATCCAATTAGCAATCATAACTTCCAAATAGATTTTTCAGTCCTTGAATGTTGAATATTACATTTGTTTGTCCGCTTCACTCAAAATGCATACAATATCTAGTAGCAACATTGTGAAGTTTTTTCAAAGCTACAATTATATATCGCTAGTGAAGCGAGGATCAGAAGACCTTCACACAAATCTCAGCAAACTGCTGCCCTTATACCAGTTGCTCTCTTTCTTGCACTTGCAGAATCACAGCTGCGTCTGGTTATGAAAAGAGAGCACATAATAATTTCACTAAATATGCATTAAATTACTTTGCAAAATGGTAGTGGCATCCATTATAAATCCTGTGTTTGAGGAGTTTAATCAGCTATTTAAATTTTCATCAGGATGCAAGTCAACACTCGAGTTCTTGGCCAAAGGCATTCTATTTACCACATAAATATTTGTTGATTAAGAAAAGCACAGGACCCTACACTTTCCTCGGGTTTCAGAGGCACACAGGCTTTTCTCAGGAGCAATAAATAAAAACATGGAATTTTTAAAGAATCATACTTGGATTTTGATACATTGTGTAGTTGGCGACTACATTTCCTATGAATAATATGCCACTTCACAGTAATTTAATATTAATATTCCTCAGGAAATCAAGTTTAGGAGTGGAATGGGAGGACAAAGAAAATGCTAGTAATTGTATTTTAAAATAACAAAGCTAATTAATGTGAAGCAAACTGTGTACTGATTACATCATGAGGTTTTATTTTAGTTTCTTCTGTGTTCAATCCTTTGTCCACTGGAGCACTTACACTAAAATGAAAAGGAATGGGAGGATTTGAGGTTATAGTATTTTATTTTCTCATTTCTTTTCACAGTTAGCTGATCTGAGTTACATTCAGGGTATGAATCTGTATCCATTAGCTTCAGAAAACAGAACTGGTATATTTTCTATCTGCCAGGCTCCAGGGAAGGGATCAAGGGGAAGGTGAATTCATGTCCCCGTCACAGCAGGTGCTCCATTTACAGAGCCCCCGGGGTATCACACAAGGGTTTGGGGGAGGAACAAGAGGGAGGGAGGGTGGGAGGAATAGAAGGGAACTGAGGTCCCCTTGAACTTGGGCGGGACTGGCTCATTCCTAGATAACTGGATACAATTTTTTACAATTTTCCTTAAAATAACTTATTATTCTGAGGTGAGGTGTAGGAATGGTGATTATTTATAGAAAATATAAATGGGACTGCCCAATGGAAAAAGAGAGAAAGCACCATATTTGGAAATTGTGGTTTTGCTCGTTGAATGGGAGTTTGTAATATAGGGGATGTTTAAATTCTTGGTTATGATTACACTTCTTTTATCTAGCAATTACTCTGACAGGTATAAAATGGTAAGCCTGAAAAAGACAGCAGAAAGTTACTTAGGTGAATCTTTCCTTTTGTGAGAGGTGGTTTAAATTTTAAATGTGCATCCTCATAAAAGTCACATAATAAACACACACACGTTTATTGAATGGGAGGGTGAATGAATGAATGAATATACGTGTGCTTAGGAGACTAACGGAATAAAATGGGGGCAAATAGCTTTTTAAGTCAGGAAGCCCACTGAGTTTGCAGGGGCTTCCTCAGAGAAGCACAAACCTGCTGAATTTGGCTGTTAGGGCTACTGTTGCTTAGTGAGAGATTTGAGTGAAGATGATACTGATTATTCAGTTTCTGGATGCTTATGTCATGCTGTCTCTCTCATCTTTGAAGATGCCACTACCAACAAGAATGGATATCTATATATGTGAAAGGAGTTTTGAAAATTTATTAACAGTCAGTACATTTTTCTTTTATCCATGCATAAAAGCTTGCCCATGTTTTCTACATGAATATCTTTCGCAGGCATTTGCTAGCAGACTGCCTTTAACACCGTGTCACTCAGAGCCTTGGCTCCAAAAGTCTGTAATGCTAGTCAACTCACCATTGCTAACCAGGCATATGAACCCAGGCAAATGATTTTGCTTCACTGGGCCTCAAATTCGTCATCTAAGAACGCAAGTTAGGGTGTTCTGGGAGAACCCCGTTCCTTCCAGCATAACAGCATGGGAATTTACATTCTAAAATCTACTGTGACTGCTACTTGCAGCCTACAGCGTATGGCTATGTAACCCTTCAGTGCATTTTACAAGTGTGTCTCCTGTTGCCCTTTGCCCTTAGTAAATTGGATTTGAGTTGGGTAGAGCTTCCTTGTCCATGAGTGGTACTCTGGGCACACAGCCTTCAATCACTGGGGCCAGCTGGTGAGACAACTCAACTGTGGTGACTCTGTCTTTCCATTTAATGCCAGTAAGACTCATAAGTAAGTCATGACAGTACTCAAGAAGTTGCAAATAAGATCTCTCTAAGTTCATTTCAAAGCTACATGGACCACAGATTACTCCTTCTCCTGCTGTGTGTGTGTGTGTGTGTGTGCGCGCGCGCATGCATGTGTGCTTCTTGAATGAGTGTGTGTATATGAGCCACCACCAGCACAAAAAAAAAGATGTGACTCTAAGATAGAAAACCATCAGTCCTTTTATAGACACAGACACTTCTAAGGAAAATGAGAGCAAGGTTTTTCAGAACCACAGTGGTACCAGTTACTGCACAAGCATCTGAGTAGTTGGATGAGGAAATACTAACTCAGAAATCTAGTCTGTTCTCTGGGGAATGAGAAGTTTTGTCTATTCACAGTATCTTTAATCCTGCTCTCTGCTTCTATATACTTCAGGATAATGGCTCTGCTACCAGAATCTTTCCTGATTTTGAGCCTCATTTCCTTTCTCTTCTTTCCATTCATTTCATCATAATCATACACTTTTAAAACCTCTTAAAATTTTCTCCTTTCAATGTATTTAATCACTTTTTCTATAAGTATTTGAAAGATGATTATAAAAATTCTACTCATTTAAATAATTTTAAGTTAATCACACTACACTTTCTCTCCCTCCCTCCCTTTCTCATAATATTGAGGCATGTGAGAGTCTCTTGGCAATGATTTAAAGTTTATCTGGTTAATCTGAACAGCTGTTTATCTGATATTTGGAAGCTCACTGGAGCAATATCCAGTTTTCAAGGTAAATAAATTTACCCCTTTCCATCAAAATTGTTAGACATTTTCAAAGTCAATGTCTTTGCCAGTTGCCCCCATTCTGACTTATAAACTCACCGTCATCTGCAAACTAGTACCAGTACCCAGTGTGCCAGGCTCCTGGTTAAGAAAGGGCAAAGCGATTTACTGTCTCAGGCTTCAGGGGAAAGGGAGTTAATAAACATGAATACATTTTTAAAACTATACACTGGTAGCATATTCTAAATGGTGATTAAATGAGGGAAATAATAAGTACTCCAGGAGTCTAGAAGTCAAGGCGCGGCAGGTAGGAAGCTCCCTGGAGAAAGAGCACAGTGGTCGAGGCTTCAGTCTTGCAGCTTGAGACCCAGTTGTCTGTGGAAGTGATCCAAGTACCACCAGAGGATCCACAGATGGACTTCAGAAATGACAAGGGTCTCCTGAAATTGTATGGGAATTTTTATGTCCTTACTTTTCATGGGGGAGTCAGCTTTTCAGTGGATGAAGGAACACTTTTCTCCTGTTTCTGGCTGAGGCTCCTGACACCCAGTGTTAGATGACTCCTGCCCAGGGCCTTTGGCCAATCTCGTTCTTAGTGCATTTGCCTCTACTCTGGTCTCAATATTCCTATCCCACTCATTTTCTGAGATCCTGTTTTGTGAATCTATAAGTAAATTCTTGTCTTATGCTTCAAGTTCCCAGTAATCAAGCTTCCACTGGGCTTCTGTGGATGAGTCTCCCCCTCCCTCCCTCCCTGCCGCCTCATCCTTGCCCTAGAACTCCAGAACGAATTTTCTGTCCGTGAACCAACTTCTCAGAGCTGGTTTTCCAATATCTGTTCCCAGATTCCCAAGTGCTGGCCACTTGTCTTCCCACTCTTTTTGCTGTCACCAAACACCTTGGCTTGGATGGATGTCTTGAATTTCAGGTAAGGTCTACAACCCTTGAGTAGTCATGTTTTGATCCTGTCTGTTCTTCCCCATTGATTAACTCACCTCTAAATTTCGTATCTGCCCTTGGACCCAGGAGCTCATGCTTTAAGTTACTAATGTCCTCAGTTCCTGCCAATGTTGTCCAACCTCTCAGGACTCAACACTTGTCTAACCATAGATAGGAATTATATATAATCTTGAAGGTTTTTTTTTTAAATATATATATAACTCTCAGACTTGAACAAAGTCATGAAAGTAATATAAGACCTAATGCAAATTAAGGTGGGTGGTAGGGGGTTGTTGAGAAATACGTAAAACTTCCTTCTTCCTAGTAAGAGGCAGCAGAATTAATTTAAGCAAAATTAGGGAGGTAATCCTATAGCAAGTTTAGGAAGAATGAAGCAGTTCTGTGAAATAATAAATGCCCCATATGATATTAAGACCTGATACTTTTGTTTGTAATATCCTCTGAAATGGAGCTTCTAGAATTTAAAAAAATAGCAAAATCTTTAGAGATCCTTGGCAATATTGTTTCCTCAGAGTCAATATTTAAAGCTTTTATTGAGTTTCTATTTGTAGGTGATTCAAAATTAGCTGTATCTCTTATGCAGTACAGTTCTCATAATGCTTAGCATAGAACTGATTCTTGCACTGTTTTCACCATCACATTATAATATTTTGGAAGCACCATACATGGATAGGATGCCAAGATTCCAAACTAAATCTTGTTTCTTGAAATAATACACATTGCTAATAACCTGTAATTGTCACACCATTAATTTTCCACAATGTTGTACAGTATGATCACAAAGAACCCATTTTATTTGGCAGTTTTATATTTCTAAATGTATTGTTATTTAAAATATGAATATTTCAGTTTTGATATGCTGTGCCATGTGATGTTCTCCTTTTATAAAATTATTATTAACAGCACAAACCCTGACTTTTAATTTAGGGTGGGTTTAGCTTATAATTTTTAAAGCACTTTTATGACTAGAAGCCATTTTTCAATGCTAATTAAAATTATATTAAGTGAATCTTGTAAAATGTTAACACCATAAACTGTTATGGTGGTGCTAATCTGATAAATCTCAAAAGTAATGAATGTCGTTAGCACTTTGAACACATGGAAAACAAACATAAAGGAAGATACAGAAGCAAACATAATGGTAGCCCTTAGAGTTGGAAATGATTAGCAGTAATGCTGATTTATAAGCTTAGTATCTTCTGAGATTCTTGCAAGGGGGTTAGAGGTTTCAAATTATGCTGCCTTATTTTACTAGAAGAGAAAGAATACCAATATCATTTCACTAAAATATTTGCATTTGAAGGAAAATGAAGCTATAAATTGGTAAACCGAGCATTTAGCTGCAAATAGAGAAGGGAAGAAAAATTGTGAGGGAATCACAATAAATGCATATTAATTTTCTGATCCTCCAACGTATGCTTCACATTTTCTCAAAGCTTCCCTAGGAATTCCGTTATAGGTTCAACTTGGAAATTATAGCCCAAGGAACCCATGAAACATGAGAACAACACTAAAATCCTTTGAGGCCCAGATTTTCCTTTGAAGAAGAAGAATTAAGGCATCAAGATTAGTGTAGCAGCATAGCTCAGAACCACATGAGTGTCCTAAACTAGTCCATTTCTCCCCAGGGTCAGTAACAAGGTCCAGTCCCAAAGGAGATCATATCTTTAACATGTTAAGGTTTATCAAATTGTGTCTAAGAAAGCCTTGGACAGGCAGGCTGCAGGGCTTTCTATACAAAATAATAATTTTTCTCCTAAAATCAAAAAGTGAGATCATTTTTACATCCTTGCCCTCTCAAACGTAACATTAAAAAGGAATCACTCTTATAGCACTGGGGACTGTATTCAATATCTTATAATGAAAAAGAATATGGAAAAGAATATATTAGAATATATATAACTGAATCTATATCAGAAACTAACACAATATTATAAATCAACTGTACTTCAACTAAAAAAGAATAAATTAATTAATAAAGAAAAGCATGTGAAAATGAAAAAAAAGGAACCAGTCGTAATTTTGAAGTCTGCTTAAAGCTAGGGAAAGAGCAAATGCTTCCATCTGAGGAAAACTCTGTTAAATTAGAATTTACCTTATTAATGTACAGTACCATATGTATAATACAAAAAATACCCTAACAGATTTTTGAGTTGAAATTTCCTAATTTAGTCTGTCCTCATACAAGTTACTTTTCCTTTGAAGATTTGGTTCAAAAAGTGCTTCCTCAACATGGAGAATTTCAGTTTTAGGAGATGTGGATTTTGAAGCAATTTTGTGGCAGAAGATTGGGTGAAACGTGGGAGAGAAAAGTCGGCCCAGGGGAAGTGCAGGGTAGAAGTCATGGGTGGAGGACAGTCCTGTTGCTGCTCCTCAATATCCCAGTATAGGGTCCCAGGTCCTGAATGAGAAAAGAAAACTGATAACTCTTAAAACACATACTAGAATTGTCCATAGATTCGTTTAAGATAAATCATCATTCTGGGACAGTGTCTTAGTCAGCCATTTCAAAAAAAGAAATGGACTGGGTGGCTTAAACATCAGAACTTTATTTCTCACCGTTCTTGGAAAGTCCAAGATCATGGTGCTGGTCTGTTTCTTGAAGGCTTTCTTCCTGGCTTGTTGACCACCATCTTCTTTCTGTGTCCTCCCATGCGGAGAGAGATTGAGAGAGAGACGATCTCAGCTGGCGGGGACACAAGTCAGTCTGTAGCAGACAGTGTAATTTTTTTTCCTTTTTTCCTTTTTTGTTTGTATATTTATTTTGGAGGTCAAAACAGAAGCTAAAAACAGAGATTGACTAATCCATCACTTGTGGAAGCACCTAAAACCATACTCTAGGAAGGGAACATTTTTTTTCAGCTCTCTAGCCTAAAGCTAGATAAAGCAATGGTAGTCAGCAATGCAGGGTACAGGGTTTTGCAATGTTGCCTTAAGACAGATACAGGAGGAGGAGGCAACTAACCCTAACCCTCAGCCTTCTCCGTTAGGTGGGAAGCAGTTTAAAGTGTCAGAGGTTTTCAGAGTCAAGTCCACGTATTCTGCTGTGTTTTAATTTATCTTGCTATTGGTTAAGTTCACGGGTGTAGCTCATCTTGAATAACTTTGGCCTTCTGGCATATTCCAAGGGAGGGGTTGGGCCTTGATGAGACCTACTGCTTTCTAATACATTGAACAA
Organism: Camelus bactrianus; assembly: GCF_048773025.1. NCBI lineage: Eukaryota > Metazoa > Chordata > Mammalia > Artiodactyla > Camelidae > Camelus > Camelus bactrianus. The sequence continues at coordinate 50,705,724 of NC_133546.1, read as the reverse complement.
CTTACACGATTATCCACGATTTTAATGTTGCTTTTCCCCTGCTTCATCTCAATATGTCAAATGTACAAATTCTTTTGGTTTTCTTAAATTTCTGGAAGCAGACCCAACAACTTAGGTCATAATAAGCAGAAAGACATTGAACTTTTTATAAGAGACCAGGCTCCTCTTCAGTATGTTTATAAGCTGCTACAAAACAGAGACAATTGTAAGTTTCTCACTAAAACAACGGGACCAAAGATCCTAAAGCAGCCCCAGCAAGGAAGGAAAAGAAAACGGAAATGAACTGTAGAGTGTTAGTTAATATTCACTTAAAGTTATACAGTGTGCTCTTGCTGTTCTATTTAACCTGCTCTACTTTTGTTTAATTTTGGTTAATGTAAAAATATTTATAGGGCTTTCACAGTTCCCCTCATGTCATCAATTCCTTACACCCATTTCCACATAATCTTAAATTCCTCAGTAGTGATTTTTTTTTTCACAGCAGATTATTTGAAGAACATAGTGGAAGTTGGAGAAGGACTACTGTTTTATTCCTGGGGTGTTGTTTTTGAAATTAAAAGAGGCCCGTACTCTGACTTCCTTTCCTGACTATGGGGAATATTTGAAGTGACCCACCCAACCTCATTCATATCATCCCCTCTTGTTTCCAAGAGGTAGTCACATACGGATTTCGGGAAGAGGTTTCTTTGGATCACACTGTTGACTGATTTTCTAGGAACATGGCATTCAATCAGCTGGACTGCCCCATACGACACCACCCACTTGAGTCAGCATAGATCAGATGATGAAATTAAAAAATACATTCCTCTGTATTATCTGGTGTTTTCTTTTGGAGGAGAGACACTCTTTGTTTCTTGACTTTGTTGGGTCTTGTGATTATTTTTCATATACTATATTTTTCACTGTAGCAGTTTAGAAAAACAGAATACACTCCACACCACTTCATTATTCCTAATTATCAAGAGCTGTGTAGGAGCAGTAAACAGCTTTGTGACTCTGTTCTTTCTTAACTCCATCCACCAGCCACCCTTACACCCATTCAGATAAGAGGAGGAGTTGCTAATTGAGTGGTTAAATTCTTAAACCATATCCCTGATAAGCAGGGGCAACATATATTAAAATTTTATTAATTCACACTTATTTATCTTTGCTGAATTTGGCTTTGGATAGGAAATTATAAGCCCAGTTTTGCCTTGAGGTGTAATCTGACCATTAACAGTAATAAATATTTAAGGAGCACTTCAACTCTGATCCAGAGTAGCTACCAGCTCCCATTCCTTTTGAGAATGTGGAGCTAAAAGCAGTAATCTTAGTGGCATCATCAGCCCAACTTAGAAAGATATGGTACTTTGATTTTCATCTATTTTTATTTCTTAATGTTTAAATTCATGCGTTAGCCTAAAATTCTAAGTGTGACTCTGAAGTAGAGCTCCTTGCTAACTCCAGCAGGATATTTACCCTGAGCAAGAAATAAACTTTTGTGGTTTTTAACCACTGAAAATTAGGATTTCTATTTATCATGCTGTAATGTACTCCTATCCTGACTAATAGTACCTTCTGTGCGGTATATATACCTCTTGTCACTGTTCAGTTTTCACCCCACACTGCCCAGGGTGTCTCCTAGTTTTATCTTCAGTTATGGTATCAGTCATACTCCCAATGTCTTTTCCTTTAACTATTAACAGGCAATTTGAGATCTGATTTCCAGTCATCTGGATTTCACCCAGAAATGAAGAGAGTCACGTCTCTCAGCACTACCCCAAGGTGACCTACATTAGTGTCTTTAGTTTTAACATTAAAGCCGGGTCCTGGTCTCTTTGTATTCAAGCTGAGGGAGCAGGAAGGCACTAGTAAGTGCCTTGTCAACACTCTATTCTCAACACTGAACTCACATTAGCTTATAAAGCTTAAAAAAAAAAAATCTTTGCCCAGCACTCATCCAAGACCCAACTCATAGTGTAGGAAGGGGCGGGCAGGCATGGGTACTGAAAAAGCTGCTGCTTCTAATGTGCAGCTAGAGTTGAGAACCCTCTTTTGGGAAGACAAGGGAAGCTTTTATTAAACTGTAAACTATCAAGAAAAAAGCCCTCTAGTTTTTGTTTCTGAGAAACCCTGCCTAGACTTTATAATTAATGAATAACACATATATTGTGGCATTCTGGCAGGTGAAAATTATCTGCACCATTTGAACATCCATTTGAACATCACTTTTATTACATTGTTTCTTATATTATTTATTTACTGTTTTCTTGATTAACACCTATCTCCCTGACTAAACTGTAAGTTCTATGAGATCAAGGCCATCTCTATCTTATTAGCTTTGTAGAAAATATTGTCTTGTCTCTCCAGACCTTGGAGCAGTGATTGGCACACAGTTGATGCTCAGTAAATACCTACTGAATGACTAAAATATCACTGGAAACAAAAGTAAGAGATGAATAGCAATTGTAAGGAAAATTGTTGAAATATGACAAAGGGTTATAGAATCAAATAATGCATAGCAAAACGTAAATACTATAATTAAAAAAAGATGGTTAAAAGATGTGAACATTTTACAGAAGAAATACAAAGCTTATTAACTATGAGAAAACAAAGTTTAATTTCACTGTAAGCAAAGACATTCAAATTAACATATTAGTTATATATGGTTTTTATCTATTAAATTGGCAAAGATTACATACAGGTAATATTCAGGGCTGACTAGGGTGCAGTTTGGTAATGACTCTCATACTCCAAATTAGGATAGCCCTCTGGGAAAGCGGTTTGGAGCAACATATAGAGAGAGAGTCCTGAGGATTATAATTCCTGTTGACCAAGAAATCCCATTCATAGAATAAATTCTGAGGAAATAAACAGTAGAGGGCTTTTATTTACCCACATTCCTTCTATTCGGAGCATCAAAGAAACCTTTGGTAGAAGAGAAGGGGACTGGTGAGAGTCAAAGCGTACTTGTCAGGGGCAGGGTATCTGGCAGACAACAGAGAGGCTCATCGCTCTGTACGAGAGCTCTGCTCATACAGAGATTACATGAAGTGTGTAGCAGTTTTACATCTGGTCTTCCAGAGACTGTCACTCACAGGGACTTTATAAGGCAGAAGGTTAGATGTCCAAATCCGCTCTTAAACCATCACCTCAGGCCAGCCCTTTGTCCTTATTCTCAGGGCAAATAAATGACTCTGTATAAATCTAAACTTAAAATATGATGGTGCTAAAATTTGCTGACTTTAGATATTTATAAAGCTTCTTTTTAGGCATCATTTTGTTCTCCCTTCCTTAAACAAAATTGTTTTTGATATTTTAATTTAAAAACATATCACAGGGAACTTCTCGGTGGTGCGATTTTCTTCATAGTAGTTTCAGTTAATAAAGCATTTGGGGATAATGAAGGGTGAAAATCACAGTATAAATGTAAAAATTCTTATATTAATGAAGCATAACGTATTATTGGACCCTTCATGGAATTTTTCATTGCCAAATCAAGGCTCATTATTCTGCACCTGAGCACCCCAATCCCTAGAGTTCCATGGCATGTTTTAATAATAAGGGAAATGTCCCATTTTGTTTTATAAAAACTATTTTCTCTTTCTGATGGTCTTTTTTTCTCACTAGCTTTTAATATGGCCTCAGAGATTTATGCTTTTAGATATAAATTCCCTTAAGACATATCTATTTCAATTGTGTGGGTTGAAGCAGGGTAGGGGGTTGCTGTTATCTGAGAAATAGTTTAGTAAGTGTTGCCAGAAAATCTGCATTGGAAAGTGTGTAATGAAATATTTCCAACTTTGGGTTTATGATCCAAAGCATGACATCTACTGCACAGACTTCATGGTATTTTGAGACCCGATATGTATAAAATGACAATCCTTATTTTTTCTAATCTCAGTCATGAGCTGATATGTTGAGCAATATATATTGGAGACCCTGTTAGAGAAAGGCAATGATTCCCTATTGCCTTCATTTATTCTTCTCTCAGAATTAATTTCTCCCTACTATGTTCTTTCATGAGATTTTGTATGTGACCCTCTGTCCTTTTTTCGGTCATTGTCCACAATTTTCTCATTCACAAAATCATTTCCATGCCTGATACATTCTTGGGGCTAAGTTGGATTGGGTGAATGGATTTGATTGCATTGATAGGCTCAATTCATTAATGTCAAGCAATGATTTCAGTTTATTCTATAAATGATAAGTAGTTATTTCAGTTTATTCTGTGATTCTTATCAGTTCAGATAAGAGCAGAAAAAAATTTGAATAGATTTCAAATGCTAACTTCAGATTTACTGTTAAGTATAAATGTACCTATTAAAATTTTAAAAAGAATCTTATATTGATCACAAATACAAAACTTCAAGATTAAAAAAAAAGTGGTAAAAGTCCCATTTTTGACAAAAGCAGTAAAGCATTCAGGTTATAGCAAAAATAGAAACCAAAAAAAAAAAATTGAATCCATTAAAAAAATAAAATAAAACAAACAAACCACATACAAACTCCTCTCCTCATACACAATTCAATTCTTTTTTTAAAAAAATAATTTCTCTTAGGCTCACAATTTCATTTTTGGATCTAAGAAAATCAAAACAAATTGTAGAATTTTGGGAAATAAACATACTACACAACAAATCAAAAACTGTAGGATATGGCTAAGACTATACTCAGGAAAATACCAAGCATTAAACACTTAACTTATTAAACACAAAACAATAAAGATGAATCACTTAAATATCACACTCAAGAAATTAGGGAAATAAAAATATGCTCAAAGAATACAGAGAAAAATAATTGTTAAAAATAAAATTATAAATTAATGAATTAGAAAAAAGGAAAACAGTGGCGTAGATAAATCAAAAAGCTGTCTTCATGAAAAAGTCTGGTTGAAAAAAACTAAGCTACTAGATACCTTAATGAAGGGGGAGAAAAGGGAAATCAAAGCATAAATAGTTATTTTAAAAAGCAATGTCTATTAAATGAGAGGAAATATATACTTTAAATGTTAAGAGATTTCTTTGCACCTTTCCATATTAATAAATTTGGGAAAAATCATGGATAAAATAGGTGTCTTTGAAAATATAAATGTTCAGAATTTATCTAAAAAGGAAAGACAACTTAAATGAACCAATAACAATGAGATAAATAGGGAGGTTTTTAAAAATCTATACCCATTCCTAGCTACCAACAAATAAACCAGCAAAACAAAGGAAATCAGTAAAAAATAATTCAGAAGCAGATTGGTTTAGGAGGTCCTACATGATGCAGATTGTCCCATTTCCTGCACAACCTCATCAGCTGCTCCTCTTGTTTCAAGCTCGCACATCTCCCACCACACTGGCTTCCTTACTGTTTCCTGAACATTCCTGGTATTGTGCACTAGAGCCTTTGCCCTAGCTGTTTTGTCTTTCTGAAACAGTCTCACCCGGAAATACAGTTTACACAGAACAAAGATTGCATTTCATATCACTGGAGTAAAATGGATAAATAAATGATAATAGAATAATTATCTTTTGGGGAAGTTGGGTTATAGTCCCTATCTCAGTCCTTACACTAAACAAATTTTATGTGGATGAAGAACTTAAAGATAAAAACTTAAACCATAAAAGAAATAAAAGAAAACATAGATGCAGAATTGATATTGTTTGTACAAACTAGTACAGGCATACTAGTTGCATAGAATATATAGCATTGTCTGTCTGTCTGTCTATCTATCTATCTATCTATCTATCTATCTATCTATCTATCTATATCTACCATTTTAGTGTATAACTCTAAACTCAGATTGTGATAGTGCTAAATATTTTGCGGCTACTCTCTCACCTTTGGATATATTTATGTTGTACATATTTGTATATAGGGAAGATCTTACTGAGCATGGCACAAACCATCTTTATGGCAAAATATATATATGTTTATATCATAACTAAACTAGAAAATAAGCAACGACCTAGGAAGAATACTTGCAATAAGAGGCTAAAGGTAAATATCCCTAGTATACAAAGAGTTCTTAAATAATCCACAAAGAAATAAACTACATTAACTACCCAGTAACTTTAGCAATAGTTAAAATACAAATTAAAATAGGATATTTATCACCAAAAATATTTGCAAGTATTAAAATCATTAATACTTAGTACACCAGTACTATGTTCTCATTCATATTGGTGAAAGGGGTCAATTTACACAATTTTTTTTCTAGAGAAATTTGGCTATTAAAATTTTTAAAATATATATATATACTCTTTGACCCAGAAATTCCATTTCTAGAAAACTCCTACAGAAATACACAAGAAAGATCTAAGTGCAAGAATGTTCACTTGTAGAAAGGATAAAAGGAAAAACTTACATGTCTACCAGATATTAGATATTTTATTGTCATAAAATATCATGCTGCTATTTTACAAAAGGAGATTTATCCACTTGTAATAACATGGGAAGGTTTATAAGATAAGTTGCTAGACAAAAAAAGGACAATATAGTACACTATATTTGATAAGGTTACATTTTTGTACAAAAATACATGCATGGCTATCTGTCTATAAACACAATACACCCATTTTAGTATATGCAGAATAAAAAAATTAGGAAGTATGTTCACTACTTATTTATAATTAGTAATTTTGAGGGTTGAGTATTTTCAATTTCTAAGTCACACCTCTTGTTAATGTTTGCTTTTTTGTAACAGTGAGAATATATTTTTAAAAAACATAAGTAGAAATAGAGTTTTAAAAAGATTAAAAGGAAGCATCCCTGAGACATATTTTAGGTGTCATCTAACAGAGATCCAGGACTACAAGTTAAACTGAAGAATGTATACAGCATCTCTAAACATAGTTTCTGGGAAATAAAAAAAAAAATGATGGATTATTCCTGGGTAATAGATAGCAAAATGTTCAATCTGATCTTTCTTATATGAGATCTTTGCCTTGAAGGAGATGAACTCCATGCAGTGTTTTACTTATTAACTCTGTCAATGGATATGCTTAAAAAAGTCACTTTTTCTAACCTTTGTGATTTTCTTTATTTTATCTTTTGAAACATTTTATTTCTACTAATGTTTGAGGAATGTTCTCCGAGTAAATTGAGGGTGAGGAGTTTTTTAAAAAGGATTTAGTAATATGTCTTTTTGAAATGCTAATCCTTGGAACATTTTAAAATTTCCAGCTCACATCAGTCTCCTGGTTACACTGAATAAATTGGAACATTTGCACTTAGCCAGTTAACTTCCTTGAGGAGGAAGCTTAGCAAGGAGCTTTTTTCTTTAAGTATACCCAAGTGACTTTATGCATTCTAAAAGATCCTGCAATTCAACATGATTAAAAGCAACATCGTATACTAAAATCTTATTTCTGAAAATTACAGCACCCAATTATTTGAGAAAATACTGACTTTGAGACTGAGACAAGTCTGGGCGATATGAGAAAGTCAGATTGTAGAACTTCTCTCCAGCAAGCCTCAGTCTTCCAGAGAAAAGAATAACAGACTCTCTCCAGGAGGAGAACTAGGAATACAATACATTTATTCAGCATTCAACAAAGACTTCAGTACCCACCATGTGCTCAACATTATTCTCGATGCTAGAGATATAGTTATGAGTAAAACAGATAAAAATACCCTCTTGGAGTTTGCACTCTTGGAAATAAAACCACATAATACCAGTTCCTAAAATCTAAGTTAATTTTGGACTTAGACAAATGGGCAGGGGCTAGGTTTGTTTTGTTTTGCTTAGAAATACGCTCCTATTAAAGATATAGATTAATAAACCTGGAGTTGACTGATCTTTGCACTACTCTGAAATTAACGTTTCTTAAACATTTTAGAAATAACATTGGTAATAAACAATTCATTAACTTAAGTAAAATATTGGAAATTAATCTGATTAAAAAATAGACTGTAGGAACTATCAATATAGGGTTAATTATTATTTTAGTTTTATTGTATATATTTGAAAATAATTACAAAATTCATGCCTTTAAAATACTCTGTATTTTTAGAGTACATTATATATAAGATATATATATTAGAATTGCGTCTCCTCAAGTTTCATTGAGATACTGAGTTTTTATATTAAGTTTGGAATTTGGAATTCAAAGGTATTTAAATAAAGAAATCTTCGTTTTCTAATATGTCCTTTTTGGTCAATATTCTTCAAATTACTTTATGTAAATATAACTAAGTTTCTCAGGCTTCTATACAGAGATTTTTTTTTTTTCATAATCAGATTAACACAAGTTAATAGAGTATTAAGCTAGTACTAAAATATCTTTTAATAACTTTGGAACAAAGTGTTTTAATTGAGACCTATTTTTCTTACCACTTATTTAACATCCTCAGTTAGCCTCAGCTCTTTCTAAAATAGATTCATGTTTTTAAGAAATTGAACAATCTAGATGTTTTTCTTTCTTTTTCTTTTTTTCCCCCAGTTGAATGGCTAATGATTGTTTGTCAATGGTAGTCTATAAGTTCAAAATACTTGACATATAAAGACTGCAAAGCATTAAATATTTTAGCTGTACATTTAGGACTTGAAATCATTCAACATTTAAATCTATTTATACTAAATGCATTCTGAATTCTCTAATGTGCATTGAGAGAAAATGCTTGCCAAAAATAAATCTGTTTTCCGGGTTTTACATAAATTGTTTAATCATTCATTTTCAACTATCTTTACAAGATTTGACTTCCACTTTTGGAGAAAATGTTTATTTGTATGTCTAAAGATTGTTTTATTCTTTGCTAGGTAAGGGTACAATTCAAACAACCATTACAGTCTGTGACTCTCAATTTGGTGTTTTTTTTTCCCCTTTCAGCATCTTTGTTCAAGATGAATCACACACTCCTTATTGACAATGCCAGTTTTGTTTATTTGCCCTGGTTATTTTCCAGTGATATATTGGTTTGCTGCACTTTAAAATGCGTTTGTGCTTATTTAAAGGATTTGTTTATCCTAAGTCAAAAAAGCAGGTAAGTGGGCAGCATTAAACACTGCTTTAATGCCAGAATGGTTTCAAGACAAGTGCATCTCATTTTCTGATGTAACACATATATACAGATTATACGTAATCTGCATCATCACTCGTAAGAGGTAACAGAACATAAAGGAGGTGATTCAGGATCAAGCAAAGAGTGATTTTTTCACCCCCAAAGAATATGTGGAATACAGTTTTATCACTGCAGATGAGTGAACTGTGTGAGAAATTGATGGGATATTTCATGTATCTGACAAGCAGTTTGTCTACAGTTAGCCCAATGGAATTAAAATTACCTGTAAGGAAAAGCAAGACATAATCTATTGAATTATAAGTAATGTTTTTGAACATACATATATAAAAGATACTTTAAGTATGCTAATTATTAGATGATGATAAAATCTACTTCTGCCATTAAATCACAAAACCTGACACTTTGCTCTTGTTATGGACTAAATGTTTGTTTCCTCCAAAATGCATTTGCTGAGGCTCTAACCCTCAACGTGATGATGGTATTTGGAGATGGGGCCCTTGGGAGGTACTTAGGTTTAGATGAGGTCATGAGGGTGGGGAGTCCTCATGATGAGATTAATGCCCTTATGAGAAGAGACCCAAAGAGTGTACTTTCTCTAAATCTCAAACTCTATCCTCTCTCTCTCTCTCTCTGTCTCTGTCATGTGAGGACACAGCAAGAAGGCTTCAGTCTACAAGCCAGGAAGAGGACTCTCACCAGAACATGACCGTGTGGATTTCCAAAACTGTGAGAAATAAGTATCTGTTGTTTAAGCCACTCAGTGTATGGTATTTTGCTAAAGTCCTGAGCCAACTAAGACAAATCTATAGTACTTCTGCATATTTTCTCTTTGGATTAATTCTACATACTTTTGTGATAAAATTCATACTACCTTCTCTGTATGACTGAGTTACATTCTTCAGTTTGTGGGTCACTGTCAGTACCAACAATGTCTGCTTTAGACTGTAACTGTCTAAAGGGCAAAGGTTGGCTCCACCTGCTTCCAACTCCATCAGCCAATTCAGTTAAAAATGAATTAAGCTAGATACATAAAATAATTGCATGGAGACAGTTTTCTTTTCCACCTGCTACTCTGGGCATGTAGATACAAGCTTACTGGAAACTACTTTGTTCAGTATTAAAATTACATCTTGCATCACATACATATTTATTGATTATTATGATGCTGTTGCTTTGGAACCTTTTTTTCTAATGCAGTATAGAAATAGGATGTTTATGATAGCAAATGTGCTAACTAGTTCCACTTTAAGTTTTTTTGTGGATTATTTTTTTGGTCCTTTGAGCAATTTTTACATGTTAGAAATTTCTCATTGGCTATTAGCTTATCATTGTTAATACTTTTTATTTATTTATTTTTGTTAATATTTTAAAATAATTATTATGGCTAACATTGTTCAGAAAAATAATATTCTGCTCCAATATTATAGTGCAGTTTGAGAATCATTGTATTGCCTCTTTCTGGTGATTTAATAGATCATGATCTTAATTTTAATTGTGAGGCAGCCAGATATGCTCTGAATAGCAGTAGACTTAAAGAGGTGGTCTCCAACCTTGGCACTACCCTCCCCGACTGTGTGACCTTAGATAAGTCACTTTGCCTTTCTGGAAACTGGTTTCAGTATAAAAATTTGGATTCTCATCTCTGACACTTTGCTATATCAAAGTCTATGTGATGTCTTTTGAGATGATTTCTAATGGTCTATAAAGTGCCAAATTTGCCAAGGGTTGATATTTTATTTTAGGGTGGCTATCCCTAGAATTTTATCATTCACAATAATTTTCATTACTATATACTAATTTAAGTGGGAAAAAAAAGGATAGATTTGTAGTTTATGTGTGAGGAATAACTTGGGAAGTGGTTCATACTTGGGAGAATCATCTTATATGTGGATTCAGAAAGAAGAGGTTGAGAAGTTCAGGGCCTCAGATGGTCACTACAGCTCTCTGCTCCATAACATTCTGTGGTCTCATTATTCCACTGCAGACATTCCACAACCTTCACACCAGAAACCAAACGGATACAAAATATTCTTGAGTTACTTCATCTACCACTGAGAGTTAACATGTCATTTCATTTTACAAATGTAAGGGCAGTTTAAGTATTAAATGTTTTGAATAATTTGCTCTATTTAGAACAGCAACGTCCCCATTTATTTGTAACCACAATTTTAAGCAACTACAAATTTAAATTTCAAAATTAAAAAATATGTGTATATATTCTAAGTATGAACAATGAAAAAAAGTGCTGAGAAGAGTCACAGATATAAAGACTGAAAGGCAATAGGTCATGCAGTAATCATTTAGTTAATCAAACCAAAGAAAGGAACACCCTCCCTGGACGTTAAATGGAATAACTTAAATCTTATCAAGACTAAAGAGGACAGAGAGGGAGTAATAGAAACAACAGAAAAAGATGATATGAGGAGTACCTTTGGGGATTAGAAACAGTACTGGGACAACTTGCTGCTACCTGGCCAGTGGTGAGAGTGTGCACAGGGGACAGTGTGGAGCGGGAGGGAAACGGCTTTCAAACCCCACCGTGTTCTGAGGATGCTTAGTGGAAGGGCAGCTTAGGTTCTGCATGACTCAGTAACCCTCTAGTGGTTCTTAGTGCCTATTTAAGACTAAAGCGCACCAATTAGAGCAGCACAGCGTTCTGGAATTATACAGTGTTGGTTGGGAAAAGCAATCTTTCATACTTCAAGGAGCAGAAAATAGCAATATATTGCTGCATAGTTCAGTTTGTCAGTTGTTCATAAAAATTTTGATTCATCAAGAAAATTTAAAAATATTTTGAGAAACTTCTATTTTATAAAGCAGGGAGCTAAGTATATTTGCAAAAGATTTTATTGGCGAAAAGAACTCTTTTTGTGGAGTCTGAAGATTCTGATATTGTGTCTTCCACTTATAAGCTAAGTCAGTTTGAAAGTCATTTAACTTCTCTGAGCTTTAGTGTTTTTTTTTTCTCTCTGTTGAGTGAAAATACTTATTTTAGATACCTTGCAGAGTGGAGGAGAGGGTTAAAATACAGTTGATAATGTATATTCTTTGAGTAATTGAAATATATAAAATATAATTGTAAGATTACATTATTATGATTAACATTTTAAAGGTTTGAAAGTATGGTTTAAAAGACAGACAGTCCTTTTCCGAAACACCTCATTTCTCATGCATTGTAAATAAAACATTACTGCAGAATAAATCAGTTGCTATTGATTTCAAGGATCAGAATTCTTCAGAGGAAAAGGGAACCAAGTAAGTAAACAATAATGGGATGACTTTATTTACATACTGGGAATGGAATTTGACTTGTGTTGTTATTAGTTAAACTTGATGAAATTTCTGTTTTAGACATATCACAAGGTAGCTTCAAAATGAATGCAATTATTCAGCCTCCTAAAAGCATACAGAAATCTAATTGATGCACTGTGATATTAGCTTTAAGCATGACTTTATAAAAGATCAAATTTGCATTTAATGAGGACTTAACACCAACACATACTTGTCAAAGATATGAAGGAGTTGGCATTTTTGTACATACAGTTTCTGCTTAAGAGAAGCTCTCCTGAGGAGCCCAGGAGACCCTCAGGCAGGTTTGCCAGCACTTGGCTCCTTACAGTCCTCTGTCAGTTTCAAGACACTGTGATTCTGTGTCCAGTTATGTGAAAATACAGCTATTGTACATCTTTATGTGTACCTTTTTTTTTTAACCTCACCAAAAGGTTGTGATTTGATAAATATAGTGAATTTCTTATCAGCTTTGTCAGTGCTAAGCAGTGGGCTGGGGTAAGGTAATAAATCTCTGAATAAATTGGTTATTATAGATGAACAGCATGATACATGAGGAAATATTGACTATTCATGTTTTCCTGCAGAATGAGATTTGTATCAAAATAAAAAACTTCTCCACCAAAGTCATGTTCATTTAAAAAATGAAAGGGTATTATGCTATTGTGATTGAAGACAGAATGGGGTGAATTTGGGTCACATTTTGCAGGCTTTAAAAACTAGTAATTTTTTGATGGAAGGAAGACCAGAGGTTTTGCACATTCATTTGGAAAGGGAGGCGGACAATGAAGAGTTATTTCTTTCCAGTTTTTCATTATAGAATTTGCAGCAAAGCAAAAATAGGGAAAAGCACGAGAGACAAACCTCTATATTTGAATACTTTCCACTATAGTTTTAAAAATATATTCTTTGGTGTTGAAAGACTGCTTTCACTGTTTTACCAAGGGGAGCGAAGCCTTTTTCAAAAGGTAAAATGCATTGGGCCATGTGACTCCATGAAGTTTGCTGCTGGCTCTGCTAGTCCGCTTGCACTGGGAGCTCCTCCACCCACTGCGCTGACAGGAGATTCATCTGAGTGAAGAAGTTCTAATTTGGGGAGGGACGTTTAGGCTCACTGTTCATTCACCACTTCCTTGTAAACTGCCGTAGGATCTGTTTCAGTGATTGGGCATTTTGATGGGAGCACAGTGGAGAGAAGAGAAAAAGAGTTAAAGGAGATTGTGCTTCTGGAGACATGTGGCTCAGACATGTGTTCCAAGATCTTGTCTCCATTTTTAAAACTCTATGTCTACTGTATAGAATAGGCTTTTACTTGGTTTTGGATTACAGAAACCGAGGGTAAAACCCTACGGTTTCTCAGCTGTAGTTGCCAAATTTTCTTGCCTTGGTAGAACGCTCCTGCCAGGTAGTGATGGCCTGAGCCTGGTCAGGTGTCATGAGATAGTGGTTCTGATGAGGTGATGTCAGCAGACATGGAGGCCATTGGAATGTGCAGGAGACCAGCTTCTCGTGCTCTTCTAGACCGGAAGGTGAGCTCATCTTAAACTAGCAGTGGGGACAGTAGTTGTGGTTCAAAGGAATGGAGGAGTCAGAGAGGGGCGAGTCACTGCTGGGGTTGCTGCAGTGAGAAAGGACCATAGGGGCGGGATCTGCAAACACATGTCCCTGGCTTTCAGATGGCGAAGGCGTCTGTAGGGTTAGTGTGAGGTGGCTTACCGGGGGAGAGGGGTGGTATTTGGAGCCAGTTAGGGAGGTGTTTCCTCAGGCCAGGATGGCTGCGGAGCTGAAGCGGAGCAGAGCCAGGGCCAGATGCGGTTGCTCTTCCCCGAGAGGGGGCAAGGAGGGAGGCTGTGGGGAGACCCTGAGAAGGCCCCTGAGCTGAAGCACGATGGCAACTCAAATCCACATCAGGCCGGCTGTCCCGGTCGTCTGGTCTAGTGCCCAGTGAGACAGGAAAGAAATGAGAACTTGGAGTCTATGTCACCCAAAACACAAAGGATTCTGCATTTTAAGTATTCTTCTGTGTCTCAGCTTTTTTATTTGTCATGCTTTCTTCCATTTGTCCTCAGAAAATATATTTATAAAAGCTGAAACTCTGTTATCAAAGTAGTTGCATGGAAGGCACGTACTCCCCACTTTTCAACCCAACAACGAAGGAGAATGAAACTAAAAGAGGACTTGGGACGGAACCCACGGAGGCCGAATACACCCAGAAGTTTCTTTGAAGTCCCATGTCTTACCTTAAAATCCTTGTAAAATTGGTGCATTATGTTATATAAAATAGCCATGCATGCTTATTTTAATATAAAATAATGTGTCACATGGCTTACTAGTTATAATCCCAACGTAGCACCACACACTTCTGGCTAAATGGGCTGTAGTCCTAGACACGTAGGGTAAAATTCCATCTCTCATCCTTGCTCGTTTTGCTGCCTTATTCAACTTAGTTACTGGCTGTGAATCTCTGTTCTGAATAAAAAATTCAGAGTAAGGTCATTTCTGTCTTGCACTAAGTAAGAGAATGTGGCTAGCCCTTTGTAGGCCCTCAATACATGGCCCTAGTACAAGAAGGCATTTTAATGAATTATTATACTGGGGAGGAAGAGTTGTCTGTAGAACATGATATCCTAGGAGGGCAGAATACGGGCTGATGCAGGGCTGGAGGAGCTGTGGCAGCCAAATCACTGTGAGTGGCACTTTAGTAACATCATATCCACAGTTTAGGCTGACCCCAGGAGTCAATGTAATTTCTAGCTTGTGCCTGTGCCCCTGAGTGTTACTTTTCCCCATCCTTCCTTCTCTGCTAGGGTGTCCTCAGATTTCCTTCTCTTAATGCCTATGCAAATGTTGAGATTCTTCTCTAATTGAAATTGAATTTTTGGCTTCTATTATTGTTATTGTCACCTTCGACATCAGAACAAAAAAGAATTTTCAGAGCTTTATTTTCTTACTGCAACTAGCGAAAGCACAGGGAGTGATCGTATTGCTCGAAACACCTGGGTTGCGTCACAGAGGCAGGGCCTTGAACCCACACCCCCATCCTCAGGCCCTGACCACACCCTTCACAAAGCTTCAGTGTGCCATTACCTGGGGCACATCCCCAGGCTCAAATCATTGTCCCTTGAGGGAAGAGCAACAATAAAACAAAACAGTAGAGCAACTTTTGAATATATATTGACGATGAAGCTGTTTTACTCTGGGAATAAGAGTCAGAATAAGTGGACAGTGGCTGTGATGAGTGTGGAATTATTCAGCAAATCCCAGAGTAGAAAAGCCAGAGGGCAACTCTTCCTTGAAATGATTTTAATCACAGGGTTTTAAAAACAAATAAAATAAATCATCATATTTATCCATGTTTCCTCTATTTTCCTTTGCATTTTCACTTAAGAGAGAAGGGCTCAGGGGACTTGTGGGTACATCCACCACTTTGGTTACTTTTATATTCTTAAAGATTTTTCACATCTTTTATACTGAAGAATAGCTATTCGTCTAGAGTAATAGTACTTATTTGCCATGCAATTTGGACCGAAGATATCTAAATACTTTTCCTTGCCTTCAGCAATTTCTTCTGCACTTAGTGAAAGATTTAAATGCATCTGCCTTTGGAGCAGAGATAGAAAGGCCTGGAATTTTGCAAGGATTGAAGTGTTTGGTCAAAATCTACCACATCTGAATTTTAGACTGGCCTTTAGGGACATTGGTTCAGAAGTGGGACCTGTTTTAGTTGGCTAAGGGTGCCATAACAAAATACCACAGGCTGGGTGATGTAAATAACAAAAATGTATTTTCTCACTATTTTGGGTGCTGGAGGTCCAAGATGACTGTGCCATCACCGTTGGGTTCTGGTGAAAGCTCCCTTCCTGGCTTTCAAATGGGCGCCTTCTCACTGCACCCTCGCATGAGAGAGAGAGGGTGCTATGTCTCTTCTTAAGAATACTAACCCTATGATGAGGACCCCACTCTCATGACCTCATCTCAACTTAATTCTCTCCTAAAAGTCCAATCTCCAAATAGCATCACAATAGGAGTTAGGGTTTCAAAATATGACTTTTGGGAGGAGACAGTTGAGTTGGCACTATCATACAACTCTGGGTTCCGTCTTGTTTCCTTGTCCCTAAAGTTGAGCCTGGCCCTGGACAGCAAGGCATGCTTGGTACTTTTTTTGCTGGATGCTCTAGGTCAGTGCTGAAGCGGTCTTGCTGCTGATCCTGCTCTGACTTTAATGGCACCATCTTATATTTTAAAGAGATTTTATTTTTTAGAGCAGTTTTAGGTTCACAGCAAAATGGAATGGAAAGTACAGAGGTCCCATATACTTCCTGAACCCTTACACACACACACACACACACACACACTCACCCTCTCACTCTCTCTTCTACTGTCAACGTCCGCTGCCAGAGTGGTACGTTTGTTACAATTGATGAACCTTCAGTGACACGTCATTACCACCCAAAGTTCATGTTTTCATTGGGCTTCACTCTTGGTATTGCACATTCTATGGGTTTTGAGAAATACATAATGACATATATCCACTGTTACAGTCTCACACAGAATTGTTTCACTGCCCCTGAAGTCCTCTGTGCTCTGCCTACTCATCCCTCCCTCCTAACCACTAGCAACCACTGATCTTTTTACTGTCTCTATATTTTGCCTTTTCCAGAATGTCAAATAGTTGGGATTATACAGTATGTCACCTATCACATTGGCTTCTTTCACTTAGCAATATGCCTTTGAGATTCCTCCATATCTTTTTTTTTTAAACAAAACAGCTTTTAAAAAAATTTTAATAATACACTTTATTAATCCAATGTATCAAAATAGTATCATTTTAACATGTAGGCAATATAAAAAAGTATGAATGGGATTTTAACACTCTTTTTAAATTCTTTTTCATTGAAGTATAGTTGATTTATAATGTTAGTTTCAGGTATGCAGCATAGTGTTTCAGTATTTTTGCAGATTATACTCCATTATAAGTTATTAGAAGATAAAAGCTATAATTCCCTGTGCTGTACAATATTTCCTTGTTGTTTATCAACTTTATACATAGTAGTTTGTATCTATTAATTCCATACCCCTAACTTGTCCTTCTTGCCTTACCCTTTCCCCTTGGTTACCACAAGTTTGTTTTCTTTATCTATACCTCTGAGTCTGTTTTTGTTTTGCATATACATTCATTTGCATTATTTTTTAGATTCCATATATAAGTGATATCATACTGTATTTGTCTTTTTCTGTCTGACTTATCTCACTAAGCATAATATTCTCTAGGTCCATCCACATTGGTGCCAGTGACAGCATTTCATTGTCTTTTATGTCTTGGTAGTATTCCATTTTATATATATATATATATTTTTTTACATATATAAAATATATATATTTTTATATATAAAATATATAAAAGTATTCCATTTTTTATACACACACACACAAACACACACACATATATCACATCTTTATTCATTCGTCTGTTGATGGGCACTGACGAATCAGTGTCTATGTCTGGCAATTGTAAATAGTGCTGCTATGAACACTGGGATGCATGTATCTTTTCAAATTAGTATTTTTGTTTTTTTCTGGATATATATACCCAGGATTGGAATTGCCAGATCATGTGGTAGTTTTACTTTTAGTTTTCTGAGGAACCTTCATACTGTTTTTAACAGTGGCTGCACCAATTTACATTCCCACCAATGGTGTATATGGGTTCCTTTTTCTTCACAGCCTCACCAACATATGTTATTTGCAGACTTTTTGATGATGGCCATTCTGACACATGTGAAGTAACATCTCACTATTGTTTCAATTTGCATTTCTCTGGTAATTAGTGATGTTGAGCATTTTTTCATGTGCCTGGCAGCCATCTGTATGTCTTCTTTGGAAAAAATGTCTATTCAGGTCTTCTGCCCACTTCTGATTAGGTTTTTTTTTTTTTGATATTGAGTTGTATGAACTGTGTATATATTTTGGATATTAACCCTTTGTTGGTCATATCATTTGTAAATATTTTCTCCCATTCTGTAGGTTGTCTTTTCATTTTGTTGATGATTTCCTTTGCTGTGCAAAAGCTTTTAAGTTTGATTAGGTCCCATTTGTGGGTTTTTTGCTTTTTTTTTTTTTTTTTTTTTTGCCTTAAGAAGCAGATCCAAAAAAAAATTTCTATTACTTATGTCAAAGAATGTTGTGCCTATGTTCTTTTCTAGGAATTTTATGGTTTCAGATCTTCCATCTTCCATTTAGGTCTTTAATCCATTTTTGATGAATAAAACAGCTTTGTTGAAATTTAATTCACATATGATAAAGCTTACCCTTTTAAAACATTTCTTCATTGTATTCACAAGATTGTGCATCAGTCCTCACTATCTAGTCCCAGAACATTTACATCATCCCAAAAGAAACCAGTACTCATTAGCAGTTACTCCCCATTCCCCTTCCCCGCATCGCCTAGAAACCACTAATCCACTTTCTTTCTCTATGGTTTTGCCTATTCTGGATATTTCATACAAAGGAAATCATACAATATGTGACCTTTTGTGGCTGACTTCTGTCTCTTAGCATAGTGTTTGCGTGGTTCATCCATATTGTAATATGTATCAGAGCTTCCTTCCTTGTTACGTCTGAATAACATTCTAATGTACATATACCATGTTTGTTTATCCATTTGTCAGTTGATGGGCATTTGAGTTGTTTCTGGTTTTGGCTATTATGAACAAGACTGCTGTGAACATTTGTGTACAAGTTGTTGTGTGAAGGTGTTTTTAATTCTCTTGGGATATTTATTTGGGAGTAAAATTGCTGGGTCATATGGTAACTCTGAATTTAATCTTTGAGGAATTAAACTGTTTTCTAAAGCAGCTGCAGGATTTTACATTTACACCAGCAATATATACGCTCCAGTTTCTCCACATCCTCACCAGTACTTGTTAATATCTGACTTTTGGATTCTAGCCATTATAGTGAGTGTGAAGTGGTGTCTCATTGTGGTTTTGGTTTGCATTTCCCAAATAACTAATGTTGAGCATATTTTCATGCTTACCGGCTATTTGAATATCTTCTTTGGACAAATGTCCATTGAAATCATTTGCCCACTTTTAATTGGGTTATTTGTCATTTTGTTGTTGTGTTGTTAGTTTTTTATATGTCCTGGATATAAGTCCCTTATCAAATATATGGTTTACAAGTGTTTTCTCACATTCTCTGAGTTATCTTTTTACTTTCTCAATGGTGCCCTTTTTAAATTTCAGTTTTATTGAGATATAATTGATATACAGCTCTGTATAAGTATAAGGTATACAGTACAATGATTTGACTTACATACATCATGCAACGTTTACCACCAGTTTAGTTGAACATCCATCGTTTCATATAGGTATAAAATTTTTAAAAATAGAAAAAAAATTTTCCTTGTGATGAGAACTCAGTATTTACTCTTGACAACTTATATGTATAACATACAGCAATGTTAATTATATTTATCATGTTGTACATTATATCCACAGTACTTATTTATCTTATATCTGGAAGTTTATACTTTTGACAAACTCCAATTCCCCCTCCCCTCCCCTCTACCTCACAGATCTGATCTTTTTCTGTGAGTTTGTTTGTTTTTGAAGTATAATTGACCTGCAACACTATGTTAGTTCCTATTACACAACATAGTGATTTGATGTTTCTGTACATTTCAAAATAATGACCACTCTTTCACATCTTTTCATGTTTAGATAGTTCATTTCTTGATTGTACTGAATGTTGGTACCATCTTTGTCTGGATTCCTATCCTTGACTTCAAGTCTTTTGTTACCTAGATATGGTCCCAAGTGTTCTCTCTTTATGTATCTGAGTCAACATCTTTGCTGATAAGATCTTAATCCTCAGAGCATGGGTTCTGTCAGCCCTCCTCCTTTTACTCTCATTCACCTCTCATCTCAGATGCATGTTCCTTCCTGCTACATAGTTTGTTATCTCATTGGCAGCTGTCCTTGTGTAAGTCCCTGGCTTCTGCTCAACCCACAGGTTTGCTTGGCTCTCTTTTATGTGAAGTCTTATCCTTGCCAGAGCCCTGGTATGGCAGTTGACAGGCAGGGAACACCAGTAATGCTATAGAAATGTTTATGCATTTGCTTTTGGCAAAACTTAAGTCTGTTCTAAGCAGCAAACTGGAATCTTGGTCCTGAGGAGAGAAATCTGCAATGGCCACATGAATCCAATAAAAAGTTCACACACCCCCTGCCCCAACTAACAAACAAAAACACTAAAATAGTAGTTAAGGTAACTTATTAAAATATTTTTGTGTTAATTCTGTTTCAAAATATGATTAATATTAAGAATTTTTGAAACTTATTAATTAACACTGCTGTTCTTTATAAAGCAAATGATTTGCATGCAAAATGTATTGCTTTCCCTTCTTCCTCTCCTCCTCCCACCCTGGGGAAGTTAAACAGGTTGAAAATCCAAACAGTGAAGAAGAATGTTGGTAGCTTCATGGGTGCTTGTATTGTAGCAAGTTAGGAATAATCCAAGAGACAAGGCTTGGCTCAGTATCACTAACACGATCCAGGCCTATTTGGTTCAGTTCTTTTATTACCATCCATAACTGCATTTTTTTTTCTTGCAGAGAAATAAAATGGTATGATGCAGAAAGAACTCCATTAAAAGAGTGGAACATTAACCTTTCTTGGTTTCTCTATACTGATAGAAATGACATAATTGCATATTGTGTTTGAATCCACATGGGAAGTCTGAAGGGATGTGAGAATTCATCTGCAGGTTGTTCAAGCTCTATGAAAATATGAAAAAAGCACTACATTGGTAAAATTCTGCAACAGTAACAAAAAGCGTTGTTGTTTTACTCTAGCAGATGCAGATACTATGGAGGGGAAGCCAGGCTTGAGAAAACAAAGTGATGGGTCAGGCAGATGAGGTGGTTGTAACCACTGGTATCTTAAAGCATCCTCCTTGCACACTCTTTGACAAATGGAGACAATACCAGGAATTATGAATGTATGTCATAATTATGTTCAGCTATACTCACAGTGACCTGTTCTTGACCCATATCTGAAGACGATTTGGTAGTTGTTTCTTTTCCAATAGAGTGGTTGAAATCTCTTGTTTCTCTTTAAGTGTATGGCCAAATTCATTGTTACAGAACTACAGATGATTTAATTTAACATGAAATGAATGAAAAATGGACTTACTCCCACCTTGATTACTGTCAGCGTCTTAATAGCGGAAGAATGTCTTTTTACGCCTAGGAGTGAACAAGATCTGAAGGAGAAAAGGCTTAGAATGCAGGGCTGAGGAAGCATCATGCTGTCTGTCCCCAGGGAGAAAAGAAACCGGTCCTCATTTTGAAATAGCTTTTGGCTATGGCTCCGAAACACTCAGTGGGCAGCTTTATAAACTGTAGTCCTTTCTTCGACAAAGAGAAAAATTACTGTATGTCTGTGTACTCTGAAAGGAGATAGAGAAGGCTAAGAAGTAGATGCAGAAATTATTATGTACTTGTAACAAGTACCCACACTATGAAATATTCTTGTTTTTTAAATTAAGAAACACTGTGCATTCTTCTATAAACATAACTTTACATTTGTGTGGAAAGTTCTGATTTTAATTGTTTTGTTTTATATTCAGATTATGTGTTCCAGTTCTGCATTAAGGAGTATACGAGATGTATATAAATTAATATATTTAATATACAAGAGGACTTTCATCACAGTCTTAGAATTTTTTCTTCTTCAGTGTTCTGCAGTTTTTAAAAATATCTTAATCCAAAGTGGTGGTTCTCATTTTGCAGTAGAAGTGTGAGCTGGGGCATACATCTCCCATTTCCTATCCATTATATCTCTCTTTCCCACACTTGAAGGTCTAATCTTAGATTTCCCTCACCTTTCTATTGCAGGCAATAGAAAGTGCCAAACTTGAAATCAGTTTTGAACTTGAAGAGTTTACATAGGGTCAGTGGAGCTGAAAGTTAGGATTCTTTTCTCTTTAAAAGATATTTCAACCAGGAAAAAAAAACTTTTTTTTGTTTGTTTTCTGTATGAAACAATATAACAAAACTGACACATAAACAAGACATTTCAACAATATGCTAAGATAAAGCCCTGAAAATTAGTTTACTTTCAAACTGTTTCAGAGCTGTCCTTCTGGAATAAAACCACTTTTATAGAAAATAGGGAACACTATTTTGAAGATTCCTTGATGGTATGGATGTTAAACCAAGCATATTGTCAAAGTAAACACGGCCAGGAGAAGGCCTCCTATCTATTCTAATACATTTAATTTAAAAAGTGGTATTTCTTTGTTATTAGAGTCACTTCTAGGGAGTAGAGTAAAAAGAGTATGAACTTTAGAAGGAAGCAGAGCTATGCTTAACAGTCACATCTAGGCTGAGGATCTGAAGACCCTTCAGTGTCAGTCTCCATACCTTCCTTGAAGGATTGTTTTAGGAAGATGTAGTGAGATAAATATGCAAAACACCTAATGAGTTGTTTGAATATAATTTATTCAATAGAGACCTGTTATTTCTTCAATCTTAAAAGAAGTATAAGGACCAAAAAAAAAGTAACACTATAAATTCATCATCACACTTTATAGGAGAATATTGAATATGGATTACCTGCCGGAACCTTAAATGGTGACAAATGAGTAATCTTGGGAAAGAGAAGAAATAATTAGAATATAAGAGATATTCTAATAATTTTGTCTTAGTGACAGCAAAGGGGCCAACGCCCTGCTGGTGTGTGCACTAAAAGCCCTGGCCCTTCTGAGCCCAATCAGATGGAATTGCTATCTTCTGGAATTGTCCAATCACTAACAAAACAGAGGCTTCCTTATACATTGGTCATCTGCAGTGATCACTTTATTCCTTGTGTCTAATTATCAAACTCTGTCTCTGGGGGGAAAAAAGGCAGTTTTAAAGTTTATAAATTTGGAGAAATAATTTTTGTAATATTTTAACTAGAAATTAGGCATGGGCAAAAATATATGGTAAACATTATACAATGTGGTACTTTACAGGTTAGAAATTATAAAACCTTTGTAATTAGTTACATTGTGCATAATGCTTGTGGGATAATAAGGCTTCATCAATAAATATTTGTTGTCTACCTGTGCTGTGCTAGGCCCTGGCATAGAGTGATAAAGAAATAAATCAGGGTCCTCACTCTTAAGGGGCTTATACTCTAGCAAAGCAGATAGTGATAAGTGCTAAGATGAAAACAGGATAACGTGTTGGAGGGTAGTGGGTGGGGCTGGATAGCCAGGGACACTATCTTGGAGAAGGTGACAGTTGAACTAAGATCTTAAAGATGAGACTATTTCAACCACATGAAGATCTAGGGCAAGAGGACTCCAGCAGGGGACATAGGAAGTGTGACATAGTGAGCAAATGAGTGCTAAGGCCATGAGGCCAAAAGAAGCATAGTGTGTTCAGGGAAAAGGAAAAAAATACTGTTACTGAACCATGCAAGAGAGGGTGAACTTGGTAGGAAATCAAATTAGAGACATAAGTAGGCTTCGTAGGAACATGGTAAGGAGTTGAGTATGACAAAAATTCATTGAATGGAACAGGTATCAGAGAATTTTAAGAAGGGGCAAACCACATGAGATCACACTGATGCTGTGTGAAGAACGGATTGCTGGGGCCAGAGCATAAAGCAAGGATACAGTTTAATCTGTTGTTGCAGTGGACTGGATGAGATGGTGGTGGCTTGGGTCAAAGTCATGGCAGTAGATATAGGTTGATGGGCAGATTTGGGATCTATTTTGGCAGGAGAGCTAACAGGAGCTAACAGAGCTAACAGGACTTGATGATTAATTTGCTGTGGAAATTGTGCTGAGAGAAGGAGGAGAATCATGAGTGACAGAGTTTTGACTGGAACAATGGAGTAGATGTTACTGCTCTTCATGATTTATGGGGTGGACTGAAAGTAAAACAGTTTAGGTAGACTTAGAGCTCTCATTGGGACTTGGTCCTATTAGACTTTCAAATGGAATTCAGTGTAAGACTCTACAACTTATGAGAGAAGTAAGAATTGAAGATAAGACATTTTAGGCCTTTACTATATAGATGGTGTTTAAAAGCATGACACTGGATTAATTCACTTGGAGATATAAGAGAAGGTCTAAAACTAGATCACTCTGACATTTAGACATCATCAAGATAAGGAAGAGCCCATAGGAGACTGAAAAGGAAAGGCAGAAAAATGTGGTACAACAAATATTAAAATAATAACAGCAACAACAACAATAATAAAAGCATTTCAAGAAAGTGATGTTAGTCTACAAGTGTGAAATGCTCTTGAGAAATCAGGAAGGGAGAGAGAGAAACAGGAACACAGGATTGAACAATATGCAGCAGGTTGGTAATCTTGGCAAGAGCATTTGCAGTAGAATGGAAGGGACAGATGACCAAACGGAGTGCATCAGACAGGTGATGTAGGGAGACAGAAACAAGGTCAGATGGCTCAAGAACTTTTGCTTTGAAGATGAGCAAAGAAATGGGACTATAGCTGAAGAGAGGTGGGAAGTTCTTTCTTTCTTCCTCCCCTACTCCCTCTTCTTTCTTTTTTTCTTCCTCCCTCCCTTCCTTCCTTCCTTCCCTCTTTTCTCTCTTTCTTAAGAAAGAGTTGCTAACCCGTAGGATCAAAATGCTTGAGGATGTAGGAGAGTGTGGAATCCAGGGCACAAGTAATAGAATGACCTTTGAAACAAAAAAGTAGGTTCATACTATCTTTTGGAAGATCAAGGATGTGTAGTGATATGGGGAAAAGGTGGCCACAGGGGAGTGCACTTGCTGATGGGTGATGAAAGCTTTCCTATCTAATGGCTTCTTTTGTCTTGAATAGGAATGAAGCATGTTTTAAGCTGAGACAAGGGTTTGGAGGAAAATAAAGGAGATGTAAAATGGCTTTATAGAAGAATGGGAGAGCAAACTTCCTGGGTAGTGTTGAGAGTTCGATTGAAATGTGTACTTATTAATATTACATTTAGCCAAACTGTTCATGTATGAGTTTCCTACGGCTGCTGTGACAAAGTACCACAGTGAGGCTGGCTGAAAACAGCAGAAATTTATTCTCTCACAGCTGGAGGGCAGAAGTCCAAAATGGAAGTTTTGGCAGGTTTGATTCCTTTTGGGAGCACTGAGGGAGAAATTGTCCCCTGGCTTCTGGTAGCTGCTGGCAGTCCTTGGTGTTCTTTGGTTTGTAGATGTATCCATCCCATTTGTGCCTCCATCTTCATGGGGTATTTCTCTGTGTTTGTCTGTATCCAAATTTCCATCTTCTCATAGGGACACCAGTCTTATTGGATTTAAAGCCCACCCTAATCCAATGTGACCTCATCATAACTTGATTACACCTACAAAGACTCTTTCCAAATAAGGTCACATTCACAGGTTCTAAGTAGACATGAATTTGGGGGAAATATTATTCAACCCAATATATCTCAGTTCTATAATTTTCTCTAGAAGTGTTTATTACTTGGATCCAAATACTGAGTGAGTTTAATCAGGGTGAGGTTTATTAGGATTATTGTAGTATCACTTCCTGCACACATTAACTTTAGCCAAGAATTATTAAATGAGTGTTTTCAGTGACTTTTGCTAAGTGAATAAAATTTATCTCTTTTTTATAGAAATATTTGTCTTCAAATTATATTGTAAGTTTTTCGTGTTTCTGGTGACTTTGAATGAAAGATCAGAGCAAAGAACTATATATTTTTCCAGCTCAGCTTTTGATTTCAGAAATGTTTCATCATCTGGATGATGGTCCAACTCTGGAGGCCTGAGTACTACTCCTGTTCCACCAGTGACTGTAATATGATCCTGGGTCTGTCAAGAAACTTTTTTTTTTGTAACTTTCAAGGACCTCATAGATTTCAAAATAAATGCCTGCTTCAGAGTTTACAAATGAGAAAACAAAAGCATACAGGAATTAACTGAATTACCAAAGACGTTATATTTAAATAGAGGTTCAGTTGATGGAACTCCTAATTCATTGTTGTTTTTGCTCTGCATAAAATTGTTCTGAACCTTTTACTTCTCATTTATAAGGTGAGGAGAATATATCCCTTGACTCTCTTTGGTGGTGGTTATAAATATAGAATGAGGAGAAATAGATGAAAAATATGTGCAAATCCTAGATTCTCCTCCCTTATAGCTGAGACCATTTTCAATGATTCTGGCTTCTGACATTTGGATCTTGATTCCTAAGTCCCTTATTGAAGTGTTACAAATACAGCCAAGTACATATAAATATGAAACCAATGTCTTGCTTTAAACTTAATGATTATTAGAAAATGTTATAGAAATTACTACATTTCTTCTGATCTGTCCCCCCAAATAGCAATTTCTGATTCTCAGATATCATCAGAGATGTTTCCCTATTACAGTCTTTTCTTCTGTTTTCCTCATTAGGTATGTATCTAGTACTGTAGAAATAACTCTCAAGTCATCCATTTGTCAGCCTGGAAGAGCAAACAAAATATCAGGGACAGTGTGTTTGACCACATTCCAGTTTGTAAACAAGTCTTGGTTGGGTAGCTCTGTTTGTGAAGTGGAAATGTGGTCAACAGACCCTTAGTCCCAACAGTCCACAGAGAAGGCTAAATCTTCTTCTGATTTTCACAGGATCAACTACATAAAATATTGACACAGTTGAGTGATGCATTGCTGGTGTTCATCACTTAGTACTGAAATTCCACGTGTTTATAAAGGGGCACCGATCTGGAAGTAGATTGAAACAGTTATCTATTAAAAGTTTGTTGGTACAACAAATTGCAAAATAGAAGTTTATTTTCCAGTTCTTACACTCTCCATTTGTATACAGGGTGTGGACCTACATTTTGATTCAAGCTTCCTCTCTGTTCATTTTCTTTTCATTTTAAACTTGTTGCCTCATCCATTAATTTACAGAATTAAAAACCGTAACTGAATTCTCTTACCTCTGTTGTGTGCTCTCCAACAGTGCACGTCCAAACAAGCCCATGGCAGCCCTGATCCCGCAGTCTGTGTGATCCTTCGGTCGGGAGGAATGTGAAAGGTAGGAGGTCGGCGGTGCCCACATCCTTAATGAATGTCAGCCCTTGAAGCTGGGCTCACCTGCAATAAGAGTTTCAAAAACTGCTAATTAGCATCACTACATTAAAGTGGAGAAGGAAAAATCTATTGGCACCCTGGTCAGTTCCTCTCTAACAGCTTTCTGTAGCATGGCTAACCACTTCAGGCAGGGCCCATTAAAGAAAAAAAAATCTTAATTCTGTATCCAACAACTTCTTTTATGATGAAGTGAATCAATCAGAATGTTTCAGTCCTGAATGAAAATTAAATACAAAGCCCTATTTGACATCCTGAACGGGTTTACAAAGTTTCCTTGAATCCTGTGACATTTACAAGTGAACTCTACCGTATTGTTGGAGCAACCCAGGAGCACAATGTTCTTGGAGAGCACTGGACAGCTATGTAGTCAGATAGTATAATAGCTGGCAGGTACAGATTCTCTCGTAGAAGGAACGACTAGGAAGGTATTGTTATGTACAAACAGTTATTACTAGAAGTTTTTTTTTTTTTTTAATCTTTAGTTCTTAGTTGTAAGAATCATGCTCTTGGCAAAGAATATACTTTAGTTTCTGTCAAGAACACTCTTAAGGATCAGATCAAGTTTTGGGGTTTTCCTTGGACTCTAGCAAAGGCTGAGAAGAAGAGCCCTCTGCTTGCTTTTAAGCTGGCTTCCCCTCTGAGAGACAGCTGCTTCTGATTTCTGGCTCCAGACAAATCCTTTTCTCAGGGGGTTGCTTAGGGAGCAAATCTGTTCAATCTTGAGTTGCTCCATGGTCTCCAGCTCTCTATACTCTCAACCTAAGCTGTTGGGCTTTATCCCTCACAGCTTAGTAACATGTTAAATCCCTGAGATAAAAGACAGAGAGCTGGGGCAGATACTACTTTATTCTGCCTGCCTCCTCTGTATCAGCAAGAACAATAAACCACAAAGTTTGGGATCCCAGTTTTGCCTTTGCTAGCTGTGTGTCCATAGGCAAGTTATATGCCTCTCTGTGTTTTAGTTTCTTCATCCTTAAAATAGTAATTATACATTTGATAAGAATG
The DNA here is from genome assembly GCF_048773025.1 of Camelus bactrianus. NCBI lineage: Eukaryota > Metazoa > Chordata > Mammalia > Artiodactyla > Camelidae > Camelus > Camelus bactrianus. The sequence continues at coordinate 50,677,343 of NC_133546.1, read as the reverse complement.
TTCAAAACGTTATGTGTGATATTTTAAGTGAAAGTGTTTGAGAATACAGTGGGGCTTGTATAAATAATAGTTTTCTTCCCCTGAAACCTTGTAGTAAGCTTCCAAGAAAGAGTAGAAATTAAGGGTTGGTGAAGAATTGTCCTGAAGATTTGTGTTCAGAAGTTTCCTCATGACCCATTAGACCCTGTGCTTTGAGGACACGTACTTCTGTCCCTGAATGCCTTAGCTCAGCTGGAGTGGGAATCCCTCTCCACTTGTCCATATTCCTAAGGATCTTCATTGCCTTTGCATGGCTTCTTTCCTCCATTATTGCAGGTGGGATGGGGAGTCTAGTAAGAAATATTTTCTAGTACAGTGCTTCTCTAACAGACAGATGCCGCTTGTGTGCCAATACACTCCTACTTCGATATCAGTGCTTTCTACAAAAGGAGGAGAAGGAATACCATGGTCTTGCTAACAGAAGTTACCATGTGTCTTTAGAAATATCTTACGAAGTATATTGCCTACATCTCCCCTCATTGTTTTGTCTTCCTTTCCCTAAAACACAATAGGCATTCAATAAATACTTGCTTAAAAATAAATAATTAGCTAGGGGTTGAAATAAGACTTGGACATTTAGAGACTGGTGGGGGAGGAGGCAGCAGTGGTGAGGTGGGTGAGGGCGTACAGTTCAAAGTATCCTCAAGAATCTAAAATTTGTGTTAGTAGGAAGGGTGAGTGAGAGTCTCTGGAATGCTCGAAGGTCTGTAAGTCATCCAGCTAGAGTACTTGAGGACTACCTTGGTCTTGGTACTATTTCAGGAGTCCAGGCAAAAGTGAAATGACTGAGCAAATTTTGACACCAAGAAAGATGGGATGCAATAAATATACAATATGCTGATTGGAAAAAGGTTTACACATGAAGCAATGAACTGACTATAGAAGCAAATGATTTAATCATTCAGGTGATCTGGAGGGCTCATAGACTTGTTGAGTCTGGATATGGTCTTATCCAGGACTAAGAGCATCAATTGTATGTCTCCCGTGCCTGGTGAGATGGATAAAGTGCATTGGAGGCAGTGCTCAGATCTCTCTGGCACCCCTTCCTCCCTTGGGGATGGATGGACATCTTCTCTAGGAAAATTATCAGGTAAAAGCCTTGAGAGTTCTGAGGTCTGGCAATAATGACCTTCTCTTACCCACACATTCATAAGCAGAAGTAAAAACAGGGTTCCAGAACAACCTCATCCATACATCCCACCAATAACACAACCTTAGCACCACAGTATGCCTTAGAGACCAAGGCATACTTAGGCTTAACCCCAACTGCCTTTTCTCCCTATTTAGATTAATCTTTATAACGCTAAATTTAACTTTCACTGATAATGCTCAAACCATTACCTTGTACCTTTCCAACTCACTCACTTTCTCGGTTACTCCAGCTATATCAAAACTTTTACCAATGGGTGACCCTGCTGATACTATCAGCTTTTCTCCATCCGTCCTTGCTTCTTTGTGTCCTCTGTTTACTCTTCAACCAGCATGGATCCCAGGGTCTATTAATATAAGCATGACCTTGCGTCTACAATTGACTTCCTTGTCCCCCATCTCTTCGTCACACTTGCCTGGCAAAACGTAAACCCTGCTCAAGTGCAACTCTTCACCTACTCGAGACCTTTACTTGCGCACTAAACATGACTAAAGAAAAGTACACAACCATGCCTACTGATTAGATTCTTGACCCTGAACTTCAGTGGCCCTGAGTGTTGGCCAAGTATCCGACTGCATTTCATTATCTTTTCACTCTGCTATTCTCTAAATAAAAATTTCACACTTTTTCTATTCTCCTTAAACATCTAATATATCCTCTCCCATTCAAGAGCCTCATATTAGGTTTGTTAAATTCTTATTTCATGAAGAAAATGCAAAGAATAACAAGAGGACCTCACATCCTCTTTCACTTTACCTCTTCCTTTCCCTTCTCCTCTTGAAAAATTTAGTGCTTAACCTATTAAGCGGGACCAAGCAAGCAGGCATCTGCATGGGAGTTAAGATAGTGGAAATCAGAGAATGTCATGGAAGGTGTCCCAGCATGGGGCTTTGGAGCTCATATAAGAAAAGTCGATTCTCAGCACCACACGTACCAAGCAATTTACATCTGTACTATATATTCTGCCTCCCCTCCTATTGCTTGGGTTAACTGACCCTTCTACTGAAGGCTGGTTTCTTTCCTGTGTACTGGATCCCAGCCTCCATTGACTAGTTAAGGACATTCATCCATCTCTTCTTCAACATCAGTTTATCCCACTGCCAATGCTTCTCTCCACTTAAGAGCAAAATTATTTAGAAAAAAAGAATTATTCTTCATCTTCAATTTCTCTCCTCCTATTCTCTCTTGAACTTACATTAGACATGCTTTAATCCCTATCACTACTCCAAAACTGCCCTTATCAAGGTCACCAGTGGCTTCCACATCATTTAATCAAATGGCCAATTCTTAGTGCCCACTCATCTGACCTATAAGCAGCATTTAGCACAGCTGAAAACTCACACCTTTTGCAAAACACTTGGTTCACTAGGCTTCTGGAAAACCCTTATTTCTCCTTCTGTCTCAGTGGCTGCTACTTTTCTATCTCCTTTGCTGTTTCCTTCTTCTCTCCTCAGTGTCTACACTTTGGAATGTCTTAGTGCTTGATCTTGAGAACTTGTCACTTCTCTGTTTACATTTCCCCCCTAGATTTTCTCATTTGTCTCATAACTCAAAGAGCTGATGACCCACACATATATACCTCTCCTCCGAACTCCAGACCTATTGTATACAACTGTCTATTTGGTATCTCCCCCTGGATGTTTAATGCATGTGGGACACCCAATATGTCAAAATTCTCACTCATTATTCATCCAGTATCCTACAAACCTGATTCTCCTATAATCTTCGTCTCAAAAAATAACAACTCTAATCCCTTATTACTCAGGCCAAAAATCTTTTGAGTCATTCCTCATTCGATCCATCATCAAATTTTCTCAACTTTATTTAAACTAGATCTAGAATCTGACCACTCTTTACCATCTGCATGCCACTCTCCTGGTCTTGTCCACAGCCCACTGTTATCTGGATCATTATAGTGGCTTCCTAACTGTTTGCCTTGCTTCCACCCTCATCTTAATTAAGCCTAGTCTACCTTAGTAGAGCAGCCAAAATTGTCCTTTCACTTTGTGTCAGATCGTACCTCACCTCTGGTCAAAACCCGTCTATGGCTTCTGAGTTGCCTTCAGAGAAAAATCCAAAACTCCGTTTGCTACTCTTTGACCAGATTTTTTACTGATCTTCTGTTTCTTCTCTGGGAATTGGCTTCTTTGCTCTTCTTTAAGGACTTTTACTTGTTCCAACCACAGGACTTTTACACTTGCTGTTACCTTGGCCCAAAACCTTCTTCAAAATAATGCTCATGCATCTCGCCCTTACTGCCTTCAGAATTCTACTCAAATGTCAACTAATCAGGGACACCTTCCTTGACCACCCTATATAAAATAACACCTTCGACCCCGTCCTCCCAACAGACCCTATTCTGCTCATACTGCATTATTTTCTCTACAGTACTCCCTGCTATCTGACATATTATATATTTGTTTGTGTAATTGTTTATTGTCTGTCCCCCTGACACTAAACTGAAAGCTCAGTGAGGGCAGAGGTTCTGTTTAGTTTCTTCACTGCTGTTTTGCTAGCAATAGGGCAGTGACTGACAGATAGTAGCTACTTAATAAACAGATTGAGAGATTGCAGAAATGAATAATAGATCCCACCCCTCAAGGGAAGATATCAACTATTCTGAGAGAAAATTCCAACAGATTATAAGTTACTAACCCCTCAGGGTAATTTTTGTCTAATTACAGCTAAAAAGACTTGAGGGAATAAAAATTTGTGGGAATCAGGACACCAGGTGTCCAGTCCTGGAACTGACCTTAACACACTATGTGACTCTGAGTAAGAGTCTCTGTTTATATTTCATCATCTGTAAAGTGATGTTGTTGGACTAGGTTGGTGGTACTTAGCCTGGGGTGGAGGGACCTTATCAGTCCACAGTGGGCTTCGGATGCTGTGTGCATCTCCTACACGTGTACATTTTTTTATTCACATGAGAGAGAGAAAGGTCTGTGGCCTTGAAATGGAGAAATCCTTGAAGTCTCTTTTAGTCCTAACTTCATATGATTCTAAGTTTTGAAAGAGGATGACAGGAGACAGCCTGATGTTGCTCTGCACAGCTAGAAGGCAGTCTCAGTTCTGCCAGTTCCTAAGTCTTTTCTCACTTTGGTTTGTATCACTTGTAAAATGAAAGCATTGGACTAGATGATCCAAAATAGTATCTTCCAATTGAATGAATACATTCAATTCAAACAAAGCAGATCAAAGCAAAGAAATCAACAAACAAAACCTGGTAGTAAACTTGGGAATTCACACTGGTCCCTGCTGGGTCCTCAGGAGTCAGCATCCCGACCTGCTAATGTTCTAAGAGCACTTTGAGAGGGAAGAAAGAGACTTAGAGGGGTGGTTCCTGCATAAGACTGAAGCTGAGGGATCCAGTGATCTCAAAGATGGAGGATTAGGTCTTAAAGATGACTAGGAATGGAGAAGCAAAAGATTCACTGCTTCCTCCAAAGAGACTTGGGGAGTCTGATTCCTTAAAATTTAACCTCATATATCCTAAAATAAATTATGGAAAAGATAATTGCAGTGTTGGAGAATTTTATTTTGAAGATTTAAATGGGTGTGTATAGACTAATGCTCCCTTGTTAGTCTGCTTTTCTCATTAGACTCCATATAACATTTGTTTACTTAGGATATGAATTTGTCACAACATGCATAATTTTGATTTATTCCACTCTTCTCCCAGCTCTCTCCCCCTCACTCCATGCTCTTGCTAGTGCCTGTTATTTCTGTCTTTATAAGTGTGTCCTGTTTGCTCTGGAAAAGAAATTCATGACTAGGTTCTAAGAACACACATAGCACTTAGAGAAGTTGTTGGAAGCCTCTCCTTCCCCAGATACATTGCGGTCCTGGGGACCACAGGGAGGAAGGTGGAAGGTTGAGCCCAGTGATGCCGTCTTTCATTCAGCACCTACCGTGTTCCAAACGCTATGCTGCTCACAAAGTCAAATGAGACACACTCCCTGTTCTACACTCTCACAGTCACAAAAAATAAAGCTGGATGCCTTCACCCAGGGATTTGTACCAGAATCTACTCTGTGTCCAGCGTTTTGCTCCTCCCTCCCTGGAACTGAGGAGGCCAGTTGTATGACCACAAGCAGAATGGCTTTGGCCAGTAGACAATTTGTCTTCATTACTCCTGTGGGGGAAAGGGAGTGAATGGGGTATTTTTTCCGGGCCTGGCCCAAACTCGGCTGTGCCTCGAGGGCCCATTAGGCTGCAGGTCACAGCAGCTGGAGCCCAGGCGCCCAGAGCCGGTCACGCGTCTGTGCTGCCCGCTCCACGAGGCACAATGGAGTCATTGACTATTTATTTACTCGGTACAACAAGGCCGCTGTTGACTTAATTACGGGAACCTCCCTGCCACCCCCGGGATCTTTAAATGACTAACGAACTTTGCACTGCCACTAACTCATCTCTCCTTAACCTCCTTAAAACCAAGTCGCCCCGACCTGGGCAGGCGCAATAGGCATGAAGGGAGCACGGAAGCCGAGAGTGGTGACGGAGCGGGTAGACCGGTGTTTTGCTTGAGAGCTGGGTAGGGTTTGTCAGGGCTGAGTTTCTGAGTGTTTCAGGGCTGGGCTGAGCCAGGCGCTAGCCCCGGGGTGTGGAGGGTGGCAACGCTGCGTTGGGCGCGGGCAAGGGCTTAACTCTACGAGGACTGCAGGGAACGAAGCAACAAAAGGAGAAACGATTGTCTCCAGCGAAGACAACTGGTCCCTAGGGGCGCAGAATCTCTCTACTTCCGGGTCCTCGGAATTAGAGAATTTAGTGTCCCCAGGGATGAGGGCAGCTCGAGGACTCAGTAAAGCCACAGGATCTCACCTGGCCCCTTCCTTACACAGCCCGTTTGAGGATTGTCTCCCGGCCCAGCGCGTCCGGCCTGTTCCCACTCAGCCTCACTTAACCTCCCAATGAATCGCTCGCTACTCGCCAACTTCCTCTGGGGGCAACTTGCAGTCTCTGCTCTAGTTAATATTGTAGGGCCGAGGATAAAATAGCAGCGGTAGTGAATAACTGTTGACATGTGTGACCCAGAGGAGCGGAAATCGGGGATTGTTTGCAGAAGCTAATTGTTTCCACTGAGAAGCAGGGGGAGCCTGGTATGCTCGCCGCCGGCGGCCCCTCCCTGAAAGTCGAGCTGCGGGAAGACTCCGGAACTTCCCCAACTCGGGCCTATTAAGAAGTCTTCTACAGAATTTAGACGGGCGGTCACCATGGCTGGCTCCACAGGCTTCTTTCTCCAGCCTTTGAGTCTGCGACCTCTGGTTCGGCGCCCAGCAGATCTCAACTCCTTTCTGCGATCTGTTCGGGTTGAGAATTCAGGGACCTGGGGGGAAAGAAGACGTCTGCCATTAAGGCGCCAGACAGGCCGCAGACTGTCCACCGACCCTCCTGCCTCCAGCGCCCGACAATCCGGAGAGTCCCTTTCTGTTTTTAGAAACGGAGGCAGAGAGAGAAGCGCCGTGACTCCTGGCGTCTAAGGGGGTACAGGCAGCAAGCGGGAAGCGCATTGGTAGGGTAGCCTGGAGGTGGAGGTGGGGATGAGGTGCAGGTCAAGATCTTTCCCGCAGACCTCAAAGGGAAATGGCAGTAGTTGGACTAAGAGGGCCACTTTGGAGACTACCAGCTGTTCCTCAAATCCTGGCAGCAGAGAAGTTTCGTTGCTATGGTTTCAGAGAGGTATAAAAGCCACCACCCAGAACCAAACGTGCTCGGGCTCTTTATACGCATTGTCACCACCCAGGGCCAGGCAAATTCTTTGGCGATTTGCATCATTCCTTAACTGAGCATCACATTCCCAGTTCCCCCATTCCAGAGAAGGGTGTACGCTGGGGACTATGTCCAAGTCAGGGAATTCATAACGTCCAGGTCTGTGTGGGCGCCCGGAATTTTCACACTTTCGCTCCTGTGCGGTCCAGGGGCGAGCGCTGCGCCCTGGTGGCGGCAGCGGCCGGGAGCGTGCAGGGGCCGCAGGGAAAAGAGCGCGGCGCCTTTAAAGCAAGACGCGAGGAACCCCCGCCAGGAGGCGTGTCTGTCTCAGCCGCCGCCGCGGCTCCGCGGTCTCCGTCTCCCTGCCGCCGTCACTCTTGCTGGGCGCCCGCGGCTGCGCTGCTCTGTCCGGGAGCCGGGGACTTCCCGCCCGACCTCCTCCCGCTGCTCCTCCCCGAGGACCACCCCTCCCCCCCACCCACTCACCCCCAGCGAAAGGTAAGGACTCCCCTCTGGTGGGCTTCGCTGCGGGCTGCCGCCTGAGGTGTCTATTCCCACGAGGACAGGAGGGACCCGGGGTGGGCGAGGGGCATTTTCTGCCTGGAGGGGAAGAAGGCGGACAGCAGCGCGGCGGAGCCTGGTGCGCTCGGGGCACCTGCTGGACCGATTCGCTGCGAGTGGCTTTGTCCCGCTCGCCTCAGCCAATTCCCGTCAAGGATGCAACTGTCTCGGTTGGCTGCAGGCGCTCGCGTTCTCCACATAAAATAATTTAATAAGTGGACGTGTCGGAAAGTGGCCTCAGCTACTAGGACTCACGCGAGGCGAAGAGAGACAGATGGCAAGAAGCTGCGTCTGCCTGCGGGTCTGACAAACTCCCCAGCCTTCCTTCCATCCGCCCATCCTTCCATTAACCCTCCTCCTTAGTTCCGCGCTGAGGAAGTACAGACGTTGGTTTTAACCCGCGCCAGTATTGGAGAGCCTCTGAAAAAACTCAGAGGGCGTCCCATTTGGGTAAGGGGAGTAGTGCCACCAGGGTGGATCATAAACATCAAAAACTTTTAATGACTCTAATCCCCTGATACTTTTACCCTCAGGGAGTTCTTTACTAAATAACCGGACTTAGCTGGGACCCCTTAGAAAATGATTTCCAATTTAGGGACTAGGGGATATTAGAAAACTTACTACTGCTATCCTTTTGGTAACGCAGAGATTGCCTTCTATCATTTTTTCATCTTCATACTGTATTATGCATCAGAGATTACTTTATGGATTAATGATTATTTTAATTTCACAAGAGATATTGATTCATTTGACTATTAGTTTGTAGTTTAGTTGCTGGAAGATAGGCAATGATATCTCAATCTTGGTTTGTCTTAAGTTCATTACCTTGTAACTTTTTATAGAAATCATTCCTGTAACCACCAAGGCAACATCCGGGGCCCTAGGAACTTATTAGTTAAGCAAACAAAACGAAACACACAGAAGGAAGGTGTTAGAGAAATAAGTGATGCTAGAAGTCTTACCTGTTTGTTTTCTTCTATTCAAACCCATTGAAGTCTGCATAGCTCTGAAATTAAGGGGGGGAAAAGGTTTCAGATCATGTAAATCTATTCCAATTCAATTTCTTAATCAAGATACACTCCTTTTTGCATCTAAAAATTAATTAAAACTCTAAATGTCATTAATCATCAATGGAGCAGAATTTTGGTGGAACAGCTGATATGTGTTCAGGATCACAAGGGATTGCATAGCATAGCATTCAGAGTTAGGAGGAGTGAAGTGCAAATATGCAACAGTGTGGTTTTAACTATCAGTTCTGACATTATTCTCTGGCACCTCTAATGCCATGGATGAACAGGCTGTTTATTTTAGTTTAGCTGCAATACAACAGGCCACATACATGGAAGAATAGGTCAGGTGTAACTAGTAACTACAAGATGAGGTTTCTCAAATGTCACCTAACAACAGGACTTTGGTGACAAGTCAAGTGGAATTCTTAGAAAGAATTCCATGTGAAAAACTTAAATATAGATATGCCATGGGGGAACCTGTGAAGCACCTTTGAAATTCAGATTGTCCTGGTATATGTATTTGCTGTTTCTTGCCAAAGGTATAGGCATTGTCTTTTTAAACATTGTGCTATAAGGATTATTACACATTTGTACATGCCCCAGCAGGTGGCAGCTAACTAGAATAAGATTCATTTTCAGTAGGAGAATAGAAAACTAAAATTGCTTCTCAAGTAATAGTGCCCAAGAATAAGAGGTCATTAGTGTCAGTAAATATAAAAATAGAGTGAAAGATGCAGCTAATGGATTTTTGTTGTTGTTGTTGGAACAAGCTTTGCATGAACATGAAATGCATTTTGTTCTTTGCTAATTTTTCATAGGCTTGCTTTCTCTTTATGTTAGCCTTCTATGTGGGTTTTTTTTTTTTGAGGCATACTTTTAGACACAGCTCCTCTGTGTGTGTGCATATATGTGTGCATTCCCAGTTTGTCATCTGTGCTTTGACCTTGGAACCTACAGAGCTTTGGCTCCTAGAAATAAAGATTGCCATATGGTTAAAATGAGGATAAAAAGCAAAAGTAAATGAAATCATGGAATAAGATGTGTAAATCTCACTATTACTAAATATATATGATTGCCTGACACCAAATAGTGTTTTTTTTTCTCTTTGAGAAAGGAACAAATTACAAATTTATAAGAGTTAAATCTGGTCAGTGAATACTACATAATGACTATCAATTCTTTATATAGCCCCAGAACTATGATGTATGGTATCAGTATTGTGGAGAAACTTGTAATAACTTCAAAATTGCCTTACTATAAGGCATCTTCTACACCACCAAATCATTTTGTTCTAGTAGTGGGGAGGTAATTTGGGGATTTTGTTGTTGTTGTTGTTGTTGTTTTTGCCCTGGGAGTGAGTGATGTGTAATGAGAAAGAATGAGAATTAATCTGATTATCATTGTAACAGATGGAAATCTGGAGGTGGAGGATGCTAGAGCAATAACTAATTGTACATTTTAGAAATGTCTTTAGCCACTGAACATTGACAGCATTATTCAGTATTCTGAATTCTTGGTGGTCTTTCAGGCAATTTTTTGTACTGAGAAACAAGTAGTTTAGTGCTCATGAGGGAACTCACAGGTAATGTAAATGGCTTTTGTAGTAGTATGCCCTGGAAAGGAATGGCTATTAGCACATCCTGGGTATGCCAAGCAATCCCAGTTAAGTCACACTGAAATAAACGCACAACACAGTTGACAAAATAGCCCTCTCGCCAATGTGAACAATGTAGTAATTCAAACTCTCAGAATCTGTGTAGTAGAAATATGCACATTGTCACTTCAAATGGCACATTACCCATTCAATGTACTACTTTCAATGTACTACTTTCAGTGTACTGCTCCAGAATAAATCAATGTCTGGAGCGCTGTCCGCGGTACTGAAGAAAGGTCGTCTCCTGTCTTGCAGAAGTTCTGTTGGACAGGTGGAGTTGCTATCTGTGGTGTTGAAGCCTTTCAGATTAGTTGCCTAATTTAGCGTATGTGCAAAATTGGTTCTTTGGGGACCAATAAATAGTAAGAAAAATTGTGATAGACTTTTTACTGTTTAATTTACTGTGCAAGAACTTCATGAATCTGGATGCTCATCTTTCACTTTTCAACTAGACATCCACTAAAGAATCCCACGAAAACTAAATAGTTTAGAATGCTAGTTTTAAGTAGAAAAGTTACAGCCATAATGTCTAATGCAATTATTTTAACAGAATACATGAACAAGTAGTTATGGTACATTTTGTTTTCTCAGGTTCCATCAAATGCCAACTACACTGCAAAAGTGCAGTATTTTGATTTGAATAGACAACAGAACCTGCTGTTTTCAGGTAGTAGGTATCAATTATATTGACACATAAAAGAAGTAAGAATATTTATTGTTGTCCTAGCAGTCATTATTATCTCTGCTAGGATCAAAAAGAAAAAAGAACAAATAGAATGGAATAAATGAGACAGCAAATCCAAGACAGAACATGTTGGGCTGTACATGTTTTACAAGAGATATTTCAAACATGGACTGAAGGAGTCGCTAGATACCCTTAGTTTTAGCACAAGGTGTTCCTTTTAAAGTGCTCAAATAGTCAAATTACTTGATTGAATTGCCTGCTACACTGCAGAACTAGCCATTCATGATACTTATTTTTGACACTGCAGTTATGCATCCATCTTAAAAAAAACCAACGCCCACTTAATGCCTTTGCAAAATAAAGGTTTATTTTCAAATCAGCATTTTTTTAATATCTCCAGAAAAAATAGATTTTAAAAAATCACTATGTTGGGATGAAAACATTACATTGTTTTCTTACTGTCTGGAAGAAGTAGTACCTGTATTACTCCTTTAAAATTTTGATAGTTTTCAAATATGATATGATCTTACAATTTTTCCAAAGGTTTACCCTATGCTCTGTTAGTTGGTTATGAAAAAGAGATTAATTTTAAGATACAAGTTCAGCAATTTGCCTTTTGTTCTTCTTGATCATTTAAAAATATTAATATATAGTAATATATCACTATCCATCTTGGTTTCACTTACTAATGTAAAATATTAGGATCAGATATTTTTATCTATATGCATGGAGGACACGGAATATTACCTATTTCAACAATAAAGTATATTTTTATTTTAAAAGAAAACATATTTCTGTACTTTTTTTCTTGAACAAATTGCTACTTCTGAAAGCCAAGACAGTCACTGTCTGGGGACTCTGAATATTCTGATCAGAACACTAGAAAATAAAAGGTGTTTTTAGACAAAACTGTGACAGTGTTGCTCAAGGTATGATCCTATATTTTATCTTTTCGAGAAAAAGATATTCAGAAAACCAAAGTGAGAAGAAATTTGGGCATAAATTATTGAAGCCTTTGCTGCGCCAATCCAAACATCATTGTCATTTAATATATGCACAATTATTTTAGATAAGCTAAAAATGTGTGGGAAAATATGATTCCTTCATTTTAATTCAAGATTTTTTTCCCCTAAAGGGCCACTTGCAGAAATCTATTTTTATTGCTGAGTAGTAATCAAGGAATGTCCCACTCAAGTTTTTAAAGTCACCTCTCCAATTGCACCTTAATCTATATTAATTTCTGTGCAAATTTTTTAAAGTATAAATAAGACCCTCTTTCAGCCTAAAAGCAAGTTACATTCGCAGTAAATTCCTCCGTCTTAGAGACCACTTCCTTTTTTACAATTCCTAGGCAAAGTGACTTTGACTTATCTTGTCATTTATTAAAATTCATCAGTCGATATAGGAAGTCCGCTTGCATACATCAGTCCCTATCTTGGTAAAGACTCTTACTGAAAATAAAAGCACTTTTTTTTTCCACGTAAATAAATCCGACTTCTTTCTTGCAACTCAAGGTGGGCGATCAGATCGGTTGCATAATAGATATTGGGAAGCTCACTGGCAGGGAGCCTTAAGAGGCAAGCAGCTATCTCAATTTTTCTCACTTAATCTTGGCTTCACGTCAGAAGCTGTGCAGCAGTGCAGTAGAATAGGGCCTGGCAAAACCTTTGCGAGCAAAGAGCCTTTTGTGCTGGGACTGTGGCTCGATACCGTCGCCTCGGCCGTTGCCAAGGCTGGATTTCCTATTGATTTTCCTCCTCCTTTGCTTCCCCAGGCTCGCGCTGCCCGGACATTGTGGGTGTGCGTGCTGGATTTCTCCCGGATGCTCCCCGACTAACATGGATGTCCCACCATCCCTTGCAGTGGAAGGTTGCTCCTTGGCGCAGTGAGTGAAGAACATGCAGCGATTGCTAATGGGTTTGGGAAGCGGAGACTCCTTCCTCTCTCTGTGACCATGCCGTGATCTCGTCTGCGGCCACCACTCGACGCATCCTCATTCCTACCCGAACCGGGAGCCTAACGCTAGATCGGGGAAGTGGGTGCCGCGCGTGTGGACACAGAAACACCATGAAGATTATTTCCCCGATTCTAAGTAATCCAGTCTTCAGGCGCACCATTAAACTCCTGCTCTGTTTACTGTGGATTGGATATTCTCAAGGAACCACACATGTATTAAGATTTGGTAAGATTCCCCATTCCTCTCCATCGCCTGGTATCCGGCTCAAAGGCAGCCGGGATATAAACAGGCGGCTTCGCTCTGCCAGGCGGGTGGGCTCTGTGCGTTTCGACCTGTTCACTGCTCCGCCGCCTCCCGGTCTTTTAAAGAACCCACTTGCGTTTTTCATTTCATTTCTTTTTCCCCTTTTATTTAAAAATAAAATAAAAATTAGCCGCGGGAGGATGAAGTGGGTGTTAGTGTGTAGTAGTGGTCGCTGCGTTACCTCCCCACGGTAGCCAGTCACGGAGACGGTAATGACGCTGGGGTACGGCCACCGCCGCTGCGCCTGCCTATCTCCCCGGGAGCCTTCCGGGCTCGCCGGCTGCTCCTTCCCCACGAACGTGTGCGCCGGGGCTACGCGCATCTCGGGCTGCCCAGCCGATGAGTTAATATCTAGTAACTCTTTGGGAAGTTGGCGTCCGTCCGCTTCCGCCTGGGACCTGGACAGGTACGCAAGTGAAAGGCACTAACCCTTTTGATCTCTTTTGTCACCAAAGAGCCTTTTCGATTAATACCACCACTTTCCCAATCCCTGGTGCCCTTACAGGTACGCGGAGCTTTTATAAATGTTGTAACGTTGAAGGCTCTACTTAGCAAGGGGAGGCTGCTGCTTAACTGAAATGAAATTGCATCCTAAGGAAGGGTTTTTGTTTGTTTTTAACTCGTGAGTCCTCCTCCCACAGCTTTCTCACTCGGCATCCTGGACTAATAAATGATGAACAGTGGTGATTGGGGTGGAGGGAGGCTGTGTATCAAAGTCTCCCTGCATTTTTATTTCACTTATAGCATGATTTTTTAAAAATGAGGTGACAGTTATATATTAGGGGAATCTATTTCTTTCCCAAGGAATCAAGTTTCCTTAGAGCGCGAAGGAAAATCTGAACGTGAGACTCGGCGGAAACGCTGGACATAAGATTTGCTTGGAGGAAATGAAGCGTGGGGGCTAGGCTCAGCCGCTCTGGATGGCCAATGGAGTTTCAGTAGAACTAGTCAGGGAAAGTTCCCTTAAGTAGATAAGAGCCAGAGAGGAGAGAGCCAACGGGGGTAAATGCTCCCACTGTGGGTGCCTCCTTTGACAGTTCAAGTGGATTTAGACCAAAGAGTGCAGGAAAGCATATAATCCTGAGTATGTGTCTTTGAGATAAAAGCAGATACATTAAGTCACTCAGTCAAATTTAAATCGAAGAGTGATTGCCTGCACTTCCCATTATGTCAACAGCATCTTTTCTCTTTCCTTTTCCCATGTGCTTTTTCTATAATTACAAAATTTATCATCTTTCTCAGGCTTTGTGGAACCAGGGTAGAAATGCTTTCACATACTGAAAAAGGGAACCCTACCATCCTCCCCCACCAACATATAGACACTTGGAGTCCAGAAGACTGGTAATGACAGAAAAAGACAATGAGTTATAACTGGGATTCCTTCTGTAGTAGTTTCCCTGCTTTCTTCATGCCTTTAGATGGTACTTAAGCACGTTGCTCTTAGCAACAAGCGTCCACAGGAATGCTTATTTCTTTGGATGAGATAAAACAGGTCCCTGTATCACTAGAAATGTGTGTGTGTTCAGCTGTTTTGCTTCAAGCATGGTAAATGCTACAGTTTGGTAGTTTTGCCCAATATTTTGAGTAGTACAACCTACTTATTTGGAATACTGAAATATCTTCTGAAGTGTGTTTGTGAATGAGTGTGTCTTAGTGTGTTTGAGGACTGGGTGGGGAAAAAAGGAAGCCTGGGAGCCGGAAAACTGCCACTATTTCTCTAAAGATTTAATTATTGCTGCTCTGGTCTTGCAGCACAATATTTGCTGAATCATTAGATTGTTACATTCGCTGATCATTTCATATCTTCATATTAAAAATCTTGGCGGCTGTAGCAGAGTGTGTAGCAGCTTTCCAAAACAGCTGACACACACACACACACAAATACATTTTCCTAGACCAGTGCTTACTAAGAATGTCCTTAAGAAACAGGGGAGTAGGCAAACACCTTCCCACCCGTGCCCTGATACCTTAAACCAACAGCCCAGTTCCTAGATAACCTGTTATTTCCTCCATTAACTTCACACATCTTTCACGTGGAGATCCCTTTTCTCTGATTTCTGACCTGAGTTGTGGGGGGAGAGCTGTGTACATTGTATCAGTGGAACATTTCCCCTTGAGGATATTTTGATGCAATGGCGGGAGTTTTATTTTCTTTGGGGGAAAATATGTTTTAAGTGGAGTGGAGGGTTGCGTGTGTGTGAACCACTCTTGAGAAAGGTTATTTTCAACTTCAGCTGAAAAGGCGAACAAGAGCCTCATCCCTGGCCCCAAGCCTGGGAAGGGAAGGGGTTGGAGTTGCTGATGGAGCAGCTGCCCCTGGGTTGCGGGTGAGACCCTCCGCCTGTACCGAGGCGGTGGCATCCAGCCCTTCCTTCCCCTTGACCCGGGCTTGGCTGGTCTCTGCCAGCGGCCGAGCGTCTCTGCGGCGGCGCTATGGCAACCGCGGAGCCCGCGCGGCGACCGCCCCAGCCCCCCTTTCCCGCAGGTGGTGGAAAACCACCTTCACCGGTTCTCTGCTGCCCTTTCCCCGTTCCCACTGGGGCTGTGACCTGACCGTGCGTCCTACCAACGTCTGTAGATCGGTGAGCAGCTCTGGGTGCTGACCCTTGTCGAGTCCCTCGTCACTCCCGCCCCTCTTTCGGGTACTCAGTCTCTCAGTCAGAATCTCTTCTCTCCCCCTCTGTCTCGTTCTCTCTCAACACACACGCACGCGCGCGCGCGCGCGCTCTCTTGCCAAGCAAGTACGACACTTTGGCACAATGACTCCTCTCTGGTCCCCCGGAAAACTTCCTGCAGTCGCGCCCGGGAGCGCCTTGTCCCGGTGCCCCCTCCCTCCCTGCCTGGCCTCGGGGCGGCACTGCTGGGCCTGCTCCTCCCCGGCCGCTTAGCAAACATCTCCGAAAGTCTCCAGAGCACTGACCCCAGGGCACTCTCCTGAAGCTTTAAGGCAGCCTGGGGGCGGTGGGGGAGAGACCTGAGGCTCAGCTAAGGGTTAGCTCCTGCCCCGCGGGTGGGGCGGCGCCTCGCCGTGCGTGGGTCGTGGCCCTTTGCCCACCTTAGACCCTGGCTCGGCCCAGCTTGGCTTCTCCAGGGCGACCACCCACCGGGCGCGTTGTTGGGGACCCGGTGGATGTTGGACGGTCAGGGAGTCAGTTCCCTCGCTCTGGGTCGGCTAAGGCGTCCTGGGGCCGACCTTCCCGGGCCCCTAGCCTGCGACGCCCCCAGCCGGGCCTCTCGGCCGCGCGCCCGCCCCGCAGCCCGCGGCGCCGCGCTGTGTAGATGAGGCACCTTTGTTTGCCGGCGGCTGCGGCCCGACCCTGCTAGCGGCTGGAGAGGGAGAAGACGGAATCCTTCCGTCCGCGGGGGCGTCGGCCCCGATTCCACGGTCCCCCCGCACGACCGTGGCTCGGAGGTACTGGAACGTTTTTTTTTGTTGTTGTTACTTCAGCCACTCTCCTCTTCCGGGTCCGCTGACCTCAGCTCCTGGGAAGGCGTGGGGAGGGGTAGACGCCGGCCCCGGCCCGGCTCCAAGCGGGGCTGGCAGTCCCGCTCGGAGTTTGGGGGCTCTGGCATCTTCTTTATGGAATCACTCCCCAAGCCACCACTAGTATCCCGAGGTCGGGTTTTTCAAATTCCTGACCTGAAATGGCGTTTAGAACGCCGGGAATGAAGACATGAACCCAAACTTTCTCCCAAACTCGTGGGCGGCTCCTCCAAGATAGTCCTCTGCGAGGAGCTGAGCGTGTGGTAGGCCACTTGTTCCCTTCAGATGTTTCGACTTAGCTTTCCTCGCAGGCGTGCCAGTAAAACAGCTTTCTTAAAAGGCTTCCCAGGCGAGGTCTTCCTCCAGACACGCTGGGACCTCCTTGGCACTGTGCACTGACCCTGCGTCCATGGCACAGTGCATAGCCACCTCCCTGCGCAAGGTGAGGGCCACCAGATCAGGGACAGCCCGGATAATAGAACCCACAGAGTGAGAGGGAACGGAAAGGGTTCCTAGAGAAATTCCCCCTATTTGCTGGCCATCTCATGTGCTCCCAGATATAATAATTAGTAGCAGATGTTCTGCAATATCGAGGAGTGTGAGTGAATTGGTCGGGCTTAGGAGCTGCCGCTCTCACCAACTTCTTTGAAAGAGATTTTTCTTCCTTTGGGAGGTGAGGTGGGCGGGAGGGAGGAGTGGCCTTACATCTGGCAGCAGGAAAACTGGCTCCTGCGAGGCGGGGATGGGGGAGTAATAGTGGCTACTATCTGCAGCGGATAAAACCTGAACACCTACCTGCTCAGCTGAGCTCTGGAAAGCAAGGAAGAGAAATCTGTCCAAGAATCGCCAACACAAGGGCCACACTAAAAAAAAAAAAAAAAACTTTTTCACATAAGTTCTCACTTACTCTTAAAGCTTCAAAGAATAACTCTGATGTGATCCATCAACGGAGGCACACTCATTTCAGAAAATTACTTTGAAAAATGATCTTTTCGTCCTCTAGAAATAGCACCCATTCTCCACCCAGACACATGGAACTCAACACGTTTTCTGGCATTGTGAGGTGGTCTTCCAGAGGTGAACAAGGGTTTCTATGTCAGTAGACATTTCTTCAGACAGACACCTTTAGCTTTCTAGTTTAATTCAAGTGATGGCTGCAGTGTGTTCATTCCCTAAATTCTCAGATGACACTGTTTCAACATTTACTCAGCACAGGAAAGTTAATGTGAATTGCTCCCACACAAAGGAGGAACGTAACAGGCCAAACACAGGCTGCATCATTGATTATCAGAGCCTTTTCAAGTCTATTCACCATTAAAAAGAAGTGTCGCCTATGATAATGGTGACATGATCATTGATTTTTTTTTTGTTTAATTATCAACGTTTCTGATAAAGAAAATGCTTTGCTCTTTTGTGGTAGAAACTCAAGTGAAAGGAATTCATTTTCTCCTTCTGTTCTTAGGATTTTACTGTGTTATTGTAGCTCCAGCTCCATTTATTCCCTGGAAATTGTCGATGTCCATTTTTACACATCAAAGTAGGAAGTGGTTCACTGTCTTTCAACTGTACTGTACTTAAATCATTCATCTACTGCATCCATAATACCGGAGGTTTGCGAGAGATCCTAGGTTTTCCTCTGAAGGGTGGTCTAAAGTATTGAAGTGAAATTGCTGACTGTTTTGCATTTGAGGGGTGAAGCTTTATCCTCTATGGGCTTTCAATTTGTAGTCCAGTTATCAAGGTACTAGAAGTGCTTCAAATGAATCTTAAACCCTAAATCTTAGCATGAAAGGTAAGGTCAAAAGCCCCCGAAAGGGAAGGAAGTAGGTGCACATCATCATTATTGACTGGTCTAGATTAAACACTGGAGAGGAAGATTTCAATCTGATAACGTCACAGGGCTTCCTGTTTTTCTTTGCTGCTTCTGCTGACAATTTTGTAAGGTAATTAAATTGGCTGATTGAAGTCATGGTGGTCATGGGGCGATAAAGACCATTTGGATTTAATGGAATTTAAAACAACAGAGCACTGAACACAACTCTTACCGAACAAGAATTTTAATGGCCCATTCCGGGTGCTGACTAAATAGAACGCCCTGAACAAGTTTAATCGAAAGGGCAAGGCAGATTAGCACTATATAGTCTTTATGGTTGAAGATTGAGGAATTAAAATCATCCCTTTAAAAGACTCATTAATGCATTATTAAGATTTAATGTAGGTTAAATAAGCTTTCTTTAGACCTTCACCATATACTGTGAACCTAGGTTTAGGACCAAGTTTCAATAAGGAAATGTTTTTTTAAGAGCTGGCTTCATAAATAGAATTATGTATGTCTCTTATTTCAAGAACAAAAGACATTTAGAATTCTTTGAGAGTGTCCAAGGTGTTGAGGACAGGTGTTGATGATGAATCCTTTCTTTTCAGTAACTGAAAAGAACAAATTTGACTTTTCTTTGAAAGTTTTGCTTTTGGTAGTTTTTTCTTATACACAAAGCTTATCTGTACTAGAGAAACTGCAAAGATAATTTTAAAAATGTTCTCCTACAGTTTCAGCAGTGTCATAGGTATTTAACTTAGGCTTTGCACTGTCTTTTTAATCCTGTCTTTGTTTTTCCTTAATGCAACTTCACTCAGGTTACCAGACTTTAGTGCACTCAGGTTCCTTTTGCCCCTGGAAAAGGGCAATTCTTTGCTTTACACTGAGAATACATTTAGCTCCAGTTCCATGGTAAAAATCAAGCCTCAGTCTCTTATGAGATTGTTTCTTCAGACCGCTTCTTGCCTTGTGAAATTGTCTTCTTAAAGTTCTGTTCCTTTGATTATTCTAGAAAAATGTGAGACCCAAGTTTTTATATAAACATCTGCCCAATTTTGATTGTACATAATTTTAAAAAATTGTTTTAAAAATTCTGAGCTGACCAAACCAAAAGCACTCAGCTAAGTGGGAGGTGGCCCAAAGGTCACCAGGTTTCATCCTCCAGCCCACCCCATATTCCCACTCCTCACTGGTCCCCAAACAACTAGGCCTATTTGTCTCTTGCCTCACACTTTTAGGGCCAAATATTTTATATTGTTGTATTTTCGAAGTGACAATAAGCTTAGATAAAACTAATCTGGTATCACTGAGTGGGAGGTTAGAGAAGACCCTTAAAATCTTTCTGCAGGATTTTTCATTTTACATTTTATTTTTGTATTTGAGCTTTGTGGCTTGTCTCCATTTACCACAGCATTCAGATATAGCATTTCCCTATAGATTGATTTGAACCCTTTATTTTCTTAATTAAAAACAAAACCTTCTTTTAATAGAGATGGGTCTCTGGACAGCAGAGCTATATGTGATGTTCTGAAAGGGTCTTGGGAGGTTGTGGCTTTCAGATATTTTCCCCACTGACACACGTAATTCAATCAGCTTTTCTTTTTGGTTTAGCATTTGCCGCCTCCCGTGGCCTTGTTGTAAGACAAGTATATTCAGGAAGGGAGAGCGCATAGTCCCTGGATGGTAAAGTTGGGATGAATATATTAGATCAATCGATTCTGTGACAGAGATGCTCAGCTGTGTAAGAGAATACCAGGTGCCTAAGGGAGTGCTGAGTGATTAGCACTAATGTGATGGGGAGACTGAAAAAAGAGTGAAGTCAAGTGCCGTTTGATACCAAGTCTCTTCTAGATTTACTGCCAGACATCTCAGTGCGTTGTAAATTGATCTTTTTGCTTGTATTAGTCCAAATCTTTGAGCATATGTGATGATTTTAAATAAGACATCAGTGATGTTCTTACATTGACATATCTGCTTCCAATAAAAGGATCTTTAAATGCTTTTCACACCTTTTTTAAATCAACAAGGTACTTTTCCTTCAGTGAAATGAAGCAAGTGTTTGGAAGGTGTCGCCTGTAACTCCCATTTCTGTCTCCAGCTCAGCCTCACTCTGAGTCCTTGACCTATCACAATGGGAATATTGCTCAGCTAAAATGATCAAATAAGCAAAGCAAATATTAAAGCAATGTTCTGCTTCAGTAATCATCATAGGCTTTTGGTTTATTTTATGCTGTCTTTTTAATCCTGATTGTCTTACTAAGAAAAGCTTCTTTCTGTATTGTTTATCATACCTTTAGTGCATTCAGGCCCTACCGTGCCCAAAAGAAGTGAAATGAAAACTGTCTCAAGATGAAGGAAAACTATAGAATCATATAATATCTGAGCCAAAGGGGGCTTTAAAGATCAAATCTAGTATCCTAAGTTTAGAGATGAATTGCTAAGGGCAGTTAAATAGCTTGTTCTGGTCACAGCTTGTTAATGTCAGATTTTAGGCCAAAATATGAACATCCTGACTGCCGGTCAAGTGATGTTTTTCAGTGAATTATGCTGTTTTTCAAGGGTAGCCTCTGACTCTCTATGTTTTGCATCAGTTTTAGGAAGAGTCAGTGATTCTGGTAGCTTCCCCTAGACATTTGCTTCCTCTGTTTCTTCCACCTTTTCTTTCATAGAACATTATTCCATAGATTATTCCCTTTCTTTCTTCATCTCCTTCTTCTGTAGCTCCCCCATTCCCCTCTTTCATGTCTGTGAAGGTCTTCCTTTCCCCAGGGTCCAAAGCTTTGACCACATCCATTTATTCAACAAACAGTAATTGAGTACCTGTTATGTGCTAGGCAGATATAATTCTAAGACCCAGATTCTGACCTCAGGGAGTTTGTAATCCAGTTAAAGAGTAAAGACATATACACATTAAAGTACCAATTGAGAGGCACAGAAAATATATACAATAGTTGTTTAAAGGAGATTATTGTGGGCTTGCATTTTTATAGGAGAGATGAGACTCCGGCTGGGATCTGTAAAAAACTGTGTAATAGGGAAGAAGAGAGGGAAATGTATCATTGACAGAAGACTCAGAACAAGAAAAGGAATTTAGGCAGAAGTTACGAAGGTGACCTTTGGAACAGGGAATAGACTGGCCCTGTTAGAGGATAGATAAGGCCTTGCTTTTCTATAGCTTTAAGATTTAGGTTACAGGGTTTGTACTCTGGTTTGTTGCCCCTCGAAAGCAATTGAACATGGAAGTCTCGGCTTGACTTGGTCTGCAACAAGCAGTCAAGTGGTTTCTCAGTCTGCTGCTTACATTTTATGAAGAACAAGTGGATCTCTTTTTTCTGTGTTGCTGAAATGCAAGCAAAGGACCCATCCTTGTCCTTGATCATTGAAACCTTTAAGAACTTCTTGGTCTTGGATCACAGATACTTCTTAAGAAAAGTTCTGAAGTGAAATAAAGGAATGTCTTTTTAACATATGGCCAGATCAAATGATTAAGCAAGGAAAAGTTTCCAGTTAATCTAAAGGAGAATGCAATTGAAGACAACTTAAAAGTACCATTAGCTTCTTGCAGGGACATAGTATATTGTCTCCAAGGCATTCTCAATGTTTTTTGTCTAATTCCAAGAGATTTCCATTACCTGAAACAATACCTATACATATGTATAATTTCATATAATATAATAAAATTATTTAAAATCAGGATTTAAAATTAAATTAAAATTAAGAACAATTTTAGTAGAATGGGTTTATTGTAACATTTTCTAATTCTACATGAACTCAGGACCCTAGCCCTGTTTGAATTAGAATTTTACTCTTGACTTTGTCACCTAGTGGCTGTAAATTAGGAAAAATAATTAAATCTCATTAAGCCTTGACTTCCATTTCTGTAGAATGGGTGTTACTTTCTAACTTCCAAGGATAATATTTGAATTAATAGGAAAATGTATAGAACTCTGGGCTTATTGGTAGAAAAGGACTTTTGGGACTTTGCTCTATACATACACATCAGAATGGGAGGAGCCTTAAATAATTTAAATTCCTGGTTCCCAAACCTGGAGATCCTGTGGTTTAAAATGTTTCATTTTTTTCACAACTGCATAGTCATAGTATCTTCACTTTTTTTTTTAGAAAACTCTTAAGAAATGCACTTCAAAGAAACAAAACAGAACTCACCCGCAGGTTGAGAATCAATCATTAAGCCAAATAATCCTAAGGAGTTTTTGAATTTAAAATTTGTAATTCCTGTTTATAGTAGTGGGTGCATCAGCTTTCTGGATTGACAGTTGATAGTCAGGACTACGCTATGCAAAACAGTGAGTACATTTTGTAGATAAGGACATTTTGTGACTCGGACGTTTTATCTTTCCTCACAGAACGCAAGCAGTGTTGGGCTCTCGGCATACCACTGAAGGGCTGACTGATTCTTTAAAACCTGAGCAATTAGAATATTCATACTCACATAACCGACCCCATAGCTCAAAGGGACCTTAAACAGGTGTTGTTTTACAAATAATGTCTAAGATGATGAATAGCTGTGGGACCTTTCTCGCTCAACTTCCTACTAAAGGTGCCCCTAAGAGATCATTTTAAAATTTTGTTTTCCCAGAATCTATCAGAAAAGAATTCAGCAGACATCTGCTCTAGTTAAGAAGACCTCCAACTCAGTTGCCATGAATACATGTAAATGGCCCAGAATCTGGGCTGAAAATAGAGTCCAGCCTACGTGGTGTTCATTAGAAACCTCTTGGACTAAACCATGCTCACCTCACCCCCAGTCCACTGCTCTGACTATACTATCATATAGTTAGGTTATTGTTAGGTCATGGTGCCAAGAGTTGAAATCTGGACATTACTTTTGGAATGAAACCATAATGCTCATATGTTTGTTTCAGGTGTACATTGTTAATAATTATATACGCTGCTTTAGTATTAAAACTGATAATATCTTTATCTATCCAAATTATTGGTTGCTAGGTGTTTTCCACATTTATTGCCAATTAGGTAAAACATCAGTTTACTAAGTATATTCGTATAATTTAACGCCATCTGGGAGAATTTATACTGAATTACGTATAGAAGACACCTTATTGATGGTACCATTAATAGCACAGTTATAGATTGGTTAGAGAGTCTAAAGTATTAAAATCATCATAATTACATGCTAATGATAATTTTAAGATAAATATTGAAGAAACTCATTGAATTAACTTTACTATTCCTGGGAAGTTTTCTTATTTGGACTCAACTCTGTTTATTAATATGTGTTTAAATATTGTCAATTATTTCATTAAAATAGTTCCAGGGGGATTTAATGATTGAGAGCATGTAAACATATAATTTCAAAAAAATTGTGTCTGGTGGTGTGCAGTTCTCTGGCAGACATATTATGACAAGTCCTTTTAATATGGCATGAATTTCACAGGTTTTTTTTAAAAAATTATCTTTTTTTATTGAATTATAATTGATTTACAATTTTTTGTCAGTTTCAGATGTACAGCACAGTGATCCAATTATATACAAATATATATTCTTTTTCAAATTCTTTACCATTATAGGTTCTTATAAGATACAGTATAGTTCCCTGTGCCATACAGCAGATCCTTGTTGTTTGTCTGCTTTAGCTATGGTAGTCTGTATCTGTTAATCCCCAGCTCCTAGTTTATCCTTTTCTCCCTTTCATCTGATAGCCGTAAGTTTGTTTTCTATGTGTGTGAGTCAATTTCTGTTTTGTAAATAAATATCATGTGATACAGTTTTAGGTGGAATCTTAAAAAATGATACAAATGAACTTATTTGCAAAATAGAAATAGAGTCACAGTAGGTTTTAATCCCATATATTCATCCAATTTAAAGTCTAGAATTACTGTGCTTTTGTAGTGCATTTGGAAAATATGGAGAAGTCTAAAAGTGTAATAATTGTGCCATTCTACTAAAACCGCTATTATCATTTTGCATCTATTTACTAGCCTTTTAAAGTTAAAACAAAAACATTTTGATTGATTACAAAAGTAATACATAGTTACCGTAGAAAATGGAAAATGTATGAAAATTATGAAAAAAATCACCTATTATCTCACCATTAATGACATTTTGAGATTTATCCTTTACTTTTACTGTCCCTGTTTTTTTTTTAACTTAGTTTTTTTCCACTTAACACGTTATTGTGAACAGTTTTCTGTCATCAAGCACTTTTGTATAACAGTTTTTTAACAGTGACTTTCCACTATATAGATGTTTGTCATTTATTAACCAGTTCTTCTAATATAGGGCCATGAGCTTGGGTTTTTGATTCAAACATACCTGAATCTGACCCGAGCTCTGCTGCCTTTGAGCTGTATGATTGATACATGCTGTGGAATCTTCGTAAGTTTTAGTTTCCTTGCTTGGAAAATGGGAATGACAGTATTATCTACCTTACAGAGTTATTCTTAGAATCAAGAGATGACGCATACATAGTGCTTAGTGAAGTGCCTGGCATATAAGAACCTGTTAACATAATCAATCAGTTACTCAGTCATTTAATTAATTTTGCAACACCAAGTACTTGATTTCTGTAATTGGTTCAGGCTCATTTAGATCAGATGCTTCTATATCATATGCTATTTTCATAAGGATGATTGGATCCCATAGGAGTCCTATGAGATTTTTAGGCCAGTGGGGTGCCCTTTAAGACCGTGAAGGGCCAGACAGTCAACCAGGACCCAATAGGCCTTTAGACAGGTGACATATAAATAGTGGAGTATCTCTCTGCAGTGGTGGGCCTGCCCCCCCACCCCCATACCTGCTTCTGAAACTGAGGACGGCTCTGGCTCTCAGGCACCGGTGATGAGGTTGGACAGGGGAGGAACAGCAGCAGTTTCATAGTCCTCCCTTTACTTTCTGATTTGCTAAGCAAATTCCATGTGCTTTACTTGCTAATCACATTATCATCCCCGATGCTTAATTATTTTCTGTAGAGAAATAGAGTTGTTTGGGGCTTTCAGGAAATTAAACTGAACTTCAAAAGCCACTTCCACATAACAATTAACATTTTGAAATGGGTAATTCCTCAGGGCTTGTTGCTAGGTTTACCCAGTTTTTTCTTTAAAGGGCATACTTTTAAATAGTAGATTTATTTTTTCTATTTATTTAAGATCATATTAAAAAAAAAAACAACTAGGCATGTTAAAGCTTCATAAATTCCCAGTAAAATAATATAAAAATGTGTGGCTGGTGCCTTTGAGATAGACTATTGCTGTGATCTCCAGAGTGGGAAATTGGAGATGATCATCCTGGATTCTGTATTTGAGAGGAGCCTACATCACTGGAAGGAGATACCTTTTGGCCTGCTCAGAGGGAAGGAAGTGGTTTCAGTGTTAGTGCAGCAAAAATCTGAGAGTAACTTTGTTTAAGAAGCTGAATTTCCATGTGGCTGGTGGACACTATTCTGTGTACGACCTCAGCACAAATGTTTTCAGTCCCTTTTTAATAAGACAGATTCTAGAGACTCTAAGTATTACCTTCCTGTGCCTTCCTAAACATCCCTTCTCTAGTTACACTGCTGTGCTCTTTTTAACCTTTGGGGTTGCCTTTAAGTTCAGTGTTTTCCCATCTGCCTGCACACAGATACAGCCACAGTGGAATCTTAAATCTTGATCACTCCATCTCCCCCTAAAAAGGTGGAGGTACAGAATTCTCATTTGAAAATTGCCATATATCAGTCTTTGAGAGGAGTTTACAAGTTAGGAGAACCACAGCCCATTGCTAGTAACCTATTACCAGGAGCCTGATTCCAGACTGATCTGGAAAAGGCACAGATTGTGTGGTCAGAAAGATTGAGATTCCAGGGCCAATTCCACCACTTTGAGAGGTGTATAACCTAAGGCACATTACTGGACCTTTGAGTCTCATTTTTCTCATTTAAAAAATAAGGGTAATAACATCTCACTTATATGATTCTTGTGGAGCTTAAATGAAATAAAGTCCTTGCATTTAGCGAGCATCCAAAAACATCCCTTCCTCTTTTGTTATCCTGAAAATTTGAGTGTGGAAGAGCTGCGAAACAGTAGGTTAGCTCTGTCTTCTACAAGAGCCTGTCTGTCAAATGCAGAGTTCTCTGTGTTTATTGACTATTAGTTGCGGCTTCTGTGCAGCTGAGATACAAATTCAGCCCTAGGCTTTTATCCACAGATCTGAGAGGAGGGAGGCAGGCACCTGTAATTACAACGGCAGTGATGGGTTGCATTTGAATTGCATAGTGTGTTAAGGCTTTTCTCAGCTGCTTGGCTTGGGTATTGCTATAGTGATTCTGGGAGTAACAGACAGTATTTTAGCAAGTATTTGTCTTTCTATTATCCATCCTAACATAATCCTAGAATCTCCACAGACACACAAGAGTTCTTTTGTTGCTCTCTGGCAGCAGATAAAAGGGCTTATTTTTATAAAGTGGTCTGTGTAGAGTTTAACAACCCTTTTATGGACTGGGACCAGATTACATATGGAGGGGTGGAGTGAAGATAGTTTTTCCACTGATGTTTGTAAAATTTTAGATTCAAGTTTCCATGAATCAAAATATGAAAGTCTGAGACTCTGAGCACTGCAGTGCTCATCTCTTGTGCCTCATTTCCTTTCTTGTTTCATTTCACGTTTGGTTGGCCCAAAAGGCAGCTGTTCATGTGATCTTTCCAATGAGGGCACGATGGGATGGTTGGGGCTTTCTGAGAGGATGGTACTAGGGCAGGTGAAAGAAGGTGGGAGAGGAGACTCCTTTGTTCGCTTTGCTAATCCCCTTTCATCAATCACTCTGTTCCTCTTTCCTTAAATTCTCATAATGGAAATGTCAATGTTCTCGACATCAAGTGAATGAGAAGTAGCTAATGTAAACAGCATCTGCTAGACGACAGTTATGAAATCTAAAAGAGAATGAGCCCCCAAACCCAGGTTATTTCCCATTTTCTCTCATTTGTTTGAGAGCTCCAATAACAGGGTCACCCTGTCACCCTGACATGCCAAGGAGATTTAAAATCTTTACTGGAAAGTATTGAATGCACTAGTTTTAATGTGGTTGTGTCTGCATGACTTCCCTAGCCTTTAAGAGCAGAGATGAGCCTCAACTAGCTGCACCCAAGATGGGGAGGAAGAAAGCCTCTCATGTCAGTCATATTGTCTTCCCTCTTACTGACCCTGCTCTGACTCACTCCTTCCCCGTGGTGGACAGATACAGCACCTGGTCTTCTCCTGCTTCTTCAAAGTGGGCAGCAAGCCAGCTTTAGCCACTTCTCTGACTTTGTTCTATCACATGATCTGTTCTTCATGCAGGTGTAGGATCTTTTCCCGTCCCCCTTCCACCTTTCCAGGACCCGCTTCCATTTCCTTCTTACTCATAACCACCCTATTCTCAGTGTTTCTCTTTCCTTCTTTGTGCGGCTAGTGGCTTTATTAAATAAATAAAATCTCATTCAGGCCTGTGCAAAGAGGCTGGGGTGGTGGTGGAGGTATGAGGGACCTCTGGTAACAGAGAAGGACAGCTGAGGTCCTGAGATAGTTAGAGATTACACAGCTACAATGACCACATTTTATAAACTCTAAATCAACACCCAGATGTGGCTTGTATGGGTGGATTTATAGGGACTGTGGAATAGTGTGGTTGAGACTGGTACTGTTTTACTGCACGTTGCACAAAAATATAACCCTTGTTTAGTGCTTTGGATTTTTTATGCATGTGCACACACAGTGTTTATTTAATTCCTATAATAAGCCTAAAAAGTTGATGGTATTAATCTTCTTTCACAGGTGAGGAAACAGTCTGAGAAAGGCTAAATAACTTTTCCCAGATGTTCCCAATATTGAGGAGTTTGAAGCGGTTTAGATTTCTGACAGCAAGTCTTCTGATCCTTTCATTTCAACAACTTTTGGTTGAATTTTGCTTCTCTGTAGTTGAGATGTGGGGTTCTCCCAGCACGCTGCTGGACCTAGAGCAGGCGTTGCATGCTGTAACAGGAACATTTTCCTCAGCATGAAGAACCATTGCTCTTCTGAAATAACCCTCAAGCAGCCTTTTCCAATTCTAGTTAACGTCTCACAGAGAGAAAATACATAGGAGAACATGACTTATTCTTATTTCTAGAGTGTGGCCCAATGTTAAGATGGTAATAATGATGGTAAAATTAATAATAATGGTGATGGTTACTCTTTATTGAATATCTGCCACATGTCAGGTACAGTGCAGGTATTTTTCGTGTTTTCTCATTCAGTCCTCACAAGTCCATCACCCCCATTTTAGAGATAAGAAAGTTGAGGCTTCGAGAAAATCAGTGATTTCTCTGGGGCACCAGCCCTAGTAAGTGTCAGGGTGAATTTAAATGCAGGTCTGTCCGGCTCCAGAGCCTGTGTTCTGTAATGCCACATGCACTGATGCTGGCTTCTGGGACAAGCTCAAGAAAGAATATAAATGCCTACATCATATTTCTCCATCTACTCATATATATTAATTCATAAATATGTTAAGTTAAATCATATGAAATTGCTAATATTTAGCCATTTTGGATCAACGTAAATAATTTCATGTGGTTTAATGCAGTGTTTCTCAAAAATGTGGTCTCTGGGCCATGGGCAGCTGTAGCACCTGGGAACTTGTTAGAAATGCAGATTTTCAGATCCCACCCCAGATCTACTGCATCAGGAACTAAGGATGAGGCTCAGCAACCTGATTCTGATACCCACTAACATCTGAGAACCACTGACTAATCTAATCTATTTAATGAGCAATTACTCTGTGTCAGGTGGTGTGTTAGCCACTGGGTTTGCAGCATGAATAGAAATGGACATGGCTTCTGCCATCAAAGAGTTTATACTTTATTGGAAAGGGCAAAGTTTTGAAAAACACAAATATTGAGTTATTCTTTTTAGTATATTTAGGTACTTGTATTATTATTAGAGTTCCTAGATCTCGGCCAGAAGACTGGAGTCTTCAGAGGCAAAATTAGAATGGAAAAGGGTTATCTTCCCATCACATGGGGGCAAGCCCAAGCGAGACGAACAAAGATCCAGGGACCCAGGGACGAGGGTGTGGGAATAGAGGTGGTCCAGTGCTCAGGGTTCAGTGCCATCAAATCCAGACATCTTGGGCCCCTTCTCTGCCCCTTCCCTCGTGCTGCCTCTAGGGGTGGCGCTCTTGCATTTTGAGACCCAACTGGGGGTGGGAGGAGTGCAGGAAGTCCACTTTTCAGCACAAGACAACTAGGAATGTTCAAGGTTCATCCAGCTACTAATCTGCTGCTATCTCTTGCTCTGAGAAGCTTCATTTTGTGGGCAGATGGCAAGGTGTCAGGAAATGCTATATTCCAGAACTTTGTCTCTCTTCAGTAAGCTGTGCAGCATGCCATAGAGGATGGCTCTGCCTTTAGCAGCCTAGAGAGTGGTCTAGGTAATAGTCAGAGAGAAGAGGAGGTGGTAGGGGACAGTGGGCATGAAGAGCAGTGACTGGGACCTTCCCATTGTCTGGGCCTGTCTCGTAGCCTGGGGGGTGTGCTCCTTAATATATGCTCATTAACCCTTTGTCATCCCAAAGAGGGCATTCCTAATACTCTTCCATTTAACAAGGCATGAGTCCTGAAAGTTGAAAGAACATGACTTTGCTGAGCAATATTTGAAGTTATTATCATCCATATTCTTAATTCTTCACTAGCCTACTTTTCATAAATAACACTAAAGTACAGGTAATACAGCTTGAATACATCCCTGCTCATTTTGAAAGCATCCTTGGGCCATTTGTGCCACCAAGTTCCCCAAGAAAAGGGAATAAATATCCACTGAATGTTCTTTTTTTTTTTAAACAAACAAACAAACAAACAAAACCTAGGATTTTAAAGCAATCTCAAGTAAATGAGCATTGAATCTCACTTGGATTCCTTTCATTCCATTGGTGACAACTGAGAAAATACTTTGACCGAAAATTTAATGATGGGATTAGAACCTGAACGTATACAGGGAGAGGGAGGATGCTTTGTGACAATTTAGGTTTTAAATACCAACGGCACTTTTTTTAATGACACTAAAAAAGTTGCTCCTATTATTAATACTTAATTTGAATTAATTCCCAAGTGTAGTTCCATCCTTGTTATAGAAGAAATGATTCACATACACAAATAGCAGCAACTGTGTACTTTAGCAAAGGCAGACTGAATGCAAATCCTGCATTGGGAATGCAGTCCCACCTCTGAGATTTCAGGAGAGGGCTCACATAATCAGCACAGGTTCTTCCCCTACTGATTAAATTATATTTCCTCTGCTTTTACTGGGGGGAGGGGAAATCTAAAGACTGTGAAATCAATGCAAGCTGCTCTTGAATTGTATTATTTGCTTGAAATCAGGATCCAAATTCTTCTTATCACCTGAAAGATAAATCATATTTTCTCCTGGAGTCCTTCAGGAATTCCCAGAGTATGTTCACGTATTACATGAATAATTCATTTTACTCACTACACATTACAGCACTTAACAAAGGCTGCGGCCAGAATCCCCTCCTCGGGGAAGCTAATTTGGAGCATCATTATGGCTCTGATTTCTCAATGTTTAGCACTTTTATGACCTACCTGATGAAGTCCTCCTTTCTTTCTCAGTCCTTTTAGAGAAACACTTCAAGTTTAAAATTCAATCAAGTATGTTCTTGGAAGGAAATGATCCCAGCCTTTCATATTTACTCTACCCCTACACCTAAGTAAAAAGACAGAAGTAAAAGAAAAATAGAGCAAAGAGATGCTTTTGAATATAAATTCAATATACTGCTTACAAATATTTCTTTACCATTAAAAATCAAATGACATGATTTAAATGTGTTTATTTCTCCCTGAATTATTCAACGTTAGAACATGAGAACCAATTATGTGAATATATATGTGGACACCTCTTCGAACTCAATATGGAGTCTTGTTTTTATATTTTCCTTGGATTTTTTTTCTTATGGCTCTTATGGGAATTCATATGATCCTTCATGTTGCCATGATACCTCAGTGATCTCTTGGTTTTAATTTATTACCACATGGGATGTGTCCTACCAGAGAACAGAGGGGCTTGTGTACTGTAGCACGTGCTAAATATAAAAAGTCTGAAGGCAGGGCTGACTACCCAGCTGACTCCACCAATGAACTTCAGACATCGTGCCTTACTCTCTTTCTCTATCAGTCCACAACCTCACAAGATAAACCCTTGGCAAAACTGAACACTCTTAGATACTTCGGGTTGGAACTAGGGAATTCCTCAGTGACTGTCTGTGGAGCACAGCTGAGTATCTTTTCCATACTGGTTTCATTTTGAATATCTAGAGGGAATCCCATTTTACTCTCATGGATGGGCTAGATAAGCCTGTACTTAGGTATACTTTAAAAAGCCCTATGGGGTATCCCTAAAAAAGAAGAAAAAATGAACTTATTTATTTTTTCAGGGCAGTTGGCCAATATGCATATGAAAAGATGTTCAAGTTTACTAGCAGTCAGGGAAAGGCAAGTTGAAAATAAGCGATACATCACTTCACACTCATCAGCCTGGCAGAAATAGAATAGAGCATCTGCATATATTGTTGGCTGGGATGTGGGGGAAAGGGTACTCCCATACATTACCGGTGGAAATGTAAAGCATTACAGCCTTTTTGGAAAGCAATCTGGCAGTATCTATTAAAATTAAATATATACACACAAGCAGTATACTCGTAAGATCCTATCCCGTAGAAATAAGAGCACTATGTATAAAGACCTAATTAAGTGGCTCTTTATTTCAGTGCTATTTATTGTGGCAAAAAAAAAAAAAAGGAAATACAGTGAATTTCTATTAAGAGAATCATTGAATAAATTATATGTTCATGCCATGTACTATTTTATCTATATTCAAAAGGACAAATTGGGACTATACCAGATGACTTAGAGGCTTTCCAAAAGGTATTGTTGAATGAGAAAACAATAAGTAAAAAAATAATATTTTCCTCTTTTTTTTTTGTAAAACTGTGTGTGTAAATATATGTGCATATATTGTGTGTATGTGAGTGTTCTGGTTGAGTCTGTGCGTGTGTGCACCCCTGCATTAAGTATAGCTCTGTGTGAGATTATATGAATACAGAGAAAGACTACTGGTTGTTAACATAGATGCCTGGAGGAGACAAGGCGTGGATCTGTGTGGGAAATGTGGATCTGTATGGGAAGACCAAAGAGAGGAATCAAAACGGGAAAAGGGGTAAAAGGAAGAAGCACATGAGCATACTTATGTATCCGTGTAGTTATATCTGTGTCATCACATTTGTAAGTGAAAAAATAAAAATGGAGAAATGAAAATATTCCTGTCATTTAAAGCTTAGTACCAATTAGTTTAATCTGATTGCTTTCCTCTGATTTTGGAAGAAGCTAGAGGAGAAAAGAGAGGTGCTTTTTAGGTATGAGAAATGGGGAGAAAGTGAGAACAGGTCAAATGGAATATGGAAAAAGAGGCTTTGAAGCCGAAAGAGACCATGAGGTGGGAAAGCTCAGAGGCATCTTTTCTCTCTCTTGACGGCTGAGATTTGCTCCTTTGGGAACAGAGATGAGCTGGCTCCAGACTGAATTGAAGAAATCCTGACTTACATAGCTCATTATCCTCATTTTTGTAGAGTGGATCACAAATGCATGGGGAGAACTGTATACAGGGAATTGGGGCCCTTACACATTGGGACAGCACTAAGCAATTTATCTTTAGTGACGTACTCACTAAAGCTTTGGCTAATTGGACAGTCTGAGTTTCTTACTTGGGAAGTCTCCCCAAATTTGGAATGCACTGTAGCTGTATGAGTAGAAAATGTCGAGAGCCAGAGTAAGGATGATACAGATTACTTGTGAGGGCTTGGTTTCTTCCACTCACAATGTGTGTCTGTGGGGGTTGTTACTATTTTCTGAAAAGAAATAGGAGATCAAATTTGCAATAAAATATACCCAAATTTTCTGATGCAATCAACACTGTAGAATAATTAGTTATATTAATGTTGACCAGTGCTGGATTGTACCAACTCAGTTATTTTATTTTATTTCTTAATGGAGGTGCTAGGGATAACCCAGGATTTTGTGCATGCTGGGTGTGTGCTCCACCACTGAGCTATTACCCTCCCCCCATTATGTTTTAATAAATGTGTTTGTTGTATAATTTATAAATGTTTCATAAAACATTGAAAATTGAGATAGCAAAATAAATTATTCATAAGAGCAACAACTCACACAACCACTGATAGTATTTCAGCATATTCTGTTCCATTGTTTTCTAGTATGCATCTTTCCCCCCTAATTTATACCATGACTGCGTAGAAATTTGTCCTACTTTTTAAACTTTGTACCATAGTTTAAAACATTTATCAACACGAAATGTAAGATAAAAATTATGAAGGCAGCAGAGCATGTATATTTTTAAATAGCTAACTTTTCTTGCAGTCTATTCTGTGTGTCACAGGCAAATTCAAATATACATTGGCTTTGTTTACTCCTTCTGTAGAATTTTAAATCTTAGTGTCTCCCAGAGATGCCATCTTCCTTTCTCCCTGACCAGCACCCCCCTGACTTCTACTAACTCTCCTTGAGGATTATTCCAGAAGAGAGTTCAGTTGTATCTTCTGAGCGTCAAGTGTCCCTCCCCAGAACCTGCAGGGCACACTGATTGGTGGGTTTCTCTGGCACAGAGATCATCACCTATTATTCCTGAACTATTTTCCCACTTGAATTTCTTTTCTTTTCTTTTTTTTTTTCTTGATAGACTTTTTTTTTTCTATCAGACTTGAAAGTTTAGAGGCATCTTTGATTTCTCTTTCTTTTAGGTACGTGCCATATTGTGATTATTAAGTTTGTTCTCTAATTCCTAATTCAGGTCTTCACTGTCTTCTGCTCTGTCTACAGCACTGTGCTTAAGAAGGTGGGCTCTGGAGCTAGGTCGTCCGGGGTCAAACCCCAGGTCTGCTAGTGTTAGCTGTGTGACTTTGGGCAAGACTCCTAATGCCTCTCCTTGTCTCTGGCCTGTGAAATGGGAAATAGTACTTGCCATATAGGGTTGTGGTAAGGACCACAGTATCTATTAGATGCTAAGCACTAAGATTGTAGCCCTTGTTATGTTTGATGACTGTCTTTCTCTCTCTCTCTCTAAGCTACCCTTTGCACTACTGGCAGATTGATCTTCCTAAACACGGCTTTACTCTTACTGATTCCCTCCTGCTTCTTCCCTCTCACCCTCCAACCCGCATAATAATGCTCTCCTAATGAAATCCAAACTCTTCAGCCTGGCATTTAAAGTCCTACATAGTCAGATTTCAAGAAGCCTTTCCAGCAGTCCCCTGCATACTAGACAACTCAAACTATAGGCTGTTTTCCTTAAAAGGCCCAGTGTAAGGATGGTATGTAATATATATAACATCTCATAAAACACAGGCACTTACTGCAAACTGGAGCAGGGTTTTAGGGAGCATTGCTGTGCTGCACGTTAAATTTTTGGTTGCAGGATTGCAGGAGGCCCTGTGAGAGGGTCCTGTACAGCTGGCATGGCAGGAGGGTCTGGGGAAGGTTGGGGCAGAGACCACTTACCGCATGGCATGGAAGTATCTCACTATTTCAGCAACTTCCACAGCCAAACTTAGGTGTACCAACTGAATGTCAGCCCTGGCCAGCTGCCTGCCTCTTGACCCCGCTGCCCCTTCCTTTTGCTCATTGAGCTTTTGTTGAAATTCCCACGTATTCAAGAAGACCTAGAAGAAATGCCACCTTTACTCTTTTCTCTCTACCTTTCTGAAATCCCATAACACTGCTAAGTAACTCTATTTTGGAAGTTACATATTTGTCTGTCTGTTTTGTAGTTATTTTGTACATGAACACATGTAATTATATATGGTTATCTAAGTAGCTAGAAAACCTGCTTGAAGGCAGAGACCGTAAGCGTTCCATCTCTGCGTCCATGCCCTGGTGCTCTTAGCCCTGGGGGTAGCCTGTCAGTATTTGCTGAGTGAATAACTTTGAACCAGAACTATTCGATACATTATTTTTTCCTGAAAAACAATGTACCTAAGCTCCCTAGTACTTTTGTAGACTGATTGCAAGTGACCAGGTTTGGGTCATGGAAGTGCTTTCTATCTGTGAGTTCTGTGAGGAAATACAAATCTGAAATGTTTTGTAAAATTAAATGATTCATTTAAGTGAATTGATCTGTCTATTAGTGGCTTATTTGTCTTTAGTCTGTCAGCCAGTCTGTCTATCATTCATTTGTTTATTCATTCAATGAATGCCAATAGTTTGTAACTAAAAAAGATACTGGTGGTCTTTAAACTGCTGTAAAATTTCTGGGATAATCTGATAGACCACAGAGGCAAAATGGAACATTTTTAATCCTTAAGGTTATCTACTTAGGAAGCAGTTTTGGAGCCACATGTTGCTCAGTACATCCTGCTATGATGTCTGTTTGTTTTTAAATTAGCTCATTAAGAATTAATACTTCTGTTGTAAGTAATACTCAGTCTACATTTTATTACCTATAAACAAAAATGTCAGTGATTTTCTTTCTTATGTACCAAACCAACACACAAGGATACTTTCTGAATACGCATCACTGATGTTAAAAATAAAACAAACAAAAATCCAGGGTTCTTTTGACCCATAATTACCTTGTTGTTAACTCTGTTGGCTAGTTACCCCCTGAGAATTCTTTAGGGGCAGCTTTGATTTGTGAACAGCTTTTTTATGTTTCCCTCCATACTGAAGTGAAGAAAATGCCGTTCACTGATGGTAGCTATTTTTACAGCATTTAATGAGAAGGGCAAAACTGAGAATGCCTTTTGTCAGTCAGTTATCAACACAAAAGAAAGAGCTTAAAGCTTGGGTTGTTACAAAAAAGTTAATGTTTGGAAAATAATATTTTAAACCTTGGTAGAATGAGAATATCACTTTGTATTATTTCTGAATTGATTTTTAAAAGTCCACGGTGACTTTGAAATTGAAAGAGCTTGTTGCAGTTGACATATGGAAACTATTACCATTATTAAGCGATTTGAAAACTTCCACTTTTATAATGAACCAAGACATGAAAATTCATGTGCTAGTTTTTTTTTTAAACAAATATAATGACAATCCATGAAACCGTAGAATTTAAAAGCAGAGGGTAACATAAAAGATATTACATCCAGTACCCTTGCTTCCTCCCTTAAGGACTGTGTTAGTCACTGACCAGGGTTGGTCTGCAGGTGAGGGGGAGGGGTTAGACCTCACCCATGGCTCCCAGCTCCCAGTCTTACGGTCTTTCACTACATCACAAGGTCATTCTTTTACATTTGCCTTTTGATTCTTCTTTCTCCTCTCAAATTCTTGGATTTCTTATTAGAATTTGCTACATTGGAATTCTAAGATTAAAGCTTTGTGAAAAATCAAATGACTTCTTATTTACCAGAAATTAAACATGTTTATATTTGTATCTCAGCCTGAATCTGAAATACTAAAAATTTTTGGGTCTGTGTTGCCATTTCACTGTAAGTTCTCTTGGGGACAGTAAGACTCTTGGTAATGTTGGTGTCCCCAAAAGCATCCAGTGGGAGTGACACATGTGAGCAGGACGAGATCTTTTTTGGTTAAAATGCTTCAAAACTAGTAATTTATCTGTTATTCCTAATTTAAGCACCCAAGAGCCTCAGTTTTGTAAGTATTATGTTAAGAAGACAGCAGTGGTGCTGATGAAAGAGAGAATGTACATAGGACCAGGAGAACTGATACCTTGTCACTCCTAAATTTTTTATTAACAATTAACTGAAGAGATGTAGTGCCCGCCCTGACTATGTCTGCACTGTCCTCCTTCCCTTGCATTTTGAGTAGGGCAGTTCACAGCTGTGAGTCGGAATGATGTCATAAGGACCTCAGAGCTCTGATAATAGACCAAGAATTACCTTGGCAGAGAAATGAAGAGCAGTTACTACTGAGAGTCTAAAAAGAAAGTGCTAAGTAGATAATTAACATCTCAGTGGCAACCTGGAAAAGTTCTTGGTCAGGAGCCATGAAAAGGTCTCAGTTCTCTAAGAAGGGAGAAAAAGATGTCAGACTTCCTCAAGGAAAGGAGGGTTTTACCTTATGTGTGTGCACTTGGCGTGTTTGTGGACATGTGGAGGAGCATGTGTGACCTAAACAAGCTTATGTTGTCATTTACCAGAGCAGAGCTCGTTTGTGACATCAGCCGAGCCGTTTGAAAAATGAGAATACAAGTCATCACTTTGTTACTTGAGCTGCCATGGATGCTTTTAACTATTGATTTAATACTCTTTGTAAAGAGGAGGAATTTCCAACCCTCAATTAGGTTAAGGGGCATACGGCTTCCTGCACTCGACAGCGCTGCCTGCGTGGTGTAGCTCTGGGCGGGTTTCCTTCAGACGTGGGCAGTTGGGACTAGAAGTCCTGTAAACACTCCATGTTCATGCTCCCAGCAAAATAGAATCCCTTATTAAAAAACAGGATCTCCGTTCTCTTCTACTTTCCACACACAATAAGCTAATCATCCATTTTGAGCCATTGTTAAAGAAATTAAAACTCCTCTGCACGATTAAGAATCTTGTGACTGTGTAATTGTTATTTTTCGCATTAGATCCTGTCCTGTTTCTCCCCAGCTACCCCATGCCCTCCGTTTCTTCCCACTTCCTCAGAGCCTCCTTCTGGGGTTTCCTATACCCAGAATTGAATCAGGCCCGTCTTCCAACATTTTATTACATTTTAGATTTTTCTCTTCTGCTTCCCCTAGGAAGAGTTGCTTTATGAATTATTTCGTTCAGCTAATATTGACTGGGATCCTGTGCTATTCCTGGCCCTGTCCTAGGTACTTACTAGAAAGATAAGGTCCTCATTCTCATGGAATTGATATTCTAGTGTCTTAATCCCTTGGACCTTTCTGTGGGTAATTATGCTGATAAACTGATTTGTACTGTGGTATCAGTTTCAAACATTGGATTGAGTGATGGT
The DNA here is from genome assembly GCF_048773025.1 of Camelus bactrianus. NCBI lineage: Eukaryota > Metazoa > Chordata > Mammalia > Artiodactyla > Camelidae > Camelus > Camelus bactrianus. The sequence continues at coordinate 50,639,026 of NC_133546.1, read as the reverse complement.
TCCTGCCCAGATGAAAACAATCTGCTCTGTAAACATTTATTTAACACCTAATGTGGTGTAGGAATACAAAGATGAAAAACGTGCATATTCTAATAGTCTAGGAGAGGAGATTGGTACCTATGTACTGAGGGTGACACTTAAGAATAACTGTGCACTTCTCTTTTGCCTTTTTGGGATCCTAGTCTATCAAGACATCCATCTGCTTGGGGTGATAGGAGGAGGCAATGATTAGAATTTGTTAAGAAAAGACCATGGTAATATTCGGTTTCTGTCACTCAAGAATAAGATTGAAGAGCACAATTATAATCATACACATTGGGCTATTTTCTTGAGAAGAGATCTTCTAAATATCTTTTTCTTCCCTGTTGGAAAATCAACAAAAGGAGGGGAGAAGCTTCTCTACTGGTAAGGCTTTACAGAGCAAGAAAAGAAGAATATGTGAACCAGAAAAAGAAAAGAGACACCCCCTTTCCAGACTTCACAGTTAGAAGCAGATGGAGGAGGAGGAGAGAGAAACCTGGATGACACAGCGTGTCAGAGGCTGAGGTCTGGGGTGCAGACACTGACTTGAGAGCTGTGGGTCTTTCCTGGAAGGACAGGTGCCCTGAGACAGAGGCTGTGGAGGGCTTCGGGTCTGGCAGAATCCCCGGTGATCTTTTCTGTACATTGGAGGCAATGATAACTACACTGGGGGCTGTTGTAGGGGTCCCATGGAAAAGGTATGTGAGGTGTCCAGGAAAGTACCTGGAATCTAGAAAATGGTTGAGAAGTAGACGTTACCGCCTTTCTTTCCAGCTCACCTTCTGGCAGGACTGAATAAACTAACTTCCTCCAGGTTTGGGAAGATCAGAAGAACAAAGCTGCTTTTCTAGCTGTGTGACTGAGCAAATTACTGACCCTCTGTCGCCTTAATTTCCTCACCTGTAAAATGAGGATAATGTTAGCAACCACTTTGTAGGATGGTTGAGTGGATTAAAAGAGACAGCATGCAAAATGGGCTTAGCCCAGTGACTTGCATGTGGTAAGGGTGTAATAAATGTTTCTTATGTCTGAGAAAAGAAATGTATACTTTTTGCCTTTTTTATGTTTCTATGTGTCTAAAACTTAGCTTCAGTTTTCTTTCTTCATCAAAAGGTACCTACCTCAGGTACTTTTCTTTTTTTATCTTATTGTTTTAACTCTGTTTTCTATATGCTGAAGAACAAGGTATTCAACTCTGTACTTAGAATTCTGCAGTAGAGCAGGTGGCCCACAGGGATGAGGACTTCTTTTTCACTCTGAACCTAGAGGTGAGCGGTGTGATTAAGAGAGAAAGCTCGACATTTATTTATTCTCTATTGCCTACATCTGCAGTCACCCAGTTAATGAACACCAGTTGCCTATGCAAATTACTCCCAGGGATAGCTTAAGGAACACTTTATGAGTCTTGCAGGCCAGGAATAGATCTTAAAATAGTGGCTAGAGACCAGAAGTCCTTCTTTGTTATTGTAGAAGAAACAGTGCATGACCGATCACAGCAGCACGGGGGCCCCCCATTTTACTGTGGCCCACCGATAAGGGGTATATTTATGCTTTATAGATCCCCCTTAAATATGGAATAACCCTGGCTGGGGGGTTTTTAGACACCAGCAGACAAACAGTGCAAAGTGGGCTTCCATGCCTGCTTCTTATTCCTGTGGGTGAGCTGGGGCCACTGACCACAGAGTGCTAGCGGCTTCAGCAGAAGCTCCGGCTGGAGGTAAGAAAGAGAGGATGCAGTGGGATACATGTCTTAGTCACCTCCCTAGAAACAGATTCTCAGAAAATTTCCCTCTTCTTAGGCAAACTCAAAATAGTAGAATCTCAGAGCTGGAAGGGATTTTGAATATCAGCGGACATCTAGTTCAGACTTCCAAGTGCCTTGTAGGTGTCTGATCCCGTGGACAGGAGAGCTGACATATAGACTTTTTTTCCCAGTTTGAATTTTTTTTTTAAATTAGAAAAGACAAGAAAAAGATGAGTCATGTATGTATTTTTCTTTCTGAGAAATTTGTGAATCTTGGGTAACATTTTATAGCTCTACTGAATTTAACTTAAAGGTTTGAATATCACCTTCTGGATATGCAGATTTAAAACGTTTTCTTTTCCTACCACTTTCTGGAATGTGATAAAGCCTTTCATAGGTGAGGGGGATTTTCCTAACCTCTCTGTGATGATCTGATGTGTCACGTACTTGATTCGTTGTGGAGGGCTGCCCTTTGTCCTCGAGGGTCTGTCAGGGAAGGCAGCACCACAGACGGGGTGGGTACTTCTTTCCCCAGCTGGTCACCATGATCCCCGAAGGGAAAACAAAAACCACAGGACATAAAGAATATTTTACTTACTTTCCTGCAACTACCCTTTGAGGACCCTGGGTGCTTGCCAAATCTATTTTAGCTTCTGTGAGAAAAGAAAATTCTGTCCACACAGATTTAGGTTTTTGAAACTGAACTTGCATTTTCAAAGAAAATAGTAGGTCCCAGGTCTTAGAGTTAAAATTGTTTCTTCTTTTTCATTGGGGCCATGTTTTTCACTGTGTAAGTTTCTAGGTCAGGTGGCTGAGTGCTTTCACCTAGTATCATGATTGCACTTTTCTGTTCTTTTTCTCTTTGAATATAGTATGACTCAGCCGCAGTAAGATGTCTTGTGCTTAATTCCCAAGAAGCTGTCATGAGCCGTGGGACCACTCTTAGCTTTGTCTGATGCTGGCACTTTCTGCTGTTCAGAGCAGAGATCGTTCCCTTCAGGACTCAGTCTCCACCAATCTTGCTTGAACTGCACCAAGAATAAGACAGTTCCCCAGTTAACTACATTATGAAGACATGCAAATGATGTTTATTTATTTTTTGCAACAGTAGAGGTTTAGAGCGGACATGTTGAAACAGGATGTAGCTATGGCTTGGCTTCTCCTACAGTAAATAAGTCCCCCTGTCAGTTCTCTCCTTGTGTTCTGGAAACCATTTCTCTCCCAGTGTGCTGGTGATACCCTTGACCTCTCTTTCTGTCCTCTCCCTTTTCCATTGCCTCTATAGCAATAGCTCAAGCAGTTTCCATTACACACAGGATTTCTAAATCTCTATCTCTAGTCCTATCCTCTTTCCATGCCATCAGAATTTCCTTTGGCACCTCATGAGTCAGGTGCCCAAACAGCATTGATTTTCTTCTTTCCAGAGTCCATATTCTTATTCTTATCAACATCACTGACATTCTCTGGTTACTTGGACCCATGGCTGAGCCTTTTCCAAGCCTTGCAGACTCATTCTCGGCACCTCCTGGATCTGCCTTATCCTTACATTCATAGTTAGGTACTCATTATTTTTTCACAAGGATGGATGATTGCAGTAGGCTCCTATTTCGTCTTTCTTCATTCTTCTATTCTTTTATTTCATATAGAAATATTAAAATATGCACTTGATTTTTTTAACATTAGGATCTGTTGAACCTTTTCAAAGTTCAACGTAAGTTTCTCTATAAGCATGATCTTGCTTAGTGAATTTCAAATAAGATTTGGTTAATAAATTCTATTTAGAATGTTTTAGGAGTAAAATTTTGAACAAGTTGATGTATATACATATATGTATATATAAATACTTATATAGCTACATTTTGCTAATTAAATACTAGTTTTTGTGAGATAAATAATTTTTTCAAGCTATGTTTTTGTAGGCTCTTATATATTATATTCCTACAGTACATTTTTTGAGTATTTCAGAATATTCCACAAAATAGCTTGACTGAAATGATGATGGCTTTTTTTCTGTACTGAACTCTTAGTGACATTGTTGTTTTTTTTTTTTTCAGCTGCAAGGCTATGTACAGAGACATTTAGCATTTGCCTTGTGAGAAAAATGTTCTGTGGCAAAGCTTGAATAGAGTGGGGGTGTGGTGAATAATTACGTTTCTTCCATATTTAGATCCTATGATTTATGTTACCCTTGCTCTTACTGGAGGAAGATTTTTATGTGGGTGCAAGTACTAGTCTGGATAAAGACTATGTAATTTGGGGAATTGGTATCTTCTGCAAAATTTCAGATTCTTCTTGGTTCATCATGTATAATCTTTTCCTAGAACTAAATCACCGGATTTAAGATCTTGCAGTTTTTCTTGTTCTTTTATAATTAGGGGCTTTTTTTTTTTTTTGTAAAAATCAACAGTGATGTAAAGAAAGTCCTAGATGATTTTAAATTATATTGTAAATTTCTTCTAAATTAAGATTAGAAATGGTCTATAGCATAGTTTTCAAGTAGAGATTTTGATCTACTTATAATTGTGTAATATACTATATATAATTATTAACGTACTTTTAGATTTAACTACCTATATGGTCATATATGTTGAATTTTGTAAACAACAACAAAAAAAAAACCCCTCAGTGTCTTGCAGCCAATAGTTGACAATGGAATCCCCTAAACTTACCAGGGACTGAAGGAGAGACATTCTACTCCTGTCACTTAATGCCAGTAAGTAATCAACAGACCACCTTGCCAGCTCATTTCCACCCTCAGAAAAATCTTCAGTTTTCCATTCTCATACAAGGAAACGCATTAGCAAAAACGTCCCTTTGCATTCCTTCATGAGGCCTATTTATTTCATGGAAATCTTAGCAAATGTGTTCTTTTTCCTTTTATTGATAATGGTCTAGCTACATAATAGAAGGATAATGTGGTGAGCATCTAATGTACTTCACAACTGCCAAAAACAGTGCCAATTAGGACAAAAAGATTGTTCTATTTCCATTTATTTCAAAGACTCTTTTTGTAGTCTTTGTTGCTATACAGTAAATATTGTGATGAAAAATTTCCTACTCCATTCCTCTGCTATTTCTATTATTACGCCTTTAAGAAATTGCAATTTTATAGGACATTTCTTAGGAACAAGAGGGTGCTATACATAAATGGGTACATGTTCTTAACATCTGAGAGAATAGGGAAAAGCACAGCACAGTGATTCCTTACAGTACAAACAGTGTAACATTAATCATTTTCCCAAAGTGGACAAACTGTCCATCTTGCCATCTGAGTAGCCTTGGCCAATCAATATAATCTCTCTGAGCCTCAAATTCTCACCTGTAAAATTGGGAGAGATATTTAAAGGAATCCTGTAATGAGTAGAATAAATGGTAGAAGGAAAGAAGTTAGCAAGGTGCCTGAAACATTCCCCTTTATCTCCTTCCCAGCTCACCTCCACACTCCATCCTTCTTCCCTCAAAGAGCTTATTTTTGATTGTGAGAGACAGAGACATACTTAAAAGGAAGTGAAATATAAAGCAGTGGGCAGAGAACATAGAATGTAGTAGAAGAAAACTTGGCATGAAGCCCCATAAACTCTGGTTGTTCTGATTTTGCTACAAACAGCTGTAAGACCTTGGTTTGATCACTAAGTCTTTCTATGTCTCCATTTATCCATCAGATGAAGGTTTAACTGGATATTCTTTGATTAAGTGCCAAATTTGTTACAAAGACAGAGTTTTATTGTAATTCTAGTAAGTTAGTGGTCCTCGTGGATTGAAGTGAGAGATTAGTAAGATACCATGGAAGAAGGGGGGACATGAAATGAGTTTTTGAGGTTGATTAGGATTTGGTTAGTTCAAGGGAAGGCATTCATTTGTTGTTGTTTTGATCTTAACCAACTGAAATGTTTTAATTTTTCACAGAATGACATAATCGATGAGAACAATTTGTTCTAAAGTTACACTGGCCATTAATTTAATTGCTTTAATTCTTTAGATGAGTTTTATTTGAGAGATTTAAAATTACAAAGGCTAATGCATCCTGTGAATAGGTCCATTATTGCACTTATAAATAAATGTCTGTGTGGAACTCCTGAATGGAACGTAGATCTTTCCAGTACAGAGTCCCCTGGAAAGCCCAAAATAACGCAGCCGCATTGTGAGATCACCATCAACAAACATGTGATCAATATCTTTTTTTGTCCCTGGCACACTCTTTCAGTGAGTCCATATTTGTAATTAATAGATGTATGACATCATTACTTTCCAGTAAGTGTATATAAAGTAACACTTAAAAGTGGCATGTCATGTGTGATTAGTGTTTTCCTCAGTAAACTGATAGAGAAAATTATGCTTTAAGAGAAAGGTACAAGTAAGGGGACTTGGAGTGTCGTCCCCCTGTGGATGGAAATGGAATCCCTGGGCATAGATTAGACGGCCTGGAGAGGACACATCTCCGCTTACGAGGCGGCAGTGACTTCAGTAGCTCTGTTGGGTTTTGTGACAACGATAGCAATAGCTACTGAGATTGCTGATGTGTGTATAGAACTAACGAGATGTGGCATGTTTTCGGTCATCCTGGTTTCGTTTACCTTGAGTCCCGGTTTTATCTCAGAACTTAAGCCTGGGCTGTAAAATAGGCCATCTTTATCTTTAACTGTTGCTCTGCTGCTTTCAGCACACAGCTGGAGCTTCGTAACAACGTCGCCAGGCGCACTGAGAGCACTGACCTCCTGAAAGTGGGTTCCGTTGGGCCCATCTATGTTTATGTCGCATGGATTTCCTGCTGTTCATTGTTCCATGGAAGCCGTCTCAGAGATAAGCTTACTTATTTTCGCCTGTAGTTTGGCCACCAATCGCATGTTCAGTTAATTTTGTTCTAGAGAGCCGTGATGGTTTTACTGGATGCCCGGAGATCAAAGTAACAACTTTATGCAGAAAGAACATCTTGAGACTTTTAGCCTTGGAAGGAAGCCATAGTTCTGACAGCCATTTTATGCTTCATCGGCTCCATGACACAGATATCTCATTTAATTCTCACAACAAGCCTATGAGAAAATGATCCCCAATCTCATCTTTTAGATCAAAAAACTAACTTTTAAAGCCAGGCTACTTAAATTCATGCAGATAGGCATTTGAATCTAGGATTTTCTGATTTCCAAAGACGTGGAATTTTTCCATTATACTCTGCTGACTCCTATAAATATTCCTCTTCTCTTCGACTTCCTTTGTTAATGTCATCATTATACAGGTGAATATGGTGAATATGTTTATTGAACATTAATTTTAAAAGTGGAAATGCAATGCACTGTAGTTGAAATAACAAACGTAAGAAAGTATCTCTGAGATGTAGGTTTTACAGGTAGTTTTCTCATCTATTATGAGATTATGTTAAGATGGATATTTGGTTTAGAGTTTTGGGTTAAGTGGATATACCTAATTACCTTGAACTTAAATATAATTTGTAAAGAAAAGCAATGTTCTGCCTTAAGTAGAGTCTTGAGTAAAGAAGATTCTAAGGAAAGATTAGTGAAGGAATATTCTTCTTGTTCATGACAATTAGTGAGAATCTGGGATTAAAAACTGCATTTATGGCAATAATATTTCTTTTGGGAAATGACCATCTCAGTGAGATTATGAAAGTGCTATGGAGTGAATAAATGTTAGTAGATGCCAGTGGAAAAAATAACTTCAAAATATATATATTTTATATATATATAAAATCACCCATACACAGTTGCAGAAAATATGATGGAATGTCAAATAAAAATGACCTTTTCATGGAAAAGTATTCTTTTAAAACAACAGGAAATAATCAAGGTAAAATTAGATACGGAGAAGTTGAATAGAATTAGGTACAAGACACAGCATGGACCAAATCTTATTTGACAGTGGTCAATCAATGTTAACAAAAACTAGAGGGAAATACTGGATTTTATGAAGAAATGAACAAAGTTGCAATTTAGCTTGGTGCATTAAGTTAATCAGTAATTAAAATAATCCTGCTGAGACGCTTGAATCTCTTTCTTTACCCAGTGGTTTGGAGCCACAAGAACCCTAGGACAAATGCTTGCTTATACAGTCGATCTGGTTAATCAGCCAATTCTAAAACCGGTCAACTTTGAAGGAACATCGTTTGAGGAAGATTATTATGCCCAGTTGGAAGTAACTGGACTGAGGAACTGAAAGCTGTTCATCTTGCTCTCTGTGTGATAACACCTGAACCTCTGCAGGCTGTCCAACAACTATACTTCCTAGTTCTTTACAGTTTAAGAAATTAAAACTGCTGATCAGATTCCAGCTGAGTCCCCTCCATGTCCTAGGACATATTGACACATTTACCCACATTTCTCTTTGAGGGCCTAGATCGGGCAGCTCAAAGCTCTTCGTAGATTTACAACACATTACTTCCTTCTGTTGTCTGCCCTGCCCAACCCCCCGCCCTGCCCAAGCTCCTACAAATCTACAAGGAACTTTAAGACCCAGGCCTCATCAGACTCAGACCAGAAGACTCATCCTCTTTGCCACACGCCACAAGAAATGCTGTGTTTTTGTTTTGTTTGTTTTTTCAATTTTATTGAACATTCACAGAGGGGGAGGGTGATATATTCAGGACTTGTAGCTCTCTCCCCCTTTACAGGCCTCAATACCTTTATATGCTCTCTAAGCTCCACTCTTCCCAAAAGCCAGTATCTCCACACATATCTCTTCTCACTGAGTGAAACTTTCTGTGTAGTCTAGTGTCTGTCACCGGTCACCACAGGACTCCTGCTTTTGAGATTGGCCCTGCCAGCCCAGCCTGCACCTTCTGGAATGCTGGTGAATTAGATTCTATTTCAATACCATAGGATTAGGAAAAAAATTAAGTGATTGCAGCTTCCTATATTTCTAGAAGGTCTCCAGGTTGTTTTTCTAGTAAGAAAACAGAGTTTTTGTTTGTTTATTTGCTTGTCAGTTAGCTTGTTTCTCTTTTGTTTTAACACTGGAAATGCCTGTGCTACCCAGAACGTGGTGTTACATATTTTAGGGGGTGATTTACCCTCTTGCCACAATGAAGTGCCAATAAGTCTACCTCGATTGGCTTTAAGGTCTGGGAAAAGCTTAATGAAGTAGGGAGTCCTGTGGCCTCACCTTGTTTCTGAAACTACAGAGTACAAGAAAGTGGCTTGGGAAACTTCTTGTAGTGAAAGGATGTCAGCACTTGTGTTTTAGGAGATGCACAAAAAGGATGAGCAGAGTTTTTCTAATTCTTGGGAGAGGGGGTAATTTGAAGGTATGAAAGTGGATAATTCTAAAGAGGAAAGAAACATTGGCTGAGATTCCAAGTTCTACTAGGTGGCAGGAAAGGCTAGCACAGAGCCTGGCTTTAGCCACAGATAGGTCCTGAAGCCGATAGTTGCTTGACATGCTGCCAGATTTCTTGAAAGACATACCAGAAACGTATATTCTCTATATGCTATCATTGGGTTTTAAAGGAAGTATAAGACTCAAAGAGTAGTGAAAGGACAAAGTAATGGAGAATCCTTTTGAACTTCAGCTGGGGATTGGCAAGCTTTTTCTGGAAAGGGCCAGACAGTAAATATTTTCTACTTTTTAAGACGTAACAGATTCTGTAACAACTACTCAGATCTACCTTTGTGCCGTGAAAGCAGTCAATGCATAAACGAAAAGGCACTGCTGAGTTTCAATAAAGTTTTATTTGCAAAAGCAGGTAGTGGATGGGTTTGGCCCTAAGAGTGGTAGTTTTCACCTCCTGTATAGACTGTGTTCCCAGGTTTATGTGATTAAGAATATTTGCCATGCCTGGTGTTAGCAAGTCATGACTGACCTAGCAAAGAAACAACACGAGATGTTTTTCCAGTTTTACTCTTTTTCTTACAATGTTTACAATAGAATTAGACATGAATACTTTTAATTCTACCACTACCTCTTCTTTGCATTATACTATTTCATTTTCATCACTTTTCAATGTAATAGAATGTGTCACAGAGTAATCACTTTGAGATTGGCTATTCTCATTTCTAAATACCTAAAATAGGAAAGGAGGCTTCAAAAATAAACACAGATATATGTACTTAAAGAACAAGGGGTGCCAATGACATCCTATATGGAGGTGAAAAAGTAACATAAGTATTGCCTTTTTTTCCCCCAAGAATCAAACAACTCACTTGAGAGAAAATGAAAGGAGGAAAATGTCTCTAAATATGGAAAATATTATCTCAAAAACTAAATAATTGAATTCCAATTTACATAGAGAAATACTATCATATAGAAAAGCACTAAAATTATCCAGTGATTGATGGAAAAAGCAGAATATATTAAAATCAAAACAAATTATATAGTTGTATTGTGACTGTTCCTCAAGACAAATGAGTAGATACATGTTTTTGAGTTTTAATCAAGGAATTTTATTCTATTCTGCCTTACCTTCTTAGGCAATAATAAAGCTAAAGTGGGCAAGTAAATTTTGGATGCAAGGAATTATTTTTGAAATCATTTTAAAAATGATTATTTATTATGTATTATATATCAATGAAGATTACTTCTGAAACTTTTAGTAGGAGAGATCTTGTGAGTATGTGCATGTACTTGAAAGATTCCAAACTAAAGCCAGATAATAGTTTTCTCTTTTTCTTGATTACTTTAGAAATAGGATTACTATCTGTACTGTATCTAGTGCAATTTGCAGTATCGCCATCCAAAAAATGTATTCATTCTTAAATTACTTTCTTTTCATCTCAAGGAAGAGCATATCCAATATTCTATGATAAGGTCTAGAGGGAAGTTTTACTTGTTTTCATTCATATAGTTGTTACTTTAAGAATTTTTAGAAATCTTTTAGATTTTTGTTAAATAATATATTCAAATTAGTCAAAATGTTCCATCACTAATGGAATTCTGGCAATTTGACCATATGGTTTTTAAAATACTACAGAGTATTTGTAAAGTGTATTAAGGTTTCTGAATTAGAAAATACTAGCCTGTGGTGACTTTTAGGTTTTAGTTTTCTTTTAAAGGTGGTAATAATCCGAATTTATAAAATCCCTTGAATTTGTGTGTGAAGTTTACCTTAATTGTATTTTGTAATGGAATCACACAGTTTGCTAACTAAGTAAGAATCTCCAGTTTGAGAATTGTGATCCTTCTTTCTTTTTGAAAATCTATACTTAAAAAAAGGTACCAACTTGACACACACGATTGATGATACTAAACTCTTTATTAACCATTTTCAGTTTACTGACCAGTCCCTGTATCATTGCTGAACTGTGAACATTTTCCCCTTTGGATGGAGTTTTTCTCTTTTACTTCCATACCCTCTGCCTTCTTACTGTGCTGGAAGCCCTCAGGACCCCTCCACCCCGTCTACTATTTATCAGTTGCCTCTACTTTGCTGTATGTATGTCTCATTCTGTTGGGAACAAACTAATCTTCAGACTTAAACTTCTTCTCAGACATTTCTTCTCTTTTTTATATTACCCCAAATATGACAACATCCCTGAGATTCTTTTCAGTGCAGACTGTATCAATTGCTTACAAAATCTTGGAACTGAGACTCAGCACACTCCGTGATCTCCACTGTTTTCCTCTCCTCTTTCTCAGTAACTTAAGGATTTGATTGAGTTTTCCTCAATGATTTTCTCTTGCCATTATATCTGGAGACAGTAGTCATGTTGATGAGCCTTGACTAACCTGGTATTACATTTGTTTTCACTGCCTGAAACCTAGTGGCATTTGTCTCTATTCATTCTCAGCCAGTCCGAACTACCTGTCATTGAGATTACATTCTTTATCATTACTTGAAGGTATCATTTCCAAGATCTGTAACTCTGAACATACTTTCTGTGAACACTACATCTTACCCCATCCTCTTTTCCATTCTCTACTCCCCACTCCGCCCCCGTAATGGACTTCTTATTTATCTCCTCCCCCGAGTCCTTCTGTCCTTCTCATATGCCCTCTACAGCTTATTCATTCTGGTTCATCTGCTTAAATGTTCAGCATGTACTCCAGGGACAGCTATTTCAAAAGGGTACTTGCTGCCACTTTAGAATCCATTGTTTCTTTGATCTTTTACCATTTTTCTTTCATCCTTGCATAGCCCTTGTTATTCTTCTGTGTCTGTTTTCTCTTTTGTAATGGGCCAGAAAATTCAGTTGATGTAGGCTATGGAACCAAATGAGTGCTGGCTGGTGAACTACAACAAATTCTTGCAATTTTGATGGCAGTTGGATCATAGCCACTTTTCCCATCTCTAGCTGAATCATTCACTAATGTAGCTGGGATAAACCTCTCCAGAATTCAGGGCTTGCAGGATTTTTCCTTTCACGGCACACATAGAAACTATTGCAATGTGATTCTTTGCCTCCTAATGAGGCTGAAATATTTTCCTCCTTTAAATTAATGGACATTGTAAAGACTTAGTGAGATAATGTGTATAAACACATAGTTTTGCGTCTATGAAGTCTTAGTCATCCCATGAGCACATCTCATGCTTTGCCACCTCCTCTGTGTCATTTGTGCTGATCTCTGACTATAGTATCCTTCCCCAGATTTCAAGACTTAAGTATTAGTCTCTTCTTTGTGACCTTTTCCCATTTGGCACTCAGCTTGTTTCTGCTGGCTTTGCTGAGTAGAATCTTTATCTCTGATAATCTGGTCTACAAGACTATGGTGCTGGCATCCTTGGTAGTAGTTAACCCAGTGATCTGTATCTAGTTAGGTAGAATACATTTTTGCTGAACCAAATTCAAATGAATGACAATCTCTGCAAATTTGGAAGCATGCTCTTGATAGCACAGGGTTGTAGGTGTATGCATTACTCATGGGGCTGTTTTGAATTTTTCTTACTGTATTTATACAGTTCATTATTATACTTCATTACAAAGAATAAAATCTTCACTGCATAAAATAAAATCATACAGTGTTAAAAGAAACAGATACAAAGTGACACTGATGCCTCTCCTCTTCATTGGTAATATCTGTCTTTTATGCACTAAGTACCTTATGGCTTTAGTAGCATAAAATAGTCGTCTTGTAAAAGAGCTTAGTCACATCAGATAATCAAGCTCTTGCTATTAAGAAATATTTCTAAACAAGTCCTGGGGAAAAGGAAACAGATTGAGAGATCACTTTTATCATTACCTCTTTGGGAGAATAATTTTACTTAAACTAATCATATTTTCAGAATTGTCCTTGAAAGTCTAGAACCTTGAACTGGATGAAATGTCAAAACAATTTTAAAAACACTCTATACACATGACAGTGTTTGTATTTTGTGGGGAAATTTATGGAAATTGCACCTATTACTATAGTCACTTCAATCACGTGTTCTCTTCGCTTTTGATTATGACACATTGAACATGGAAAAGATTTCATGCATATGCCACAGTGATTCTCTACCTTTATTCTTTCCTCAACACATCTGAGTCATCTGACACATTTCCTTCAGTAAGAGTAGCTTTCTGAAGCAGTGATTTCTCATTGCTGTAGGAGAGAGCCAAAGGAGAATCAGAATTTTAGAGACCAGGAGAGAAATTGTTTGAAAAAGACCCCTCAGATTTATAAATACATTCTCCAAGGAAATTATGTCCCTTTACACAAATTTTCAGTGGAAGACTATAAGTTATAAATTTGATCTCTTCCCAGGTAAATATATTTGAACTAATTTGACCCAGTAATTTTTAAAGAGTCAATTTTTTTTTCTTTAGCTTTTTAGATAACATCTGTTTCAAAACAGGTTTATCCAAGAGGTCTATGTTTACTTTCTTGATATTCTTAGGACAATGGCGCTCTCAGAAATTTTGATTATTAATAGTTTAAATATATTAATTGGGAAGCTGTAATCATATGTCTTACTTCTTTAGGTTTGTTATGAGTACCTAACATATTAGGATCTTTTTTTAACATATGTAGAAATGTAAGTTTTACAGATTTCTAGACGTCTATAAGGTTGCATGTCAAAATTGGAAGAAACTTGGCTGCCATGTAGTTCAGTTCTGATATCTTCTCTGTACCTTTGATAGATTTTCATCTAGGGTCATCTTGTACGCATCTATGGATGGGATATTACCTATTTTAGAGCCCATTCTTGATCGGCAGTTCATGTTGGTAGAAAATCCTTCCCTAAATCCCTAAATTGACATCTGTCCAAATCAGACTAATCCCGATCGCTGTGAACAGCTGTTTAAATATCACGTCTCTTTAATTACATAAGATTTTTTAATTAAACCATCCTATAACGTAGTTCCCAGACCTCTTGTCATCCTGTCTTTTTCCTTTGAATATTTTGTCAATGTCCCAATTTTTAAAAAGAACTTCTTAGAAGTGAACTTAATAATTTAACACAGAGAATAGTGTGAGCATGATGTGAGCATGACTTTTTATATACTTCAAGCTTAACTTACTGTAGACAGCCAGATCAAGCACTAGCTCATTGAATTTGTGGTCAACCACATCTAGTTAATCAAGACTGCAAGAACCAATCCTTGTCTCAAAACTGTGGTCACTGGAAGTTAGTAGGCAGTGAAGTCATCTTGGGAGAATCAGTTCATTTTTGGGGCCTCAATTTCTATTTATTTTCCTCTAGAATCATAATTGTTGTATTTAATTATCATCAAAAGAAAAATACAAGATTAAAATATTTTATGAAGAATTTATGGATAACTGAGAAGATACTTTTGCCCCCCTCCCTCCCCTGCCATAGGCCATGGAGACTAGTTTGAGAAACATTAGATTAGGACAGTCTCCCTCAATGTGGGAAGAAATAATATTGAAATCTAAATTGGACTTTTTTTGTATGATGTGGTGTGACAATTCAAGACTTAATCCAATGTTTCTTAACTACAGTATACCTAAGAGTCACCTAGAATGCTTAGTGAAATGCAGATTCCTAGGCCCCCAACGATTCTGACTCTGTAGTTCAGGGGTGGGGCCTCAGGTTCTTTATCTGTATCATCATATGGTTGGGCACGAAGTTTATAAATTAGAGAAAACTTCCAAATCATATTTACTCTATTAAACCTGATTTCCCTGGTTTGAACCATTTTAAAGTATAAGAAAGGAAGGGGAAGAAGCAGGTTCTACAGAAAGATTGGCAAGAAGGCACAGAGTTAGCCTGAGAAAATCGGGGTCCAATTAACAGAACCTGAAACATCTATCTCAGGCCAGGGCAGTTTGCTGATACATTAATATTTTTTTTTTATTACGGTTGAAATAAATGTCATTATTGATATGCAAGGAAGTATACTTTTTGGTGAGAAAGATTACATTTTTATATTAATGATGTTAATCACAATTTATACAACATTAGCAGTTAGAGAAATTGTGTATAAAATATGAATTTAAATGATTCAATTAGAAATTTAAAACACATAATAAAGTGTTTTTTATTCTTCTGTAGAATTCAAAAGGTTCATGGTGCAGTGGGGAGAATACTGAGTCTAAAGAAGTTGTGGGTTCTGGTTTTGAGATTATTCTACCACAGTGGCCACTTCAACTGCAACATCTCAAAGTCCTCATCAGAAAAATGGTAGTTTGAGTAAATGATTTAAAGTCTTTCCAGTTCTAAAATATTGAGTTCTTATTCAGGTACATGATATAAGAGAGAAAAAGACTGAAACAGTAGGTTCATTAGTATTGTCTGTTCTCATTATTGGCTTCTGGATTATTATTTATGTTTCATGCATGAATGTACAACCAAAAGATTCCCATGTGAGAGAAGTAATTGATTAAAAAAAACTTTGTAACGTTCTTGGCAGAAAAATACCTAAAATTTGACAACAATAATGGCAATGATGATAGCAATAAATATATTGAAATATTTGTATCTTAGTAGAACATTTTAATATGAATTTACTTATTTGAATTACCTAAGTGGCTTTTTTACAATTTTTTAAAAATAAAAATAAACATTAAAAAATTTCTAGGAAATATAAGAAACAAGTATTTTAACTATCCATGCTCAATTAGTTATGGCAATTAAACATTTGATTTACTGCTAAATCAATATAACTGAATAGAAAGTCAAAACTGATGTTAATTTTAGAAAAAAACCTAATATCTAAGAAAAGTTGCATCATTCATTTAGTGAGAAAAAAGGAGGCTTGCTTATTAAATAATTGTCCATGGGACATTTGAATGCCTGTTAAAAGATACGCAAGCAGAGAAAATATTTGAAAGAAATATATCAAATACCATTATTGTATGTAGTGTTCTTGTAAGTTTATAAAGAAAATCTTTAAATATTAATTAGAAAAATTGACAAAAGAGATGAAGAAAGAGAATTCACATTTATAAGAAATACAAATTATCTTTATAAGGAATAAAAATGACATTGATTTACCATAATATTTTAAATCTCATTAGTAATCAAATAAATACCAATAACAAAAACAAAATAAAGTTATTTAACTAACAAAGTGGTAATGAGTACATTCCTTGTTTGTAAGAGTACCAAATGATGTTTACCTTTTATTTAATGTTACTCTATATTTTTAGTGTTTTTTGAAGGCATTACTTTATAATTGAAATCAACACAAAGCATAACTTAGCTTTAGGCATCCTGGAAGCCAGGACACTATGAAACACTTAGCAGTAATATAATAATCTGATAAATGAAGATATCTTTATTAATATATACAATTGTGTGTAAAGGGTGTGTAACAACAGAATGAGCAATTGCCTTAGCAGTGGCTTTATTGGGAATATTTTTGGTTATTTCCAGATCTTTCCCTTTATTTTTTATTTATTTATTTATTTTCTAATGGAGGTACTGGGGATTGAACCCAAGACCTTGTGCCTACTAAGCATGCACTCTTACCACTGAGCTATACTTACCCCCCTAGATCTTTTCCTTTAATAATTCAAGGACTTAATACTAAAATGCAGTATAGTTGGAGTTTTGTGAGAGCAATATCAATTATCTGACAATATAATGCTAATTATCAATCAAACGGTGACTGGCCCATGCCTTTGACATGCCGACTAATTCAGCAGTACTTTTGACAAAGCTTGGCTAATGATTAGTTTAGGGGTAAATCTTCTGGTGAGTGGCTGGAATACAGATATTCAGATATTGAAGAAAGATCAATTTACTTGAGCAGAATGAGGGAGCTTTAATTCTGTTATGATTATGAGAAGGTTGACATATCTGTCTAGTCCTGCATTATGAATTTGTATTCAGCCATGCACAGATTTATTGCCTAATAATATGGTGAAAATTTACTTAATAAGAACTTTGAAATGATATACTGAATGTATGTTTGTGTGTGTATATTTGATTTATATATAAAACATTCAAAATTTATTAATTTTTACTTCAATGCTTACACTCCCAAAGGGTTTATTACATATGCAAATATTTTATTAACATGATACCTCACATTTGAATATTTTGATATCTGTAGGTAGTTTAATATCTGATATTTTACCTGGATGTGTAGCACACCAACAATGCCAAAGTGGGAAAACTTAGGAAATTGTATTACTGATTAGCATTCATTATAACATATTTGGACTTAAGATAAATTGTTTTAATCAATATTTTTAGAATGAATCAAAATATCTAATACACCTTCTGCAAAGTACAATTAATCATGAAAATAACAGCTTTTTTAGTTGAATTACTTAAACTGAAGCTTTTGAAGTATTTTTGTTTGAGTATTTACATTGCTTACTGTCAGTGGTAGAATACTTTGAATATATTTGTTAATCAAATAATCCTTTCCAGATATTTCAGATGCCTTTAATAAATATTTTAAAATATAAAAAAGGAGAACTATCTGATAGGAAGACTTTGAATATGATTTTTTTTTGAAGTTATGATTTTTTTAACAAAGATAAAACTTTGGAAAAAAGCTGAAAAATGGGAACATTTTCCAATTTGGAAAAAAAGTGAGGAAAATTACGATCAACATGACTTTCACTCTTTGTTCTTTATTAATTGCTCTGGTAAATTTGGTGTTCAGTACATTAACTAATAGACTCCAAAATACTACTGAGCCTATTGAAGGCCATTCTGGAACTCAGGTAAGGCACGTAACCACTTAAAGAATATACAGTTCATGACTTTATAATGTAGAAAATAAGAGAAATCTGGGGAATCACAAGTCATATTCAGATGACATGACATTTTGTAGTTCTAGTAGCAATAGATTTAGAGAGTGAATGTGAAAAAAGTCAAGAGGCATTATAGTGGCTTTGTTTAAATGAACTCACAGGAAGGGAGGGTATAGCTCAGTGGCAGAGTGCATGCTTAGCATGCATGAAGTGCCGGGTTTAATTCCCCAGTAACTTCACTAAAATGAATAAATAAATAAATAAATAAATAAATAAATAAATAAATAAATAAATAAATAATCTCACAGTAAGTTTGGGGATTAACCTTATTAAAATGTGGTAACATGTTATTGTAACATTCCTTCTTTTTGCTGTTATTAATTCTATGAAGTTTTAAAAAGTGGCAGATTGAAAGCCAATGAATATGCCAGAGATTTGAGGGTTTCAAGAGCACATCAAGGATGCGATTCTGAGTCAGGGGCAATTTCAGGATCAGCTTCAGAGCTAGTGGTCCAGACGCAAACTGGCTTAAGATGTGGTGTCTACAAGAGAAAACACTATTTTACTAGAAAGTAAATGGCATCTATGAAAGTGGCAGTAACTACTCAGGCTTTTCATCATTGCCTACATAATTGAGGTCAACCTTTTTATTATGCTATTTACTTACTTTATATAGGTGTTGTTAAACATACAAGAAATAAAAAATGAAATATAATGAAAGAAAAAATAAAAATGTGAAATATTGAAGAAAAGAAAGGAAGGGAAGAAGAAAGGGAGGATGATGTAGGGGAGCAGGGAAAGATCAGAGAGAAGGCAAGTGAGAGATTTGTTTTTGTTGTTTAGCTCTGCCTCATTACCCGTGTGACGTCTGGTGAGACATTCAACATCACTAGCCCGCAGTTTCCTCAGCGTAACAAGAGAGGCCATACTACTTGACAATTTTTAAAGTGGCTTTCAGGCTTTTGATCCCAAGACAATGTCTGCCTCCTTTCCCATTCCATTTTTTGTGTGTTCTATAATTCAGCCAGATTCCACTACTTCCTAACAGTCTCTAAACCTCCCAAACTGTCTCCCTTTGTAGATTAGACTGCACAGTTTTCTCACGTTCCTTGTCCTTTGGAGATTCTACTTAATCTTCATCGTTGAGCTCACTCGTCATTCCCATTGCTTCCTTGATTCCTGATGCAGGAAAATTCTCCTCTGTCTGCATTGCTATAGCACTTCTTCGTTTATACTTCTCTTATAGCTCTTAATACATTTTATCATTTATTATTATTTGTGTAATAGTATATTTGAAGGCAGAGGTCAAATGAGTTTCATTCCTATATCTTTAATAACTACTGGTAGCCCTTGATTATATTAGATAATCAATAAATGAGTTGAATGGTATTGGATTCATTATAGCAGTTCTTTTGAGATATTTATTTCTGTTGTCTTATGGAAGTTATCCGTACAGAAGACCTCTTTCTTGGAGATAGCATGGAGTGTTAGGGAAAATTACAGAATAAAATCTGGATTTGCACTCCATTTTTGAAATTCATTATTGTTTGCACCTGGATAAATTATTAACTTCCTGAGACCACATTATTCAGCTTTGATGATGAGTGCTACCTATCCCTCAGTTTTGTTTTATTTTTTAAAGAAAGGTGAAATAATGTATTTAATGTGACTGGCCAGAGAATATGCCCTCCAAATAGCAGTTTTCTTTTTATTACTCTTTTAGTAAATATGAGAAATTTTATTTTTCACAACTTATTTTGTTTTATGTTAGTTCACCCTTCCTATGGGTGGCACACTTGATATCCAGTAATACCTATTAAAGTATTAAAAAAAGCATTCACTAATATTCAAACTGATATCTAATATTTTATCTCAATAAATAGTTTTCTATAAATTATAGCCTGAAATAATATTTTTATTAATTTTAAATCACTTTATATATAAAACCAAATAGCCTTCTATTAGTCAACTGATAAAATATGGAAGACATGTTTCTTCTGGAAGGGACACAAAGGCTAAAATGGTATTTTGAAAAATATATACATAGAAACAGCATATGGGTATGCAAGTATAGCATATGGATCTCCATATGTTAAAACGCTTTCTTCAAGAAACATGGCTATAGTATTGATAATCAGTGTGGTATGATGCCCTGATTTAATTAAAGCTTAGAGTCCTTCATTTAGCAGTAGTAAAAACCTTACTCACATTTCAAGAATGACTTACCCTTCAAGTAGTGGTTTTTAAGCCTGGCCAATTATTAGAATCACCTGGGGAACTTTAAAAAATTCTAATGCCTGAAGGCTTACCCAAAGACATTATTATTTAATTAATTTGGGTTTGCAGTACAGACATGAGTTTTTGATTTTTTTAAAGTTCTCTAATGTATAGCCAGGATTGAGAACTACTGCTCTCAAAGTATCAAATAAGACGCTGCTTTTTAAGTTCCTCCAAAGTGCTTTACTCTATGATTTTTTTCCCTAAAATTGTGGCAATGATAGTATGAAAGATATGTTTGCTCAACACCTAAGTTGAGTCAGTTCTAAGTATCAAAAATTGAAGCGCCTTCAAGCAAAAACTAAATAATGCAAACTGTTTTTTTATTGGAAAGCAAGTTAGGATTCCATTTCAGTGTGCTTCTTTATTGCTTTCCCATTTCTGAAAAACGGTGTTACAGTCCTATAGTAAATGAAAATGGGCGGAAGACGGGTGGTGAAACATTGAGAATACTGAGTGTGATCTGTAGAAATACCTCACCACTTAATAGTCTCAGCTTCAACAAAGGATCAAACTTTAAACCATATGATTAACGGTAATAAAAAAAAATCAGTTTTATTTTTGTAATAAGTTTGCATCTTTCAGTTACTATAAAAATGCAATTTTTTTGCTAACATAATAGTGCTAACAAAATTTGCTGTTTAAGGTATTGGTTGTGAAATGATGTACTGACTTTCTACATATTAAAGTTTCAAAATGGATTTCCCTCTCTACATTTCAGTGACCTCCAATAGATAATGTTATTATTCACCTGTAACCTGCTATTAAGATCACAATAAGAAATAGCAGGCTTTAGATTTTTTTCATCCTTTTTTTGTTTGTTTGTTTTTATTCCCTTCCCAGTAATTTCTTTTTTATTCATCTTCAGATTTATTCATCCCTGGCAATTTCAAGCTAGAAGAAACAAATTAAGAAAAAAAATTAATTGACTTTATTTGCTTTAATGCTGCCAACCCATATTATCTGCTTTCTTAAATGAGTCTGGAATTGCCAGCTTTGAGGGTATTACACTACATTTTGGGTTGCTGCCAGCATATCCTGAGCAAATATATTTAAATCAAAGCTAAGCTGCTTAAATATTCATGTTATGCTTTTATTATGGTTTAGAGAAATGTGAAACCATTTTAGATTTGCAAACCTGTTACATGGCCAAAAAATGTATTTGAACTGTCAGAAATAATGCTTTAAACTGATAATGTTAACCTAGTTTAATTAGGAAAGGTTTCCACAGTCTTATTAGTTGTGATACATTCAAAATGTCTAATTTGTTTGTGATTTTCCAGCCACTAGAGCAATACAAGTGTAATCTTTTTCATCTGAAATATATATTGGGAATGTCCCCCAGAAGGTTATGTTATTAAATACATAGACCCTTCCAGTCCATGTGCTCTATGTCTATACCTTGATTTTATAAGCACCCATTTAGCACATGTATGTTAAATTTTATTTTATTAATTTTCCCCTCACTTCATTATGTTCCTTCAAAAATGTACAGTTTAAAAAATTTCTATAAAACATCAGCTTACTTCCCATTAACAGGCTTTGAGGATTCCCAGTTGTTTCAACAAAGCATATAAAAAGGAAAATTATCAAGAAACGCTAAACACCAAATAATCGTTACCTGAAACAATAAAGGAAGCAAAGGAGGAGAAGTTGAACTCACACCTTTGTATGAGGGGCAAGATCAGTTATCCCTACTGCAGACTGAAGGAAGCAGGCCTGTTGCACTGCTGCCTCCCCCGGCACCACACCCTTTCTCCTCCTCCTCGGTCTTCTTAGATTGGTAGCATTACCAACTGCAGATTTAAAGCATCTAATTTTATATAAAACAAGTTTTTTGCTTTGACTTTCCTTCAAGACAGAGAAACTCTACAGACTTTTAAAATTCCAGAAGACCAAAAGCTATTTGTTTATAATCATCGATTTTAATGACAGTAGAATGATCTATGATTTATAGATGAAACATTTTGAAAGCATTCTGAGAGATCCAATATAAATTTGTGAGATTTTAGTGAGGGTTGCCGGTGTCAAACCTCTAGCCCTCACATAAGTATGGCCAAGCACACTGGCCCTTCGCAGCAGGGGAGGGCCTTGAAAGCTAGTGCAGCTGTCCAGACAAGCCACTGGTGCTGTGCTATGCCTTCTGTTTAAAAGTTTGCATTTCAACATAAGAGACTAATCAGTTACAGCAGTAGGCACAGCCATGAAACTGCTTAGCATAAGGTGCCCTATACAGAGCTCTTTTTAGAATTTCTAAAATCAAACCCTTGGAGGGTGCAATTCAACCATTAGCTTTTATTGAATTCTGCTCTATGTATTGTAGTGTTAGAGAAGTTTCAATACCTTTTTCTGTGGTGAAACCACAGATCTTTTTTTGCTTCCATAAGGCATAAGCCTACTGGGGCAGAGCTTGAGATGATTTCAGGAGCATCAGCATTGGTGCTCTGCAAAGAGGAGGAATTTAATTTTTTTTTTAATCTAGGTATGGTTGATATACAGCTAAACCTTATATAATATTTGTACAATATAGTGATTCACAATTTTTAAAGGTTATATTCCATTTATACTTATTGTAAAATATTGGCTATATTCCTTGTATTGTACTGTATATCTTTGTAGCTTATTTATTTTACACATAGTAGTTTGTACCTCTTCATCCCCTACCCCTCTCCTGCCCCTCCCCACTTCCCTCTTCCTACTGGTAACCGCTAGTTTGTTCTTTATATCTGTGAGTCTGTTTCTTTTCTGTTGCATTCACTAGTTTTATTTTTTAGATTCCACATATAAGTGATATTCATACAACATTTGTCTTTCTATGTCTGACTTATTTCATTTAGCATAATATCCTCCAAGTCCATTCATGTCATCGTAAATGGCAAAATTTCATTCCTTTTATGGTTGTGTAGTATTCCATCATACACACACACACACACACACACACACACACACACACACACACACTACACCTTTTTTATCCATCTGTTGAGGGACACTTAGGTTGCTTCCATATCTTGGCTATTGTCAATAATACTGCTATTATTATCGAGGTCCATGTATCTTTTGAATTAGTTTTTGTGGATAGATATCCAGGAATGGAATTGCTGGGTCTTATGGTAGTTCTACTTTTAGTTTTTTTGAGAAACCTCCATATTGTTTTCCATATTTACATTCCCACCAACAGTGTATGAGGATTCCCTTTTTTCCACGTCCTAGCCAACACTTATTATTTGTGGCCTTTTTCCTGATAGCCAAGGAGGAATTCAATCTTATTGGTATAAATTTGGTGGGTTCTCAAGATTTTTAGACATTGATCTTGAATAATTCTTTATTTGACAAGAGCTATATTTCATTGAAATTCAGTGTTAGCTCTACCTTAGAATTTGCAATCAGACCAAGGATGCACAATCATCAGAACTACTTTCAATCTTTACATTAGAAAGTGTGTTTTTAAGGTATGAACTTGAATGCCATTTGTGAAAGAGACTGAACAATCTCTCTGCACTTAAAATAATATGGTGACATTACTAAGTCAGAATAAAAATACTCTATTATATAGTATTTTGGGTAGAATGTAATGATCACCTTAAGTTAACCTAAAGAAAATTTTATTTTCAATAATATACTGATAATTTAGTATACTCTTCTAATTAAACATTTATTATAGAAATTAAATAATGGTACCATAGAAAGTTTGGAAAATAGAAAGAAAAAAACCCTCATCTATAACTTTACCCTCTAACATAAATATTAAAAGTTTGGCTTATTTTCTTCCAATTTTTTCATGTATTTATTTTTTCATGAACAATTTTGTATATGACTTTTTCACATAAGATTAAACTATACACATTTTTCCATGTTGCTCCAAGCTCTTTATAACCATTAAGTTTTTGTTTTGGTTTTTATTTCTTAGGTTAAAAATATTGTAATTTTTTTTTAAGTTGTGGTCAGTTCCAGCTGATCAGAAGTCCAGGATTCACTCCAAGGTTAAGATTTAGCTCTAACTGTGGAACCTCTTCCTTACAAAAAAAGGAGGAAGGAAGCTGACAGTAAAACTGACAGAAAAGCTAATACATAGTATCTTGGTGGGCAGCCCAAGATATAGGTCAGTCCATCAGTGAGCAGGTACTAGTGATAATTGGCATTGGTATTTTAATATTAAAAATATTTCTCCAAATTGAAGTTATTGGATTCATTGGATATTCAGGGAACTCTGAGTAATTAGATGGCTTGTTTTATGCTTAGTTATACTCTCTTAGACTTGCCTTCAATTTAAACTGTGGAGATTGTTTTGTTACAAACACTTCAAATTATACTGAGGACCCTGAAATTTCTTCAAACATACCTGAGCACAAAGTTTAAAATGCAGTACATGTATTATTTTTAATCATATTTCTTTAATGTTTACTTTTTTCATATAATTCTGAATTTCAACTGCTGTTTGAGATAATTTCATAAGACCACTTATTTTATAAGAATCATCAATACTCTACTGGATTTAGGCATAATAGGCATAAAACTATTATTCTGGGGAGTTGTGTATGGGGTGCAGGGGATTGGTGGGGTTGTGACAGGTTTAGGTATAGAAAGGGGGCAGAGACTTTTTCTAGCAAAGTGGATTCATTTGCTTGTTTTTGCTGCATGTATTTTATATGTCTAAAAAAGAAGAAGAAGAAATACCCAAAGGGTAGATAATGTGTTTAGAAATGTTGGTTGTATCTAGTTTCAGTGGTTTTAGTCATATGTTGTATTTTGTAGGTTGAGCCCCCTTTATCCAAACAAAATTTCATAATTCAAGTTAGTGCTTATGGCATGACTGGAATAGGGCAAGGGTAAAAATTCTTGGGAGATTGAGGCTGGGAGTGGAAAATCATTGTTTTAAACTTTTTTTCTAATTGCCCCAATTCTCTGCTGAATTGTTCCTATCTCCCTGCTTCTAGCATGCCATGGGCCAGTCTACATTATTATAACAGTGGTACAGGTGCCATCATTAAAAAATTACACCTAGATTAGATTCATACTCTGCAAGTTAATTTAAATGAAATTTGGACATTTTGTGGAATCCTTATTAATTGAGGGCTCAGTAATTTTTCTGAATTCTTCTTTAGTGGCCCATCTACCTGGATAATACAGTTTGATAATGGTTTGATTTGTAAATCTTCATGTAAACCTACATTAATCTTGGGGTCCTATTTAAATATATGAAGGGTTTAGTAGGGTAGAGAAGAATGCTCTTTATGACTTGATAGGGTAATTTGTTTTATTGATGTGTGTGAACTAGTTGCACTAGAGTACTTCTGATGGTGGATATCATCAGAATCAGAATTACAGCTCCATAAGCACAGGGTCTGCTCAATATAGAACTGATTTTAATAACAAGTAGTTTACCTGAATTGAGAAGTGAAAACTTGAAAGGCTGGGGTGCAAGAAGACTGGAACTTATATGTTGTTTTTGTTTCTAGGAAGCAGATATAAGAGTTTAGGGAGATCATGTCATGCTTTTGAGTTTCTGTAAGTGGAGTTTGACTAGACTGTCTTGAAAATCCATTCCAGATCTGAAATAATCTTTAAATGTAGTCTGGCCTGAGTATCTGAAATTTCAAATACTGCAATAATTTCTATGGATTAAGGTACTATCTACTCCACTATCTCCGTGGAGGCTTATATTAACATATAATATATTACTATGAAAGTAATCCATTATCCTAATAGGACCTACTAACACACTAGCTCAGTTTATCAGATGAGCTGGCTGCCATTCATCGGAGATGTCTCAAAGGGGTATTGTTGTGGGTCCTGACACAGAACACTCAAGAAACACTCTCATTATTTGAAAGAGGACATTAATTTGGCATGTTTGATTCATGAACTTGATCTGGAATATATGATACGTCCAATATAGGGTAGGTCTTGGGGGTTCCAGATACCTTTAGGTTGTTGGGCACTGGCAGGAATAGGAGCAGATTTTTAAAAAGGAAAAGAGGGATGCTTAAAGGGACATGAGTGTTTGAGAGGACAAGAAAGGAAAACCTTGTTAACATCATAACTTTTGATTGTATATGGCTTGAATTGATAGGAAAGAATATTATGAATGCCTAGGACCCAGAAATGCTTTACTAGAATCCAGAATTAGTGAAATATTTTCAAGTTGAGATGGACTGTTTCCCTTGGAAAAATTTATACTCAAACTTGCTTAGGCTAAATATTATTTGTCCAGGAAGCTACTCGAATAGTGGGGCTGTGTGGGGAGGCTCAGGATCCTCCAGTTAGAATTGTTTAGAAAATCATATTCCAAAAAGCAGAGTACTTAAGTTTAGTCAAATAACCAGTAATATTCTGAAATAATCATTGTCTGTTTCCACTGTGCCTAGAACACTATTTGACACATAGTAAATGTTTAGAAATTTTGTTGAAAGATTGCAAATAATCTAACTTCAGTTGTGTATTTGGTACGTGCATGTGTGCATTTGTGTGTGAATACAGCCTTAATTCAGAAAAAATATATATATATAAAGAGAGAGATTAGAGACAAATATAAGCTATTTACTATAGTTCTTATTTCATAAATCTTTGGTTCTTGCATTATTGAGTAAGACTTTTTATTTTGTTATGTCTTTTAAAAATCGAAGGCTTAAAAGCTTTAATCTTTTCAGATTTTTTAATCAAGCAAGAAAAATATGAATTTCATAGATAAAAATATACCAAAATAAACAATGCTAAAGAACAAACCCAGAGTTTCGATGATTATATCTGGATTATTTGGGGGATACACAAAACAGAGTGAAGTTAATCACCTAACTGAAGCAAGCTATGATAACAATGTAACATTTGATTTAGTTGAATTATTGGACTAACTGATAAAAACTTCTAAAGGGAACACTGGTGTTTTGTATATGTAGGTATGCTTAGGTGAAGCTAAGCATGAGTGAGTAAAACGACATGCCTATTAAGCTGCAAATATGTAACTGCCAGTAATCAAGCCATTGCATAAAAATTTATGAGCAAATTCTGAGTGTATGTCTGGTTTTCTCTTGTGTACATAATTTTAATATTAGCATTATTATTATCAGCTAGGTAATTGTAACAGGGTATGGGAAACTTGGTAAGGCCTAAACATATGTTACTCAGTTTGTACGTCTTGAAGTCAGTTATTGATTACAAACAGGTCTTGATATCTTTAATGTGCATTTAATAGAAAATTTGCTTTGGGAATTCTGGCAGGATGGTATCAAATATAAATTAACAGTATGGCACTTAGCACCCTGAGACTTTGAGATATATATATATATATACACACACACACACACACACACACACGCACACACACACATACACACACACACACACACAGATTTAAATACATGTATTTAAATCTGTATGTAATCTTTATTAGCTAAGATAGTCTACCCATATTTTACTCTTATGGGATATTTAATTTTTTTCATAGCCAATCTTATCTTAATTAACATTTTGCCTCTCTGCTTCTAGAAATAAATGTCCATTTTGGTCTCTCAACAGTCTTTGGTCTCTGAATGTAGCCAAAGTATAGTCAGAGTTACTTGCTAAATGCTCCATGGATTCCTTCATCCCTTTTATTAAATAAGGAGTTCCAACTACATTAACATTTAAAGTTTTAGTGCTTCACAAAAGGTCATTTCTTTGAATGTGTTTTCCTATATGACAGGATGACCTATTAAAAATTATAATTAGCCTTGCTTGATTAAACATCAACTCCTGGGATGTCACAGAATCCTGTGGCTACTACTCTGAATGAAAGAAAAGGTGAAGAGCATCCAATGTAAGAGCAAAATGTTTTATAGTAAGTTTAAAACCAGGAAACCTTTCTATAATGCCTTTATTTAAATGATGAAAATCATAGTTAGATGATGAAAATAATTTATTTTGAAAGGCAAAAGGCTAAAGCACTTAAATCATCATTTTTTAAGACTCCCTTATGAAAAATAAGTATTCCGTAAAAACACTTTGTATATTTTGAAAACATTAAAATATAGATTTCTGTTATTTGAATTAGATAGGATTATTATTGAAATGATATACCAGATTAGTTTATTTTTGTTCTATATTCTATAATTTTTTTCCCTTCTGGGAGGAGATAAGATTTTTCTGGAAATTAAAAAAATATTATTCCTGTGGTTACCAGAGGGGAAAGGGGAGAGGGATAGATTAGGAGTTTGGGATTAACAGATACATATTATTATATATAAAATAGATAAACAACAAGGACCTACTGTATAGCACCAGGAACTATATTCAGTTTCTTGTAATGAGCTATAATGGAAAAGAAACTGAAAAAAAAATATATGTATGTGTATATATATCACTTTGCTATACACCTGAAACTAACATTGTAAATTGATTACACAGTGAAAATAAGAATTTAAAAAAAGGAAAAAATATTGTTCATATTTTTATTATGCAACAGACTTATCCCATCATGACATGTTTGTGAAAAGATGTAAACCAATCTCTTTTTGACCAAGTTGGTTAGATACTTCCTTGATAGGGATATTTTTTACATTTTATTACACATAGAAAATGATCAGATTATCTACAGCCGAGAGGGGTAAATGGAAGGATGAGGATGCTGGCAGATGGAGGTTGCTGGCCCAGGGGTTGGGCTGCCCCCGCCTCCTGCAGGGCATCCCCCGACCTGTGTACCAGTTGAGAGGCTCGGATGCAGTTGGCACTCACTGAGCACTGACCGGGCTGGGGTTCTAGGCACTGTGGGTGCAGAGCTCCATCAGGGTCAGGCCCTTCTCCGTATCCTCTGCCTGCCACAGAGGTGTTCAGTTGGTGAAACCTGGCCCACCTCTGCTCAGTAGCTGGGCTGAGCCTGGTGGCGGCAGCCTTTAACCAAAACGTAGGGGAGCCTTTGCCAATTCCGTATGATCTCCTCGTAAAAAGCCTCATTTTTCTGCAAAGAATATGACCATGAAAAATTTATTTTAAAACATAGAACTTTGCATTCCAGGAAGCCAAAGATTTCTTGATTTAAAATTAATTTTTAATCCAAGAGAATATGGTTGATATTGGTTAAAAAAATTATACTGAATCTATTTTGTTAATACATACCTCAATTTTTTATTTTAATATTTTCAGAAAGTACAAAAGTACAAAGCATCAAAATTTTCATTTTTTTTTCAAAGTTGGAGTCTTAATAATAGGAGCAATAAAACCTTCCTGGTCCGCCACCTTCTGCTTCTGTGCTATTCTCGGGCAGGAGCTAAGGCACCCATCACACCTTCTTAGCAGGAATGTATTTTTCTTGACC
The DNA here is from genome assembly GCF_048773025.1 of Camelus bactrianus. Taxonomy (NCBI): domain Eukaryota; kingdom Metazoa; phylum Chordata; class Mammalia; order Artiodactyla; family Camelidae; genus Camelus; species Camelus bactrianus. The sequence goes on along the minus strand of NC_133546.1, from coordinate 50,609,657 downwards.
AGAGCAGGAACTGTCAGCTCACATGTAATGAAAACTATCCGTGCATGATTTTTAGCTCAATTTGGCAGACTCCAAGGGTCCTTTGAAAGGCAGCTGACATTTCTGATGATTACCTAAATTGAATTGAACCTTTAAATGTTGTCATTTTAAAGCATGTGAGACTAGGTCCAAAGAGGAAAAAGTAATAGCCATATATTATAGTTTCTGTTGACGTGGAAGAAACCATTTAGTCTTCCGTTCAGAAGGCACAAATACATTTGCTATGCATCTAAAGAAAATCCATTATGGTAAATTCTTACTGAAATAACTTTCCCAATCTTAGTAGTATATTCACATTATAGTTCTATTCATAGACATAAAGAGGCTCAACACTTTTGAAGAGGCATAGCTTTTTTGGACATAGTAGTGACGATTATTGTTACAAGTGGATCTTAACTATGCAAAAATGAAATTTTATAGGAAACTTCAGATTAATAGTTTTTCAACTATATTGGACCATTCATGGTGGCCAATGAGTAGGCCCCCCAAATAGAGGCTCACTCCCTGCAGGATGTTCTCGATGTGTGCCTTCAGGGGGTCTTCTCCTTTGGACCATGGAAGTTGTACATTGCTTGCTCTTATCCTCAGTTGTGTCCTCTGAATTCTGCTGCTACTTCTTCTCCTGTCACTTCCTTCTCTGTCTCCCAGTTTTTAAAATGTGCTGTGGCAATTGTAAAGCCATAGTTGAAATATCACCTCCTCTGTGAAGCCTTTTCTAGCTTCTCTCCAGCTTTACGTCCCTAAAGCAGAATGCCACTTAGGTCTGTTTATACATGGATACATGATCAAAGGAGAAAAGCCATTCCTCCAGAGTAACCATTTTATAGACCTAAGAGCCAATATAGAACATTTTGATGAAATTAATGTTGAGAATATGTATTATTTCTAACTAGAAGTTTGTTTCTTCTTGAGTAGAAGAATAGATTCTAAAATAAACTTATATTAGTAATGTAACACCAGTTTAAAATCTAATTTGTGGCAACAAGCATTCTTAACACTGACAGGAACTGTTGCAAATAAACTAGAATAGTCCTTTGCAGTTTGGATTACTTTTTTAATGTAGTAAGAATGATAACAGCACATTAACACTTTGGCCCCTTCCATCTATATGGAGAGGTATTTACAATCCCATCCTGGAAAAATTAGCATTTAATCTTTGAACAGCAGGAAGTTATCTCCATGTAGAGAATCTTCAATTTTCACTGTGCAATTCCTTCATTTTCTCTGGAAGGACACCTGGAAGAATTAAACATGGGTTCTCTAAAATCAAATTTTGTGTCCTTAGGAGCCTGAGGGAAAGCGAAAGGACATTTCTGATGAGTCATTTTTTGTTTGTTTGTTTTGATGAAAAGTCATCTGTCTTTTTTTATTTTGCTTTTACAACAAATTGACTCCTTGTAATGAAGTTTATGTAGGTAGTCATTTTATGATGAGAGTTAGAGGTGACATAACTATTTTTAACAGCAGCACTTTTAGTGCCAGTGCCTGTGCGCCCAGTGTCAGGTGCGGGGTCAGTATCCTAGACGCCTAACAGGATGGTGCGACGTGGAGCCGTAACAGGATAACACAATGGGGAGATGAAGTGATAGCTCTTTTAATTATTCTATAATTGAGGCAGAAGAGTTAGCTAGTTTCCTGGTTCCTCCGTCCTGGAGATGAAGTCATGTGGACACATACATGTTGTCTGTGGTTGCTTTTATTAGTTTTCTGTTGCTGACATAACACATTTGTTACCTTACAATTCTATAGGTCAGAAGTCTGCATTGGGTCTCACCAGACAAAAATTAAGGTGTCAACACGGCTGAATTTCTTTCCAAGGCTCTAGGGAAGAATCCTTTTCCCGCTCATCCTGGTTGTCGGCAGCACCCTGTCCCTTGTTGCGGGAATGGTAGCCGCTTCCTTGCTGGCTGTCAGCTGATGGCTGTTCCCAGGTTCTAGGTGCCACCACATTCCTTGTCTCATGGCCTCCTTCCACCATCTTCAAAGCCAGTAATGGCTGATCAAGTCCTCACATGGCATTTTTCTGACGCAGTAATGAAAAGCTGTTCACTTTTAAGGATATGTGTCATTAGAATGGACCCACCAGGATGATTCATGATAATTTACACATTTTCTGGTCCACATTCTTAATCACGTCTCCAAGGTCCCTTTTGCCACATAACATAACAAATTTACAGGTTCCCAGGGTTAAGACATGGGCATCTTTGGGAGGCTGTTTTTCTACCTACCACCATGCTGATGAAAATGATCTTAATAGTTCTCAGTTGCCAAAAACCATTTAGCATTAGAGATTACCAGGAGAACACCAGTTCAGGTTACATTGGACTAAAGAAAAGGACTGAGTAAAAACTTAGTTTTGTAAGTTCTAAAGCCCAAGTTTTCTGACTTCTAATACTTTTTCTACAGAATCAACATATTAGAGTGTTATATTCCCTGACATTCTTAGCTATTCTCAAGGCACATAAGGCTGAAAATTGCTTAACAAGTCTGTCTGGGTTTGAATCTCAGTTCTGATTTACTAGCTGTGTGATCATGGCAAGTCATGTAACCTTTCTGTGCCTAACTTCGCTTAGATAAAGTAGAGATACTAATAGTATCTATTTGGGGATGTTAAATGTATATGAATATATTGTTTAGTTAGAATTATTAGTGCCTAACATTGTATAGGAGTTATAATTATTGTAGAACCATATGTTGTTACTAAGTAGCCCCAAAGCCCTTCATTTAATGTCTTTTTTTTTTTTTTTTTGTATTGTATTATAACAATGTGCTCCATCTGAAACTGGATCCTTTTTTTTTTTTTTTATTGATGGCTGGTTGGAGAGAAACATGAGAAATTGTTGTTTTAAAGTTGACAGCATATTTTCTGTTTCTCAGGAGAAGGTTTAATTCACCTAAGAGGGCAGAGTGTCCCTTTGTTTTTAGGAAAAAAAATGCCACTGGGATTTTTCTTTTGGCAAAAGTGAAGTCAAGTGCTGTTCTAAAATAGAGATCTTCAAGATACTGAGCAACAAAATTTCTCTGCTTTCCAGTATAATTTTTTTAAGTTGTAGATACACATGCATATTAGAAATTATACTTCCTGTTAGGAAATGAAAAGTTTGTCTCTTCTGGGACTTTGGATGAATAGGAAGGCAGAATTTGGGAGAAGAAAGCCATGATGAGGGGCTTGGATGGGGACAGGATGGGCTTTGGGGCTGGATAGCCAGTCTGTGCATCCCCATGGCAGGCTGGGACAGAGGAGATGGCCTGAGGCTTAGCCTGTAGATCTGGGGGACAGTCTGTCTGTAGCACAGCTTTAATCTTTATGATTTGAAATTTCCCAAAGCCTACGGAAACATCTCATTTCACACTCTGATCTGCTTTCTATCTGTGCTCTGGGGAGTTAAAGTCAGGCCCATGCCAGCGTTTTTTTAAGGAATTTGTAAAGAGGAAGTTAGTTGGTGTAGCCCAAGTGAAAGCAGAACGGAGAAACAAGAGGTGGTGTGCAGAAGAGTGGGCCAGGGGATTGGACTGGGCTTCTGCCCAAGGGAAGGTTAACATTCTGCGCCGGTTTACCAGCCATGCAAACATCCCACAGAGGTTCCCACAACTGTTGGGAGCATGGTTAGTGAAAGGTGGGGATGGGCTGGGAGGACGGCTGAGTAGGTCTTGCAGGGAAGAAGACTTCTAGCAACTTAAGCAACACCGGAGTTACCTAAGGAAAGGACTCTTTTATATAAACAAGAGTTTATAATGTTGAAGATTATTGTGTTAAAAAAGCAAATACCTTCCTTTTTATTGATCCATTAAAATACCATAGATCAGCAGCTAAATATTTTAAACATTTCAGACATTTATCACTCTGATAAATTATCTATCAAAATATTTTGTCTGAAATTTGAATGAAGTACAGCAATATGACAAATCTTTTCAAAGACTATTCTGTTAAAATAATCTAATGATTTAAATAATCCCTTTTATAGGAAGTATGTTAGAGACAAAATCTCCAGTCTGTAAGTAGCCACAAAAAATGTATGAATTGAAAAAAAAAAAGAAATTATAATCTATTTCTAAATATCTTTGGGTAGCATTTGTTCATCACGATAAGTGCCTTCTTATGATCGTGATGGTTACTACTATTCCTTTAAAGATATTTGTGATGAAAAAAGTCATTTTGTTTTCCTAATTAAGAATTATGGATTGTCTTGACACCAGACATGATGTTTGGAATGGAGCTGAAGCATATGAATTGTATTTCATGTTCTATATTGCTTGTCATTACATCAAACTAGAAAGCTCAGCTTCCACTGGGAATATACTACCTGGTCTTCTGGAGGAGTCCTTAAAGTCATTTTGGAGAGAACAGTTTGAAATGCCTTATCTCTTTCTCAGGTGCTTCACGTGCACCCGAGGTCAGAAGGTACTTTTCTTCCAGGCGTCTCCAGGAATTGGCCTCTATCCAAGAACTACTCCAGGGTTCTAACCTCCACCATACAGACAGAGTCAGGGCAGGGGCACAAGGCAGAGACATTCCAACATGTATAAACAACAGCATTTCCTAAGGTTGGGTCTGAGGAGCACTAGTCGTACTGAATATGGTTGTTTTATCCAAAAATGACTTCACTTGGAATAATGGATTAGATTATATTATAGACTTCCTTACTGCAAGAACCCTCAGCTCCTTCGATGCGTTTATGTCTATAGTAAGTCTCTAAGAGAAGGTAAATGTGAGGCATATAGTATTTCCCCAAATTAGTTGATTATGTTACCCCCTCTTTTTCTGTGGCATATTTTCCTTATTACTGGAAACCCACCAGGTGGAGTGTCTGTGGATGAGGTTAGCAAAAGAGCACACAGGCAACCGAGCACCAGCTTAGGTTTGGAGTCTGGCAATGAAGACAATAGGCAGCAAGCAGGCTGTCAGGAAGATGAGATATCCCACAAACAGCAGATCAGCCTGAAGTTAAGGTCAGTGACCTTAGCAATGACAGAGCTTGGAAGGGATGTACAGCAGAGGAATAGATGCATGAAGTAGAATGAAAAATACAGGATTAATGAAGCAATTTACTACTTCAGATTTCAGACTTTTAACTTTTTTTGGTTTTCCTTGGGCAGGAGCCAATCTCAGTGGACCAGATATAATCCCATGCCTATGGTTAAAGGCAACTGAGTTGAACTGTCTTATAATTTTTGCCACACTTTTTATTAAAACAACAACAACTTTGTGGTGAATTCTTCAAGGTAGAACAACATAGGCCTTTAAAGGGCTTATACCTGGCAGAGCTGGAGTAAGTAGGGGTATTAGATCAGTAGTTTTTTGTAAGCCAGTTTTGATAACAGGACTCCTAAATTCTTTCCCCACTCTTTTATTACCTGCAGCAGTTTAATAGAACTGAAATGCAGTATGGCCAAGGAGATGACATCTGAGAGCAATGGATCTTGACTCTCCTTGGAGAACTTATTATAAAATCATATTCTCAGACCCCCGATCTAGAAAGTCTGACCTCGTATGTCTGCAGTGAGGTCTGCAGTGGGGCCCCGGGCCCTCCATTTTTGATGAGCTGCCTGTACGAGTCTCAGGTTGGAGGCCCAGGGACCACTCTGAGGAAACTGTCCCAAAACCTCTGTGATAGTAAAAATATCTCTCCTCTAGCTGGGGAATATCAAGCAGGATACTTGTGTTATTTAAATCAAAGGAATTCAGATGTACTAAGATTCCAGTCAGGTCAAGTATTTAGCAGCATTTCTCAGGAAAAAAAAAATTACGCTTAATTTGGAGAATACGATTAGATTAATTTAAGTCTCATGAAGGTTGAGTGCTGTTTTGACTAGAGGGAGGCAGTGTCTAAAAGCATGAGGTAAGATCATCTTCCCAAATGAGCTCAAAACAAGAACAACAAGAACAACAATAAATCAAAGACAGGTTTATTTAAATCTTGGCCTCCAGTCAATGTTGTCATTGACACCCTCAGCTGTTATGGTTCACACGTATTCAGTTGTTTCCAAAATATTTGCTTCTGTCATTGCCAGTGTTCTTAATTTGTCGGATTATGTCTTTCTGGGTCTTGGTTTCATCACCTTGAAACTCTTCAAACTCTGAAACTTCTAATTTGTTTGAAGAATAATTTCTATTCATTGAAATTAAGCTGACCTATTATTAAATTTATTCTATTTACCTCAAGGAAGCACAGTTGTACTTTATAAATGTATAGGACTGAATACAGTATTCATTAGTAGGCTTCTGTTTTATTAATTTTATATGAAAATAAAAACAGCTAATATGCAATTTGTGCCTTTTTAAATAACTTGATTAATATCAGGATGCTACTATTGCTCGTACCATTTCAGTGAGTTGAACAGCAGTAAAAATGACCAGAGCTCAATAGGAAGTTCTATCTGCTGGAGCTTGTAGTGAACATTTACTTCACTGCTAGTAGTCAGTTGCTCTGTAAATAAAACCATTTAGAGTTAGTGAAAACATCTTTGTCGGTTACTTTGAAATACTAATATTTAAAAAATAAAATCTGCCTCAGTAACTCAACTTGTCATGACACATATACCATCTTTCATTCATTCATTTTCCAAGAAGTAAACAACTCAAGATGTCAACCTATATGGAGAGCAAAGGAGGTATCAACTATTTGAGGCAACTACAAAAGCTTGGGTGTACTTTGAGAGAGTGAATGGGCTTTCAAGATGTTTAGCAAGAAACCCTTGCAGATGATGAAGGTGGAAGTCTAGAAATGTTTCTTTTTGGCTATTTGCTGTTGACTATGAAATTAAAAACATTTACTTCTTGACTGATCAGAATTTAAAGGATGGATGAAATTTAAAAATGTTCATTTGTTGCTTTCAAATAACTTGTAGAAAATAATTTCCTTTCTTTTGAGATTTGATTTAAGCACCTGCTAGTATTTATAAATACTAGTTGTGTCAGATGACACAAGAAAATGAAATATCTTTTCATTCATTTCTGATTTGGCAAGTTGCATATCACAAGATGTATTTTATACCCTTTTCCAGCAACAGAAATATGCTTTTAATGTATAATTTAAAGCCATTTTTCTATTGTACAACTTTAAACAAATTGGAAATTTGTTGAAATTGAATTGTTTCTGGACCAGAAAAAGTACTATGAATGGGGAATACATATAAATAATTGAAAAGTGTATGAGGGAAGAAGCCAAGAATTCATTTGAATTTTTGAATAAAGCCAAACTTTCATTTAATTATACAGTAGTGGGCTTTAAACATATATTTTTAGTCAAGTCTGTAAAAATGCCAGATGCTAAAGTAACATAGATAGGCCAATTATGGATTGCATTTCATTAACATAATCAGATATTTTATAAAAGATAAAAAGCTTTCAAGGTTTGGATCGGAGACAAGGTTTTCAGTGCCTCTATGTAGCCTGGTAAAAATGCACAATGGTTCAAATGTAGAGTAGGGCAAGCTAAAGTCTTTCATACTTATTTTCACTATTCAACAAAACCAAGGCTTTAGCTCCCATTACTTAATATTGCCCTTACCTGATGTAGTGGAAAAAAAGATGGGAAAAAATTCCTGGTAGGACACTGCTAGGGAAACATTTGTACCCTGAATAATAGCATTTGCATATGTCTGTTTACTCTAGCCCTACCTTTTTCTATCATCCAAGTTCAGCAACGTAGTAAAACATGAACATAAAAACCTCATGCTACACATTAGTTTATATGCTGAATACACATATGGAATTTCCCATAGTGAAAACTAATCTAGATTATTATTTCCTATATGAGCCCCCATATGTGCTGCTCCCATAATCCTTTCTCATTTTTTTCTGGATTCCTTCCATTAGTTCAGTTTCACTTTCTATTCCTCTACTAAAGCTTACCTTTACATGAAGACATTCAGTTTTAGAATTTCTGTCTACACTGGGGGGCTAGATCAAATATAACTCTAAGTTCCAATTTCAGATAACTTTTTATGGTCTTTTTACTCTGTACCTTTTTGTAGCATGTTTTCACTTGGACCAAAAGTTTTGGTTGTTATCCATGTGAACTTAAATGGAAATTCTAGTCAGATTTTAGTTTAGTAATTTAAAAATGTCAACAATGTTCTAGACAAAAACTTGCTGGATGGTAGTTTTCCACCATATTTTGTGGTTTTCCATTTGCTTTGGAAACATAGAAGAACCCATATACAGTAACCTATAATGAAAAAGAATATGAAAAGGAATATATGTGTGTATATGTAAGACTGAACTATTATGCTGTATACCAGAAATTGATACAACATTGTAAACCGAGTATACTTCAATTAAAAAAAAAAAAAAAGAACCTATTCCTTTTGAAACAGGTACTAGGACATGTTCCTCTGTACAACTACCCTTACTGGATCCTAATGTAACTTAACAGAAAATGGAGAAGGTTGAGACCTTTTACACACAGAATCAAGGAGATTTTCTTAAGCCATAATAATCCAAAAAACTACAGAATTAGGTAATATGCTCTTTCAAATTCTACTAGGAGAGGGGAACCCTCCATACTTTATAAGGTGCCACATCATAATAACACCATCTCTTCTCACTTGCTCCTTCTCTTTACCTCTTCCTCCCAACACAAATCACTTACTTTCACTTTGTTGGACAGCAGCAAATTCAGACCCATGGGGTGAGGAGTGAGCCTCCCAGAGGACTGCTCCAGTTCCAGTGAAGCCATTGGAACAGCCATCATTGGGAATATTTTAATGGAGTTTGTTTCAGAAATATTGAAAGGGCGATCTTACCATGAGTGAGAAGTTTACTATGTGTTCTCTGGTGATCCGCCAACTAGAACATTGTATGGTTGTAATCCCATACCAGAGAAAATGAGAAAGTTTAGTCAAGACTGTTGAGACTTATGATTTCAGATTTCTTGATCAGTGACCTACACTGTTTTAACACATGGGATACTGTTTATCATCTTTATAAGATTGAAAGAACGTGCAAATTAAAAAAATGAAAAACTGTTACAGGCATGCAAGACAGGACAACTGTCTTCCTCACGCTCCTTAATGCAAGACCCAAGCCAGTCAAAGGAAATTATGTAAGATAGACAATATCATTATTTTTTTCTTATTCTAGACGATTTTAATTCGCTGGGCCCATTTCGGTTAATAGACTGTCCAATTAGAATTTCCGTTATTACTGACGAGGAACTGATGTGATTGATAAGTAAGAACCAATGGGGTTACACATTTGTAAAGGCAGATTCTATTTAACTCCCTGAATTCAGTAAATGGAGGAATATAAAACCTAAAGTGGTCTTGTTTTAACCATTCTGTGTTGAGCATTCCCTTTCCATCCTTTAATAATTCCTAGAAGAGTTTCTATAACTTTCCAGTCACTTTAATCCTTTAAAGCCAGTCCAGTTTAATACTTTTATTTCATCCTGTGCCATCTTCTACCTGTACCCTTGAGACGGGGTTGCATGGCTTCTTGGAGTAGCACAGGTACTGAGGATATAGTTTGCTTCTAGACATTTTCTTGATTCCTCCAGGATGCAGAGGATCGAGGGGCAAAATGATGAACACTCTCCACTTCGGTCACTGCTGTTCTTGTTGCTCATGGCCTGCGATTGCACGGCTGACACTGCTTGGGTGCTGATGCCCTCTGTGGCTGGTGCAGGCACATGCAAGTTCTTCCAAGTCTCTGTGGGGCCTTCCCACAGGACAGGCCCTCGACAAGGGAGGCTTGGCTTGACTTCTACCATCCCACATTAGCTCTGCCTCAGACGGTTCCTCGGCCTTCCTGATGGAGAGCTCTCTTGGAGAGAGTATCCACAAAATGACTTGAATGTGGCTCTCTTCTCCTGACCTGAGGGGCGTTCCTGCATACTTGCAGGGTGACCAGTGGAGTGTGAGTTACTTTGCTGTGGCCCCTCCCTCTGCTCTGCCATCTCGTCCCATGTCTCTTTTTCTTGCTCAGCTATGTGTGGGGACAATCAGGAAGTTTGTGGTCCAAGCAGAGTGCTAAGTGAAGGACAAAATGCCCGTCTTCCTTCTTGGAGGGGTCTTCTAATTTTAGGTGTCATTCTCTTTAAGACAGCCCTCACACATACACAAGCATGCTTTGCTTTGGGAGGGGAATTCTCCTCACTTCCCTCGGAAGCCCTCTCACCATGCTGGTTCTGAAAACCCTCTCTTTTCCTCCCAAGTGCTCTTCTTTCATATTCTGGGGATGGGGGAAGGGTAGAGGAAGGGTCTGTTAGAAAGATGTGCTCAAGACCTGCAGGAGAGTCATTATCTTCAGACTCAGTGACTCTTTGTCTTCAGTCTGTGAGCTTAGTCACCAATTTCTGAGAAACAGGAAATTCCCTTTTCACTGCACTCCTACACACTGCTATTAGTCTGTGCAAAGAAACTAGGAAGAGAACAACCTAACAAATTCTCAGCCAACCTTTTTTACAGGACAGTAGCCAATATTCAACATCTTTTGTCTATAAAATATTTTAATGTGTGAAAACATTCAGTGGCCTGTGTGATCTACAGCACAACCGGCGTTACAAACACCAGTATACATCTGGGAAGAAACTATGAAGTTTACAGTAACTCAAATGTAAATGCTACCTTTTGATGTATTCTTTTTGTGTCATTATGCAAAGTGATAGCTTTGGCTATCTCAGTCCCATATTTTTACTTTCTTCTATTAATGTACAACTAGCATTTTCTGTTAGCATGTGCTTTGGAAAGAGTCCTGGGCTTGGCATCAGAAAACCGGAGTTCACATCTAGCCTCTTCTGGGTGACTGCATTGCTATGTGACTTTGGGCAAGTCCCTTACCTTCTTTGGACTTTAATATTTAGTAGCCGTATATATAACACTTATTAGATTACTTAATGTCTCATTTTATGTCTGGTACTAATCCTAATTATTTAGAAAATATTGTTAATAATTTAATGTTCTTGCTCAATGTTTGCTGAGTGTCACCTAGTAGCCTGATATTTCACTATGGTGTGGTGTCTTAACTTTTACAGAATCATGCTAAAATAGACCTTTAGATATTTGGGGTTAATTATTTTGATTACTGCCATATGACAATTTAGATATAGAGAGGTAAACATATAGCTAAACACCATTCATAATAATGATTTCAAACATTATAAATAGTAGTTGACATGAAACTGAGATGCTTTGACTCTTGTTCAGGATCTATATCTTTTTTAAATTAAAGTTGTCATGAAGGTTTTAGTCTTGCAGTTATTACTTGAGAAATGTGATATATTTCTTTAAAATACTTAGTTTCCTTCTTTAAACTAGAGGGTTTAAAGATCATTGAACATTTAAGCATGCTAATGTAATGCAAGCATAAGGGTATCTGCAGATTGGTGTTTTTTAAACTGAAGTATTTAAACTGACTTATATTAGTCTCAGGTGTACAACATAATGCTTTGATATTTTTATAGATTGTACTCCAATAAAGTTATTATAAAACTTTGGCTATATTCCCTCTGCTGTACATAATCATCCTTGTAACTTACTGATTTTTCACCTTGTAGTTTTTACCTCTTAATTCCCTTCGCCTGTTTTGGTCCTTACCCAACCCCTCTTCCCTCTGGTAACCACCAGTTTGTTTTCTGTATCTGTGAGTCTGTTTCTGGTTTTGTTCTTTGTCCATTTGTTTTATTTAGGTTTGTGTTAATTTGAGAGAAATTCTTTTCACTTAGTACACTTCTCTTTCGTTAATAACACAAGTTTAGTTTACTTATGTGATTAGAAAAGAGGCCAATATCTCAAGCATTCAGGATGAGCTATACGTTCCATATAAGTCATGGTGTCCATAAAATTTTTTTTCAGTGAAGAATGTTTTCCTATTGTCATACCGCATTTGAAATACAGTTTTTCTCTCAGGGTACTTAGATGTTGGACTTTTGTTGTTAAACATATTTATTGTTATTTATCCTAGATTATTTCGCCATGGCATTTGTTTGCCACAGAGCGATGTGTCTTCATAAACTATCCTTTTTTTTTTTAATAGTATGTTTGTGATTGATGGTATCTGGATTTCTCATAAGGCTTCTCTTTAGCAGTAGTTTTCCTTTTGGAAATTTCAGAACCAAAAGATTGCCTTTTCAAAGACATTCTTTCCTTCATGCTTTATTTTTTGTTTGAATTTGTTTTCCCGGTAGAGCTAAAATACTGTTTAGAAATAGTGATACTGAAGATTACCTTTTCTTCTGGTGTTTTTCAAAATACCCAGTGTTATTTATTTTGACTTCAGTACTTAGTATAGAGTCCTAAGAGATACTTTATAGATTTTTCCATATTGAATACATGCATGTAAAATAAATGCATACACAACTTGTTTACAGATATATAAAGGTACTGTGTTTTGTTTTGTTTTCCTTTTAAAATCAGGAAAGCCTCCCCTGGTTTGACAGTTAAAATGTATAGCTTAAAGACTGTTCAAAATTCATGAAGTTTGTGCAGACCAAAATTTATTTTAAGTGTGTGAATAAGAACCAATTTCCATTTCAGGTTCTTTCTGAGCAGGCACAATACGTAATTACAATTAGCTGATTGGCAGCTATTCCTTCCAGTGATTTAAAATCATTATGCAGTTTGTTGCGCTGTCCGCTTTCAAAGTTCTTTGATTGCTAATTTTAAAGAATGATATTCATTTCAGGATGAGAAATGTTATATATTCAGAATTGGAAAGCAACAATTCATATTCATTTTCAATTTTTTAGTGTAATAGAAACTTCAGAATAGATATGAGGAGGGAAGAAAAAAAGGTTTAATAACTAAAATTGAAACTGTCTCTAATTGATCATATCTTGTGTTTATTCAGCCCATTTTAAGGAAATTCTCTTACTTCTTCATGATTTTTTATAACACATATTTTTTTCTTTTACTTCTGACACTTCAGCCTTATAGTAAAATAATTCTTTTTTTTAAGAGTTTCAGGCAGAAAAATAAACGATAGTTTTTTTTTTTAAAGCTCCTTGTGTTTAATTCAGAAACATATACATGAGAAAGGTAGATTGAATAATTTATTTCTGCTTCGAGATTTCCTTCACTCACTGCTTCTTTTAGGAATTTTAAGGCTTTTAAAGCACAAGGTGCACCCCAGTTTTCTCTCTGTGTTTCCCTACACACAACGCGGACTTGGTAAACCATTAGAATGCCGTTCTTTGTTAATTGAACAACATAAGGAGCAGCTGTGCAAAACATTTAGTCGGACTTAAATTACAGTACTAGTGGTTTGTGCTTTAGTTGGTCTGGCAATGCTTATTAGAAAACAAATAATTTTCTTTGAGCAAACAAAACAGGAATTAGAACAGAACTAAACATTTTCATGACTAGTTCTGTTAGACTCTATTTCCCACCTGTGAGATAGCCTATGTTTTTGTTTCAGAACCAATGACAACTAAATCAGTTGGTTCTATTGCTAGTTATGGGTTTATTTTTGTCCGTATTTCCAACGTATGGAATGCCCTTAGGTTTGTAACACATTTTATTTATCTGCTCTGTCATAAAATAAAGCACTTAAATTTGATAGCTTTGAGGAATAGATGTGGTGATCGATCACTAAATGGGAAGCACAAAAAAAGGGCAGCAGATGTTGCTTTTCTCATGTTGCTTTGTTTTACATTCCACAGATTAAACTCATATTGGTAGGAATATTGGGCAGTGCATACGCTCACTGTTAGATAGCTGAAACGAAACAGAGCAAAATGACCAGACAAACCCTGTTGCCCAGTTCTTTTAAACTTATCAGCCACGTGGCTAATAGTCTAGTGTTTTTAATGCCTCCTCTCCCCATCATTGTCCTAGTAAAGAATCCTGGATGGTGTGTTTTCAGAAAAGGCAATTGTGGAGTGGGTTTTGGGTGAGGGGGTAGTGAAAAAGAAGCAAAACTCTCCTTTGCTGGGTCAATGCTACCCCCCAAAAAGCTATGATAATTTGGAATTGAGTCAAATGTTACTATTGGTCTGGTTCATGTAAAATAATCTAATTGACTGAATAAATGATTAAAAAAAAAAACCAAAAACACTTGAGATAAAGATCTTTTAGATTTATTTACAATTAGAAAGGAAATGTCCTAATCATTTGGAAATGAAGATTTCAAATTGCAAGGGCTTTCTCTCTTAAGCCACCCAGAATGTTAATAGTCTGCTTGCTTGAGGAGGGCCAAGATGCCCAGAATCTGGGGAAAAACTTGAGCACATATTTCTTACCTATTGTCAGTCTTATTTATTTTTAACATAATAAATGTCCTGAAGATTTATCAGGTCAATTAAAATACTTGACTTATGATGAGAAATTCAGACCTGAATATTTTGCTTTGCATTCTGCTGTGGGTTTTCCTAATAATATACTATAAAGGCATTATGGCTCTAAAAATCTTATTTCTATGATAATTACATTCCAAGACCTTTACCCTCTATCTCATATTCCTACTAAGCTGTTACATATATTGCTGTTATATCTAAGTCAGTGAAATAAATTTAGACCCTACAGTTAAAAAATAGAAGAGTGGCATGTTTTCTTCACTTTGTCCTTTCATTACCCAAATCGCACTGTGCGCAGTGGATACTGGATAACTTTTATATGCAATGAAATTATTTGATTATGTACAAGAGGTACTGTTTCAAAGGAGGCTCACAAAATGCTGTTTATCATGATATCTACAATTATAAAATTTTAGGAAATCTAAAATGGAAGTCTTCACATCCGTTATTTCTTTCCTACTCTTGCAGCTGACGGGTTTTTCTTCTTCCCATCATCCCATGCCAGCAAACACTTGAGTGCTTCGTTACATGGATCATTTGTGCTTCCTAGATAACCAGAAGATGTAGCACTTGTGTTGATCAATTATAGGAGACTTCCCTTGAGGCCTTAGAAAAAGAATTCTTGAAAGAAATTCTTATGTGCTTTGCCTGACTCTCTCAGATGACTGATAACACATCTGAAGGCTAATACGTGTTAGAAGCTGACACACATTTTGGGAAGGTGTATTGTGCCCTGGAGACCTGATGCTTTCCTTCACTGACTAGAATTTTATCATCCTCTTGGGTCTAGTGAATTTAGAAAAGTCAACTTAGTGGGCAAACACGTAACTAAATTTGTTATTTTTTTTAACATCACAAATACTGTATTTTCTGAGTCCATCAAAATGATGTGTTAAAATTGCTTGTGTAATGTGTTACAGAGAATGTAGTTAAAAGGAATTATTTTGGCTAAGACAAAAAGTTGTATTGTAGGCTCTAAACTTTAATCAGTTTAAAAGTTGGATCAGATTTAAGAAATTTAAACATTATAAATAGCTATTTTTATCACTTTTATGCCTTTGTCTTTGATGAGAACTTCTGTTTCTGGTTTTGGTTTGTTTTGCCTTGCTTCTGTTAGATTCTGTGTTGCATTTTTTGAAGAGTTCAGGGGGTACCACAATTCCTCTTTCTATAAGCAAAAGGAAGGAAAGAGTTGTGTGAAGTATTCAGTGATCGTCTATTGATGTATGGCACTATGTGGTAGATATGAAATACCTTAATGACAAAATTTATACAGCCTTGGAATTTAAATCTAAAAAAGCAATATTTATGTGGATGAATGGAATGTAAGAGGAAGATACATAAGAATAAAATCATTAATACTTATACCAATCGACTAAAATTTTATAATTTGTCTAGATTGAGTAGAAGAGTAGTTAAATCTTAGAGGAGCATATAAAAGACAGATACTTGTAGATGCAGAGTGAGATATATAGAAAGGAGTCATGAAAATATCATATTTGATCTGCCTAATCTGGGAAATTTTGTGAAAGGGAAAATAGACACAAACATATCATAAAAAACAAAATATTTCAATTTTCTTTGTTTTAAGACATTGAAACATTAAGAAGGTTGTGCCATCTTTTTTTTTTTTTTTTTTCATTCAACAAATACACAACTAATCCCAGGAATACCAAACAATTAACTTAGACCATAGCTGCAATGGATTCAGCTATTATATGTTCTCTAGTGCAGTCAGATTGAACTATTGGAAAATAAGTAGCTATCTAAATAATTATATTATCTTCATCCATCTTCCATTTGAAATATTCCACTGTTGTAGACTTATTTGTTCTCTTCCCACTAATCTTCTGTTATTTTTACTTTTATTTTTGTTCATTTTGGCGGGATAAGAAATGGAGAAATGCAAATATTCTCAAAAGAGGTACTCAGCTTTTTAAGGAGAGTTAACTGGTAGGAACCTTTCCATTGGACAAGCAGCTGAGAACACGTTGGTAGATGGCATATTGTAGTAGTTAGGGGAAAGACTCTGGAGTCTACTAAGACTTGATTTGCACCCTAATTGAATGATCTTAGTTTTTAAATCTTTAATGTGAATGATTGTAGTATTTATCTTGTAGGACTGTTGGGAGAATTGCCAGAGATAAGACGTATGAAGAGCTTGGCATGTGGAAAGAATTCACTAAATCTTACCTATATGGTAATTCTTTGGTAGAGGAAAGAAGAGGTGAAATTTTAGAGTGGTGGTTCTTAAAATACTCCTTGAGTTTCTCATGAGAATGTTTAATTTTTTAATATTTATTTTGATCATCTGTAAAAAGAAAAAAAAAACACATTGGGATGACCAGATGTTAAGCATGTATTTTCTCACTCATAACATTTTCAAACCAACTGATGTCAAGCCAAGGCTCTGTAAATAAGTTGTACAGTGGTTCTAGGAAGACGAAGTAGTGAGATCTTAGATACTAATCCAAGGTGTAGTAGTGTAGCCAATCTAGAAGAAACAATACCATATGCAGATATCAAGTAATTTATCATAGCAAAGAAGCAAACTGTGGTTAATTCAAATTTACTAAATTGTAAAGGTTTTTAAGTGTTATTTTGTAAGTTTTTTAAAGTCCCTAAGGACTAAAAGTATACAAAGATCCTACCTAGTTTATGTTTGTATATGTTTCATTAACCTCGTAAAATAAGTTAAAACTAAGGGTCTGTGAAAATATGTGTTCTTTAAAGGAAGTGCATATAGTTCTTAAGTTTGAGATGCACCTTGAGTGTGTGGAACACACTCTGAAGGGAACAGTTTAGGGTGGTGTGCCCAGAGCAATCATCACTGGGCTCTGTGTTATTAGAAGATGGAGAGTAGGTGGGGATTAGGGAGGAAAGTGGCAAGAGCATTGCAAGAATGATGAGGGGTGCTGAAAGGTGAATGTTTCATATTTCAGAATCTACCTGCAACTGGCCCTTTCTTCAGAGCTTAGCTCACCAAACAATTCATCTGATTATGTTTCTCATCCATTATGATCTCCCTTCCTTTGTAGCTGTTCTTGGATTGGGTGGCTAATGATGAAACATGGGACTCAGGGCAGGATTCAACCTTCAGTCCGTTCTGTTGGCAGGATGTGGACCTCAACCATATGGTGAGGCAGGGCAGTTACACTCATTCTAGAGGTTTATTCGTATCGGCCTGCTGCAGGAAATTAGCACTGTTCACACTTGTTTAGCCTTAATAAAAATCTTTTTAGCTGAAGCACAGGGATAAGGTCACCATCTGCCACATAGAAATGCCAATATAAATGAGCGACAGGGGGAAGGTGTCTTTCATACTAAGGGAGTTTTAGAAAGAACTTTAAATAGATTAAGCACTAATTGATTCCCCTCTTTACCAGTTTAGACCATAATTTACATTTTATATTGTCAATTGCATTATAATAGCTGTGGAATCTATCAGTGTATCATGCTTGCCATTCCTAAAAATAGCACTACAGGTAGCTTTTAAAAAACATGAATGTCTTTAAAATCAAATGTCTACCGTCTGTGTCAGACATGGTTTGAAACTTAAGCTGAGATTGCTGAGCTAGCATCTATGATGTTTTTTTATCATAGGGTTTGGGTGGATTATGGACTGTGAACTATCTTTAATAAAAAAGTACATTTTAAAATGAGGATGTGTAATGTGAATGGGATTTTATGTTTAATAAATTCACTGAAAATTAAGAAAAGTTAATGAAAAGTCTTTAAACCCAAATTTTCATATCAGTGGGTTTTTTTGAGCCCTTAAAAATTATTAGGTACTTCAAAAATCTGGAATTTAATTATGAGAAGATAGCTAAAATATTTAAATAACACTGTTGTATCTTTGTATCCTATGTTTTATAGTGAATGTTTAATTTTTTCAGTATGTCCTATAAACAAATCACAATTAATGATGACTATATGCATAATTAAAAATGGTTTTAAGTAAGATCAAAATGTTGAGGTTTTTAAAATTGCATTATATACAAAGGAACAAACTTTTTTCAAATTTGTGTTTTTATAACATTTACCTTAAAAGGTAGTCTTAAAATTGAAGCCTGAGTCCAGTATTAATGAATGTAACCTATTTTGCCTCAGTCCACTGCCTTCACCTTGTTTGATCAAATTTAGCATTTTGTATGTTACTTGTAATGGTATAGCCTCAATTTGCAAATGTATATTGGTATTTTTCTTGAAATAGAAGTACTGTCCACAACTACAAAATCAGCAGACTTTTTCAGTTGAAGAAAAAAAAAAATGAGACACAACAGGGCATGTGAATAACAAAGAAATGAAAAGAATGTGTAATCATGAACCAGAAAGTTGATCGTAACTTGTCTTCACTATATTGTGGTTTTAAATATTTGGTCTTACACAATTATACAGATTAGAGAGAGAATGTCTAGACAGATCTAATCTCTTGTTCCTACTGTTATGGTCACTAATCTCATTTCTTTGAGCTTATTTTCCTTTGTAACCTTTACTTCTTAGCAGCCTGTACCACTTATTCTAACTTTATTAGCAGTGAGGATGAGGGTATCTATTTCAAAGGTGAGGGAAGTGCTGTTTGTTGGATGGTTATATCATATAAGTATTCCCTTCTCAGGGAGGGGGAATTTTTTTCCCTTTTATTTTAAGATTGATATGACTTTGGCATATTTGAAAAATTAGCCAAGTAAGACATTTATCTTCATGGCTATTTACCATATGTTTGTTTGTACAGAGGCCTGCAAGCAGATGAGGAGACAAGAAGTTTGATTTGAGTTCTACAAAACGCTGATTTTATTTTAAAAGTTAGTTGAAATAAATAATGCTAGTATTTTGAGCTTTCTACAAGCTTTTACTGATGAAATTATTATTTCTATTTTTGACATATTTTATCTTTGGTTAACTTTAACTCTTTTCTTTCCTGTTAGAATAGTAAGTAGGTTATTAATGAAATAGTTTATGAAATTGATTTGTACACAGCAAATGTCAGATATCAGCACTTAGACACTGAAAAATGTCTTTTTAATCTTTACCTTTAGATACTGAAAAATGTTTTACTTTGTGAATGAAATGTGAACATTTTTCATTTTGGATGTTTCTTGGATTTGGGGTTATTTTATGTGAGCAGTACCTTTAAGTGTATATTCTGAAGTTTTTTATTTGGAAATATTCCAATTTTGAGAGGCAAAGTCATATTATATTCAATAGGGAGAAAGGTGGAACTTGCCAACTCTCTTAAATTTATAAATGACACAGGTATCTGCGGAGAATCCAAAAAACATTGGCTTCAACCTCCCAGATCATGCTCCAGACAGGTCCAATCACTTCCCCACAATTTCTACAAATTTACAAAGGTGTGTGGTGGATGGGGAAAAGGTTGTATGCTCAAGGTCATCCCACAGAAGGATTCTGATTATTCTGGGGAAACTTCTGTTTTGCAAAGCATCAACCCACAGGGGAAACCAAGCCTCTTCATCAGTTTCCACAAACAGCCATTTAAACCAATTATGCCAAGAACATTAAACTGATTTTAGGACAGCAAGGTTGAAGGTGAGGGAGGGTCTATATCACGTCAATACAGATGACTTTAAATTGAAACTTTGCTATTGATACATGTCTTAGGAATTTTATTTGGCCCTACTTCATAGCATTCCGCTGGGTCCCCCTTTCCTCTTCCTCTCGCTCTCTTATCATTCAGTCTAATATCTTCTTTCTCTTTTACCAGGAGGAAAACAAGTCTTTTTTTCAAACCACAAAGGAAATCTCATTTTCCTACTTTCTACAAAGCCCTGCTGTTGCTTTGTTGGTTTGGCTTCTACCTCTGCAAAAGCATTGCTTTCTATAGCTTAGTAAGGCATTTTTCCAGACAAAGAAAGTTTCATCCCTAATGGAAATTCTTGTGCCAACTGTTAAAGTAGCACTTTACTTTTATGTATTTTTTACTTTGTTACTAAGAGATAGTTAAAAAAAGAAAAAAAAAAAAACCAACCCTGGGATTTGTGCAAAGTACTCTGTCCAGTGGTCACTACTTTTGCTTTTCATGCCGTCATTTTGTTAGTCTTTGAAATATCAACCTATTTTTAAAAAGTAGAAGTGCTCTGTAATTGCAGATACTGATAAAGATATATGGAATCAATTCTTGAGGACATGAAATCAGTAAAAAGCCTGAGCATGAAGTAATTACGTAATGTAAGGAAAACAGACAAGTAGTGTGTTGACAAACAGAAGTGACGTTGGCAAATATAAAATGATTCTCTATTAAAAGTATATTTTGGAAAACAGAAGACAAGCCTACTTTTAAACCCAAAGATAATTTTGGTGTCAAACTAGCTCTGTACCTGATTTATTTTACTCTAAATTTCAAAATTACAAAATAAACTTCTTGACACATTGATTTTCCTTAAAGCCTTAAAGTAACTGAGGAAATATATTTTTCTTGGATTTTTCAAGAACTCTCTATAATTAGGATTAGACTCTAAAAGCACAATCTTTGAAACCTTGCTGTTTCTTAGAAAGGGAGTATGTAGGCTGTTCTTGGAGTTTTTTATTTTTGATTTTTATCAATGCAGTTTTGATTTTTATCAAGCAGAAGGTTATTTATGCCAGTATACAATGGAAAAATCTCAAAGGAATCTTTATATTTTGCTATCATTAGAGTTATAATTGTCAATTAACAATTAATAAGTTCTCATCCCACATGTGGAAGCTTGCAGTCTGTCCTTGGAGATAAAGAGATGTCTCTAGCTACCCGTAAACTAAACTTTATAAGGCATTGCCTCCAAGAAGACAACATTCATAAAACAATGCTGTTACAATTTACTTACAAATTTACAAATTACAAATTATTTACAAATTTTATAAATTACAAAAATTACAAAAAAATTGATTTACAATTCAGTTAACCTTTGTATATATTTGTACAGATTTGTTCCAGCTTATTTTTGAGTATTAAATACATAATATTTTCAGATAAAGGCAATTTTATTTCTTTGAATTACAAGAGGCCAAGAATAACCTAGTAAGTGTTTCTAAAACATGTTGCCATGTAGAAGTACTTGGTTCGGGGTTTGATAGGTGACTGGGTGCAGATATGTGTCACTGATTGTTGCATACTACAGTGAAGCCAAAGTACTAATATTTTTAGTCCTTTCAGTTCAGCTTTTTTCCTTAGATTCATTGATGTAACAAACATTTATTGAACACCTACTGTACTGTTGTCAGGTCTGTGCTCAGCATTGAAAAGATAAGATGAATTCTACTCCTTTTTCTTAATGGATTTCTGAGTTTATCAACAGTCCAGACAGGGATTGTCAGTGACATGTCTCTGATTGAAATATGCTGCCCTGAGTGAAATGGGATTCAAAAGATGGGGGTCCTCAACAGTCTGGGCACTTCAGGGTTCCCCGAGCAGGTGATGTCAGTTGGATATTAAAGGATGTGTTACTGTGAATGGGACAAGGGGAAAGGCATTTTCATTTACAGAAATTGCTTTGAGTAGAGCTCTGAGGGTGGGACGTAGACCTGCATTGTCGGGGCACATCAGGTCATTCAGTTTGCCTAGAGAGGAAAGTCCATGTGAGGCCAGAGCTGAAGATGAGGTTACAGAGACAGGAAGGGATGAGATCAGGGAAGACTTTATGATTTAAACTAAGGACTGTGAATGACAGCACGAAAGTTATAGAGAATCTGTGAAGGGCTTTGGGCAAAGGAATGGCATCAGATTTGTTATTTTAGGAAGGTCACTCTGGAAGCAATGGGCACGTAAGATGTATGTGTATGATTGGGAGTGAGGTTAGGGGGTTTAGGTAGACTTGAGATACAGAAACAAAGTGAGAGATGTGTTCATTGACTGTTAGAGTGATCTAGATAAAAATTAAGAAACCTGGAGTAACGTAGTGGGAGTGGGAATAGAGAAGAGGTAATGAATGGGACGGTTGATTCAGGATGACTTAGGGACCAAGTGGAAGTGATAAATGATGCAAAAGCTGGACTTTCAAATTACTCCTTCATCACCTACCATTTGTATAAAGATATTTTCAGTGTCCATGGGAGGATGCTTTTGCTTATTATTTTAACAAATTGTGCAGTCGAAACCAAGAATAATTTTATATTTGGTAGTTTTAATGAGCAATTATTTGTGTCCAATGTGTAATTTTTTATATATTATCTGTGTGACATTAAGATGTTTGAGTAAAAATAGGTTTACAAATGTGTCACATCAGTTCGTACATTACTCTTTCTTATGTATCTTTCAAAAGCAGTAGTCATGATTTTTAAGTTTCATTTTGTTTTTTTCATAGATCTTAAAATGTTGTAAAATTCATAGTGGGCATTCAGCTTTTTATGAATTTCTGCTTTCTGAGACCTGTCCTCAGGGTTTTCATTGTGGCAAGTGCTATGCTGGGCAAAAGACAACTTACAGTGATGTTTACTACCAAAGAGCATTCATTAAACAAGCAACGTTTACTTCTTTCAGATCTTCTGCAGAATGATTAGCAGTGGGAGCAGAAACACTACTTGTGACCTTCTTGAGTCCATACCAGCCTAGATGCTTTCTTGAACATCGTTTCTGCTTATCCAGATACGTTTTTAAGCAGAATGTCACCTTTAAAGAATCACCTTTAAAAACCCTATATAACTGAAATAATTTCTGTAACTATTTCTTCTACTGCTTCCCTTTATCACTTTTTATTGTTTTATTATCCCTCTCTTTTCAGCTAGAGTTATTTAAAATAAACTAATATGGACATTTTACCAACCCATTATACTTAGGTTATTCTAAGAAATATTGGGCAGCTATTTAGACTGTTTTGTAGATTTTTTTTCAAGTAAAAGGAAATGTGTCAGCATTGGCTTATAACCTGGGTTTAATTTGTTTATTTTTTATAACTTTACTGTCAACCTTATTTCATTTGCACCAGATATTCTGTGAGCCTACTGATTGCAAAAGACAACAAAGAACAAAATGGGAATTTTAACAGAGTAGTATTCGTCCCAGTTGCTTGGCTCTTTTGATAGCACATATGAATTATTCACCATCCATATTTAATAGCATATGTTATACTCCTTAATACATCTATAACCATCCACTTCCACAGGGAAAACTATACTGGTGCTTGTGGTTTGTTTATTTAGTTTTTCAATGAAAGCTGAAGAGAGCATTGAATATTTCCCTGAAGACCTACTACAGCCTGAATATTACTACTTAAGCATATTATCCTCCATTGTATTTTCTGAAAGATTTCCGTGGGAACCCTATCAGATTTTAGAAGTAATTTTAAATACTTTCTATTTCGAAAATTTGCTAATTAATTCTTAAACTGTATTACTATGAAATTAAAAATTTTAATATATACATGTGTATGTGTATGGGACATGAACAGTTTGTATTTATGTCTTTGATATGTAGAAATTGTGTCTGGTTAGATAATGTTAAGATTGTAGTCAAGCAACTGTCTCAAAAGGGCAGTGAAATTCTCTTATTGGGATTTTTCTTAGGTGGCAGAGAAGTTTGAAGTAAAGTGTATTTCTTTAACCTAGAAACTGTACTTCTGGGTTTTCCCAACTATTTCTGTTAGAGCTGAATGCTTAAATAGATTATACAGTTTTAGACAAGTATGAAATTATAGGTGCAGAATTTATGAGTTCAAAATGCTTCTTCTATTATTGACAAATAACTTAATCTTTGGAAACATTTATCACTTTTATTGGCATAGCTGATTGACAGCAGACTGTTGCTGTCTTGAAGGAATCAGGCTCAGAAGCATGTCATAATTCAATTGAAACACATTTCTCATATCAGGAAAACTAAGTAGCATCAAATACCCTTGACTTTACATAGTGTGATGACAACAACCTTGACTAAACACAGATCACTTGCTTCAGCAAAAAGACTAGGTCTAAATATCCATGTACTCAGTCCTTTATCCTACTCTAAATTATGTAAACTAGTTATAGTTTTAAAATCATGCACGTTGAAGGTAACTTAGCAATGAGATAATCCAGTTTCTTCGTTTTATAGATAAGAACATTCAGGTCCCTTAGAAGCTGGATGATTTTCCTAAGATCAAGCAGTTGGTTGTAATGAGTAGGATATAATGCAAGACTCCTAACTTCAGCCCAGTTCAGTATTCTTTTTGCATCACATTAAACTTAATTAATTTTTAGGCATACTAAACTAGTTTGAATGATCAGTAATTTTTCTTTAATCTTTCAAAAATAAATATTTTCCTTTTATAGGAGCTTTATGTAACTTTAAAAAACTAAGTCATTTACTGCAAAATTCACTTGTGACATTTTGGGGGAATTTGCTCTGTGACATTTGTATGAAATATGGTCAACCTTGTGCATTAGTCATTTTGTTTCAGTCATTAATTCTGAAAAGTAATTCTTATGGAATTTAGAGAAGGGTGTGTATCATAAATATTAGTAGATTTGATTATAACAGAGAGATTTTATAGGGATAAGGCCAATTATATTGAAATATACTGAGATGATAAAACATGAATATAAAATGAAAGTCTTTATTATGAATATTTGTTTTAGAAAAATAACACCATTACAGCTGCATTTCTGCATAATAGGCAAAGAACTATGATATGTGATCCAAAGGAGCTTTCTGTTTTCAATTTATGCTGCCATTTCTTTCTCATTGGTAGAAAAAGTAATTAGCAGGCACTGTTAAGGCTACTTTGTATTTAGTAAAACAGCTTTACTTTTTCTGAGTCGGGGGCTGATAATATGTATGTGAAGCATTATGATATGAAATCCATAGATTTCTAGTTGTGGTTTTAGTTATGCTGCCTTATGATATGTGAAATTCAACCTGTCAGTCTCTTAGTAACAAAATCAGTGAGTGTTGGTGGGCCTTACTCTTGGTTCACATTTTCCCTTGGAAGAGGTGTCGCCTGGGGAAAACCATGCCCTAGTGTTTTCAGTGTCCGTCTTCCTAGAATGTTTAACAGGTAAAATTTAGGTAAAATTAAAAAAAAAAAATAAAAACAGCCTTGAGGTAAAAGGAGAAGTGATGTTACCAAGAGAAATGTTCAGTCTGTGTGGGTATAGTAGAAGGAAGTCTGTGGATCAGCAGTGACTGAATATTTATGAGGCTGGCTTCCTTGTGGGATTGCTGTTGGATCTGTGTGAGGGAAATGGAGTTTTGAGAAGTGATAGATAAGCAAGCCGATCAGGGAAAGCCTACCAAATTAAAGGGTTTTCACTCCAAACACAGATGAGAGGAAGTTACTAGGCGTTTAAGTCAGGACCTTTAATGAGGAAGAGTGCCCAGAAGGTACTTCTTTGTTTACTCTGCATTAGTCATTGATGCTACCTTGACCATCTCTTTGGTGGGTGAAAGAAAACCAGATTAGGAAAGAACCTCGATGATCTATTAGGTCTTTGCCTGTACTTTTGTTTATTGAATCTAAAAGTAGGCTTCAAAAGTCCATCCCATCAAATTTATCTCCATGATCTGACAGTAGTAAATCAGAATGGAGCTCTGTCTACTAGACATGAAACACTCAAGAAGAATTGGGGCCAGTGTTTACACTTAGGTCATCTATTTGTAATCTTTGCATGCATAAGTCTTCCTAGTAGTTGTGAGATACTGTAACTTACTGAAGCCCCTTTCAATGACCATATGTATGAAATAGCATCTAGTCCTGAAAAGGCTGTAGTTATGTGAAGAAAGATTGTCTCTAAATACTCTGTCCAGATATTTGGTTATAGTAAACTAGACTTTGAAGTCAAACACCCAGGCTACATTGTTGAGGAGATAAAGTTTGTCTTTCACTCATGCCCTTTCCTTTTTACAGGTAATTTCATAGATGAGGGAGAATTTGGGGCAAGAAGGGCTGGTACTGTTTCTCAGTTCATACAACACAGATAGCTACTTACTCGACTTTGTGTCAGTCTTACGTTCTGATAAAGTAAAATTTTTTTGCTAGATGTTTAGTAAATTTAATGTAACTGAAACATTAACCAATAATGTTTTCATACTTTACTACAATAGTAATGTAATCATGCTTAATGCTTAGTTTAATATATTAACATAATCATGCTTAATTTTTTTTTCCTACTAGAATTGGGTTAAAATACCCCAGGAAGAACCAGAGTGTTTCATGGAAATAAATACTGGTCTGAAAGATCAAAGACACTGACTATTCTAGGACTGACTCTGCTTCTGACTGACTTTACAAATGTTCATAAGTCTCCCTTCCTCCTAAGCCTCAGTTTTTCATTTATAAACTGGAGATAATAATATCGGTCCTGCCTCAACCATGGCATTATCATAAAGATAAAATGTGAATGGAAATTGTCATTATTTTTAACTTGTGTGAGAGCACTGTTATTTTATAATCTTTGAACTCAGCTTGTAAGATATAGAAATCACCAACATGTAAAACATTAACTGCTGAAAAAATACGATGTGACTTACACATAGGAGCAGTCACACTCTGATTTACATGGAGGAACGGTATCATGTGACTTGCACGTAGTAGCCTCTCTGTTGTTTTGCGTCACTCCTTTGTTCACACAGCAAATATTTATTAGTACTAGCTGCTAATGATACCAGATGGTGCTCTAGGTGCTGGAAATACAGCATTAAATTAAAAGACTTTCCTTTCATGGAGCTTGCCTTTTGGTAGGGGGATAGCAAAATTAGGGAGCACTTTTTTTTTTCCAGAATTATATAGGAAGAGACACGTTAACACTGAATAAATGTTATCATTTTATTTTATTAGTCAGTAGGAAAAACACTATTCATTCTAAAGAAGTCTGATTTGTATCTTTTAATTAGTAAGGTGTGAACAACTGCACATTAAACTCCCTAAAATTAAAAATTACCAATTCTGATCCTTTTGATTTTTGACTAAAATGGATGTCAACTCTAAAGGTATAAGGTCTCATCTTTTCTTTCTATTGAGGCTGTATTTGAAAGCTGGATTAGGGAAGCTCTAAATAGGCATGAGTCAGAGTATTTTAGGCATCATTGGTGCTTCTCATAGTATTTTTATAATATCTTCTTATAAATAATAATCCGAATTTAACCAAATTATTCTGACTTAGCAGTTACTGAAGACTGTAAAGTTTGCTTGTGAAAAGCTTCTAAGTCCTCTCCAGCCGTGGAAGTAGGACCTCTACAGTCCCTGGCCCACAGAATTAATGTAATCTCCTGCCAGGCCATGTGGGTAGAGCATGTGAAACAGGTCATGGATTGTCATTTTGGAGAGGCTTTTGATTTCATTCTGTGGGAAAATATCTTTATCAACAGATGAAAAGAATGTCTGTTGTTATAATGCGCACGTGTTAAAGGTTTTTACACCGGTGGTCGGGGTGAATATAGTGTGAGATTAATCTGAGAGACTGTCGAGAGAATTATTATTTTCACTTTCAGTGCTTGTTCCAGCTAATGCATTTATTGATGGGTGGCTGTCTTACTAGTTTTGGGGGAACCTGTATTCTAATTTTAGTTTTGCCATATGTGACTTAGAAGCCACTTTTTCCTCTCTTGGGCTGGTATTTCCTCATCCAAAACAAAATGGTCAGACCAAATGATGTCTGAATTCTTTGCATTAGGTTCTTATGTTCACACTTAAAATTAACTTTTTTTTTAATCCTTCTTAATTTTCAAAATAATTTTCTTGATATTGCATTCCTGGTAATAGGTGGGTTTACCTTTTCTTTTCTACAGAGGATGAATTTATATATATAGAAAATATGTAAATATGATTACTGAATTTTCCTTTATAATGCTGAGAGTTAAAAGAAAAACTAACTGACAGGTTATAGGAAACAGAAGCTAACTAGTATTTCAAAAGGTATGTTTTTTTAGATAAATAAATTCAATTCTGCTTAACCTTGATTTGTCTAAAATAATGATAATGTTAAATATCTATATTTTAATTAGAATTCTAAGACAGTTACTCTTATGAAGACTATGACCACTGATAAAATTTTAAGCATACACCTACTTGTAGAATATTCAACTGGCATTCCAAGTATTGGCAAAATGTCATAAGTACTCAGAGAAGAGTGTGCCCTGTTTACATAAGGAGGTGATACACAATTAGTTTTTATTTCAGGAGTGAAAAATCACCATGACAGTTATCCCAAACAGACACTATTTTCCATTAAGTGACTGGCTAGAGAGCCAGGAAAAGTGGAAGTGGGGCACTTTATGTTCCATGGGAATTCTCCAGAAAGAGCCAACCTGGAGGTCAGCTGATTATTCTACTGTAGAAACCCATTCGTTTAAAACATACGTAAAATTCAGTTGGCATTTTTACTTCCCCAATACCTATTTATTTATTTATTTTATCCTTGAGAATATGTCTGTTTTTTATTTGTTGGTTTGTTGGTTTTTAGCATCGTGGTATTTTGAAGGCACTTTTGTAGAAACTGAATTTGTGAAATCACCATCTTGTCTATTATGATAGCATAGTGTCTGATTGTCTTGCTAAGCTTACCAAATTATTCTCTCTTGTAATTAAATTGTTGAAGTCAGAGACATCTTAGGAACTATTCAAATGACTGGCTACATTTCTACAGGTATGTGTTACTCTTGCATAGAATTCTCATTTTCTGAGTATGTGCATGATGTTAGAAGACTCCACATAAAACCAACTATCCATCAGTATTTCTCTGGTAGTGTTATGGGTTTTGAAATACCATCATTCGGGATTTTGTTCTTTAAATGAAGGTGCTACTAGAAGTCTATTTTGTCAATTTTGAAAATACAGTAATTTTTCTTCCATAAGAGAAGTATCCAGGTTCAGTGTTATAGTCATTAGGGAAAGGAAGATGTTAAAATGGTGATGATATTTTTAAATGACTATAGCTGTTATCTGAATATAAATATGACTTAATCTGATTAAGAGCATGCTTGGCAACATGCTAGTCCCATGAGGAGACACAGAGTAATAACAGTCTGGTCTTTATTTACAAGGAAATTTTGTTCTGCATGGAAGGATAAAACATGATTGTTTACAGAGATAACTAACAAAAATAAGCATTAAATAATAATGTCTTTAGAATTTACTACATGCTATGTGCTACGCTAAACATCTTTCATGGATCATCTCATTAAGTGATCAAAACAGTCCTATGAAGTGGAACTGCTGATAATTCCAGTTTGCAGATGAGAAACAAGAGACATAGAAAGCTTAATAAGTCATAGAAAGCTGCAGAGTCATGGGGCCAGTGCCTGCTGGTGACAGAGTCGAACACCAGGCAGTATGGCTATAGTCTGTGCTCTTAACTTATTAGGTAGAGTTTAAATCTTGTTTTGGAAATTGTTTCTATTGCATACTTCATATTAACTTGCCCATGAACCTGAACCTATGAAGGAGTATAGTCCAGACAAGAATTGTTGTAGAGGGTCAGAGGAGCAGTAGTGGTTAAGGAAGGCATCGTGGAAGAAAGGAACTTTGTGCTCAGAAATATGTCTTGTGTTAGTCAGCCTGGGCTGCCATAACAAGATGCCATTTATTGAGTGGCTTGAACAACAGACATTTATTTCTCACAGTTCTGAAGTCTGGGAAGGCTAAGATCAGGATGCTGGCAAATTTGGTTCCTGATGAGAGTCCTCTTTTTTGCTTGTGGACCGCTACTTTCCCACTGTGTCTGCACATGGAAGGGGAGAGACAGACAACTCTGGTCTCTCTCTCTGCTTATGAAGGAAAACAATCCCATCATGGGGGCCCACCCTCCTAACTTCATCTAAACCCTAATTACCTTCCAAGGCTTCATATAATGTATCCAAATGCCATCATATTGGGGATTAGGGTTTCAACATGGGTTCAGACATTCATTTTGTCTTGAGTGAACACACTGCTGTAAGATACATGTTGACAAAGGAGACCATAGTCACCTTAATAGTTCATTCGTAAGATCACCAGGTGTACTTCTCCTTACTGATACTTGGCCTGCCTCTGGTATACATTTTCCAACAAGGCGACTAGCAAAACTACAGCACAGCAGCCTTAGGGAAGTGATGATAAAGACAAAAACAAGAAGATCCTTAGTTTGATAAAGGCACTGTGCTAGTGCTTCTCATAAAATGTTTTTGAACCATCATTTCCCTTTCTGGTAATGTGATGAACTGGCTGATTGAAAGTATATTAGTCGCACATACACACACCCCAAACATACATCTTTTTTTTTTAAAAAAAAATCTGATCCTATGAGAAAGTGAGAGTAATCTTCAGAGATCAGAAAGAGGGAGAAAGTTGGCATTTAGAGAGGTCTGCTACTTCCTAATGACCCTCAGACTTCAGTGAGCCACATGTGTGAAGTCAGGGGGACAGAGCTTGGGTCCTAGCAAAGTGGAGGTTAGGTAGAGAACGGCCCCTCATAAATCTGTGACCCCTAAGTGGGTACTTTCTTAGTTTAGGAGAAAAGATAAGGGAAAAAAAACCTGTCTGTCCAAATACAGAAATATATCTGTTTGTCATTCTAAACCTGGCTTCTAGATGAAGGGAAAAAGGAGTAGACTCTTACATTTCATTGGGGCTGGGATTTACACTGCCAGTCTGGGTGACCTAAAAATGATCAAATCAAAAATATACTTAAACTGTTTTGGGTTGGTCCCTAGGCACATGGCAGAAGCAGACACAAACTTGCTCTGGAGGAATGTACTTTATTTTTTTAAATGATTCCAAAATGTTTTAATTATGAAAAAATTCAAACATAAATATTGAAAGAATAGTACAATGACTACTCATATACCCACCACTTAGATTCAACAGTTGTCTGCATTTTGCCAAATTTGCTTTACATGTCTCTCTTGTCTCTCTGCCTCTGTTTTTCCATTTTCTTTCTCACTGTTGAAACATTTGAATGTAAGTTGCAGATATCATGATGCTTTGTCTGTAAATATTTTAGCATACATCTCCTCCAAATACTCACTCACATACCACACTACTATCTTTATCACATCTAAGATAATAATAATTCCTTAGTATTATCTCATGCCTAGTGTATATTCAAATTTCTGTGAATGATGCTAAGTCATCTTTTATCATTATTTTCCCTAAGTAGAGTTCTATCATAGTTTACACACACATATATATAAATTAATATACACCTGTATTAATTGAAAATTCTAAATACATATTAGGTAGAGTTTAAACCTTGTTTTGGAAATTGTTTCTATTGCATACTTCATATTACATTTCTTTAGGAGGTACAAGAAGTTAAACTATTGCACGTAGGAAAGCTAAGGTTGACCACTTAGTCAGGGTAATTACCAGATTTCCTTATAAATGTACTTACTTTTTTCTTTGCCATTAGCAAATTATCCTTAGGGTGATACTTCGTCCCAGGTTGAACACCTTGATTCCAAATAACTTTTCACCCATTAGTTTCCTAAAATGATACTAGCTGAATCATTTACTTTGAGAGTTGATATTCATTTGATATTTAACATTTATTTGCTGACGTTCTTCTGTAATGCTGATTTTTCCTTCATCAACCAGGAATGCACTGCCATTTCTCCTACAAGATAAATGATTTTTTTCCTTCAATTGCCAATTCTTAGAGAAAGTTATGGACATAGCAATATATCCTTTAATAAGGACAAATAAATAAATCTCTCCTCTTCCCTTTTTTTTTTCTTTCTTCAGCATCACTATGGACTCATTTTTAAAAATTACTCCATGAGTTATAATAAATTACAGTTATTGTTCTTTTAAAGGCCACATTGTCCTAAGCTTTCTCTTCTGTCTTGCTGACACGCCCTCATTTGGTTTTGAGAGTTTCCTCTCTGTACAGCACAAGATGTCCTAGACCATACTTGTACTTTCCCTGCCCCAGACTTGGAATTAGGCACTTCTCCAGGGAGCCCTGGAGTAACGTCCTTTAAAGACAGACAATTCCCTTGTATAACTTTACCAGTAACCTGGATTCACAATTTAAAAAAATAATAAAATCTATGATGAGACAAGTATTACTAGAGACAGCAGAGAAAACAAACTCTAGAATCAGACTATGAATATTATAATTATTATATTCAGAAAAGCAAATATGTTTACTACATTAATAGAAATAAAAGAGGGGATTGATGATTTAGCAAAAGAACAAGAAAAATAAGACTATCAAAAATAATCTGGTAAATTTGAAAGAGAATTAAATGTAACATCTTGGAATAAAATACATATATATGTATTTAGAAGTACAATAGATAGCTTCAATAGTAGATTAGACAAAGCTAAGAGAATTAGTGAACTAAATCATCTGCAGAATTATCCATAATATAGTACACATGTGAAAGAGAACCGTTTTAGATACAGAAGACAGAGTAAAAAGGCATGGTATACACTTAATCAGGCTGCTTGAAGGTGAGATTAGAGAGAATAGAAGAAAGGCAAAATAGTCAGAGAGATAATGGCTAAGCTGTTTCTGAAAATATTAAAGACATGAATCCTTAGACTCAGGAAATGCAACAAATCAAAAGAGAAATTCATACCCAGACATATTGCAGTGAAACTTCAAAATAGCAAGGACAGACAGAAAAATCTCAGGAGCAACCAGACAGAAAATACAGATTACCTACAAAAAAATAAAATTTGACTGACAGCTAACTTCTGAATAGAAACAATGGAAATCAGAAGTTAGTGAAATGATATCATGAGATTTCTAAGAGACAGTAACTCTTAACATAGAATTATATACTTAGCAATGTTATTTTTCAAAAACACGGACAAAAGTATCCTCAGGCCACAAAAACAGAGATGTCTACTAACCAATAAATCATCACTAAGTGAACTTTTAATGAATGTAATTTAGGAAAAAGAAAGACAAGCCTTGAAGTAAAGTCAGAAATGCAAAAAGGAATTATTAAAGAAAATGATCAACATATGTGTAAATATAAGTAGTCATGAACTGTGAAAAATAGTAATGAAATCTAATCTGTAATGTTATAAACAAGAACTAAAATACTAGACAAAATTAGCATATAGATCTGAAGAATAGTGACTGGAGCTAAAGCATCTATTTTCTTTGTAATCTTTTGATTAAAATTAGATTATGTTAAGTTAATGTGTGTGCTATAATTTCTAGGGTAACTATGAAAATAATAGAAATAAATATATAGGGAAAAATATTCAGTCCTTGCCTGTGCAAGAACATGCTCTTTAAAAGTGTTTATAAAAGAAGCCCTGAGGTTTAAAAACTTTAAAAATTATCACTTTTGCTGATTATACAGTTTATAAAATTATTAAGTATTCAATATAGAGAATTTGGAATACTAAATTACATGGTTCACAATAAATATACATCTTAATGCATTTAAAAAAATAATGTCCTATATTATTTAATACCTTAGAAATATACATATACAGATATAAAAATTATCTATAATTCCTTCATTTGCAGATTGTCAATATTCTTGTGCATCCTCTTCAGACTTTAAAAAAATTTATTATTTAATCTATAGTATATAAATGTATTAATAAATTTGTATATACTAGATATTATATAAACTATTATGTATATATGTACTTACCTACATACCTATTTATCTAAATTCCCATTTTTCAGTTGTGTAATTTAGCCTTTAAGTTGCAGGTAAGATTGGATTGTTTGAATTCTTGGACACACATGCATTTCTGATTATTTTCTTCTGACAATATCTTTATGTGGAATTATTTGATAAAAGTTTAAGAATGTTTTTAATGCTTCTTTTTCACATTGCCAGATTACCATAATGGTTCTATCAGTTCATATTTCAAACAGAGTATAGGGGAATGTATTTTTCATTGGGTGCTATTATACAAAAACACTTTTTAACATCAGATTTTTCTAAGTAAATATTTATACTGGTTTTATTTTCTTTTCTAAATTATATACTGACTTAGAGGGAAAATAGGATGAAAAGGAAGGATGTGTATTGGTATTTTGTATATTTGGACTTTCCTAAGGAGAAAAATAAAACAGTGAAATGCCTGCATGCCCAAAAATATTCAACCTGAAAATAAAGGCTTTTTTGGAGCAGTGATGTGACACAATGCCTATGATTTACTTTGGAAGTGTGCCCATAACTCCCATTAGTAATAATGAAAGTTAATGACATGCCTTATGGGATCAGACAATGGTCTTTAATATTTGTAACTACTTGCTGGGGTAGAAGCTATTCTATAGTGTCAGTGGGTGTCAGTTTGTAATTACAAATTGCACAAACACTATACACGGTATGTATTTTGCCAACAAGGATTAACTTGGCATCTAGAAAAATGCTTCCTTTTCAGTGCCTGAGAAAAACAAAATCTGTGCCTTTTAAAGTAACACGGTTTGGAGAATAACCAAACATCCATGAAATATCATTTATCGCTTTCAAATTTAATGAAGTGTGTATTTGTGGATTTTTTAAACTTTTAAGTGATCACTTACTAACATTAGTCCCCAAATAATGAGTTAAAGTGCGATTTCAGTCTCAAATAAAAATCTGTACTTATCCTGAGCTTGAAGGTCACTTACATTTTGGGCCAATATCCATGTATAGTTGGCTCAGTTTAGCTGATAACATAAGGATTTAAAGAGAGATGGATCAAGTGAACCTTTGAAATAACTCCAACCACGGTTTAAGAAATAGCTTTGTTACTTGATGGCCCCTGGTTTAATGTTTGCTGAAAGGGACAAAGTAGGCTAAAATATTATTAAAGTAAAAAAATACACAATTTTCATAATGCTAAATAGATCTAACTCACTCTCTTCTGCCCTTCTCACTGTTCCAGCCACTCTGGGCTTCCCAATCATACCAAGTTCCCTTCCACCTCAAGGCTTGCATACGTGCTTCCTTCTTTGTGTGTTTTACTCACTCTCCTTTACATTCTCTAATAATGTGCTTCCTTGAGTGAGCCAGCTTAGGAAAGCTACCTTTCTGTTGTTTCTCCTCATCCCCCTGCTTTTTTTGTTTTCTTCCTTCATAGTCCTTAACACATCTTGGGATTCTGTATTCATCTTTCCATTTGCTTATTCAGTCCATACCTCCTGCATTGGAGGATAAGCTCCACAGTGTCAGAGATCACGTCTTAACTTTTTAACCATCTGTTCTCAATGCTGCCTTAGTGCCAGGCACAAAGTAAACACTCAATAAATATTTTGTTGACGTAAAGTAAAATGAATGATCAAATGAATGGATCAGAAATATATACATTTTGGGGGTTGAGTCTATTCACTTTTTATTGAGCTTTGTTGAAATATGATGTCTTAAACCTTTAGTTTTCACATTTTAAAATGCAGTCATAACATTTTTGTTCCACCAGATGGGAGTATGAAGTTGAAAAGAATGCTAAATCTATTATTGCTTATTCTTTTTTCTGTACCTAATATCATAAAATTTCAGACTTAGTACTAAAGATATATTCCTTATCTAAAAATTCCATATGTTCACATTCATAGCTAATTTAAAGTTAACTTTATGTTTTGCATTTTTAAAATGTTATGAAATTATACTTTAGAATAAGAAATTGAAATTTATGGCTAACATGTTCTAAGTTATGCTAATTGAATGTTCCAATTTAAATGTTAAACGTTAGTTATTTTTATAGGCTGACTTTTATTAATAAACACTGTTATAAACACTGTAAATATGGGATGTGTTTACAAAAGACTTTGATACGTGATGATAAAATTTGCTTCATAAAAATTTGGTAATATTTGAAATAGCAATACTATGTTCTTTCACTTACCAAATATAAATGTCTTGGTCAACTTAAAGTAAAATAGTCTATTTTCTTTCACAAACTTTATGCTTTTTATTGATATATTAGTACATTTTATAGCTATCATAATATAAAGGCTCTGTTTTAGAACATTCAATTAATTTTGCAGCAAATAAAGTTTAGGATTGTATTGGTTTGTAAAAGTGGCAATGATATTGAAGTACATTTTAATGTACTTTGATTTTGTGATTCCTTTAAGTTTCCTACTTTATTTTTACTTTTCCTTTTTTGTTTCTTTCTGGAGAAAATTGGTTAATTTTGCAGAAATGTGTTGTTTATTTGCAGTATTTGATATTTATTCTCATTTCTGCCCCTAAAATGTGTTGTTTTCAAATTGGACTATTTTCTTGATACTTGTGGGTTTACAGCCATAGTATAGACATGCATTCTACTTTAAGATCCATTAGGGTGGGAACTGTGTTGTAGAGCCTAAGTCAGTGCTTGGCTCTTACTTTGTGCTTAGCAAATATTTGTTTATTACATTCCTAAACTAACTGTTGAAGGGACAAAGTGAACTGATACTTCCTTTAAGTAGTAGGGAAGAACTAGGTTGAGTATTCTAGGTTTCCATGATATTGCATATATAATCTATATTATATATAATGTTCCATTTATGTAAAATGTAATTTTTGACTCTTTGACTTTCTCTAACACTGTTGAAAAAAAAGATGTTGTCCTCAATTATGGCTATAGAAACCAGAAACCCTGTAAAGTGAAATAATTTTACCTAGGAATTAATCTAAATAATGGTAGATTTTGGATTAAAGGCCTTAGAGTAAATTCTATTCTCTATCAAACTGTCAATCTTGATTATATGTGTAGAAAGAGTTGTATTTTTTTCAAGAAAGCCAATTATTATTGCATATTGAATTTTTAAAAAATCAAATAAGTCTAAAAATCTTAAATCCTTAACTCAGTGTGGGTCTGTCACTATAATGATAAATTAGAATTTATGACCCAAAGTTATATGGGATTTACACAGGTATAATATTTTTTCTTAATCTTCATTTGTATTGTTGAGATTTGGAGTGGTCTAAGTTTTCTAGACAATTTCACTATTTTTATACAGAACAAAATTTGATGGAACAGATAGTTTACTAATTTTTAGGTTAAGGCAACTTTGCAAAAAACTATTTTTAGTGAATGGTTTTCAACCTGATCTTGATGAATTTTAATAAATTTGATGAATTTTCCTCTGCATAATTCTGAATGAATTGAAATGGGTAAACTAGTTAGAAACAATATGAATTTGCTTTTTTTGATAATACCCTTGTTCTACATGATTGATAGGAAGAAACTAAATACTAAAAAAGCAAATCTCTGAAAGACTAAAATATATTTTTGAAAATCATTGTCCCTCAAAGACTTTTATTCATATTTATTCGCATTCATGTTATTGGTTATTCATGTTATTGATTCATTCTGTATCTTTAAGTAATACAATATAGTTTTTAGTATACAAAACCAGGGTTTAGATCCTAACTCAACTCTAGGGCTTGATCAGGTTGAATATGTGTGTAAATGGAGTACAACAAAATCTACCTTTCAGGGTTCTAATCTAGAGTAATATAAGGGATGTCAAATGTTTAGATCACTGACTGTTGAGGGGCTTGCTTGATAAATGCTAGTTATTACTATCAACACTTTACAAGTTCTGAGAACTTTTTCTAGATTGTTCCTTTATCAAAAAATGGAGATTGTTATATATCTTGAGATAAGGATAATCTTGAGTTGCCTATTCAATATTAATGACAGAAATATTTTAAGGACCAATTCTCTTGGCAATCAAATAAATACAGATTTAAAGGTAAACAAAACTTCCAGAACAGATTCAGAATCATAAAAGCATCTTGAATAAAAGAAGGATCTGGGAAAACTCTCAAGCACTTCAGTCTGTATCTCAGCATTAATATGTAATTCTATGTAAGTATAGTTGGAAGTATTTTTTTTAAATCCCATTAAATAGGGAGGACTGCTTTTCTAGACATACGTTTTTAAGTAATTTTTAAAACTAACTATGGAGCCTGAGAACTGAAGGGAGTTTCATTTTTTTTCTAAAAGTTCAGGAATAAGTTAATGTTGTGCATATAATATAAAGTTTGAAATCATTACAGTAAGCAATGATTTTTATCAAATCAGTTATACCAATTATCTTGCTTGTAATTTTAGATTGCATAATTGCTGCACAGATTCTTCAGTGGCAACACATGTCACATTCATCTACTCAGTGACCACACTTCATTGTGTCTTAGACATATCCTGATGGGCTTTACATTCAAATTGTCAAGTGAGTCAGTTACCAGTCAACATGTTCTGTAGATTCTAAATCTGGCTTATCTAACTGTACTTTTTCAAAAGCAGAAAAGTCTGTAGAAAGGACTAGATTAATCTCATTTGAAGCTTGACTCTAATGCTTACTAGCAGTATGACCTTGGGAAAGTTCCTTAGCACCTCTGAATTTTAGCTTCCACATCTGTAATATTGTGATAATAATTAATTTAACAATGAAAAATTACTTGTTGGCAAAAATTAATAAAATTGATATAGGAAAACAGGCATGCTTATACACTGTGAGAATACTCATTATCAGAACATATCTATAGGGTAATTTGACATTACCTATTAAATTTAAAAGGTACATTTCCTTTGACTCAGTAATATCATTTCTTAGAATATATTCTACAGAAATGCATTGGTACAAATAGACTTATGTACAAGGATGTTCATTAGAATATTATTTATAATATTCTCACTTTGGGAATACTTAACTAGACATTATTAGGGAAAAGTTAAATGAGTAAGATACAGTCATACACCATGTAAAAGAAAGTACTGAAGTGCAAAGAACTCTGAAATACTGTAAATGAAAAAGACATCACAGACTGTGGAAAGTATAATATTATTTATGTAAAAATAGAAGAATATAAAGATAATATGTAATTACATATCTATGTTAATTAATGCAGTATGTAATTCCTATATAATATTGTAATTACTTTGAAGAGCATTCAAATGATACACAACTATTGATAGTGATTCCTTTCATGAGGTGAATGCTAGGATATCTAGGTGTTGGCAGCTGCATTCATATGTAATGTGTGTATTGAAACACTAAAGATTAAACAGATAATAAGATAATTACAAAAGACTTTTAAAATGGGGTAGTACCTTTTTTCTACTATTGTTAATCACCTTGCCATAATTTAGTTCAGAATTTTCATGATTTCACTAGAGATTCTTACCCAAAAAGGGATGAACAGCAAACTCTAGAGAATAAATAAATTCTGTGTAGGACTTTAAGACATTTTAAAGCTACATGTGCTGTCTCCCTCCCCTTCAGCTGGGGACAGCTGTGCTAGTGAGGAGGCGAAACTCACTGGAGGGGCTTGTGTGCTGTAGGGGATGGTACTCACAGATAGGCAAAAGAGGGCCTAAGAAAATTAAAACCCAACACCCAAAGGGAAGGCATAGGGAAAATCCCCTAAAGAAGAACAAGGAGTAAACAAAGGGTAAAGGAAAGCCTAGAGATTGCAGCATTACTGGAATTTGGGAAAGACCAAGTTTTAAGAATGAAAGGAGTGGTCAACCATGTTAAAACCTGTAGGGTAGTCAGATCCATTTGGTATTGATTTTTTTTTTAAGTATAGAGTGATAATTATCAACTCTGGTCAGAACAGTTTCAATAGAGGCTGAGATGTGGAGGAAGTTAGGATCCAGTCCATAGTAAATGGATAGTAGACTACTATTTTTCAACACATCCGGCCATGAATGGGAGGGAGGAGAGAGGAATAAAGGGAAAGAGGCTCTTTGATGTCCTAAATCTTATCAGTTTTTGAATGTAATGTAAGTCATCATTTTTGGTAGACATCTCAACTTCAGATGATTAACTGGAAATGATATCAGTTCCATTGCCTAGGCATACATTTGCAACTAGTTTTTCTTGGAAGGTGCACAAAGAAGTT
Source organism: Camelus bactrianus (assembly GCF_048773025.1). NCBI lineage: Eukaryota > Metazoa > Chordata > Mammalia > Artiodactyla > Camelidae > Camelus > Camelus bactrianus. Next base: position 50,569,700 of record NC_133546.1, on the reverse strand, counting down.
ATATTGTTCTAATTTTGACATTTTTATTGATACTTGCTGAGATTTTTAATGGTCCAAGAAGGTATTTAGTAACTTACCAATTTTCTCAGTTTATTGCATTCATGTTTCATGATGTAAGTTTTGGAGTGTTCCTTTTCTCTCTTTCCATGTCTTGAACAAAACTCCTTATGTGCTTTGACACTCTCTTCAGTTTTTAATTAGGAAAATTTTGGCCTTGCATATAGCTTTCTTTCAGTCCAACTCTATGCCTTCTCCCATCCTGGAATACTAGGCTAGATGTAGAAGCAGGCAAGATGGTACAGCAGGAGGGTGTGGGAGGAGGAAGGAAGGATGCTTATCTAGAAATGCTGTGTGAAGGGTATCTGGAAGCTATAAGCCATGAAGGAAGTGACTCGTAACATCATGGTTTAGCCCAGAGACTTCCATAAATAATTATACAAATTCGAGGACCAGATATATCTAAATATTACTCTTTACTTTATAGATGAACAAACTAGGGATATATATGATACACATATATAATATATATAAACTGGAAAATGGATAATACATTCTAAATTATATATTTATCTTTAGTCCCACTCAAATTATTGCAGTGATCCATGGAACAAGCCAAATATTCCATAGTAGTTTATTTATTTCCTGAGACATGGATAAAATATGTTTAAAATGTTGTGTTTAGCAAAGAGATCATTTGTCTTGCAAATATATTATACTCAGTTATAAGGATATGAATCATGTACCACGTGAGTAAATTACATTTTGACTTATTTTTGTGATTTAAGATATGACTGTAGAAAATCTGGAAACTATAGAAAAGTAAGAAAAATCCATTATACATAATTTAGATTTTACTACTATAAACATTTTTTGTAATTTTTAATTTCAGACTTTTTTTTCATTTGAAATGCTTTTAAAGGAAAAAGGAAATTTTCTATTTGTATTGGTCATACAAAGGACGAGAACAACAATATAAATTATACTAGTTTGGTTGTTATTCCCTGGACCAGTAGTTGAAAACCTGGATTTAGCAATTGAATCTTTGGTTTAACAGTTATTATATAAAATATTGTATTCTATGTTGCATTCATTGTAAATTACTTTAAATCCTTTGTGGAATTTATGAGGCTACGCATGAAGGAATAAGGTAAAATCTTTTTTAACATGAAATTGCATATTAATTTTGTAGCTCAGGCTATCTCTTGTGTAAGCTGTGTATTTCCCATATACTGCCAGAAATTTGCATGAAAAGCTTGTGTTCCTAGGCATAGTTATGGTGAGTTGCAGAAAGGAATGAGGGGTTATTAGTTTTTGCAATTCAAATGTCATGCTTGTTAAGTCAGTATTGTTTGAAATAGGTATACTAGGCATACACTTTCTTTGTTTGTTTTAGGGAACAACCTCATTTGGTAAAATGCAGTGCTAGCATTAAGTTTAAAAACATTATGTTTATTTAGTCTTTGGCGGATTTGATGTTTTAGATTGCTGAGGATTGCACCGTTTTTATTACCCATGCTGTTTAGTTAGCATACATTTTCATGCTTTATTTTCTTTACAAGTTTTCCTCTCTCCTTTCGTGTCTTCTAGTACCTGGCACATTGTATGCCAAGAGAAGTTCATTTGTTGCTGCCTTTGAAAATGTGGCTCGAGCTGATGTCCTTTGCCAATGATTTATGGAAGTTTTTCTACATTAATCAATGGGCTATAATTTGGTGCTCTCTTAGAGAAAAGTGAGGAGTGTTTTCACACCTTGGCTCAGCCTGTTAGTGGATAAAGAGATCCCCAAATTGGAAAGCCCACCAAAGGTGTGGGTCCTTGCCTATCAGCTGTGAAACATTTGCAGCAGAGGCAGTGGGACAAAGTGAAAAACTGCATTATTGCTCAAGGGGAGAGAAAAGGCAAGAAAGAAAATGCTTGAGCAGGAAGAAAGGAGGAGGAGCCCTTGAGCGGGGAACTATCAGCCAAGATGGCTGATAGAAACAGCTCCAGCCTGGTTGTGTCATGTGGGCTTTTATGCGAGGCTTCTGCCTTCATGTCTTCATTCCATGTGTGTTGGAGCCAATCAATCCTTGTATTGGCTTTGCCGTCCTTGTATGGGCTTTTCCAGTTGTTGTCATGGCAATCATCAACGGTCCTGGAGCCTGTGGATGTGTCAGTTGGCCTGCTAATACACTAGAGTGAGCGTATAATGAGGCTCAAGGTCCGAAGTCAAATCCTCTGCCATCTTTGACTTAGTTGGTTCTAACTAGTTCTTGTTTCTTCTCTTTGCAGCTGCTTCTTGAGACTTATATAAGAGTAACTGGTTTCTAGTCAAGGGAGGGGCAGGGTTATGATCCTGGGGGCAACAGCCTCAGTAACATGGGGCTATAAACAAGAGGCATGGGTTGGGGGTGGCCCCTCGGTGTCCTACTTGGTATGAAGCCTGCTCACCCTCTCTCTCCTTCAGCGCTTCCATTCTCTGTGACTTCTGAAGTTTTTAGCCAAAACATTAAACTGAGAATGTGATTGGCCCTATTGTACCAGAGATGAAAAACTGAAATAATGATACCGTAACAATGCCATTCATATTACATAGACATTTCCTTACTGAATGCATGAGTCCCCTCAGTTTATTGCTCGACCTTCACTAAGTCCCAGGTGGGTTAGTAGCTAATGTACTAATTTAAAGTGAGAGGAAGTGGGGGAGGGAAGGACAGTCAACTCTCACTTCTCTCTAAGGTAAGACCCCAAAGAAGATAAGACTTACATAGTCTCTGTACAGACAACTACTTGAAAACTTAAAAAGCAGACTTTTTTTTTTTTATCAGATAAGTAGAACAAAAGGAGTGGCAATCTCTAATTACTCCCTTGATAAAAGTTTTATTTAATAAAATATATTAAAAGCAAAAATTTTTAAAGGCACATAAAGGTTTTGAATTAGGATAGAATATATTGTTATTAGGAATAGGTTGACAAATTGCACATTAGTCCTCAAAATACAAACCTTTCTTGAATACTCACTATGTGTCAGGCATTGTTATTGTGCTTTGCATGAATTAACCAATTTAAGGCTCATTTTCATTCAATGAAATATGCGCTATAATTATTCTCATTTTTCAGATGAGGAAGATAATGCGTGCTGGGATTCATTACGTTGTCCTCAGTCACAAAGCTGTGAAGTGGCAAAGCGGGGGTCCAAGCCCAGGCAGCTGGCCCCAGCGCCCACAGGCTGAATGCCCCACTGGGCTGCTCTCATTCTTCCTGGGAATTAGGACTCAGTTCAGAAAGTGAGATTTTTTTTTTCTTTCCCATTGAAAGAAGTTGGGCTCAATGCTTTCTTTTTTAAAAAAATATTATTTTCATATAAAAATTCAAAATCCATTTCTTCTCATTGCCTTAATCCTTCAGTATAATATAGAAGTATAGGGAATATGTGTTCAAACATATTTATTTAAAGTGGTTTTAAAAATAGTACAAATATGAATATTTCTATATATGCAATTTCAGGACTGAAATTTTCAACTTCCAATTATAGATATTTAGCTTTTTGTATCCTAGATGAATACACACTTTCAGAAGATCAGAGTTCCTTAAAAATGCAAAACTACCATTTTTAGATGTTTCTATATTTTCCTCCCTTGCCTGGGTAGACTAGTGATTGATAAAGCTCAATAGAGCTTTTCTTTCTAATTTTGAAAACAGCTGTCGATAATGTTAGCTCCTATTGTATTTTAAATGACAAATAGTTTCATACATTCTAAGGTCTCAAAGTTTATACCTGTGTGTATAGTTTATGGAAGCTGTGAATTGAGTAAAGGTATAAGGGGCATTTTGCAGAAATGAATCTAATACAAAGTGCATTTTAGGTTTTCACACCAAATGAACCATATTACCAATTTAAGATTTACCTAAATCCGATTGGAATGATTGATCAGTGAAAACCCGCTGTCCTTAGTATCATGAAAGTGATATTCTTGAATTATTCAGACTACTCTGTGCAGAAAGTAGGACAGACAGCCATGCAACTTCCAGTGAACCTTAGAAGCAGTTAGGATCACTGTATTCGCACGAACTCTTTAATACCTCTAATTAAACATGGCTGTTAGGATCAGATTTTTTTTGTGGACTTTGAGAATTTGATCTGATTATTTTAGGAATCTTGAAATCATACACTGGCTTCTAGAACCTCATCCAGAAATTCACATTCTTTACATATATAATTACTTAGTTTAGAAAATATGTTTTTTAAAACCACACACAGTAGGTGCTTTAATTAGAACACTTTGTTTTAATAAATTGTGCTATTCCAAAGACCAGAAGATGCTCTTGTTTGATTTTAAAAGTATAATTTATTGCCTTAGCAATATATATATTTGTTGTATGTATGCTTAAACAGACCAATGATATTATTCTATTCATATATTAGAAATATTTCCCACTATAAGTTTTCATCAGAATTTTCCTATCAGAGTAAAGGCCAAATGTCTTTTGAAATGTCAAAGATTGAGAACTTTGGTTTAAAAAGAATGCAAAACCTTTAAAGCTAAAGGAGATGAAGATATGGAATATTATACAGTGGACATAAATATGAATGGAGTGCAGCTAAAATAAAGGTGAATAATAGAATTATAATATGGAATGAAAATGCAAATTGTAGAGAACAATACAGAGCAGAGTTCCATTTTCACAACACTCAAATAGAATCAAAACTAAGCTATATAGTATTTAACAATACATAAATAGGTGGCAAAACTATTTTCAAAAAGGAGACAAGAAGAATGGTAAATATAAAAATCAGGAAAATGCTCCCAATGTGAAGACAGGGGCTGAGTTTGGAGGGAAGGTGACGGTAATATGCTGCACTTTATTTCTATAGTAGGACCACAAGAGTTTTATCATCATGGTTTGCAAGCTTAAACATATATTATTTTGGATCCATCAAATTCTATGTAATAGAAAACTCTGAAAGACAATAGTTAATTTTCTGTCCGTTTGTCATTGTATTTGCCTTTGAAGGAGCTAGTGAAGTGGGAAATTTAGTCACTTAAGTAGTTGTTATGTCCACATGAGACCAAATCATAGGCTTACTGAATTTTTTCCTTTTTCAGGTAGGGCTAACATTCTGTCTTAAAGCTTTATATTTTGTTTCACTATTTAATCTTCATTTCAAAGGGAAGATCACTTCAGAGCAAATTAAAGCATATAAAAGAAAATTAAATTTAACAAAATATTTTTTGAGTTCTCACATCACCTGTCAGATGGCATATTGGGTGCTCCTGACGTCCCAGAGTGAGTCAGATGCATTTCTACTCTTCAGGATCTTGAAGTTCAGTAGGGACAAGAGACTAAATGTATCTGACTATAATTCCCATGAGTACAAATTCTGAAAACACGAAGTGTTAGGTAAATTTAAATGAAGGAAATCCTTGAGACTAATCCATCCCTTAATATTATAAGAAAATGTAAATAAAGCAAAGCTTTATATCAGAACTTACATAGAAAAACATGAGACTTTGTCAACTTTTTGTTTTATTTCCCAAGTTTGTGTATTCCTCATCCATAGAGATTTCTTTTTCAAATGATTAAGATGTAAAGGCAAATGTCTCAATTCCATGAAGTAACTGTGATGTAGCTTATTCCAAAGCTATATTCCTGTCAGAATCTGCTGGCCTGGATGGTGTTACAATTTATTTTTATTTAATAAGTTCCTTCCCTTTGCTAGGAACCATCAGTGTGGTATGCTGAAAAGAGCATCAAGATTTAGAGAGAATTTGTTTGAATTCTGTCGCTGACATTTTCTATATGAGTTCAGGAGAATTATTTAACTTCTCCTAGCCTAAATTTCTTCGCCAGCAAAACAGAGTTGGTAAAATCTCCCAGACAGAGCTGTGAGGATTAAATTTTATGATGTATACAAAGCACCTAACCAACCTGACCACAGTGGCTGCTATTTGTATTAGCATGTAAGGCTAATTACGAGTTTTTGTAAGCAAAAGTGTGGAAGGTTTTATATCCACCATAATGCCAGGTAGGATTTAAGGCCCCTTAATGATAAGGCCTTCAGTGTATGCAAATTGGGATTTTTTAAAAACACCTGAACCATTAATTCCCCAGTCCCAGAACGTTGTATGTGCTAAGTGACTGAATTCATAAATGAATTGATCATTAAATGTTGAAAGTCAAGGATGTTTGAAAATTCCTCTCTAAATCAGCTACCAACAAATATCTTTTTAAACAAAACTGCAGCTATCTTCTGCCCTGAACTGAAAGTTTAGGAAGAGTTATGGAGAAGCTCCTACTACTTTGTCTCTGCAGCCTGGGATGGAGTGAGCACAGAGAGGACATGATCCAGGTAGAGGATGAAAAGTCTGGGAAAATTTCCATCTGTTTCTGAATTAGTTATTAACCTTGGCTTTGTTCTTTAGTTTGAAGTCCTGCCTGTAAATTCCAAAACCTCAAGGGTGTTCATAATCAAATAGAAAGCAACACATGCATTCCAAATGATATTTGAATTATTTGCAGTTTGGTATTTTCTGCTCTATTGCTTTGCTCTCTTAGTATGAATCACTGGAGTTGACTGGATAAAGGTCACTACTGTGTGCACAGCACAGTGCAAAGAATGTAGTTTACATTTCAATCCCTTTCTCTTATCTATCCCGTTCAACTGTCTTTCCAAAAAAAGAACTATTATGAAGTATTTTAAATTTACAAAATTTTGCTACTTGTTTAGAAATGCTTGTGAATCTCTTCCAATTACATATTTATTTAATTAAAATTAACTGGCTAAATTTTCTCATAGCCTTTTTATTAATTTAGAAATATACATTTAATTCCTATTAAATAGATGACTAAATTTAATTCCTATTAGATAAATGTCTCAATTTTTAAAGAGGTATAGGTAAACTTATTCAATGACATTAAAGTATTTTTGTTTATAATTTCTTAAATAAAATCAACACCCATGACCTAGTTGACCTAGTAATTAGAAGCATGTAAGGCTAATTACGAGTTTTTGTAAGCAAAAGTGTGGAAGGTTTTTGAGTCTATCACACATTTCTACAGGCAGTTTGGCTTTTTTGAGAGGGGAGAGGGATGGTGAAAGGTAAAGTTTTTTAAAATAAAATTAACTTTCAGAAACCTTTTTTCACAAGTTAAATACTTGTTTTTAATTCTAGTTACACCTTAACTTTGTGACAATGGTTTGCTTATTTAACAGCAGAATTATTTCAGAAGTGTTCAGGCAGACCTGAGAATTTTAACTCGTTAGTTGGAAAGTGAGCATCTAAGTATTTTTAAATGAATGCTGATGGAAGTCAAATTACGATTTAAGTTAAAGAGAGTGATTCTGCAATTATCCGGAACTTAGCCAAATATACAAAATCTATATATCCTGAAGAGTGGCTTAAATCTGCTTTTTGAACCTATTTTCTGGAAGCAAGAAAAGATTCAGCTCACCACTAAGTGGTAGAACATACAAGACTGGGCCTGTTTTTCTATCTTTTGGTACATCTTAGCTTAATTTCAGAAATTGTATTAAATTTCATCTCTTTGTAAAGGAAACATGGTTAGCTGTGAAATTGCTATGCCGGCTTACATGACTCCTTTGGGTTTCAAAAATTGCATCTTTAATCTTGTGATCTCTTCTATAAATTACTTACCTTGGTCTGGAGAAAATGACATTTAGATGCCACCAAGCAATTCATAATCGATGGGCTTGGGCATGTATGTAGAACGAAAAATGTATGTTGAAAACTTTCAACATGTTTATCGAGTCATTGGTTGCATTTATGTAACACATGACCATATATTATGAAGCACTTCATGCATGAAGAAACTTGTACATATATCTGGGCCTCTTGCAGTTAGGAGGAAGGAATATTTAGTTCAACTCTAGATTTCAAATATGATCATGATAATAAAGTTGTTTAGTAGTACAATTAATATCAGTTTCATAGCCTACCAACTTACTGCTCTGAGTGTGTTCCATGAACCACAGCATTGACGTTTCCTTGGAGGTTGTTAGAAATACAGATTCTCTGGTTCCAACCCAGATTCACTGAATCAGAACCTACATTTTAACAAGGTCCCCAAGTAAGTCCTATGTGCAAAGAAGTTTGAGAAGCACTAGTCTTAGAGGCACTTAGAGATCTTGTGGCACAAATTGTTACTAACTAAACATGTGAAGATTATATAAATGTTGAAAGTACAGTTACTATCCACATTAAAAATCTGCATTTATAAGTTGTATTGCTTACAAACTGGACAATTACTTCAGATGGGCTGTGTGCATAAACTTTAACTCATCGAGTGTGTAATAACAATGTTAGTTGAATACTGGTAAAACTTGAAAAGACTATAGACTATATGGAAATCAGTAATTGATTTAATAGCCATTCAATAATAATTCCAGATATGCAAACTAAAACTATATAGCATGGTACCTATTTGTATTAATATATTTTAGCTAAAATTAAAAGGTGAAACTCTATCTAACTTATTGATGAAGTATTGTGGGGAGAAATGGAAAGGCTTGTTGAAGCACTTGAAATTATGTCTCATTTCATCTAATTACATCATTAAGGAAATGAAAACAATGGGTTGGTTGTACATGAAAGTAGCAGCAATTGTGCGTATAAATAAAGAAGTGTACATGGCTAACACTCGTGACGTGTTAGCCTTTCTGTGCTTTCTGCTTCCCCTGGCAGAACAAAGAGCTTGTTCTCAGGTGTAACAGAAAGAGTGCTGTCAAGGTTTCAGCCTTAGATGGAGAAAAGGGGGCTTGTCATGAAAGGCTGCACTTGGGTGGGTGTGATGGCGATACTCTCGGCTTCAGGTGGTGGGAATGGAACTGCAGCGCTTCCAGTCCCATCATTCTCTCAAGGTCTTCTCTGGCTGTCTTTGTTCCCACGTTCTTAGCGGAAGTGTCATTGTGTCCTGTTGGCTCATAATCTTTTTTGTTTGGCGAGGTAAGGTCATGGTCTGAGCACTGGGGAGGAGTAAATCTTTGAACAACAACAATAAAATAGGGCTGCTGTTACCGGAGAAGGTGTAATGAATTCCAGGCAGGCAGTGAACACAAGATATTCAGTAGAGTAGGATTCATAAACATAGAATAAAATTATTGACTGAAAGAAGAGATATTTTGCTTTTTATAATGCAAATCATGTGGAGACCTTATCAAGTCAGCTAGTATACTAAGTTGAAACATTACAGGAAACTCTTATGGGACTGAGAATACTGACTGTAATTACCTTACAACAAAGGGAGTACTTTAAAAATTTATATATCATGGGGAATTTACTATTCAAGTAAGACGTCATTACAATTTAAGTAATGAGTCATTGAGTCTCATGCGTTTGTGCAGTGTAATGGGAAAAGTACTGGATAAAGATTTACATGACCTGGCTTCTTGACCTTTAACTAGCAAGTTACTTGGTTTCTGCTCCCTTATTTGTTAAGTGAAACTGTGGGGGAAAATCTTTTAAGTCCCTTCCAATCTGTAAAACATTATAATAGGATTGTTCCAAGCAGTACAAATAAAGTTAATATTAAGCATAGTAAAATTCCCATTATATAGAGAAATATTAATGTGATGATTAATGTTTATTTAAAATGTACATGTACAGCACAGCTCAATGTATTTAGCATTTTGGATTCCAAATAAGCTTATAAATTGTATAAAATTCCTAATAATTTAAATTTATCATTAGAAAGACACAAATTAAAAAAAAACAGATTATTATCTCAAGGTTTCTCTGCTAAGAAATTAGCAAAATGTAAATAGGAAATGGCAATACTCATTTCTCAGACTTTTTCATAATTGTTATGTGATGACATGCCCTTGAGATATTTTAAAGCAATTTCACTTAAAAAGTGGCTTAAAATGATTAGTTTAAAATGAACTGAATTTTTAATAAAACCTCATTCCGATTGATGATTAGATTGGTAGCAAAATTGTTGACATTTTGGACATACAGAACAGAGAGGTGTAAATACTAATTATTCGCTGAATAGCAGAGTAGAACTGGGTAACTACTCAAGGAAAGCAGCCTGTAAAAATCTGAGCCCAAAAAGTATCATTTGCTAAAGCCATAGTTTCTAAATTTTTTTTTGTTGAACACGTCTATTTGTAAAAAATACATATATACATATATGCATACATAAAATATATTTAAGGATATACTTCTGTTACATTTACTTGAGGGTTATATATGCATGTCTTATATTGTGTACATTATAAAATATGTAAGGTAGAAATTTAAAAGGATAAGATAATGATAAAGTAACTTTTTAAAAAAGAATTTATTTACTTTCATTCATGATATAAACATGTTTGTTCTGACTAAAATATGGAAATGGAATAATGCTAATGTTTTTGTGAAATAATTCAATAGGAATATGAATTTTTTTGAAAATTAACACTTTGAAATACAGGAATTGAAAGTCTAGTTCTAAGGTTTGCTTTATTGGTTTTGATGGCTCTCAGAATTGAAAAATGATTCCTCACAAAGATATATAGTTCCAAATGATGAAAGAAAATGTTTGGCCAAAGATTATGCCAAGGTTTCTAAATTGAAATCCATTTGATGAATTTCCATTCTGAATTGCAGTCAATCAGTTATTCTTAGAGACTAATCACAAGGTTTTAGATTTGCATATTCTTAACAAACTGGTTTAAAATCCTGTAAAACATTTCACTCAACAAAAATATTTCTAAACATCCACTTTTACTGCATTCTCTTCGTAGTGATAACTTTTTTTTAACAAACCACTATTTTTTTCATTTTGCCATAATATAATCAGCAAACCTCTGTGCGGCACAGATGACATTTATGGTCACCCCCATTACAATACAAAGTACTATAAAGATTCACTGTGTCTTAAAAAGTCTTATTATCAAATAATTAATTGTTTTGACAACATCCTATCACACTTAGAAAACATCTGGCTTCAAATTCTTTGTCATAATATTTTGCCTGTGATTAATGTCAACAGTGACTTTTATGTGTACAATTGCTGTATTCTAGTATTCTAGCTTTGGTTTTTTGTTGTTGTTGTTGTTTGTTTGTTTTTTAATTCTAGTCAGACTTATACCCTTTCGTTTGTTATACAGTCTTCCCATGGAATGTTATTTTTTTAAAGAACTCATTTAATGTTAAGGTTATAAATTCTCCAATGCAACTTTCTCTTAATTTTAGTTTTAAGATATATGTAGTTTGTTAGTAGTCTTTTTGTTATTGATTACTAAATTATACTTTTGTTAAGAACATGTTGTATTTTATTGAAACAAACTATTACCTCAAACTGAGACACAGCAGGGGCACTTACGTTTGGTTCAGCTGTGTAGCAATCCTACCACTTAAAAAAGACTGAAAGTGGTGACAGTGGGATAGAGGTCTCTTTCGATGGAACAAGACTGTGATGGTGCATGATACCTCTAACAAGAATAAACAGTATGGAAACATGAAAAGCAATGATCACATGGCTTCTTCAGTGTTTTCTGAGACTAAAGACAGCTCTTTTGAGTAGATTCCTAGAAACACTGAAATCCTGAAGTAATATATATAATTTTTGATGACATCTTGAGATCTTTAGTTCCTGAAAAAGATGAAAAAGGGAATGTTTTCTTAATGGTACACTGATCCCTTATAGTTTAAATAACCTGAAAGGAGGCTCTCTATATTTTATATGCTGTTCATTTACATGCATATAGCTATAATAAAATATAGACTTTCTTGGATTCAGTTAGAAATTTGGCTGCCTTCCCAGCAAAAGGCAAGTGTATAAAAACTGAATTTCCTCGTCTGTTAAACAAGTTGGCCTTCTCAACTCTTAAAATATATGTGTATATATTTCAATGATAACACAATATCTTTTTACTATATTTGATAAATTCACATGCAGAAAAACCATCTATGTTTCAACTCTGGTAATTAATAAGATGTAGTCTTGTGTTCCAGGCTAGACTTCCTTTATGGAACAAATTGGCCAAATTTTCAGGTCACAATATAAGCAATGGTCAACTGCTTTTTTGTGGAATACATATTCTGCCCTTTCTCACTCAATAAGTTGTTAAGGTACTTATCTTTATCATTTTTACATTCCATTTAACAAATTTACATATTTTATAGGACATATTATAATACTAAATGGGAGTCTTTGTGAGAGGATAGGAAAATATGGAGGAAAGCCAGCATGTTGTAGAGGAAGGAGGGCAGTTGTAAAACCAGAGAGACTCCAAGGTGAAACCGGAGCTGATCATTTGCTAGTTGTGAAACTTTAGGAAAGTTGCCTACTTTGGGTAAGCCTCAGTTTGCCTGTCTGAGAAGGGAGGTTAAGCGTTAAAAGAACTAAATTATAGTGTATGAAAAGGGATCCTCATTGTAGATAATCAAGGTATTATGTGCATATCTTAGTATTATACAAAATTCAAAGAAAATTTGAGCCTTTTTTAATACTTTCACTAAAATATTAAATTTCATATTTATCTTCCCTTTATGTTCCTAGGACATACACGCATTCCAAAAAAGAGTTTCCACCTGTAGATACACTGTGCTTTAAAACAGGCAGCGTGATGTGCTTGTGTCAGGAAACAGTCAAGTCGCAAGCACAGTTTTGACTTTTAAACCTCTGCTTTAATTACTGAAAATGTGTTGCCTTTTAAGCAGATATTGAATACTGTTTATTAGCTTCCTCTGAAGTATTGTATGTTAACAGTTGTGATTTTACTCAGTGCCTTTATGTTCCTCAAACAGTATTTGGCTACTTAATAAAGAATCTTATTAACAGGCTAAAGATACCTTAAAAGATAATGTACAGGAGAGAGCAAATTTTGGTTCCAGTAGTCATAGTGCCTGTTTACTGTTTTTCTTTTACAGTTTTCGTAGTTATAAAGTGACTCCCTGGTGTCTGTTATCCACCGTACAATTATGTGATTACTTTCAGCTGCAGCTTTTTCAACCTAAAGCTAATCTTCTTTGGACATAAAAAATAATTTTTAAATTTCTTACAAAAAGAACTATTATGAATGTTTTTAGACCCCGAGTGCTCTGAGTTATTAAGATTGCAAGATAAAGTGTTTATTGGAGTGTTTTATTGTTAAGATAAATATGTTGGTGATAAAGTTTTTTAAAAAGTACTATAGCAATGTTTGTTTAATTGTAGTTAGAAAACAGTTACTGTTAATGTGCTGCAGCATTTAATGACACTTCTGTGTGTGATAAAAGTGAAAAGTACTTTTATTAGTTAAAAAGATGGGAATGGCTTTGGGCCCTACTTACTATTTAGAAGCATTACTTTCCCATGTCCTCTGTTTGAACTTCTAGCATATGTAATTTTTTTGGTTAACTATGTTGTCAGCTAATCAGCAAAGATTTATTTCACACCTTTTCTGCAGTGTATGTTATGGTAGTTCTGCAGAGCACAAAGATTGTAAGACAGGGTTAGTAGCTTCCATTACACTGGAGAGGCAATAAATTCTCTGCATGAAACAGATAGCAATATTGGCTGATATATGAGTAAGTGATGAACAGCATTTCCCAAAGTATTCTATGAAACATTATTTCCTTGAAATGCCCTGAGGAAAATATTCTACAGCCAAATGTGTTTGGGAAATGTGGCCCAATATATATCTCTTTTAGAGATTTACAGTACACTCTAGCATATTAAAGAGTCTGAGAAGGCCTGCAGTAAAGAAGCCAGTAAAAATTATTTGGACATGCAATTTTCTAAGCTTATTTTGACCATGTCCTGAGTATCTCCTATAGGAGCCCACTTTAGAAAATGCTCCTTGATTTAGAATCTAATTAATCCAACAGGGCTTCCCTGTAAAGGATGGGATAGCTTATTTTCTATGATGAAGCACTGATTTAAAAGCAGTCGTATTAAAAAGTACATTATTGAGGGCAGTGGAAATTGTTACAACTTTGGGGGGAGGAAACCTTGGCAAAACATGCAAAAATATAAAAAATATAGATGCTATTTGGCTTAAGAATCATACTTCTAGGAATTTACCCATGTTCGAAAGCTTTTAATGGCTAAGCCTTGCCTTTGAACTAAGGATAAACTCATCGGCATGCCATTCAGTATCCTCCACAACATTTCCCAGTGCACCTTGGGGTGTACCAGCATACACAAGATGTGCTGCCGAGATGAAGAGTAGAGGCAGATTTATGGAGGCTGGAAAGGTTGGAAAAAGATTCATGGAGCAGGTGGAACTTAAATCAGCCTCAGTGGATGGGCAATATTTTGATAGAAGAGACATTATTCTACACTTGTTACTCCAAATTCCAAGCCCAAAATGAGCATTTGGCACATTGTTAAGTTAATTAGAGACCCCCCCTCCTTTTTGGTTTGTTTTTTTTTAATGGGCTACTATATGCAGCATTCTAAGCACTTTATTAAATCTTAGTCCACAGAACCATTTCATGATATGGATATTATTATTCTCCTTTTTTATGTACATAGACTGAGATTTCATGTAATCTTCTTTAGGTTACACTGCTAGTGATTATTGGAGATTCATAACCCCATCTCAGAGTCTGCATTTTAGCCACTTCGTATAAAAGACATCTAATTAAGCCCCAGAATACAAAATAGTTTCTCTATCTCATTCTTGAGGGAAAGTATGATTTCCTTTCTATAGAAATAAAACCCACATTCTTTGACTGAGTAACTGACAGGATATGAAATAGAAAAGATTATGAGCCACCCCTGTTAACTGAGTTGCAATTGTAGATAACACATAAAGGGATCAAACTTTGTGTAAATTCTGAACTTCTTTTGGTTCACAATGGAGCCAGCCAAGTTGGTTATCAGAGCCTTTGCATTTGACTTTCTCCTAAGGAATTCTATAAATTCCTATTTCTGTAAGGCATGTATGTAATAGTTTTGATGACTTGCTTATGTTTTTCTTTTAGTACAATAACTAGAATTGACATTGAAGTTTGATTTATGAAACAATCTAATCTATATATTCTCTACAGAAAAATATGTAATAAAGGTATTTATCTGAAAACATAGACTGGAAGACATAAGTTGCCTCAAAAGTCACAGGGAGCCTATGAGGATTCCAAAGCTACCCTGACTTTTTCTTTTTAGTCCAAAGTTATTAATAAACTGTTAATAATGAGGACCATGTTCAGAATACTAAAGTAATAAGAAATATTTTCTACATTATTGTAAATGGAAGAAAATATTTTTCAACTCACAAAATTTTAAATAAGTATCAATATTTTTCACACTTCTTATGAATTTTCCATTAACTGCTACTATACAAGGAATTATTTTCTCTAACAGTAAGAACTTTCTTTAGTGTTTGTATATTGTGTCATACATCAAACTAATACATGGGGTGTTTGATAGAGTTCAGCCAGCACCAGAAATAATGTGTACAGAGGATGGAGTAGCAATTAATAAACAGCTATTATATGTTTAATATTTTAGGTATTAAATAATCAAATAAGAAAAGGAAGAAAAAGGTACTTAGGGAAGAGAGTACAATCAAAACACTGGTCATTTTATGCTTCTGATGTTGTCATATCTCACTGGAGGTAGTAAACAGACCAGGAACTTCTTGTTTACCTGGTATCTAATTTCATTTGGCATTTTGCTTGCACCTCCTTTCTGAAAAGTGTATGTGATAGTAAACAATCTGAATTAAGAATTTTAAAATGCAAACAACCAAATGATCATATAGACTAAGAGTAAAACACAACCTCCCGGATATTCTCAATGTACAAACTATGCAATGAGAAATGACATTGTTACAGTGCCATGAGCGGGGAAATGTCTTGAGATCTTAAAGAAAACTTAATTGTGTTTATGATTGTCTTCATAGAAAATACATTCAATTACACCTAAAGTTTTCAGAATTACTAAATTATATATGCATGATGTACCATGCATTGCTATACCATGTTTTACATCTAGGAAATTCAGCTTCTAAAAGAAAAAAAATCCCCAATTTAAAAAGAAAGTTAGTTTATCAAATAAGAGAAACAGAATTATATTTGACCATGCCAGTTTTTTAATTACTCATATAGTTGTACATATGGTTTTTAAGAAAAATAAAATTTCTAGATTAAAAGGTTTACACCCAATTTCTATAGTTCGTTTCCCTAAAGAAATGAAATGTAAAAATTACTACTTCAAAGATACATGCTAAGTTCAATTTCTAGTAATGAGAGTTGCCACATCTATTCTGGCTGAGAAAACTATTGTACAGACTAAGCTTCATCCAATTTTAATACACTTTGGGTTTTGCTTTAATAGGAGGCCAGTTTACTGGTGGAATTTATTAAAAATAAAAATATTGATAAAAGTCATTAACTTTATTAGCAAATTAACACTTGTAAGGTTTTTTTCTAGTATTTTTCCAGGAGTATTATTTCATGGAGTTCCAGGAATTTGCCATTTAAAGCATCTTCTTACAAACTTTTGTGGGGTTTTGTTTTTGTTTTTGTTTTTTTTTTTGGTTGCTTACTGTATTTCTGTTCTCACATCATATACTGCATTAATTGGCAGCACAAAATTGTTTTCCATATGATTGAAGCTTTTAATCTTCAGTTGTTCAAATTGAAGTTTGGCCAAGTTAAAAAGTAAAAAGTTAGCAATGTGTTGACCAGAAATTGAGTACAGTAGAATTGTTTTATTTTGGGATAAGATTAAATGAAATAAAATAATAAAGTACTTTTAACTTAAAGCAATTATTATACAGAGGATAAATGTTGTCTTGTTTTCTTAATAGTAAATTAGAGTTATTTGAAATAAGCTGTGATGTGAGGTAAAGTACTCCTTCTCCCTCCTTTTTACTGATTTACACATTTTGGAGACAAGATAGGAAATAATCAAATGAAAGGAACTCAAATTCATTTTAATCCACATATATAAAAGAAAGTTTAATTTTCTGAAAAATGCATTGTTTGAATGGTTTATTTAAGTCAAAAGTAAAGTAAGACATTTAAAGTAAGACAGTTTTTTGTTTATATTTAATAGAATTTCAGTGATTATTTGGGGCATTTGTTTTTATGAGTATTTTGATAGTATCATGGAGAAAATGTCTCCTGAGAAGTTGCATCACAATAGATTAAGATATGTGCCTCACATGTCCTTAGAAGCTATTAGAATTTTAGGGTTAGAAGACTAGTTTGAACAAACTCCTTAGAAACTAATTGCTTAGGGTCTTTTACAGCAATTTAAACCATGAAGTTAATTTTACTCAGTTTCTTAGAAGCGCCTGTTATCTCTGTTGCTAGGGCTTTGTCTTAGCTGATTTTTGTGCTTGATACACAAGATCCTCTACCCTTTCCTGACCCTTTCATTTATCTAATCACTGTTCATCCTTTAGGTCGCTTTGTATTAATCCGGATCAGCTAGATTATGATGCGTTACAAAAGAAAGACCAAATCTCAGTGGCTTAGCTTAACAAACATTTATTTCTCACTCACACAAGCCTTTTGTCGAGGGAGGTAGCTGTCATGAGCTGTCATGTTCTTCATGTGGTGTCTCTGTCTTCCAGTGCCTTCCACCCTGTTGTATCTCTATCTTCACATGAGATTCTACAATAGGAAGACTACAGGATAAGAAAACATGAAATATCAGGCAGCACTTTTTTAAAGTACTTGTTTTTGGAAGTATTGATTTGCCCACATATCTAGGAAGGAGAATTCTGGTAGGAATTAGTAATATCTACCAAACACAGATTACATAAAATCTTTGTGTATCTTGACCACTGCCCTCTTCCCTAACCTCTCTGCAGAAGCTCTCTTAACACTTTGTTCTTTATTTTTCGTAGTCATTACTATAATGAATTGCTTAATTGTCTGTCTTTTCCCATCTAGACTGTAAGCTTCATGACTTCTGGAACTACATCTATTTTTGCTAACACTTTTATTCATAATAACTGGCATCTAATAAGCAGCTAAATATATTTGTTGTTGAATTAGTGAACTAGTGGCTTTCCATGACATGCATCTTCCAGTTAGAATACTAAGTGATTAAGTTGGATCAGTGTTGATTTCTTTTGACTCTCCCATAGTTTCATCTATGATGATGTGTACATAGTATGCAACAAGTGAATTCCTTCTTAATGGATGAATTGAGTATCTATTTAGTAAATATTATTTACTAAACACTATTTGAGGAAATTTAAGGTGATGATTATATTTGAGTGCAAGTAGGAAGAAACTTACTCTTGGCAGCCAGAAATTTTTCCATATTTGTTCCCCATCCATTAACAAGACACTTATTGTAGATTTACTATGATAAGGAAGGACTATATTAGGAACTTTCTGGAGGGAAATGAGAGAAGAGTATTCAAAGATGAAGCAGGCAAAAATCTCTGTCCTGAAAAAGTTGACCATTGATTGGGGATGAGATGTACATACAATCATGACTCTTGTTAAAAGCAGTATAGCCTAAGGGATAAGAGCTGAGGCTGTGATTCCCAGATCAACTATCAGCAACATCTTCGAGCTAGGAATTCAGGGAAGGTTTTGTGGGGGAGTAAGCATTGGATCTGAGCCTTAAATTCTCAGGCATGTTGAGAAGGCAGAAGGCCATTCTAAGCTAAGAAGAAGACATGAAGGCCCTGTGTTGTATGCTGATTGCTTAGGGGATTGTGATGAACATGGGGTAGTGCCCATCAATATTCTCAGTTCTTTTCTTTTTGCTATAAAAACAGAAGACAATGTTTTTTTAGCTCCTAAAGTTAGGTGGGGCCATAGGCTAATTCAGGTCAGTGGGCTATAATTAGAAGTGATGCTTGTTATTTTGGGGCCAAATTCCTAAAGAGGCTGTGCTTGACTTTTCCATACTTACTTCCTATGTCTTCAAGAGATTTGAAGCTTTAGGTTGAGATAGAGTGTCATAAAATGACAGAGGCTCCATCAGGGTAGGTCCTTGTCAACATGGATCTGAACCCTTTTTATCCACACTTGTTGGACATGTTACATGAGCAATAAATAAATATTTCTTCTTTAAAACCACTGACATTTTGGATTTGTTTGTTACTATAACATAATCCAGTCTATTCTGACCAATAGTAGAAATATAATCAATGCTATATTGTATTTGTATATTTAAGTTTCTAAGGGAGTTGGTATGAGAAAATTAAGATAGTGCTCAATTTTATTCATGCAGGGTGCAGCTGGCACCTTGCCTTCATCTCCTTCTCTGTCTCCTTTACATTTAAGACTATAGGAATTAATAGATGCTATACTTAGAATAAGCCCAAGGCCCACATCCGAATACAGAGAGCAGTAGGCAGTAAGTAGACTGCCAGTTGTTCTGCTAAGATTTGATCACCTCACACTATAATATTTTATAAATTGATTCTTCCTCAAATGCATAAGAAATGTAAGAGTTGCAGGCTTTTTAGGGCAATATAAAATAAAAAAATAAAAAATTCATCTCACCAGGCAGATTTTTTTTTTTTTTTTTTGGTCCACATGTTGCCAGATGAGTATTTTGACAGGCTTTTAAAAGACTGAAGTGATGTGGCTTGACAAAAAGCAGATGAGAATTTAGGCTATTTAAAGCCTATGCTACATGTTAATTTTTTCCAAGGAGAACACAATTTAACTTCTTTTGATAGCGTCATTTGCTTGCCATTTCTTGCATATTCAGTTACACAGAAATCATAGCTTACACTTATGATGGGTCTGTAGTATCATCAGGGTGAACATTTGTTTTGGAGGTAAGGGAGTATTTATGGTCAGCTCTAAGAGTTAAGCTAGCTATATGAGTTACTGACTGTAGGGTTTCAGTATTCTATCAATAATGGTGGCATGTAAATTTGTGCTCACGACAAAGCATTAGAACCTTTTTCACTTGGGATAATTGAGTCCTAATACCAGATAAGTAGGAAACAATGAAAATAGGGGCAAACACATCTGATGAAGAAACCCATCGGGGCTTAGTTAATAATTACCTTTATTCTTTTTAAAGGTCTGATATCTTTAAAGGACTAATTCCTGAATTTCAGAGAAGAGTAAGCTATTGAAATCATTCATATACTTTCATTCTCTGCTTTAATTTCCTTACGCTTTAGGATGAGTCATCTTACCTGTTTTCCTGTATTCACTTCATAAAGTGTATTGTGAATTTCAAACATGACCTGAGTGAGCAACTTTATGAAAATAATGTGTGTGTATAATTACACACTGTTAATTCTGTTATATGAGGGAGGATTATCAAGTTCACATATTAATCAGGCATACAGTTTCCCACTTTCCTTTTCTAAGCACCAGTGCTGTTTTAAGGACCACATAGTGTGGTGAATAAAGAGAGGAAAGCAAATACCACCAGTGCAGTAGAAAGTCTGATAGGGTGAAGGATAAAATGGGAATAAAGTACAGCAAGATGCATTGGGATCATGGAGGATAGTGTACGTCAACCAGGAGAAGCTGGGATGAGGGCGGGAAAGCAGCAGAGTAGAAGTGATTCCTTAGATGTGTGCACAGACCAAGAATTCCACCTTGGACCCGCTCTGCCCAGTCTCTGCAATGGTTCACTTTGTGTTATCCTCCATAATCACCATTGACTCCAGTTCAGTAAAGAAAGCTTTCTCACTGTGATCTTTATTCTTAATAGGGTACTAATTTGCTTCAGTTTTCACTGATAACATAATTCATGATTTAATAACTATATATACTTTTAAAAACTGGTGCTTATTGACAGGATTTGGAAAAAAACCAAAATTGAATGAGAGCATTAAGTTAGCAAACTTCTAATAATCAGGGCAGCTATATAAAACTATACACAATTGCTTATTGTTAAATGTTAAACCATAAAGAAAATAAGCATAAATCAGTGTGTTTCAACTCCTTTGCTGAGATACTTGTTGGATAATCAGAAAACATGAAGGCAGCTTCTCTGTTACATCCTCTCACCTTAAATATAGTGGATTAAATAATGGCTGATACATTGATTAGACTAATTTCCTAATTTCAGATGGGTAGCTGGAGAAATTTATTTTCCTCTACAGATCTTCCTCGATTTACAATGAGGAAATGTCCAGATAAACCCATTATAAGTTTAAAATATTGTAAGCTGAAATGCACTTAATACACTTAACCTACTGAACATAACAGCTTAGCCTCGTCTACCTTAAAAGTAAATTATTAGCCTACAGCTGGGCAAAAGCATCTAACACAAAGCCTATTTTATAATAAAGTGTTGACTCTCTCATGTAATTTATTGCATCCTGTACTGCAAGTGAAAAGCAGAATGACTGTGGGTGCAGAATGGTTGGAAGTGTATTGGTGGTTTACCCTCGTGAAGGCGTGGCTGACCAGGACCTGTGGCCCCCTGCCTCTGCCCAGCATCACGAAAGAGTGTATCACTAGCCCAAGAAAAGATTTTTTAAAATTCCAAATTTTAAGCACGGTTTTCTCTGAATGTGTATCACTTTAGCACTATCATAAAATTGAATAATCATTAAGTTGAACCACCAGAAATCAAGAACTGTCTGCAGATGGGTGGGGCTTTATGTAGGTGACATAGACTCAGAGCTTAGTGCTTCCTGCAGCTTCTCATGATGCCCAGAAAGGATGAGCCCTGATCAGAGAGGTAGGTAAGGGTTACAATTTCTCATCCCTGCACACAGATTTGAGCACAAGTTGATGGCATAGAGGGAGTAAGTGGAGTGACCCTCCTCAGGCCAGGGGCCCTGTAGAAAGCCGAGTCCTTTTCTGGGGTTCACAGAAGGCAGCACTGCTCTTCGGTTCCAGTGGGTACACACCAGTGTCACAGACCTGACCTGTGTCCCTTAGCCTCACACTGTCCCAGAGTAAAGGCTTTCAGGTTCTCTTTCAATTGAGTTCAGCAAAGTGTGGCCTTTACTCTCTTAGAGAGTGAACAGAGCAAAGACACAGGTATCCAATCACATCAAAGATGGCAGGGTGGCCTAAGTGTGCCCCCCACCCCCAAGCAAAAACTGTCTGCTTGGCCTTTTAGGAAAGTTAACTGTAAACCAGCCACACACTTACACAGAGTACTGCAAATCAAATGGAAACCGCTGTATTAGATGATCAAATTCGGTCAGCTAATTTTAGATTAGTGGCCCATAGATTTTACCTCCTTCACAATAAAAGAAAGGAAATCTCCTTACACAATAATATCCGCTTGAGAATCCCCTAAAGCTCAGCAAAAGAGGATGGTCTCAGGGACATTTGATCGACAGATGTCTTATGGTGACAACATAGTTGAAACTAACATTTGGAATGAAAATTGTCAATTTTCAACTAAAAAGTCAATTTTCAGTTACCAGAAGGGGTGCTTTTTCAGAACATGTCAACCACCTTTCTGATTCTGTGATTTTTGAGGAAGGCCAGTCTCACCTGTTTGTTTCCATCACTTTCTGGGTAATGTCAAGCTGTGCACAGGGGTGTTTCTGGTGTTTTTCAGTTTCATTAGGCAGAGATGCCAGCAGTGGCCATCTTAAGAGTTCATTTAGGGACATGATGTCTCATACTTTGGAGGCACAGTCCCGTATGCACAGCTCAGTAACACTCTATAGAAAATAATAGGAAAAATGGTGCTCTCTCCTTATCTACCCAGTCTCTTCTAAGGAAATTTTGGCAAGTGACAACTGGTGGATAATTATGTGTTGAATCCTTTCCTGCAGAGCAAGACTTTATCACAGAGTCCTTTAAATAGTTAATTCTTCCAGTGAGCAGATTAGTGCACAATGTCTTCCAGCAAAGCATGGAGGGTGACATGGTGTTGGTAGGTATGTGGGTTGTGGCATCAGACTGCCGATTTGCTGTCCCAGCTCTGCCACTCGGTGTTACTGGTCATTCTGCACAGTTTGCTGAACCTACCTTTACCTCAGTTTCTTTAACTGTAAAATGTGAATAATCATAGAGACCTTGTAATGAGGATTAAATGAGCTGATTATTCATACAGAGTGCTTAGAAAGGTGCCTGGCACTCAGCCAGCACCTAGTGCGTATAAACTATGAAACTATCACCTGATTACATTTGAAACCTGTGGGGGAACTATTACCTGATTCCGTAGATTTTGGAATTAAGACTATTTTAGATTTTAAATGTTACTTATACTCTGAATTATATAATACTCACTTTAGATTCTGGGACAAAAACTCTTAATCAAACACTTCAGTATCTCTGCAGCCAAATCTATACAATACTCATACCATAAATATGGGATGAATAAAAGTTATAAGTAGCCTCAGGTCAGTTCAGTTACCTAGCAAGTCACCAAGAAAACTTCTTTTGTTAGAAAATTTTAGATTTTTAAATTAAGGTAAGGAATTATGGATCTCTGTTATATCTTCTTACGTCCCTAAGCCAAACCAGATCTAACAATGGGACGGCGAGCATCCTTGACAAGATTGGGGCAGAACCATTTTCTGTGATACTCGAAGTATTGCTGACTCAGGCTTCTTTGTGAGGTTGGCTGGCTTGTATGAGGGTCTTAATATTCAATTAGGACTGTACAGACTTCACACATGGAATGAAAACATTCTTCACTAAAATCTCTATGCTTGATGTTCAAAAAACATGTTCTTACAATCTGGTCTTGCTTTACCACTTCAGAGATTTTCCTCTGTAAAAGACATTCAGGACTGCCTCCAGCTGGATCTCCTGTCCACAGAAGCATCTTGCTTTTGCTCATCCCATTATTTTCTTTCAGAAAGTTCCAGGGCTCTACTAACGCCCAGAGGCAAGGGCTCACCTCCAAGGTTCCATGCCTACATCCAGGTCCTACACTGCCCCATTCTGCACTTGATAGGCAATGGTAATGCTTATGCATGCCTATGTGGACATTGAGGTTTACTTGAAAATTTGATTTGAAGTTCTAGATAAGAAAATGCCAAACTATCTACCTATGGTATGCCTGGAAACCATAACTCATTTTGTTTCTTTCCTCTATTCTGTTTGTTCACTACATGATGGTGCTACAAATTCCTGGCATTCTTTGGGTTATGAAATGTAAGATAAGGAAATGACTTCCTATACTACTCAACTGGCAATGAGAACAGTTAGTTTGCTAAAGCATGAGGTTGGGTGATGCTACGGCTTAGTCTATGAATATCTTCTCTTAAGGGCAAAATCCATGCCTTTCGTTTGGTCTGATTAATGGTCCAGACGGAGTATCAAGCTGGATTTCTTTCTCATCGACAAAAAGCTGGAGTGCCTAGGAGCCCCATGCTTGTAGAAATTGAACTTGCATTATTATTCATTTACCTTGATTTTTCTATAGATTTCAAAATTCTCTCTGGATATACTGATGATGTCAAAACTCAAAATATAGTTCACACCATTCAATCTATCTGTCTCCTGTTTTTTAGCTTTCTTACAGAAGAACACCATCAACAAATTAACTTTGTAGAATTTCATTTGACATTTAGAAAAATGATAGCTAAATGAAGGCATTCCCACCCAATAATTCCATTATAGTCTCCAAGGCTCACCACTCATTAATTGCTTTTCTAATTGCTTTATGAGAAATTGTTATATGATAGATTTTTCTCCTTTTTCTTTCTAAAGTCATTGACAGTTGCTAATTTGCTTACAAGATGATTTAAGTTACATAATTTATTTGAGCATTTACAAATAATTTAAACATGGTGAATTCTGAATTGCCCTTGTGATATAGTGTTCTCTGTTGATCTATTTTTTCATATTCATTAATTCAAGTGTTTATTCAACAAACAAGTTTTGAATGTTTATGATGAGCAAAGCCTTGATTCAACTACTGAGAAATTTATAAAGAGGGTTGTTTGTCCTAAAGGAGCTTATATTCTATTAGGGATAGAAGATTAAAATAATTAGAATTCAAGGTCAAAAGTGATAAATGCATATAACTGGGCAAAGTCCTATGGGAATTCAGAAGAAGGCTAGAGATCATTCTGGCTGGGGATTTTAAAAATGGTTTAATGGAGGAAATTATATTAAGTGGCATGTCAAAGGATACATATACTTTATTTTTTATTAAACAGTCAATTAAAATATTACCTTTTGTGTTCATCAAGAGAAGATTGAATAGGAAATAATGATTCACTTCTAAAATTAAATTTATATTAAAAACATTCAACAACCAGTACCATAGGTGGAGTGACAATGGTGGATAGATGTCTGACTTTTTAGAATATGGACAATTGCCATCCTATGTGCTATACTTGCACATACTGGCTGAACATGAGCTTATCTACAATGGGATATATAATAATTAAAGTAATAACACAAATTTACATTTCTTTATATGGAAGGATGCCTGTAATATGAGGTTGCATAAAAATGGCAAGTCAAACAGCAGCATGCATAGTATGAGCTATTTGTATAAAACAATATGCATATGTTGATATCTGGAGAATTGTCTGAAAAGATGTTCAACATTGAGTAGCATTTCGAATGATTTTTTCCTACTTTGTATTTTTCTGTTTTCCTTGAATTATTTACAGTGACTATGAATTACAAAAGAAGTCAATTAATTTAAAAATCATTATGTCAAAAGTCATTATGAACAATATTTTAATTGTTAGTAATAAATTAGTGAGGAATATGGCAATTAGAAGAAAATGATAGTGATGTTTGTATATTCATGAATCTGATTTGGTAGGAGCAGAAAAAGGATGAAAAGATGGTGAGGACAAGGTGGATGAAATAAAGTTGGAAAATTAACTGTTACAAAATCCTGGAAAACCTTAAAAAATACAAATTTGGCTTTATGTGATTGGCAAATGCAGAGAGGGGCAATTGTGATTTGTCAGCAGAGTAATGATCATTAAAAGTTCCTCATTTAGAAATTGTTCTGAGAACAATCTTTAGAAAGGGCTTTTGGTGACTGAGACTGGAATTGGGAGGGTTATTTAAGAGGTTAATTCAATAACCTACAAGGGAAGCAAGGAGGACATGGAATTTGACCATAGCAGTAGAGATACAAGAGAAGCATGGGTACTAAATACTTTTTTGGAGGATGAACAGAACTTACACGTTGTCAGGGTAAGGACAGCAAAGAGAGGGAGGAGCCACTGATTAATACTGGGGATGTGAGCCTAAAGAAAGAGTCTTAAAAACAACAAAAAAAAAAAAAAAAAAAAAAAACTATGGTGTTTTGAGAAAAGTTCAGAGAAATCAGACCAGTGTTAGATCTGGAAGTGACCATTTATTTCTTTTCTCTAATTGGATGTAGGAAAATGAAAGGGAAGTTAAGTGAGTAATCGTAAGTTTTACAGTTAAAGGTCGAATTTAGATACATTGAATTTAGGATATCCAATTCGGATAACTGATAAACCCATTAGAAATAAGGGTTGAGAGCTCAGTCAAGTCCCATCTTTCCCTTTAGCTAAAATTAATGACTCCTCTGTGGTCTCATAGAATTATGCATAGGTATAGCATTTACTAAATTGTATTTCATTTATTTACATTATTGGTTTCTATTGATATGTATACCTTGGGAAAGAAGAGACCATGCATTATTCACTTAAAAATATGTGTACAGTGCTTAGTCCAGTGTCTGTACTGTAGGCACTCAGAATTGTTTGCATGAATAAATAAAAATGTGGCAAGGAACATATAGATTTAAGAATCTTCCTAGGAGTTGTAATAGAACCTATGGGGTGAAAGTCTCCAAGGGAGACTATATAATTACCAAAGAGCTCCCATTGGTTGAACTTACCCACCTATAGATGTAGGAATAGAGGAATATTACTTACCTACTGGAGATTTACAAATATATACATTTATATCTCTGATCTCTTTCCTGCATTGCAGATAAGCCAAACTGCATTCTGAATTGTCCACTTAAAATCAAGAATCCCAACACTGAATGAATCATGCCTCTCCCCATTCAATCTGTTTTTCCTTCCTAAGTCCTGATTTGTTGCTTGCAGCACGATGCAATATATCAGAAATCTTGGAATTGAGATTTACTCATGCTCCCAAGTCTGATTCTTATTCTATTAAATTTACTTCCCGAGCATCTCATAACTGTATACCTCCCTCTGCCCTCACACTCTCCTCCTGCTTCTCATTGATTCCACTTCTCAGAGTTGCTCAACTGGAACACTACAATAACCCACCAACTTGTCTTCCTTGCCTCCAATTTTACCTGTTCTCTCAAGCCTCCACCGTTAGAGAACAGAATTGACTTTATAAAACACACATATGGTTTTATTTATTTATTTCTTAAAAATACTGCAACAAATTCCGATTACTTAAATTACAAATCACACACCTCTGTGTGGCGAGGTGCCCGCCATGTTTTGGTCTGTCTCTCTAATTTCATTACTATCTTTTACTCACTTCTCCATCTGTACTGACTTACTCACAACTCCTCAGACACTCCATGGAGTTTTGTACCATGTTAATTCCTCTCTTTGGAATACCCTCTCTTCTGCTCTGAAGGATTTCTGTTCCTCTTTTAAGAACAAGTTCAGTTACTGTTTCATCTGTGTAAGCATTCTCTGGTCTCGCCTGCTAGAATTGACCACTCCTCTTATGACCTGAATGTCCCTTATGCATGTATAGTTTCTATCATAACATTCTTGCATTCACATGCCTATAAGATAGGAGTTTATACTGTGAATTCCAAGAGAGTAGAGACTGACTGTCTTAGTCATCTTTTAGTCTGGCTCCAGGTACAGTACCTGGCAGATAGTGAACATCTAATAAATATTTATCAACTTCTGCATCAAAGGATTCTGATGACTGAGAAGAGATTATTATTTTTTAGTTAGGTTCTTATTTGTGATTTTAATATAATACTTTTAGGAGAGGGGTAAGGATAGGGACAAATTTCAGAATTTTAAGGAGTTAGAGAGTGAAGAATCAGGTTCAATGAACGTAGTTAAAAAAAATTAAAAAAAGATAGGATGGAATCTCAAAGGCGTATCGGAGTCCCAAGTCCCAAAAGATTTTGGATGGAAAGATCTAAAAGGGGTTATGGGCTGTTCGAAAGGAACCAACGCGAAATCAGATTTGAGTTTTAAAAATCTAATTCTATATGAGGAAGAGTATGGTTCTATATGAGGAAGAGAGGATAAAGGTGAAGATCGGAGAGGACTTTGTCCTTCATCATATATTTAGTGTTTTTCACATTGGATTATTTGGTGTGTTTACATAGAACTGTGAGGGAGGGGTAACAGTCAATATAAAGAAAAGAAGAAAGCATGGAAAAGACAGGGAAGAGATGTTAAAGGTGGACAGGTTGAATACACTGATATTTAAGGCAAAATGAACAATTAGCTCTAGCTTATATGAACATTTTCCATGAAACTGTCCACATGGCTCTTTCCTCATTCTTGCTTTTTAGCACACTTACCACTCATAACTACACTGGGAGACTAATAATTAAGTTGAGGCTAGATTATAGAGGGCTTTAAATGCCATGGTAAGTCCTTACAGCGTCGGCCTGTTATGCAAAGTGGAGTTCTTTCTATTCCCTGAGTGTCCTTTTGGAAGTGGTGCTTTAGTTGGGTTAAGTTTACCTGGATAAGAAGTGAGAAAGTCTCCAGGAAGAGCATTTACATGCCTATAAGAATTAAGAAGCTAATACAAGTATCCAGGCAGCAATTACAGTGCAGGGACTAATTTACCAGTGAGAACAAAAAGAAGCATTGATGTGAAGTATATCAGAGGAAAAACAGGCAGAAATTGAAGATTAGTTATCCTGGGGGCTAGAGAGGAAGCATAAGTCAAGTCTGGGAAAAGGAGAAAATGATATCTTTTGTACCTTGTTATGCCCTCTCTTTGGAATGTCCTTTATTCTACTCTGAAAAGGAGCATAGTACATATGAAAGGATTTTTAGTCTACGAAACTGTTCAGAGAAGGCAAGCCTGTTTGAAGATTTTTAAACTGTCTTCTTAAATTGCTGAGATGCCATGAGATGCTATCATACCTTGCATGCTGACAGTGCTGTTAGGCCAGTCACGCATTCACATAGGGTACGGTAGAGATAATGTGAATTGTGCGCAGGTTTTGAGTGTGAGTGCCCAGCTATGACAGTTCAGTGATCTTTACAACATGACAGCTGCTGAGCCCCTTATCTTGATCATGAAGGAAATTAAACATCTGCCCTCATAGTTAATCACAATCCATGACTATCCAGTTGTTTCTGCCACTGGAACTTATTTATCATAGTTTAATAGCATTTCTGAGTTCATTCTTCTACATTTGTCCTTTCCTAGTTAGGAAGTTCTGACTTTTAGTATCATAGGTCTTCTTTCTTTTCATACCTTCTTAACTCATTGATATTAAGAGAAAAGAATTTATAAATTCATGAGGCACCCCTTACAAAAACACTGCATGCAGATCAAGAAAATACATTTTTCCTGATTTAAAAAAAATTGATGGTAATAAGCTAATCAGAAGCAGAAGCTATGATATAAATCAAGTTTTCATTTCTTTTCAAATATAATTTATACAATTTAACAGTATTTCTCATCTTAGGAAGACAGTCTGAGCTGAAAGACAGCCTCACAACATTGTGTCTCCTGCTGTTGGTGACTGACATAAGGCTTGTTTGATATTGGTTGATTAGACACTGGTATTAAAGGGCACTACCTGAATGTTTTCAGTTTCTGCTTTGATACAGAAAAGCTTCAGGCGGTTCGTGGTGTTCGCGTATTTGAGAAAGGAATCATTTTTTGAGATACCCTGTTTTCTGAGTATACTGTTTTGTTGTCTTATACGCAGAATATTAACTCTCTACATGCCAGTGCTAAGATGAGTGGTTTTGAAGTCAGCCCAAATGATCTAAACCATATGTAAAAGGCCATCTGTATTTTATGCTGGTCTTACTTTTAAGTAAAATGCCCTCCCAATACAATCTGTGGAAATCCTTGTGAACACTGACACAGATGGATGGCTTTACGCACAAAATTCCATTTAATGGTTTTAGTTATAAGGACTATTTTTAATAACATTTGAGGGAGACAGTCTCTCTTTGTTGATAATTCCTTTGAAGCATATTATCCTACAAACCCTGAGAAAGGATACTTTGTATCTTTGAGCTACAAAATCATTCTAAAAGCACTGAAAACAAAGCAAAACTTGACAATTAAAACATCAACAACAAAATTTTAGTATTTTTCTCTCAGGAAGAGTAAAAGATCACCCATCAGAGTCATTTTTCTTAAGGCTTTTGATTTTTCTTCCCTTTTTTCCCCTTACTCTATGAACCAGCAGATTTATAAGCCATGTACTCGAACAGCAAAACCATTTGCCATTTGGTAGAATTGGCTGACATTTCATTTTTTCTGGGCAGATTGCAGATTAGTTTGACATTATTTTGCTGGGTTCTGAGCTACATCATTAACATATTGCTTATGACTAAAAGCAAAGTAGTTTCATTTTGTGGCATAATACCCCACATTTTCTCCAAGTAGCAAAAATGTATGATTTCTCTGAAAATAACTAGGTATTGCTCCAGTGTTGTTAAAAAAAAAAAAAACAACACAGAATTCTATTAATGTAACAAAATGTATCACTAAAATGGTGTGTCAGAGGAGAAGGAAAACCTCCATAAAAGCATGATATGTTTACTGTTGATATCTCTAAATCTTGGCTAGAAATGAGAAACATTCATGAAATATTGGGCTTAAACTGAGATTACATCAGTATGGTAGCAATATCGTACTTGTCAACGAACGGAATATAACTGCCTGGTTGTACCACATGAAAATGAAAATTCACTTTTTGATTTAAGGCATAATTCTTTTCCTGTCCGTGCTGGATAACTTTTTTTGTTTTTAACGTAAAGGAAATAAAAGCCCCGCAACTGTACCACAAGATGGCTTTGTTTGGGGAACCAAGGGAATGACAAACTGCTGATCATTTTTTAATTAAAGTGGAGATCAAATAATTACCAATGCTCTTATTACAGTTTTCAGTATATTTGTTCACATCCCATCTTTCCTCCACTGAATTAACTCTAGTATATAAAATAAATAGAGCCACATTGTACAATTGTTGAGTTCTGCTCTATGTAAAAAACAGTTGTAGTAGTATTCTGCTGTATGATATGGATAAGCTCCATTGAACAATTTAGTTGCTATGATTGTCTTTTCCCTTTTATTTCATAATGCTGACTTATTTTATGAAGACAGAATATCCTGTTGCTGTAAAATGCTGCTTTTTCCGACAGTAAGCACCTAAGTGAAGTATTGTGCAAATGTTTTGGTCACACACACTTTAGTATTTAAGCAAAACATCAAACCAATTAGTAAGCCATGCTTCAAAGAAAAAGTATATAGTCTGCTAGCAGATTTTAATACATTTTTTCCCCTAGTTACATTCATGTATTTAATTCTTCCTAGTTGCATGGCAGCAGATAGAAAGTCTTGAGGGACAAACTATAATTTCATGGTCATCGAAGATAATTGTTACACTAATTACCTATTATTAATTCCATTTCCCATTTGTTTCATTGACATTTTGAGAGGTTAAATGAGATTGTTTTTTGTGAACTGGCTTTTAAACCCCTTACTGTTTTGGTACTGAAAGGTGTTCAGGAATGATGTATATTGCTCCAACATGCTCTATTCATGTTGTGCATCAGAGATGACCTGGTTTTTGCAATATCTTAGATAAGAAGCTATTACAGCAGGGAAATATGGATTCCATTTCCAAGAATGATTTTAGGGATATCAGGCACATCTCCTTTTCATACTACATGCCCATCTCCTTCTAATTCACCCTATACTTTAAGTTTTATCTGAAGGAAATCGATGCATTCAATTTTCTCCAGGTACAGAATCCAGTGGGATGGGATGGGGTGAGCAACACACAAATGGATAAGAAAAAAACCTTAGAAAAAAGATATTTATAGGAATTACATGCCTTTGAGTCTAATTATCTTTTTTTAATTAGGTTTATTCTGATTGATATTATGCTTTAAGACATAACAGGATTTTACTCTGGCTCCAGACTTGCCTTTAATGTTTTTGGATAGATATTTATCAGCATCTTTAGGTTATAATCAGATTATTATTATGAATATCAGAATTTTCCTTCAGTGAAAAGTTGTTCATACACATTCATCTAGATACTTCCAGTGGGTAATAATTCTTAATTAAAAGGCCAAATTTATTCTGGTTTTAATCAATGCCACATTGTTACAATCCTAATGAGCTGAATATTATCAATTTTTATCTTCATAATGAGGAGTAAAAAGATAAAAATTCTAAGTATATGGCTTTTGAAACGAGTGGTATGTTGTTGGCCTGTTTTAGAAGTGGATGAAACTACATTGAGGCATGCTAGCCTTTTTTGGTCCCTAGAGTTTTAATTGGTATATTATTCTGATAGAAGTTGAAACGATATCCAAGTAGGTCAGAGAAGTTAAAGTACTTCTGAAACTGCTCCACTTACTCCCTTGGAGTACTTTTGGGTCTCCACATTTGACCACTTGGTATTCTTAATTCATGTTAAATATGAGCCATTCTTTTTAGTAAGGATGAAAACGGAATTTATAATGTATTTTTTTCCCATTTGATGGACAAATCAACAGCGATCATTTTATTTTGCTTAATGAATTTTGGTTCCAGCCAGAGTGAGCCCATTGCTACTTCCTCAAATGCCAGCAAATAAAAACTAATCAGCATGCTAATGAACTGTTTTTTTTTTCCCCACAAAATGAGAGTGGCTGTGTTTTTTATTGTTGTTTTTTTTCTTTCTGTTTTTTTAAGCAAATCAGGGAGACAGTATTTCACGGAGTGACAGAGGCAGAAAGCAATGCCTTTTTTAGTGAGTTCTTTATCTTTGTTCCAGTATCTGTAGCCAGATGGGCCTCTGTGCCACAGAGAGAAGGCGATCATCTTGGCAAGGTAGAATGGCTGGAGAGGATTTCAAATTATCCTATAAATTTATTTTAAAAATGGTTACTAATTCTCTAGTTTGATATTTAATTGAAGAACATGCCTAGGGTAATTTGCTGACCTCCACGAACCATCAGTGATGCAGCTGGCAAGGGAACCGAAGACTCGTATTTTCAAGTGCACTATTTTACATATGCACTGCCGTTGAACAAAAGTATTTCAGAAGTGCTTAGAGGGAATGCCTTACTGTGAGCAGTCATTTCTTAGCACATGCTTGTCACACTTGTCACACTAAGATTTTCCTAAAACCATCTGCATTGTATCATTTGCTTAAAATTTTCTGAAATGTAATGGAGATGAAATATCCAGGTTTAGACTGGCTACAGTGGAAACTTCAATGAAGGGAATTACTTATTACCATAGAAACAGGAAAGTATGCACAATGTTAACATTTGAAACCAGCAAAACTTTTGATAACAACACATTATAACCTGGCATCCTTTGCTTACAGAATAATTTTGGTATTGTGTTTTTACTAAAATGTGTATTGGTGGCTTGTATTTGCAGAACTAGGATTCTCTCAAGATGCTATGATGCTCAGTTGGGGTATTCAGAATGTATTCTGTATTCAGAACATGGAATCAATTAATCCAGGCTTAGTGATGGCAACTAGACTCTCAGGTGTACAAATAGATTGGAGAGTCAAAATTATACTGATCTGTGTTTTTTTTTTTTTGTGACATTGTGTATTATTTGACAATGCTACAGAATATGCTGTCTCCCCAGCCTAATTTTCATTTAATTAAAATTAGCATCTTAAGCATTAGTAATATTTTACAGTTCTCACCACTCATAATAGAAAATTTTGTCATAGGTAGTATATTCTTACATGACTTTTTATACATAATGCACTAAGCACAGTTAACATTTTCCTGGCAGTCTGGGCTCATAATTAAGACCATCGCTTATCGTGTTTAGCTGTGACCCATCTGTACCCTCAGTACATTTTGCTTATTTAGCCCTCTTGTGTTTCCTCTAAATAACTGCAGTCTGCTGTGATGTATCTCTCTTATCAACTGTAACTTCACTGCTGTCAGTGCTCCTTCTTCATATTATTCATCTACTATTTCCTATCTGAGTGAATAGGTTAGAAATGTCAGAACAAGAACAAACAGGTTCTGAGTAAACATTTAAGACTTTTTTTATGATTAAAATGTGGGTGCCTTGATGAATATTTTATAAAATTTATTTCTGCTGCCCCAAGATCTCTTTTATCAATTTCTAATTCCAGAGGAATTTTACGTGATTGAGAATGCTGGAAGGCTAACTTAATGATAAGGAGAGTTATTATATTTTGAAAGTATTAGATGCAATATTGCACAAATGAAAAATCTGGCATATAGAAAGAAAAAGAGTTTCGGGGTTCATCTAGCAAGTCAATTAAATAATATTGAGTCATTCCTCAAATAATCATTACTTAGAGGCAGAGATTGAACTGTCACTTCATACCATTGGTTAGATAATGATTAACACAGACTCTTGAAATAAAGAATGAAAGTTTTTGAAGGGCAATTCACTTGTGTTTTATGTACTCTTTTTGCAAAGATATACCATAGTTTAGTTTTATTTACATTTCTGCAAAGATACACCAGACCAAATTGTATTAGCAACCATACATAGCAGAAATGCGTAAATATTTGGTGAAATAGGCTCAGTAAAGAAACATCCTCGATGGGCAAGTATAGTAAATAGAAATTACTGTAACTTTAACTCCAAATTCCAGAACATTAATAAAGCTGTTATGAAAATGGAAGAAAGGAAACAATCTGATTACTTGAAGGCTTTTATTTAAAATTTTTTAAATAACTAAAGCAGGAAGTTGAAATTTTGCAAGGATTGTAATTTATCATCTCAGGTTAATTACCATAAACTTTAAAATTAATTTTGGGTCTTTGCAACACAGTCATCTGCTTAGGAGAAGCAGTCTGCTTCTTTGTGTGGATTTTTAGTGGGCATCCTCTTATTTTCTTTGCTAATACAGCGTCTCCCCAAAACATAAAGTTTCTCATCTCATACTTTGCATCGCAGGTGGGTGAGTCATGAAGAAACCCAATTCTCAATGTCCTAAGTCATGTCTGGACAAGAAAAATAATTTTTTTAGCTGTAGAGATTTTTTTTCACATCTTGAAACACCAGACATTCTTAGAACTTTGAACTTCCAAAAAATGTCAGCAACTTTGTTTAGAAAGTAGAAGTGAATTCCCTTGCCTCAGTTTCCTTGCAGTAAAGTGACAGAATTTTAGCTACATGATCTCTAAAGTTCTGCCAACTCTAAGATTCATTGAATCATATTTAAGATTGGAGGATGAATGTGCATCCATTGATATTTGGCCTTTGGGTCTGATCTACCCGCCAAGAAATATTTATTTTCTTGGCAGCTTGTCATGAAAGGTCAGAGCTTCTTGGCATTTTTTTTCACCTGATCTTTTAATATTCATTCAAGCATGGCTATTTTTCAGTGGTCAAAGTTCTGGTCTTTGAAGATGTACATTCTTTTTTAAACTCCATTTTCTGTGATTTTGAGCCCATTCTGACAATTTGTATTGGAACATATAAGAAGACTGGTTGAGAGTGCAAGTGTCAAATTAAGTTTAGACCTTTGTAGGAAATGGCAGCGAGTATAACGGTCATTGGAAAGTTATAATGAAAATTTATGAGGCAAACTTTAGCTAAATGCCAGGCCTTTCTGACAACTGGAATCATCTAAAAAGGAGACTAACTGACTTGTGTACTGCGAGTTCCCCATCAATGGGTGTATGCAAATAGCAGATGTTTGGTTATATGATGAAGATTGTCAGAACCAATGGGTGGGAGACTGGATGACCTTGTCTTAAGGTTCTTAATTTTAATTTTAACTTAAACTTAATTTTAAGTGTCTATGTGTCCCCAATAAAATATATTGCTCAGGGAATTTTGCTTGAGTAAGGATTCTACGGAGAATTAGACTTAGAACATCTGTCTTTCTCAGCTAATGCATGGGTAAGTCATCCTATACTCTACAGTGATATTTTAGAGCCATTAATAAGCCAGGTTTTAGACACAGAACTGACTAGCATAAGCAAGAAAAAGAGATTCTTCCGGAGGATATCTAGTTTGCAGAATTGAACGAACAATTGAAATCAAGCCTCGGGCAAAGACGGAAACCATGGCAGCCTTGCAACTGGACAGCAGACTCTGTGGACGATGAGTTGACTCATTTCCAAAACTCTTCTATTCCTGAGTGTCATTTTCCAAGGAAAACTGATGGACCTGAATTAAGTAATAGCACTCTCGTGGTAAAAGCAGGGACTGTGAAAGGCAGTTGGTAGGTAGGTGAGGAGACCCTGGGTACTGTGACCGCCAGCACCACCAGAGTCAAGGTGTAGTAAGAATATTGATTGAAAGTGGTATCTTGAGAAAGGAATGAGTTAGGAGCTGCTGAAAGGAAAGGATAAGATCTTACTAAAAGGATGGGATGGAGGTGACGAGGGGTGCTGGGAAGATGAGACAGTTTGTAATTTTACATTCTTTTTCTGTCTTCCCAGTGGCCTCTAAACTCTTTGAAGTCAAGGATTATCTTGTTCACTGTTAAATCCCCCACCTCTACACTGACACATAGGATTTTGTGTAGTACATGTTTGTTAAACAAACGAATAAATAACTAAATGAATTTAAGTCACATAGTTTAGAAGTTTGCTGGTCCACTCTCAGTAGATGTAAAGAGTACAGTTTAGCAAACTATTGACCCAGTGACACTCAGAAGCTGTTATAATACATGTTGACCACTGGATAGCGAAGGAGGCTCAAGCTTCATTTTTTTTTAATTCCTTTTTTTCCTTTAATTTTCTTTCATTTCTCCTCTCCCCTCCCTCCATCCCTTCCTCCCTTCTTTCCCTCCTCTCTTGCTTTCTTCTAATATGTGTTCATTGTACAGTTACAGATCACAAAGACATTGCAAATTATTTCCCTTTATTAACAAAATATAATCATACACAGTGATATCTGAAAAATAACTATTCTGTTTGTATTCTCTTAATAGTTGAACACAGCAGATGGACTGTAAGAGTTTTTGAAAAAAGGTTTTGGATTCTAAGGTGTTTTTACTGTTTCTTGTGTTTCTAAGGAAACTGTAATAATCAAGTTTCTCATCTGATTTTTTTAAGCTTTGATGAAATCCAGTTCAAAAGTAAACCTAATCATAGTTTATAATGAGCTTTGGGAGATTTTTTCTTGTAAATTTGAAGAAAAGAAAGACAAACTCATAAGAGAATTTCAAATGCTGTTAATGAGGCTAAAATTGTTGAAATCAGAAAATAACTATTTTAAAAATAAATTGCATATTTATCATGTTCACTGTATCCATGTTTGAATAAATATTACGGGCAATTTAGAATACTTTGCATTTTGCAGGCACATAATCTATATAAATGCTTCCCAAATGCTTCCATATCAGTAACAAACATACCTAAAGAATGGTCACCATTGCAAGAAGACTGTGTTTGATGCACAAAATCTGGAAGAAGCAGCAGCATCTTCCTTTGAAACACATTTCTTTCTGTCAGTAAATGTACATAAAAGATAATAGCTTATACTATTTCAAGTATTATGCATAAATTCAAGGCATTTACAAGTCAGCAATTTTTAGACCCTATTACAAATAGCTTTTGGGGATCACGAGGCATTTGTAGCTTTTTAAATAGCTGTATTGTTATATAGTAACTGTAAGAGTATGAATGACCTTAAAGCTTAAGCAGAAAATTAACTAAACTATGAAACATTAGTGTCTTCACATAAAATGAAAATCCAGGGATATCAAGAATGCTACTTTAATAGCTATGGTCCTGTTTTGCTTTTAGAATTACATCAATGGCTATTTGATTTACGGGTGGCCATGTGTTTAGATGACTACTCATTTATGCCAAACCCATTGTTATCAGGGAGGATAAGAGAATACAAATAATCATTGGGATGATACCTTGCATTAATAAAGAACTACCTATGTGTTAAGCCACACAAGGAAAAAAACGTATTTCATGGGGAATTAGATTGTCTTCTGACAATGCTTAAGAAATATAAGAATATAAACTCAGAGCCATTTGAAAAGGAAGCAAACAAAAAAGAACAAACTCCACAAATGATAGATTTTTCTGCTCACCTGGAAGAGATCAATTTTGTAAGCACATGGAAGCACATCTAATGCAGGCAAAAATCAATGTGACTCCATGAGGAGCACTCCTTGTCGGGTTAATCTAATTTCCTTCTGTGCCAGAGTGACAGACTTAGTAGACCCACCTGGAGTCAAAGTTTCAATATAACTTGTTACAGTGAGGCTTTTCTTCTGTTCTGAACTATATCCCAGTTAACGGCCTGGGGAATGTAAACTTTCCTACTAATATGCAGAAGCTTGACGATGGTTTTGGCTAATGTGGACATTTCAAATTAACCCTACCAGAATTATCACCTGATATGTTTACATATGATCTCAACAGCATCATCACAAAAACAATGAAGATTAACTAACAATTATTCAGCCCTTATTACATGCCAGGCATTATTCGATGATATTTGTATATATTAACCCATTTATTCTATTCAAGAAGCACCATCAGGTCCTGTTTGAAGGTGTGGACTCCAGAGCCTGGTTCAAACTCTAGTTATACCACTTAGCTGTGTGGCCTTGTGAAAATTACTTAAAGTCTCTGCGCCTAAGAGACCTCATGTGTAATTGGTGATAATAATCTTTCGTCCTTAGAGATGATGTAGGGATTAAATGAGTTATTGTTTGCAAAATGATTAAACAGTGGCTGGCCCTCAGCCATGCTACAAGCATTGCTAGTTAAATAAAAATGTAACCCAAACAATAAATTGTCCATTACAGAATAACGCTTAGTAAGGAGTTGGCCAAGATACTGCTTTTCGTGATGAGTTCCAAACAATGCCCAATGATAGAAAATTGACTGAGTAAGCAGAGTATAATATAGCAGAAGAAGTGCTGTGATCTCAGTGGGACATTGGTTGAGCATATGTCAAGAACACAGGGCTGTAATTACTTAAAATAAACAGACTCTAGGTTGCACTGATGGAAAAGTGTCAAAACAGCCTTGACACTGGGATTAGTGCTTTCACCTCTTTTCGACCGATTGTAACCAATTTAGTTTTTTCTCCTTCCTTCCCTTCTTCTTCCTTTCCTTTAACATTTATTTGTTAAAAATAATTTGGAGAAAAAAGATTACCTTGGAAACACAATAGCAATGTCTTTATTATTGAAAAATATACTACAGAAAATGAATTGAGTTTGGATTGACAGATTACCTATGTAGGATACTTTATATTCTAAATGGAATTCTAAGACTTTCCTGTCTCTTGTCATCATTTATGACGAAGCAGCATGGGCTCTACTTTTTGACTCGCTGAACTTCCATGACAATTATGTTCCATTGAACAGAGCCTTCAGTGCACCCTGGGGAATGAAAACTGGCTCCTGCCCTGGAAATAAGGTGTGCGAGTCAATTTGTTGCACCCTATAAGATCCGTACCATTGTTTTGGATCCTCCATAAATCATTACTGAAGTGCTTCTCTCTATTGTGTCTCCTCTCAGTTACCACTTTATTTTGCATTTCATGCCTATGACATACCTCCCTCTTGTTATGCTAAATGGAATCCTTCGTCCAAATCAACTAGTCTTTTTTGAGTGCCTCTTCTATGCTGTGCTCTGTGTTCTTACACATTTCAATTAATTTCATCCTTAAACGAGCTCTTTGGTATAGTTATCATTCTGCGCATTATTTAGTTGGGAAAACTGAGTTTCGGAAGAGTTACCTTGCTTAAGGGTACCCAAGGTAGTGGTAGAGGTGAAGTTCAAACCCTAATCTTCTCACTGTACAATCTGCAGATTTCTTCCAAACCTTTCATTGAGTTGTGCTCAAGGGGTAACTGTGAAGAAATGCCTCCAAATATAGAGGGTTTGTCTGCTCTTTTTTAGAATAATAAAGACCACCCGAGGGTAAAACCCACGTGTATCTCCTGTTTTTCTAAGTAATTTGTTCAAAGTTAAACAAACATGTATTTCTTTATCTTTGCCATTCTTTCTTCTTTCCACATAAAGTTTCCCTTCTCTTGAAGCTTTTAAGACACTTTTTACAAATTGTTTCTTAGTTTTAGATTATGCTTATGATACGTTTCTGTATTTTCTTTGGGAAAGTTTAGTTACGCTGCTGGGGAGATACAGAGCACTGGCCTTTTTCCTGGCTGCTTAAACAGATTAATGCTTCTCTGATCTTCCACCTCCCAGGTGTGCAGAAGACTCCTATGTACCACCTCGCAAACAAAGCCAAGCAGTGCCTCCTATACATTATCATCTACGAGCCTCTAAAGGCCTATAGGCCATATGCATATTTGAGTAGCCTACAGTGGCTTATTTTAAGAGCAAATTCTTGGGAGTTTACTGTTGTATCTTTTAAATTTTATGTACATTCTGCATTTTACTTTGTAATACAGAGGTGGTTTTTTTGTTGTTGAAATATAAAAATAATGTATTCCTCAAATCTTCTGGTCAATGTGCCTAACCAGATTTGTGTATCATGTTTATCCTTGTGTATATGTGTCTCAGCACAAGCTTGGGTGGTCTGGGGTTAGAAGTACCCTACTTGGAAACAGACCTCAAGGAGACCTATGTTCCTCCTTGGAACCTGCACAACTGAATTATGGAAGCCTTTCTGAGAACACATGACTCTGTACAATCATAAAATATATGTGTACCTCTTTGTATTTCATGGGCACTTCGTTTGATTTTGGAGGATATGAAAAAATAGAGTAAAAAAAGCTTGTTACTTAAGTACAGTGCCAATATGTATAATATTCTTTCATAAAAGCAACTTTTTACTTGGTTAAGATTTTAATTTTGAGTTAATTTGAGATACTAGAAGCATAATTATATCACTCAATTCTTAAGCAAGACTCCTTGAAGTCTTTTTTTACAGATTTCCTAAAGATTGATTTAGATTTTATAGTGTTCCTTTCTAACATTAGCTATTTATGTATCTGAATTTTTTGACTCCTTTACCTCTTCCTTCTCATGAAATCAGAATTCTTGTTTATCTGTGCTACCATTTAGTTCTCAATGTTTTTTTCTGATCAGATCTCTCCAGCTTTCTCATTCCCCTGCATCTAATGCCCCACCCATCTCTCTCATGCTGCTGAATCAAGCAAAGTCTGTACCCTATTTATTTAAATGTACTGCATGTACTTTTCATGGTTATTCAGTTCTGGATTGCAGGCTCTCAGAGGGCATGGATTATTTCCAGTCACTTGTGCTAAGGATGAGAGTGATATCACACTGTGATGACAAATAGTAAACATGAGAAAAATATTTTCTGAAATAAGTATCTTATTATTAAAATAAAATTGTACAATACTGCAATTCCCTCCAAAAAGATCTCAGAAAAAGTGTGATAAATTTTTTCTTTCTTGGAACAGAATTTGCTTACTTTAAATATTGTATAATAATCACCTTTAATGATTAATTTGATGCTCTTAGAAATGCTGAAATTTTATGTTGGTATTTTGTTTAGGAATTTTTTCTTATCTCCACCCATAATTTGTCTTAGCTTTTCTATTAAGTGTTAAACTTCTCAAAGATCTTCTCCTTCATATTCTGAGAGGCGTTTTAATGGAGCAGTTAAGAGCAAAGATTGGAGATAAACTGGAGGTTTAAAATTCTGATTTCACCACTTATCAGCAGTGAGACCTTGAGCAACTTATTAATATTTCTGTGCCCTGGTTTCAGAAGATAATAATAGTCTTACCACACAGGATTGTTGTGTGGATTAAATAAGTGATACACCTTAAAGAACACACAACAGTGCCTGACTCATTACAAGTGCTGCATGTGTAATAATTCATATTGTTCTGTCAGATTATTTTGTTACCAACGGAACTAAACTGTTGATAATTCCATAGTTCTAATTTCTCTTTTATACCTTGTGGCTTTTCTGTATTTTTTTTCAGTCTCATCTATTTTGCTTCTCTAGCTCATGTGTTATGATTATGAAATAAACATCAACCCTCTATATTAGAGTATTTCCCATTTTCTCTTATGATGTGTGGAATTAGTGAAAGCAGAGGAAAGGCTGATTATTCTAAGTATCCTCTCCAAATTGCACTTATTGGTCTGTGGCATGGTGTTAGGTGCATTGCCTATTAGCAGTTTCTTTCATATTCTTTGTCACTGTCACCCTCCTCCTCCTCCTCATTGTCACCAGATCAATGAGCATATCACCATCTTATCGTATCTAACATCCAACATCTATTGAATGCTTAGGACCTGACAGGAACTAGTCTAAACACTTTACATCTATTGAATTAGTTAATCTTTGCAAAAGTCACATGGAGTGAGTAATATTATTCTCAGTTAGAGACAGACAAATGTAAGGGTGTAGTCACTCCCCTTGCTCCTCTCTTACCTTGGCATGGCCTCAGAGAACCATTATGTTGAAACATCCCTTTGTCGGTGAGCCACTGTCCCTTCCTGACTTTGAACAACCCTCAGATGACAAATGACCACTGAGTTGATGATATGTTCATCATTCCTCTTATGACAATTTTGAGGATTTATTTAGGGGACATGAAGCGTCCAGTACTTGAACATGTGGATCAGCCTGATTGGTTTGGGCAGAGGTACTAAGTTAGAGGGAGAAGCACATATAGAATAAACTGTGACGTAGAATGAGAATGAGTTGCTGTGTGGGGTTTCACGTGATGCCTCCCGGAATGATCAAATGGAAGACGCATAGCAATGATGAATTAGGGAGCAAAAAAGGGCTCTAGTTTTGCTCTATGGTACATGGGGCCAGTCTGGTGGGCTGGGAGGAGAAGGCTTGGCTCTTCACAGAGACAGATGCTTGAATGGAGTTTGCAGGTGGTTTTATGCTGGTTCACGGTGGGCTTTTTGGCAGATCTTTCCCTTGGCTCTTTTAGTTCAATTCAGGCTTGAGGTGACACTGTGTATCTCTGCTGGCAATATATGTACAATGACCTTGTCAATATTTTCTACTTCACATGAAAATATATTTTATTTACTTTTTATCTGATTTCAAAGTAAGTTTTTTTCTTTAAATTTAAATGTTTAGAGACCAGTTTATGGATGAAATTGCCTTTAGAAATCTTCCATTAAATTGCTAGGGGTGAGACTAGATTCTTAGATACTGCTCTTGTGGACTTAATTTAAAATCCCAGATGCAGTAGTAGAAGCTCACACTTGCTGAGTGGCCACTGAGTGTCAGTGTTTCAGGTGCTTCACCTCGACTGTAGCTTTTAATTGCTGCAACAATCCAGTGAGGGAGGAACTATAGTTATCCCCATTTTACTCATGAAGAAAACAAAATACGGAGTGGTCAAACAACTTCCCCGAGGCTTCTCAGGAGGTGGCTGAGAAAGATTTGCATCCAGGCCTCTGTCTCCAGAACCCATGCTCTTAACCATGCCGCCACCTCCTTTTGGACAGTCTCCTCCAGGCAAGGTGCTTCATGGCACAGACTATTCTCTGTAGCTGCCAAGCACAGCACAAGCCAAAAGCTCTTTTGCAGAGACATAGAGAATTATAACTTGAAGTTGTTTTTGTGTGTTCTCTGCTTTTTACCAGCTCAAGAATACGAGACCTAGGTTTTTATTTTAATTAGTTAACATTGAAATACATTAAATGGAATCTGTGGCGGCAGCTGTGTGTTCTCCCTTTGCCTTGAAAACTACATTCATTGATATCTTTTTAGCCTTTGGGAAGAAATCTATTGTCCATTCTAGCTGCCACTGCTCTGCACTTTTTTGATAATTGTCCTTGCAAGTGTCTCTTCTCTCTTCTTTGGGAAAGTAACAATGGCATACTGTACTTCACAGGTGCAAAAATGAAATGATTTGCTCCATCATTTAGCTTGCTTAATTTACAGCTTTTTATGCTTAATTATGTCTATTGTTCATAGATTGGATATTGAGGATCCAACAAAGATGATATTTTGAATCAGCTTTGTAATGTCATTGAGTAGGTCTGACACCGCAGGGTACTGAAATCTTTCCTCCAATTGCGACAGTTTGGATATCCTCAGGGGTTCTGAGCTGTCTTCAATTATGCCAGCTGTCTGAATGTGGAATGTAAAACTACTGTTGCAGTGGGGAATTAAATATTATTTGGCCCAATTTTACCTTTCTAGTCAAAAGTGAATAGCGCGCGCCTGCATACACGGTGAAAGTAGACAACAGATGCGGCGTGTGCAAATGTGCTGTGGGTCCAACTTCCCTTTCA
This sequence comes from Camelus bactrianus, assembly GCF_048773025.1. Classification (NCBI taxonomy): domain Eukaryota; kingdom Metazoa; phylum Chordata; class Mammalia; order Artiodactyla; family Camelidae; genus Camelus; species Camelus bactrianus. Next base: position 50,525,602 of record NC_133546.1, on the reverse strand, counting down.
AAGCATTTATGATTTGGAGAGGACACCCATCTGCCACTAATAAGTTGAGTAACCTTGGGTACATTCCTTTACCTTCCTGGGATTTCATTTTTTTTTTTTTATCTCTAAAAGGAAGGGGTTATTCTAAATCTTTTGGAAGCTACCCAGGACCGAATCCTGAATGTTCTGTGATCTTGGGGATTGTATCATTCTCACCTCTGTCCTGCTTCTGCTCCAACCACCTGCCTCAGGTCAGCACCCACCTCAGGCTCCCGTCATGACTCTATAGCATCCTCAGGAATGGACAGCTGTAGCCAAATCACTATGATCTCAAACTTCCCCCTACCCTGTTACCCTGAGAGATGCATGTTTCCTGGGAGCTTGTCCAGAAAACGTTCAGAATGCAATTTATAGGAATATAAGAATTTTCTTTTGAGACTAATGCAGAGTAAGCTCCCAGGTGACTGTAAAATGTGAGATTCCCATTTGGAAGAGCTTCACGTAGCATCTGCAGATAGGTGGTTTAGGTGGCATTCCTGGCTGTGGAGACTTGGGTAGTAGGGGTGGTCACTTTTTTGAGCCCATAAGGACTGTTCTAATCCATCTTTGAATTCCATCTTAGGTTATGCATAATTTGTTATAGTGCTCCTTTTTACCACTGTCAACAGATCCTAGGGATTAGGGTCAGGGAGATAAAATTTTAGGGGAGTAAGAAGACGCTGTGAGACAGTCAAAATCTAGAAGCCTAAATCGCTTTCAGTTAGTCATTGGACATGGTTATATCTGGATCTGGCTGAATCCCAATTATGTTTCTTCATTCATTTGATAAACAAAAATTTGCTATGCACCCAGCATGTGTCAGGCATTTTTCTAGCTCCTGGGAACACAGATGTGAACAAGACAGACAAAACCTTTGACCTCGTAAGACCTGCACCCGGATGAGTTCAGCACTAAGATGTTCACCCAGGCATCATTGTTGTGCCTACTTAAGTAATTCTCCTCTCCACTTTGCTTCTTTCTTTTGGTTGTTGGAGTGGTCTCTTGTCACAAAAGCCAAACAGTCCCAGGAAACTCCAAAGTACGAGTGTAATAGACAACATGTGATTGTGTGGATGGCCTCTCACTCTCTGATGCTGAGGCAAGGATTATGAGTTGGCAAGATTGGTGTAAAGCTTTAGCATCAAGTCCAGTATTGACTTAAGATAATTAGCGAATCATGAATGAAAAATATTGGGTAGATTTTAATTTGATTGATCATCAGTTCGGTCATGGTGGGGAATACTTGAGAGAGGGGGAAGGCACGTGCAGTTTTCTCTCAGCACCATGGCTGGAGGGTAGGAGAGAAGGACTATGTACTAGAAGACCTTGGAAATGGCAGTAAACTCATAGGTGAACTGCACAAATTACACATGCCTCTGATTTGGCAGCTGAGAAAATTTGAGCTGGAATATTTCAAATGAATGATCAGAATTATACAGAAAGTTAATCAGCAGTTTTGGTGCTGAAAGTTTGAGGCAGTGGGATTTAGCATCCTCAATTTTCTGCTTTTAAGAGAATGGTCCTGATTTCACCCAGAGGATGTTTGTTCCTTGCTTTTTTTTCCCTCTGGAAATATATCATGGGTATCACGTGGCACTGCCTCCTGCATATGCTTTGGCTGGATTTTTTGGGAGTAAAACTTAGGGACTCCCTCCCATCTCCACATTATCTCTTCATTTTCTAGAGGACAAACAATAAAAGGGTTAGAGGAAATAATCATTAAAGGTTCTTGAAAAGTGATTCCTCCCCATCCAGAATTTGGCCCTGCTCCTTTTTGGCATTATGTATGGGTGTGAAATCTCAGTGTGTGCCTTTAGCTTTGTTGGCCTTTGGGATGCTTCATTGCACATGATGTGGCGCTAATCATGATGCTCTGCCCAGCACAGATGTGTCTCACCTGCTGTCTGTACACCTGAGAATTGGAAAAGTGATGTGCTCAGCATTCTGTTATAAGCTATTTCTCTAGGAACTTCAAATGCCACTAATGAAAAAGCCTCTCCTGCCACCTGAGGCTTCCTTTTACTTTGTACATTGGTGTTCCGAGATGATCAATAGGAAATACTCTCAAAACACTCTGTCTGAAGTTCAAACTATTGGACTCTGATAAGTCCAGGCAGTCCTGTACAAAAGCATACTCTTTAACTTCCACTTGTAATCATGTTGGAAATGTACATGATCAAATTACTTACCCCTCAGTGCTGTCCTTGTGAATATTTATTTTATCCTCATCCATTCAACAGTCAAGGCCAGTTCTCCATCAGGCACTGAGGGGAAATAAAAAATGCCTTCAAGGAGCTCCTATTTTTGAAAAGAAGACGGGAAAATAAAACAATTGACGTACAACATCATAAACACTCGAGGTACATAGCAGTACAGGTACTGTGTGACACAGCGATAGGTGTTTCTAAGGATTATCCTTTGTCACTGGGAAGTGATTAAGTGTTCCCAGAATTACCAATTGAAAGGTTGGAGTTTATCAAATCCATCATAGAAAAACTTAATTCAAAACGGGTTGATTAAAGGGATGTATTTCGGTTCTGGAATTTGTCATTATTTTGAATATTTTATTTTCTGGATATTTCTGATTAGTGAAGAATCATTTTGTTTCACCCTGCAATAACCTCAGCCTTTACAGCATTTCCTGGCATATAGTTCAAACCGAATAAATACGTAATGAATGCATGAATTATCTTTAAATGAAAAAATACCACCGTCGGAATTTGATTATAGAATCATAGCAGAAATGACCACAGGGAGTTTAAACTGAAGGGCTTAGTCTGTGCAGAGAACAAGGTCAAGGTCAAAGTTTTCTTTCTTGTATGAGCAAGTTCAGTTTGTGTCATGGAAGGCGTCAGGGCAAAGATATTTGGGAACTGAGTTAAAACAATCGGGTTCTGCAGCCATAGATCAAATCTTAGAGAGTTGGAAGGAGCCACAAGATTCTAAAAGTCAAAGTTATAAGAACAAAGGCTAAAACAGGAAAGAGCCAGAAAGTGCCTTAAACCTTGCCGGGAAGCATCTTAAATCTCAGTGCTCAGTTCCCGCCTGTCCCCCCATGCGACCTTTCAAAACACCTGCCTCCTGGCGGGCACAGCTGCCCCACGGGACTCTTTAGGCCCTTTTCCTGTCTGTTCATGGTTAGGTCTGGATGGGCTCCTGACCCACAGACAGTTAACCCATTCTTTGTGTTAGAATGTGAGGTCTGTGTACCTCTGTAGCAGAGACTAAAAGTGTGAGTGAGAAGAGCTGAGTCCGGAAAGCCAGGGCTGCAGTTACGAGGGAGCAGAAGTCACAAGGAAAAGAACAGAGAGTTAAGCAGGGTGAACGGAGACCCCACGTGAAGGAGAGACCAAACAGCTCCGGACACACAGAGGGACAGGGCTGCCAAATCCCCTGAAGGCTTTATTCCCAGTACCCATGCCCTTAGAATTGCACCCCCAAACACACATACACGGACATACACCCCCAGGATTGTTGTTGTTACTGTTGCTGTGGTTGTTGGAGATAACTAAAATAGAGTTTTGTTCTCTCCCACCCATCCAAAAAGCCAGTTAAAATATTCACAAGTGCTAATTTGTTGCTGTTGGGGTATTAGGTGGAACTGATCCAGAGAATGGTGTGGATAGAGCATTTCTTTCACTGTATTTGGAAGAAAACAATTCAACTATCTTCTTCTAACGGCCCCCATGTCTACCCCGTCTGGGTTAGCTGGCCTCTCAGAGTTGCCCAATGAACTCTGTATACATCACTATCATGGCAATCAGTAAAGCTTTGAAATTCTCTCCTAATTGGACTCCACTAGATGGTAGGCTCATAGGGGTGAATTACGTATTGTTCCTAATTTAGCGCTTACATAGTGCCACAAAAATGCCTGGCACTGAGTACGTTCTCGATGCATGATTGCTAAAAAAAATCTGTACATGGATATAGATAGGATATTCTTTGTTATTCAGTATACTGACTTAAATATTGAATCTTTTCCCTAATCAACCATATTTATATGTAATCACTCAAAAGTGAAAGGATAATATGTGATAGCACTATTCTATAACTGGGTGATCTAATAACTGGATAGAAAAGACAAGAAAAGAATACAACAGTGAGTTGCAATTGAATTTGATTCCCACCTTTCCTGACCATCTTTTTATACTGATAGTTGAAACCTTATGGAGAAAAACTTCAATCCTGAATACTAAAAGTGTGCTGTTTAGACACCTTCTATCATTCATTAATTGATTTTTGGATTTTATTGTTTCTGCTATGGTAACCCCTTTTACTTTTATGCTAGTGACTCAAAAGTCCTCTTAGTCTCAAAGTAAATGAGCATGTCACGTAGTGGTTGGGCTACGCGGTGGCGTGCTGGGCTGTAAGCAGAGCTAGTTTCCAGCCACCCTTGGTTGTAATTACAGGGTCCTAAGGAAGGCCAGTGGCGGATATCCTCTTAGACAAGCGGCATACGTATGATGGCTGTCTTGATTTTCAAAAAAACACCTGGCTCCGTAGTTCTTGGCTCTTCTTTTCAATGTCAAGTTTGACACATTTGCATTATGAGACATGTAGGTATTTTAGAATACCTTTTATATCCACAGGGATTTGGACTTCAAGGTTAGTCAAGAGAAAGGCACATCCATAACTGAACATTTTCATCTAAAATTTTATGTAATTGTCTTTCCATTGGGTACATTCTTTTCTCTTACAGAGAATATTTACAGTGTGTCTTTGCTTAGTCAAGAATTATAATATTTTGTAAAACTTTCAATATGAATTGCTTCAATAATTATTGCTTTTTTCAATTATATTTCCATGCATGTGGAAACAAATGTTCGGTTATTTTTGCTTCATCATTTGATTTAATTTTTCACTCAACTATTTTCATTGAGGTAAATACAAATATAAACATTGATAATGAATGGAGTATTTTTTTTAAATGCCTTTCATGTGGGTAATAAATATCTGACTAACCATTGGAACACTACATATTAATATAAGAAAAAAAATCAAATTAACTAGTAATGAAGAAGGAGGAAAATAGGAACAATACTATGAATGGAATATTAAACACTGAAGTTTTCAGAACCGATCACAGTACTTCATGTTCACATTTCATGAGAAGGCACAACCAGTGTTTTTTTTTTTGTGATACATGTTGCGGCTGTATCTCCAAATATCTATATATTTCCATAAATGCTAATCATAAGGACACAGCACTTTTGAAAGTTATCAGTCTGTTTTCTATAAAACACTTTATAGTAAAAGTTTAACCTCATTTAGTTTCCCTACTTTCATTAGCAGATTCAGCTAATATAATAGATTTCTTTATAAAGTTGATTTATTAAGAAATACTATCACACTTTGTGATATATTGGTAACATTTTAAAATTTGTTTCACAAATTTAACAACTCTTCCTTCACATGTAGTATTTGATTAAAACTTTTTTTTCTATTATAGAGGAAACATGTCAGAAGGAAAATGGTTGAACTGAAGGAAGCCATCAATGACAAGAATACAATAGCTGCGGTTTATTGAGAACTTCTGTGCCAGGCACCTTGTTAAATGGTTTGTGTGCAGATGGTTGCTTTATCTGCATGACAAACCTGTGAGATTAGTGCTGTTATCCCTGTTGCACGAAAGGAGTAACAGGTGTGGGTAGTTTAAGCCTCTTGCCAAGATCACTTAGCTAGTAAATGGTGGATTGAGTATTTAAACAGGTCTGTTTAATGTCAAACCTCAGCCTCTTATCCACTGTACTAAGTTATAGGAACCTGCTTTATGGTAATATTTTGAGGATGATAAATGATATGATGAGTTTGTGGTACTTTACAGTGGATTAGAATCAGAAAAATTTAAGTATCATTAGAGTTGGAAAAAATTTATAGAATCTCTAAATTATTTTTGACTTCATATAAGCAATTATGTTTTTAAAATGTTTTGTTCTCTGTATACTTAAACCACACTTTTCTAGGGAAGTGTTTTAATACTTGAAAAATTGGCTTTGGAGTTAATGCAGTCTAATGTAAGAAACATGTAAACATGCACTGAATTATTTTTTCTAGATTCCTTATGTCCTGAAATTTCCTATATTCTTAGACCAGTCAAGTACTGTGGAAATAAAAGGTGATACACTTGACTCTAAGGCAGAGTAAGATCCTGAAATTTTTCCTGTTACAGAGTCAAAGTTAAGACTCATCTAATTTCGGTGCCAAGGGCAATTTAAGAAAAATGTATCTGTCATAGTTATCAAACTAGCTCATGATTTATATAATTCTGTTTTAACTGAGGTATTTTGGTTAACAAGACTCCTATTTATTATGTAAAACAGAAGTGTTAAGGTTTATTAATTTGCTCCTTGACTATGGGACTTTCAATATTTAGCCTCAGTTCAAATAAAGTGGGTTTTTCAGTTTGTTTCTAAATTATATAGTCATGTTGCCTTCCTTAATTCGACATCCAGTTTTATATATTTCCTTTCCGAACTCCTATACTCATGGAAGGTAGCAGAATAATCACCACCTATTCACAGAAGCCATTCAGTAAGAAAAAGAATCTAATTTTTCTCACCTGCAACAGAAAATTTCTACAGGAACACTTCTTTTTGTTTTCCTTCCTATCTCAGAAGAGGAATGGTTTCCACTGCCTTTCAGCTATTTGTGCCCTTGGTGTCTCTCCCTCTCTGTATCACACAATTACTCCAATTATTTAGTTTCTTAAATACCTACTTTCAGCTTAAAAATATACTCAAGATTTCCTTATTCTTAAATTTCTTTCCTCAACGCTGCTTCCACCTCAAGTTACTCTCTCATCTCTCAACTGCCTTTAGGAGCAAATTGCAGATAAAAGGATCTGCAGTTTTTCTATCTAATTACCACCCACTCCTTCTTTAATCCTTTATTATCTGGCTTCAACCCACAGCACTGCAGTGAAATCATTCTTACAAAGGTCATCACTTTCCTTTAAATAGCCAAATATAACGTTCTATTCTCTGTGCTCGTTCTACCTAACAACTCAGAAGCCTTAAACATTACTCTCCACCAAGACTTCCATATTCAATAAGGGTCCTTTTGCTGCCTATTGTGTGCAAGGCCTTGGCTTTAGATGAATAAGGCCCACGTATGCCCACTTGGACTTCCTGTTTAAATGAGGGAGGCAGATGCAAAAATAATGACCATATAGGAAGATGAGCGCTCTAATGCAATTGTTTGCCAAACAAGATGTTGTGGAGCAGAGTGAGGAAATTTCACAGTCAATGGTATTTGAAAGGATTTGTGGGTGAGAATTCCAGGCTGATTAAATAATACAAGGCAACACAGAGTTGGGAATAAGCACCGTGTATTTTGGAAATAGTGTGATTCAAGCTTATACTGGCTGGGGATAGGATGGGGTTGGGTATAACAGGAAGTTAGAATCAGTTTAGGACCAGAGTGTACAGATTCAAAGCTTTTTCCCCTTTCCTCTGTTCCTCCCCTTTGATTTGTGTTTTCCTCCGCTGACTCCCATTTTTTCAGACTATTCCTCAAAAATGACTTTTCCATGATATGACATCGTTCTGCATCCTGTCCCAGGTGATATAATCTACTTCTTGTCTTCAACATTATATTAGGCACGTGCAGTTTACTACCTTCTGTGAGTCTCTGTCCCTGACCTCTTCTGAACTACAGACGTGAATGTTCATCTTCTGCCATGTGTGAATTCATCTCATATCAAATATGGTCAGTATCAAAGTACATCAAAGTATATTTAATCTTTAAACTCTTTGCTCCTTCTGTATTTTCTGTCTCATTCAAAGATTGCCACTTTCCTTTTGGTTACCAAGAGAAGGATCGTATTAGTTTTTCCTTCTTCCGTCTGGATAACCCCAACATCTTATCAGTCATTGTACTAAAATACTCGCTGTGTCTAACCCCTTGTTTTCATCCTCACCTAGTTCATGCCATCTATTCCACTCCCTGGAGCCGCTCCTTCAATTTTGTCTTTTTTACTGGAGTTAATAATATAAAACTATGTAAGATATAGTTTAAATCCATTAACTTATTTTCTTTCTAAAATCTTTTATATTACTCAATTATGTACAAAATAAAACCCAACTTTGACATTCCAGTCCAGAGGCTCTTCATAATCTTGCTACAACCTATCTTTTTGGTCTTGAAATCCCTTGCATGACCACCCCTGCTCTGTATTCCAGCAATTCACTGAATAGGCTCTTTCATTCCCTTGAGGATTCACTCAATATTTAGTGTGTCCATCTCCTCATTTTACTTTCTCTTCATAAAATGACCTCCCATTTCCCTTTAAGGCTCAGGGTTTTTAGGCCCTCTTCTATGTCCCTTACTGCGTAGCTCATATAGGAACCAACTGGTCTTTGGTGCTTCCTTAGCATAATTTGGACCTCTAATAAAGCCCATGCATCCTACTTTATTTCAAAGTAGTTAATTTATCTATTCTCTAATGAAATTTAAATTTCTTAAGCATATATTTTTTGGTATGTTTTGAGTATTAAAATGACACTTAGTAGTTGTACCACTAGAACATTATAATTTGAATGCAAATGCAATATTCAAGTTTCAGTGTTCTTTGTGTTGGCTATCAGTATCTCATTATTTGGAGATTAAGACTGAATGTGATATATTTATTTGACTGTAAGTATTTCAAGGACAGGGACTTATTTGCAGCTATATTTACAATCAGCTACTCTCAGGAATGTTGGGCACATAATACTATTCAAATATTTATTGTTTAATACCTACATCCTTAACTGCTTTATAATTTTAGTAACAATGAGGGAGAGACAGCTTCTTTGTAAACTGCACATATTTATGATTCCTTTGAATTGTTTCCTTTTCCATCAAATAATCTGTTTGATTTGACTGACTCTTCTATAGGCTCTCAAAAACTAGACTTTTTTATATCATCACACTCTTTTCACAATTTGTACTGGTGTTTACTTGTGTACTTCAGACTCTCCCTCATTAAACTAAAGAGTTGCCAAAGTCAGTAGTTGTTTTCAGTGTGTACACATACACACACACACGAACAATGAAAGATAATGTGGCTTATATCACTATGAAATTCTGAATTTTTGTTGCTCAAGTTTAGAAGTTTAAAAATACCTATAATGCATGGCCTTTTTGCTGAGTAATCACCCACCCCACTTTTCTGATTTTCTCATTTCATAGAAGAGAAAGGAACTTATGTGAGCAACAGATTCCTGGTTTACTGCCATCTTTGAAACTTTTATTAGATGTTAAGGGTCTCATTCTCATTTAATAAAAAACAGAAACAAAGGATATGCGGTTTTCAGTAAACTTAATTGTCATTTAAATTTCGTCATTTTTTCTTGAATTTAGTAGTTCCATTTTGATTTGAATATAGAACGAATTTAATTGGGGCTGCCACTATATTTTTAAGTGAAAAAAAAGTATTAAATTATATGGATGAGATATTTATTGATTATCAGATATGCATGTGTTTCTTCACATTTGTCATCTTTGGAAAAGGTGGGGCAAAATGAGTTATGTAGCTAACAGACTGTGAGAGTGACCTCTGTTCCTTTGAGGACAGAGCATTTAAAAGCTGTTGTGAGACTCCTGAGTTCTATTTTCCTCCTGTCTCAGTGGTTAGGGAAGCTTCCTATTAAGATCGTGGGGCCACAAGATGGACCCGTCCAAATCCCCGAGTCACTGCTTAGACTGATCTGCCTTATAGAGTTGCTGGACCTACAGCTGACTTGGAGTGAGCCACAGAGATTTTGTTTTAAGCCCCAGAGGTTTTGAAGTTTTATTACTGCAGCTCAACATAGTCTACCCTGGTTAACACGTGAGCTTTGGGAATAATATGGTACTCTGCAGGAGTGTCCCGGGCTGAGTTTGGGAGTAGATATAGAGAAGCAAGCACAATTTATGACAAAAGGTAGTGCTGAAAGGACCAGATCAGTTACCAGGTTCAAAACACCCTGTGAGAAAGCAAGGGAGAGAGCAAGAGATTAGGAGTCAGGGACTCTAGCCAAGAAAAGAAGTGTAACATGGGGGTGAGAGAAATAAGCCAAGGCTGTGAACAAAGCACGATTTCTGGAAGGATTTTTCAACTTGATGCTGCTTCATAGCAAAGGAATGGGTCAACTTTTTTGATGCACTGTTAGAAAAGATGGTTAAGAATTGTTAAATTTAGAGTAGAGTTGAAGTCCTCACAGCCCAGTGCTTAATATTGCCAGCAGCGGACAGTCGTGGGATAGCAGGGCTCACCACCATCAGATGAGTGTCAAGAGACTGGGACACCTTCCTCCAATATTCTACATTTATTTTATTAGTACATTGTGGACTTTATCTTCACAATACTTCTTATTTATAACTGTATGCCATATGTTGGTGAGTTGGTTTTTACAAATTAACCAATTTATGGGCAAATTAGTACTTACTTTTGTTTGTAGTAAAATTGTCTTCTAGGCTTTTAGGGAGATGAAACAAATTCCATCAGACTATAGCTATTAATTATTCAGGCTGAAAAATTAAAGGTCACATGTTATTGTTTCTGATGTAAGAGTAATATTTCCATGATCTTAACAATATTAGTTCCAGTCTTGCCATCTTACAATTTGGCTTATCATTTGGAAACACACTGTAGATAATTAGAAACTGGATATTTAAAATAATAGGGGGAATTAGACAACCAGATAAACTTTTAAAACTGAACACAGTGATTATAGACAAATGATTTATAAGATGTTGTTTAATTCTAATATAAATCATTTAGACATCTCTAAATTCTGTAAGATAACTAGATGCCTTTTGCAGCAGTAAAAATATTTCTTTTCTCAAAGCAACAACAGCAAAAAATCGTAAGTCTTAAATGGAAAAAATACCCCATGAAATCTTACCATTTATAAAAGTTCATTTTAAGTCATGTTGCTATTACTAACAGTCCAAAACTGGCCATTTCTACTCATTTCTTATCATCAGTGTGCTAGCAATTAGAAGATAGGGTTTTTGTGATAAGAAAGCGTATAGAATGGCTAGTTGGATGTTGCTCAGCAATGCTTTTTAAAAGAAAAGACTCTATTAAGGATGCATTATTTTATTCTTTTTATTAAAATGGCAAAGATATTTGCAAAAATATCTACTACCATTAATGTTCTGAAGAACATGGACTTGGAAGGTAATAATGTCTATTCTATGGGGAATAGGAAATAAATGTAGACTTTAGTTACATATACCTTTACTTATCATTCGTTGAGGACTTCAGCTATTAGCCAGACACTGGACTGAGGAAAGAACAGGGATGGCAACCATGGATGCTGGAAACAGATTGTTCATATATAATTTCAATAAAGTTTGGTTATTCTTTTGCCAAAGAATGCAAAAAATTCTAAGGAGGCTGTGGATTGGGTACTTGAGATAACTAGCCCAGGGTGATGATCAAGGAAAGCTGATTTGAAAGATGCAGCATCTCCGCTGTTCTTAAAGTCTGAATAGTTTGTGGTGAGATTAAAAGGATTGCTGTCCTTTAAGGAAATCATGAGGAAAGAGTGGCACTTTAGAGGAACTTTAAGTGGTTAGTATGGCTGGAACTTAGGTTGCAAGCAAGGTAGTAAGAGGCAAAGATGAATATATAAACAAGAGGCAGACAGAGAAGAAGACCCTTATACTTTTTGCTAAATAATAAAGCTCCTACTTTGAAAACCACAGAGAGGCATTAAATGCTGTAAAATAGGAAAATGTCAAATTAAGGTTTTAGAAAATTCCCTTGAGCAGCAGTAGGAAGGATATTAAAAAAAAAGTCAGTAAGATGGTTTAGATGGATCAGTTGGGAAGCCAATATTGTTGTACAGATGAGTAATAAAGAACACATAGACTGTCAGAGTAATGAGGGGAATGTAGAATAAAGGATGTGTATAAGAATATATATATGGAAGGGAACTCTCTTGAACTTGGGGTTTGGAGGTAAGATCAGTAGTGTGAGGGAAAGGGAGGAATTGGACTTGAATATTTGGGACTTGAATGGGGGTCATGGTGATGTTTTACAAAAAAATTGGAAAAAAAATAATTTTACTAAAGATGAGAGTTCAGTTTTGAGGCCATGTAATACTCAATATGCCCATGTGACACCAAATAGAAGGTGTTCAGTGAGTACTTGCATATTAATAATCAGAACATGTTACAGTTATTTGAGCTGCAGAAAAAGACTTGAGAATCATCATTGTGAGGGGATAGTCAATTCAATGGTTTTAATTAGTTACAATACAGAAATAGGTCAGTAGATCTGTTCTTCAATCAGACTGATTAGATTCAAGTACCAGATTCCTCAGATACTAAATGTGTGACCTTAGAACGTCAATTAACCTTTTAATCTACGTTTTCAATAAGTAAAATGGATATGATATAATAAAACTTGTGAAAAGTGAGATATTTATAATACACTTATAAAAATAACATAAAATACTCCAAAAATATTAACTATTTTCCTAAGGAGAGTGTGCAGGGGAGGGGAGTGGGGGCTGTAACCCTAGGGATATCATCATGTAAAGAACAAGCAGAGAAACAGTATGCCAAAAAGATTGACTGAAAAAGACCAGAAAATGGGTAAAACAGAAGATAATTGTGTCAGAGCACAAAGTAGACGATAATTTCAAAAATAAGAAAATGATAAGGAGTGCTAAAAGATGTGGGAAATTGAATATTATGAGTTCACAGTGTGTCTACCATATTTGACAAGTAAAGATCATTGGTGACTTTTTGGAAATAATTTTATTTGGAAGGTGGAGAGTAGAAACCAGAGGAAGATATGTTGGGGTGTGGATTAGAAGTGAAAGAGTAAAGACGAGTGTCAACTATTGCCTAATTTATTCCTTCAACATAACATTTGTTGTAAACTTAAAATGTGCAAAGCATTGTGTTGGGATTCAGCCATGAGCATGATCTCATCCCTGAAGTTATGGAGCTTTTAGTCCAGAAGGAATGAAAGTCATCAAATGACTGCTTGCCCATTTAATTTCAGTTACAACTTTAATGTTGTAAAGGAGAATAGGTTGGCGCTATTTGAGTGGGTACCTGGGGACCTGATTTAGTCATAGAGGTTAGGAATGCCTTCCTTGAAGAAAATTTCTAGGGCTGAGCACTAAGAGAAAGGTAAGAATGAACTATATGGAAGCACGAGCAAAGAATGTCAAGGACAGCATGTGTGATTGCTCTGAAAGGGAGCATGGTGCACTTGAGGAACTGGAAGGTAACCAGGAGCTGAAACAGTGTGAGTGAGGAGGGAGGGGTGTAAATCAGGGATTGGGTGGGACACATTATGCACAATATGATCAACATGATGCCAAGAATTCTATTCTCCCTCCCAAGATCAGCGAGGCACCACTGAAGGGTTTAAACAACAGAGTGACATGATCATATTGAATTTCAGAATGATCACTGTGGCTGCATTTAGTAGAAAATATTGGAGGAAGAAAAAAATAGGTATGAGAAAGCCAATTAAGAGGCAACCGAAGTGTTCCCGGTGAGAGATGATAGTAGATTCTACTTGGGTGCTAGGTGATGAATTGGGGCGAAGTTGAAGTGTTCAAGATATATTTTAGGAGACAAAATCCTCAGGATTTGCTGATTTACTGGATAAGAGCGATTGTCAGAAAGGGGTGCTGAAGATGACTCCTAGATTTCTCATTAGTACAATCAGTTGAGTGTTGAAAGTGGACAGACTTTTGGAAGATAGTGAATTTAGTTTCTGACATATGGATTTTGCCTGTGTGTGATGCATATGGCATTAGATATACTGTTTGATGTACTGGTTTGGTAACTCTACAGTTGCCAAACTACAAGTGTTGATTGGATTGCCTTTGTGTAAAGGACAGGTGAGGACCCTAAGTAAGACTCAGCCTAGAGAACCTGTGGCATTGGTTATTTTTGAGGAGGATGTTGCAGTTAGGGAGACTTTGTTAAAGAGGATAGAGGTATAAGGTGAACTCAGTGTTATGGAAACCACTGGAGGAGTGAGTTTCATGAAAGAATATATGATCAACAGTATTATATGTACTGCATATCATTCAGTACATTCCTTGACTGTATGATACTTTTTTACAGTCAAGAAAGATGAGAAACGACAACTGTCCATGCTTTTAGCATCCTGGTAGTCATTAGAGACCTTAGAGAAGACAACTTGGGTGGAAACGGTGAGGAAAATAAATTAGATTGAAATATATCTGGGAGTATTGTTAGAAGAAATCTGTTTATGAAAGAAAGGAGAGAGAGATTCAGTGGTGGTAATTACATAGGGATGAATAGTGAAGAAAGTAATTTTTTAAAGATACGTTGTTTGCACATGTATTTTCTCATACTAATTAATTTGTTCTTGAACTAAGTTACACTAGCAGGGGTTAACCCCTTACCTTGAAGTTAGTGGATATCATCCCTACTAGCCTGGCAGAACTGCGAAAAGTAATAGCACAGCTTTGTGCCTGTTCTTATTCTAATTTCAGCTCATCATTTGTCTGTGGAAAGGGGGGTGCTATTGTATTCTCTCACGTTACTTACAAGACAGCTTTCAGAAGCACCCACAAACTGCAATGATTTAGATCTACCATAATTCCCTAAAAACATTTAAGGAAACTATGATTCTGATTTTTGTTTGGTGTGTGGTGGTAAATTCTCCAGGATGATAGCTCTGGTATAACGGAAAGAACAGTTCAAGTATTTAGCAGCTGGTTGGTTTGGGGCAAGTTTCTTCTCTGAGCCTATTTACTCATCTATTAAATGGGAATTATCATACTTCTATTTTAGGGTTTTTGGATGATCAAATGAAGTAATATATTTTGGATGTTAAATGAATAATGTCAAGTTGAGTGCCGTACACCCAATAAATATTTTCTATCTTGTTTTTAAGACGATATTTTTTTGTAGCCTACTGGTAAGTTTCTTTTTATTTATTTGAATCCAAATATCAGTCTGTGGTCTCTGTACTTTCCTTTTTGTTCTGTGTAATGATGATTTTATAAAACTAGTAGAAACAAGAAAGGGGCAGTGGAGGCTTTGTGGATGATCACAGCTGTAATGGGGCTGCATTCCCTCTCACAGCAAATTGACCAACAATATATTTAATAGGGCAGCTATTCCTACCAGGTCTCTGAGACTTGCATTGATTTTCTTCCTTGGTCCTTGCCCCTCCCTCCTCCTAATAATACCATATCCCCAGTTTCCATCTGCCTATATGCAATATGTAATTTTCTAAACACTATAAACTAGACAAATAGGAAGGTAAGCATAAAGGATAGGACAGTGTACCAGCAGGCAGGGCATCCATCATTAACTGTATTTTTGGTGCTATTAGGTATCTTAAAATAGCAGTAACAAATCATTGCTGAGTTTAAAAAGATTAAAACACGTGTTCTGAAAGAGGAAAATGTATTTTTTTTGCAGCTTGTTTTTGGCTGATGAGATAATTTTGTTTATAAATGAAGGGATGTTTAACACACATCTTGCTAATTCTATTTGGATTTGTTGAAGCATTGTGTGGCCCTATATTGTAACACACAGAGATTAGATTTAATAATTTAACTTCAGTTGGATGTTTTCCAATGTTGTACTTAGGTACCTACATTATTAGAAAAAAGCAGTGGATATTGAAAATACTTTTCTTTCACACAATTTTCCCCCATAAAACTTTTTCATAGAAATTAAAAAAAGCTTGAAGATCTAAATTTCTAAAGTTAAAAAGGGTTTTATAAATTATAAATGTAACAAATATAAAGGCATTAAATACAATTTTTGTAAAACATTTTAAAATTAGAATTTAAAATATAATATGGACTATGTTGTATTTGTATGTTTTTTTTAAGTTTAGAATACCTTTTTACTTACATTATCTAAGCACTCTTCCTATCAATCCTATAAGGCTGGCTTGGATGGCTATTATCCTTGATTTTATGATTTTAGCACATTTCAGTCTTTGGCACATTTCCTTGTATCACAAAAAGCATAAGCTTTAACAATGAAAGAGTAAAATCAACACTATAAAAATTCTAATGCAGGAGATGTACTATTCAGTATTTTAATATGCTATTTATTCATATTACCTTAAATTACTTCATTATTTTCTCTCTCTCTCTCTCTATATATATATCTATACATACATACATATATATGTATGTATATATCCTGGATCCCTTCCAGCCTGAACACAAAATAAGACACATTTATTTTATGTATCCAAATGATTAAAGCTGAGCCCCTCATTGGGCTAATTGCTAGAAATTGTATCCCTTTGAATCACCCTAAGCTCTTTGAGAGGTTTCTAGTGCTCTCCCTCTCTGGTGCTCAATGCAGGTACTTCAGTATCTTTCTTACCTGGTTACAGCAATGCTGCCTC
Organism: Camelus bactrianus; assembly: GCF_048773025.1. Lineage (NCBI taxonomy): Eukaryota > Metazoa > Chordata > Mammalia > Artiodactyla > Camelidae > Camelus > Camelus bactrianus. Next base: position 50,509,236 of record NC_133546.1, on the reverse strand, counting down.
CACCAACAGGGACCCCCAGGGACTGCTCTTCTGTTTTGCAGAGCTCCCCTTCATTGGTGACCTCTGATGGAAGCTCAGTGACAGAGTGGAATGGATGTGGTTCTCTTCTTGGCCACAATACACAGTTAGCATGAGGCTTTCCCACTTCTTCACAATACAACTAAAACTAAAATCATACACTTCAGTAAGACTGGGGCGGAGTTTTTAGGATAACATGAGGTGGCATACCTGAATGTAATATCAGCTGGAACTGAGAGTGGTTTTTCTTGAGAGCCAGATGCCCCAACTTGATTTCAAGTTCCTTCTCTGTGCCTCTTTGTCTAGCTTCTAGCTGGCCTCCCCCGTGGCAGGAGTCAGTTTTCCACTTAATTTAAGCATTCTTCAACTATCAGCTTGCCTCAGAGAATTGACCAAACTGTCGCCCCGTTTATTACCCATTACTAGAAAGAGATCAGGTAGCCCCTTGCCACACATCTGAACCTCATCACCATGTTCTCCTGGGTTACCTTCTTCCTCTGATGATGCTTTTGGGGGAATTTCCCAGCCCACACCTCCTTTACTGTGTGATCTGGTACCATGGCTCTAAACATGATAAATCTTGGTCCAAAATGTTGCCCGAACTCTTGACTATTTAGTCTTAAGTAATCTATGTATGGGACAACAGCGTTCTGATCCATGTTGTAACTTGCCCAACACTGTTAATTCCCTTCACTCTGTAGGGGGAGGGACGTATCCAGACTGTGCTTTTCCTCCTGCAGTTTTCTTGTCTCCATTCCCAGTATCTTACTGTGAATGCTTGATATTCTCTCAGTCATGTTCCAGGCAGGAGGCTGCCTAAATCTAGATATTTAAGGTTTAGGGGGAATATAGTTAACATAATTTACAGAGTCTGTATTGTTCTGAAAGATGCACCAAGTACATTGCTAAACAGAACACTTTCCATCTCGGTCTGGAGTATCTGCACTTGATTGATCTCATTGTATTCAGGCCTCCCCAAAAGAATATATATGAATATCTGAATAAAGTAGGGCCTTGCAGAGTGGTCCTTCTGACAGCAAAGGATTTCTGCCAATCGCCATACTGGAAGGCAGAAAATACTGGTAATTCTTGAACAAATGTCCCAATTTTTGTGAAGAAAGTGTTAGATTTAGACTTTACAAGTTAACACAATATATTTCTTTTCTAATTCTCTAATTTTTCTACTTTGAAAAGTTTCCAAATGAATATATTTCTGAAAAAAATTGTGCCCTCTCTCTCTCTCTATATATATACATATATATATATATATACATGTATATACACACACACATATATGTGTGTGTGTGTGTGTTCTTTGGAATATTCAATTCACCTGAGTGTTAAATATGACAATGGTGATGTAAATTTAATCATTCATCTCCTCCTACAGTGAACAATCATTAATAAAGAAGATTATATTGAAGGTGTAAAATGTAATGAAAGAAACTCCTGAAAGGAACTGTATTCCAATAAATAAAATAAATATCTTTTACTTTCTTTTAGGGATTAGATTTAATCAGTTCCTCATTGTGTCAGAAATCAAAACACAAATGTCCTGTCATCTTAAAACAATCCAATTTTTGTAACTGTTTAGAATACATATTATAATATTCAGTGTGTATTCTGAAATTTTAAATTTCATCTGATGGAAGAATGATTACTGAATTAAACTTCAAATATATTCATAGAAATACATTCATTGAGAATAATATTACATGCTATTTGGAATCGCAGCTAATACTACAAACACCTCTCATATGTTTCTTATAACCACTTGCTTGTTTTCAGATAAAACTATCTACCTCTCTGCTACTTGCCCCTCACAAGGTATACTATTTACCTTACACATTTGAATGATTTCCCCCAAAATATTTAGAAAAGAAACCATGCCTTCCTTAAAATGTCTTTAGTATCACATAATTTTTTACTTTAAAAAACCCTGGAATCTGAATTTTTTAATAAAAGTAAAACTGAAAAACAAACAAAACCTTTACTAAGGTATCTTTCTTTCCATAGTAAACTCATCCAACCTAAAAATGAAAGAATTTCCGTTATATTTGACATGACCAAAAGACCTTTTGTTACTTTCCTCCTCTGCTCGTATTTGCCACTTCAGAATCAGTCTATTGATTTATCAATAAGAATAAAGTAGAACAGAAGTTTTTTTATTCCAAATCTATGAACGTGTATATATGCGTATGACATAAAATTTTCCTTGGGAGACTCCTTTTAAGAAACAAAATCCAGCTCTATGATTTTTGGTGTATTATCACAATTTGAAGGGTGGAAATTGTTTTACCTAGGAATATATATTTCACTGTACTTTCTGAGTGATGCTCTGTAGTGGGCACCCTAAATATTTGTTGTTGTTAATAGTGATGGAATCTCTTTATTTTATAGATTATTTATACCTAGATTCTTGTTCATTCACATTCTTTCTATCTTATTTCAAACTTCTATCTTCTCTCTCCTGGTATATTTTAGTAACCTTCTAAATTATTTTCTGTCTCAAAAATGTAATTTTCATCCTACAAAATAAATGCCAGATTAACACTCATTGTATACAACCCTTTTATTTCACTACCTTTCTCAAAAGACTTCAGAGGCTCTTTCTTTATTGTTTCCTAAATTTATACCAAATCTCAACACTGGTATTATTTTTTTATTGCTTAGTTGTTTTCTGTTTTCCCCCTTTCAACGCATCCTTCCTTCATCAGTCTCACATTTGGGCAAATGGAATAACCTCCTATTTCATCATCTTACTCTCCAGAGTCATTTTAAGTCCAGCTTCTAGTGCTGCCATCTTCAGGGAGTGCCTCTGAATTTTCTAAGTAGGACACAGGCCTGCTTATACTTCTTACACTTCAAACCATTTTCCCTCCAGAACTGTAAATGGATCTGTCTCGTTGCATTTATCACAGCTAAGCAGCACAGTGGATGTTTGAGTTGGCTACCTACTTGGAAATCAAAATGTTATTCAATAGTTATAATTCTACTTCCTAGAGTTACCCAGAGATATTTTGTGCAAGAGCATAATAGATTCTTTCCATTACATCGGCTTGTTGAACACCACCATGCTAAATCCATTATTAACTTACCAATTAGGTATTTACTCTAGTCCTTTCTGAATTTGCTTACAAAATTATCATTTTGTTCTTTATTTTTCAAAATGCTTCTTCCTAACAGAATGTAGTTAATTGCAGTTGTAAGATAATATACACAATGAATAGAAGAAAACTAATCTGACATTTTAAAATAAAGCTATTATTTACAGATGCAGAAAACAAAGGCAAATATTTAGCTATGAGGCATAATTTTTTAAAAACTTTATCTCTTACAGGTATAAACTTTTATGCTTTTCTTACCTAAGATTGTAAAGGAATCTGGGACAAATTTTGTAAATATTCATCCTCTATCTCAGTAAACTAAAAAAGAAATATTTTTATGTTTAACTATCACTTTCTTCTAAAATTAATAAAACTACATACATTTCAGACTATTTTATATTATTTTTCTTTTGATTTTTCAGCTTTCTGTACTGTATTGGGAGACGTGTTTCTACTCAGCATCCTATATTGAGTTTGACAGAAACAAGGACCAATGCCAAGGTTATCTAAATCCTTTATGGCTCTCTAAGCACTAAACATGCTTAAAATCCTGGCTGTCATTTCTATTAAATTTAATTATTCAATGGCAAAAGTTGTAAAGAGTCTGATGACTGAGAAATGCAGATTTAACCAAATCTCAGATTTGTTTTTGAAAATTTAGTTTTTCACTGAAAAATTGTGAACTTAATCTTTCCCCTTTCACACGTACTGTAGGACAAAATACATGAGGATGAGACTGGGGTTGTGGATCACTGTTAGCCCTAAAGATCATGAGGTTTTTGTCTCTTGATGTCTGTTAGTGTTTTCTTTCATCCACCCTTCCGTCCATCCATCCATCCATCCATCCATCCATCTATCCATTTATTCTTTTGTTTATTTCCTTAGAAAACATCTACATCTCTTCACTTCTGACCCAGAAAAAGAGATAAGCCCAAGGGAAATCCAGCTCACCTTTCTCCCTCCTTCTACTGTAGAACATATATAATACATGTAAAAGTAGGGTTTCTTTGAAGAAAGACTTTCTCATTAGTATGAGAATTAAGAAGTGGTGTATTTCTCTAAACAAGTGTAGCTAATTTCCATTCTCTGTATTAAAGGGGAAAAAATAGCTCATCAGATTGTAAATTAAGAAAAATAAATGGTACTTAATGTCCTTGAGTTACTACGAATTCCAGTATATGACCTCTGTTTCTTAAACATATAATGCATAATGATATTTCTATGCTGTTTATAGCTGCCATACTCAATAAAAAGAGTAAAAAAAAGTATAATTGCTGAAATATGTTTCTTGGTGCACAGCCACTATTATTTGTACTTGTTAGCTTATATTACTTACACACAGGGCTAGGTTTAAACCAAATGTGTAAGATTATGTTTGTTATTGGCCAATTCCTAATGCCTACATCACTAGGTCATCTGTCATATATTCCACACCTACATGGATGTTGCTTTTAGCTGTTTACTAAAAACTACTGATTGTAGCAGTAAATCCTGGTTTGAGCCCTGCCTGTTTGTATGATGGTCCCTTCTGTTTATGTACTTTACTAAACCATCCGCTAAGACATTGACTCCACCTGTTACCCTTATTACACAAAAATCTTAGCATTGCATATGTTTCTAAGGAGATGATGAATAAATGTAATTTGAGGATGTAAATGGTACTACCTAGTCTTTTGGGACTCTTAATGTGCAATGCAAATGCCAACCATAAAATTTCTTTTTTATAACCTTGTGACAATTTTTATCATTCTTAAAAGTGATTAAAATTTGCCTTTAAGACAGTTTTAATTAGGAGATTTCTTTTAATTATTCAGAATTATTATTAAAGATTTGTTTGTTTATTACTCTGATAGCAAGCCCATGCATTCACATATAAAAGTCTACAGAAAACACTGCAGCATAAAACTACATTATTCTACAACAACGAAAGTACTTGTGTATCAACTATGTTTCTTCTCACAATGAAACTCAGTTTTCCTGGAATCCTGTCTCTCAGCAGACTCTTACAGAGCTGGAGTAGGAGGCAATTACAAAGACAAGGACCCTGCATGGAAAAGGCCTTGCTTTGAGAGCACTGACATTCACATGTCTTCCTAGCTATGAGTATATTCCAATGAAGGAGAAGCTTCTGAAATTTGAAAGGAACATACATTCTGTATAAAATCCTTAGCTTTGTTATTTCTGAGCCATTTGTGATAGATCTAGCTTACATGAGTATTAGTGTCAAAGAGTTTTAACTTTTCCTTAAAAAATCTACTTTTTGGCATTGGCAGAAATTATTAAGAAAAATATTTAAATCATATAAATATGTAAGGAAAAAATAAAACTAAACAAAATGCTTAAAGCCTAATAATAAGGTGATTTTTTAAAAAAAAGTTACACTCACATAAATGTTTTAAATAAAGCTTTTAAAAATAACTAAGTAGATATTAAACTGTATGATTCAAATGTAATTACATTCCAATCAAAGTTTATTTTGTTTACTACCTTGAAATATATATAGCAAGTAATAGCTTTAGTAAATTCATTAAATATAAATGGTATAGAACTGAGTTGTTTAACATTATTACTGAATTCTTAAGTGTATTTAGTAATGATATAGTGATAAACAGCCACAATGATCTAATATTTATATATACATTCTTACTATAGCTCATATCTGTTACCCAAACAATAGAATAGTCTAGTGAATTCTTCATATGCCTGTGCATGTTGACATTTCTATCTGAATAATCATCAAATATTTATGCATTTAAACAAAAGCACTAACTGCATATGTAAAAAAAAAGTTAGAATAAATCTTTAGCCAACCATTTCATTTCAGAAGGAATACTTCTAGAAAGATGAATAAATTCCTAGATAGCTAAAGGTTAACCCTTGCCCGGATATACTTAAATACCATTGCTGGAAATCTTTTTGAATTATATTCTTTTCTTGCCTTCTTAAACAAATAGTGCACTGAGCTTGAGGCAAACATTTCTTTTTGAATCACAATAATCTTCATGAACTTTGTTACTGTGAGCACTAAAACTTCAGCTACAGGTAGTGATATAGATGGAGTGGAAAATGGAGCCATTTTGCTCTTTTTGATAATAGTCATCCTAGCAGGTGTGAGGTGGTATCTCATTGTGGTTCTGATTTGCACCTCCCTGCTGAGCATCTTTTCATGTACCTCTAGGCCATTTGTATGTCTTCTTTGGAAAAATGCTTTATTCAGTTCCTTTGCTCATTTTTTAATCCTTTTATATATTTGCAGATATATAATTTGCAAATATTTTCTCCCATTCTGTTAGTTGCCTTTTCATTTTGTTGATGGTTTCCTTTGCTGTGTAGAAACTTTTAAATTTGATGTAGTTCTCCTTGTTTATTTTTGCTCTTGTTGCCTTTGCCTTTGGTGTCAAATCCGAAAAATCATTACTAAGACCAATGTCAAGGAGCTTGCCCCCTGTTTTCTTTTAGGGGTCTTATGGTTACAGGTCTTACTTTCAAATCTATAATTCATTTTGAGTTGATTCTTGTGTGTGGTGTAAAGTAGGGGTTTAGTTTCTTTTGCGTGTGACTCTCCAATTTTCCCAGAACCATTTTTGAAAAGGTTATTCTTTCCTCATTGTATATTCTTGTCTTCTTTGCTGTAAATTAATTGACTAAATATATGTGGGTTCATCTGGGGACTCTCTATTTTATTCCATTAATCTATCTGTTTTTATACCAATATCATACTATTTTGATTACTATAACTTTGTAATACAGTTAGAAATTAAGAGATGTGACTCTTCCAGCTTTGTTCTTCTTTCTTACGATTGCTTTGGCTATTCAGTGTCCTTTTAAACTTTGGTTAGTAAACCAAAACAAATAGTTTCTCGATAGTAGTTTTATTTTTCTTATGTTTACCTCTGTAAATGTATATTTCTTCCTTTGCCCCATACCAACACTCTTCCCTCTCACCATAATTATTTCTGAGTTTGAAATCATTCTGATATGCTTAGGGTTTTTTTTTAGCCAATATTTTAAGTGTTCATAATATAACATGACATAAACATTTTAAACATTTATGCCAAACAAAGGCTGAATTCATTTTATGATTAAAAGGAGGGAAACAAATAAGATTAGAACAGGAGATGCTTTGCCATCATGATGAGGCCAAGGTTAGTTGTTTTATTTCTTGCTTGGAGATGAAAATCTATTGTAGATGTGTATTCCTGTTAGAGTCACTCAAGCATAAATGTAGAGATTCTCTATAATGCAACTAAAATTTTTTTGCAAGATATTGTCTCTGAAAACATCTGTATTATGTTCTACTAGCATATGTTTGCCCTTTTACTTGGCCTCAGTTTCTTCTTTTACAGTCATTTTAGGTCAGATAATGAGTGTGTGGTGGTGGTATTGTTCTCATGGTGGTGGTGGAAGTACTGTCTACTAAAGGTCTTTGGCATGAAAGGGTATAGGAAGACCTAAGAATTTGTTCTAATCCTCTTCTGTAGCATATTTTTGTATTATAAAGTTTACCCTGATAAGTTCAGGGCTGGTGAGATTTCTGATCAGAGGCAGTCTAGAAGCAGATTCACTACCTTGAGCAGCCAGGAAGCAGCATGTTGATGGGACAAAGACAGTTCAAGGAAACAAAGTTAACTTTTGAAAGAAGCCATGATTCTGAAGATGAATGTTGCTCTTAATGTGCTGAGAATCAGTCCTAGTACTCACTTTCTTCTGTCATCCATTTCTTTTCCCTCTAGAGTATTTCTATCATCTTCACTCACATGTGAGAAAATTAGACTTAGTTATATTTATTTCTACATCTCTGGGGCCTAGCACAGTGCCTGGCCCATTGTGCCATAATGTGTGATAACCTTGTGATGGACCTATTTTTGCCAAGTCTGACTTCTGCGTGTTATTTACTCATCTTTTTGAGGGGTGCTCGTGGATTATAGACCACTTTAAACCTTTTGTGGGACAAGGCAGGAGTTCAAATAACATTTAAATACAAATAAGTGGTCAGCATTTGTCAAATTTAAATTGAGAATTAGGAAACAATAAAAGCTAAGAAGTGTCCCAGCCCTGCTTTGGTAGAGTTTAGAAGGTGGTTCTAGAGGAAATGTCTTCTAAATTATAAAAATATTTTGCCGATAGTATTAAACTCTAACTGGATTCTAGTTATTTTCCCCTCTAAGGAAGATCATGTAACACACAGGCAATCCCCATCATGCTGTGTTTGCTCCTCTGTAATGCATTCAAATTTTTGGTTTATATTATGAAGAGGGTTTAGGTCTTGATTACACTTGTTATTGCGATTATGTACAAAAGTGTCTCATAGTTCATATAATGAAAGGAAATATTATTTTTGAGGACAAATTATAAGTGTTATGCAAACCATTTATTAAAAGATAAAGGGGTAATAAAAAGTAACTGCATATTTTATAATAGCAGAGTTTCAATTCCAGCTGAGGCAACAGTGGTATGAATAAACTGTTAAAATATACGTATATTTCTGATGAGTTCTAATGTAAGAGTATAACCTATTTTTTTGTTAAGAAGGAAAAGAAAACATGTAAGTAAAGAGTTCCGCACTCAAATTTTGGACAGTAAAAAACGTCCATGGCAGAAGAATGAAGAAATGGGAAGTGGGCGATGTGTGCTTTAAGTGTTTCATGGGTCATTATTAAATCTTCATCACCATGTCTTAGGACTGCCTAGTACCGTGGATGTCCAGGGCTGACTTTTGTAAAACAATACAAAGTGGACTGCTAGTGTAATGTGTTATAAAACTTGGTTTACTGGATGTTTCAATGCAGAAAAATGTGAATTTAGAATGACAAGTTTAAGACTAAACATAAAATTTTTAATCGAAGATGTATAATAGCAGATAATCATATTAAATAGTATCTTATTTAAAAACTCAGCTCTTAAGTTAGCTAATACGAAGATTTCAGAAATACAATTTAGATAATATTTATCTGTAAAAAACACGTCCTATATTCAATTCTTAAAAATGATGTTCTTTACTATATACTGGGGGAAGTTAGACTGAAATCAATATTATTATGAATAATAATATTCTGAAGGGTTGACTTTTCAAAGGCAAATATATTGCAGCTGGTATTATTTAATATTATCATATAACTTATTCATATTTTAGAATAATTTTATTACTTCTTATCTGCAATATCTATCATTATATTTTTACTATTTTCAAAGATAAGACATAGAACACAATGAAATTGCCCCTATGCCTCAACCAATTAAGTTCCCCCATTATAGATGGTAACATTGCAATAGCATTGTACTAGGTAATGTTATGCCAATTCAGTATATACAGTTGATGAAAGTAATACTTTTCTAAACTCTTTGTTAGCAGACTAGGCTTTTAATTAAATACAGGTGCAAAACTTAAGATATTAATATCTGAAGAAAGGTTCAGTTAAATAAATTCTAAGGAAAAAGGTATGCAATAGAATAAATTGTAAATCATATCATAAGTCCATAACCTTTATATTACTTCCATTTAGTAATTTTGGAGGACATTTGGGGAGTAACCATTACATGTAAGTAACTATTTCTTTTATTTTGTTTGTAATCTGAAAGTAAACCTACCCACATATGGCTTTTTTTTTTTTTTTTTTTTTTTTTTTTTGCTCATTGGGTGGTTTGTTTTTAGTTGAATCATGATTTCACATAGAAAACATAAATAGCATTCTGTTGCTTAATTCTATTAATTGAATGTATTTCTGAGACCCTCTGAAAGACATGGTAACTTTGTTCTTGTTTTTACTAAAATCATTAAGCTCTAGCTTTATAATCGTCACACAGTAAGGCAGGAGATTAACTATGGGCTTTTGCAGCTGGTCACATTTTGCATTTATTGTCTTAAATTCACATCTGTAGCCTGGTCTGCATGTCCTTTCATTATCATTTCCATTTTATGCCCTCACCTAGCATGAAAGCTTCCTTTTCTGTGTAAACTATGTGAGAATTTCTACGTTTCCACTCCCTCCACTTTCAATCTAGAGATTTGTCTGGAAAGACTAATAGTTGTCATTCAACTGAACAACCAGGATATTTGAATCCAAAATTTGTGCCTTTAGTAGGACAAATTATGGTATGATACTCATGGGTCATTCTTTGAGCACATCAAATTGCTACACATGCTCTACACGGTGCTCAATTACCACTGAAAAAGAATAAGAAATAGCTCTCTAAGCAATTGCAATGGCGGCAGGCATCGGCGGGGTTACATGGGAGTTACTGATTCTAGGGGGTATTTCAAGCCATGCTTCTTGCTCTAAACTTTTTGAGCCTGAAGGAAGTTTTGTAATCTGCAGGAAATCTTCAGTCACTGCTATGATCATGGTGGCCTTTGCAATGTTTATGCGGTGATAATTGTTCAGACATCTAACCCTGATATTCCACTAGGATCACTAACAGTTATAAAATTAAAGGAATCACCATTTTTGTCTTCTTTCTGCCCAGAAGAAATTGTTATTTATCTTGCATGAGTATGCGTCACCCCAGGGTTTATGTGAAATAGACATGTTTGTGAAGATTTCTATCTTGATAACCAGGGTGATACACATTGGGCAAATAGCTGTCACATAGTACATAGAAATGAATTTTTTTAATGACTTCCAATGCTGAATTAATCTCTTTTGCTATTTTCCTACCAGGACATAAAAAATATTTAGGTGTCAGACTATTTAAGAAAAATAGCATTACTTATTACTTTCCTCTGCGAATGAAGAGAATTGCTGCATTATTAGGGTACCTGAACTTAATATTTTTGACTGCTTGTCTGTCTTTTAAGTGCATGTTTTTATCTAAGAGTTTCGCTGTGGCAAGTACTAGCGTCACAAACAAAAGCCATTTCAGAAAAAAAAAAATGTCCTTCCGATACATAAATAAAGTTACCTTCTATAAATATATAATGAACACATCCTGTTTTTATCCCTGGCAATCTAATCAGCTTGTTCTTAGAGCAAACGATAAGGATTTCAACTTGCCTTAAGAAAAGTCTTTACAATGGTGTTTGGAATTAGGAGATAGACGTTTTAAAGGTGTCATTAGAAATCAAGTAATAGATTGTTGATTAGATCTTGTTTGCTTTCTTTGACAGCTGAGTTCCAGTTGGTTTCATATGGTTAAAAAAAAAAAGAGAAAAAAAAAATCAACATCAGGCTAAAGATAACTTTGCATCTGATATGAGAAGTTCTTAAAGGAAATTAATTAATTGGTCATTTTGCACTATAAGGAAAGAGCTTTAATTAAATTGATATATTTAGTTTCATGGGTCAGCAACATATCATTAAGAAATCTATATAAATGATAGTAAATAAACATGATAGCATTCCCTGTATGCTTTTAAATGGTGTCTTTAGGCACAAAATTTTTATGAAAACAATCTCCAAATCATAAATATTAATCAAAAGTATTCAAAGTAATCCACATATTCACAGAAATCATAATTTTCCTTTTAAATAAGAAAATCATCCATAAGTGAACCTTAAATTGGAACACATATAATAACTTGATGAGCCTTTAGCTAAACCTAAATATTAAGTAAAATTTTAAACCACAAAATAAAAACCAAATGTTACATGAAAACATTCAGTAAAACAGGAGCCTTGACTATTTAGAGTACATGTACATGAGTATGTTTGTCTTAAATTATATTGTGAATTAAAAACACAGGTCAATACAACTAATCAGAAGAACATATGATTTATTAAACTTCTTTCCCTTGGTATGATAAAGCAGTTAATAAATTATTAATTAGTTCTCTCATTATATTGACTGTGTCTCAGGAAGAGATAAATCAATTCAATATATAATCCCTTGCTTGCAATGAAACAGCCTTGAGAGACAAGGACCATAGGAAAGCTTCCATTGATCTGATGAATGAACAAAAGCTCCTGTGTGTGTGTGTGTGTGGGGGTGTATAAAGATAGAGTGGGGACATTTAAAATGTCTGAGTCTTGATCCCAAACTTGTACTGTGGATGAATGACACTTCCAAACCCAATGCTTTACCTTCAGTGATCTCTAAGGAAAAGAAAGCCAGGACCTGGGAGTCTTGATCCAAGAGGAGACACCAATATCCCGTTTGCCACTGGCTGTATTTTTTATTCAACATTGCATTTCACTAGGGCCAGAGAAGCACTAATTTATTTTTCCACAACACTAAATAGTCTCCTTTCCCTCTTCTTTTGGCTTATATAAAAGTATGCCTAATTTAGAAGAGACTAACCGTAGGACATGGGAGAATTGAAATACGCCCTCTGTGTATCACTGAAGACATCCCAGGAACCGTTCTGCAGCACCAAGTTAAATCCAAACCCTGCCTATGCAGTTTCTATATTGCTGACTAAAATGAGAAGATCAGAATGGTTTTGTCACTGAACTCTTTCATTTTGTTGGAGTCTCTGCTCTATTACAGAACATGACAAGTCAGAAAGCAACCAGCCTGCATTGGTTTGTGTGCTGCTGCCAAAAGAGCTAAGCAGAGTCCAGTCAGCTTATGAGGCATTTGAACAAGGAAAGGGATGTTAAGTATCTGGTTCAGTGTTTGGACTGCTTCAGAAGCATGTGGGTTTTGCTTGGTAATCTCAGAGGTGGCCAGGAGGGGTAGAACAGCTGTGGCCACTCTAGTTGAAAGTGGCCTAAATGCTGGCCTCAGCCTTCCCACCTTCCCCAACATGAAAATTCCTCTTTGGCTTCATGGATGTTTTTCCAAACAGCCTAAGAGCTATTTGATGAAGATGTATTTCTAGACTGAGGGATGAAATCGTCAAATTCTGTGAATATTTATTGAATATCTACTATGTATCAGGCAACATATAGATTATATTCATTGAAATGCAAAATAAAACAGTGAGTAAGAGCAATTTTGAAGCCAGATCACACAGGTTTGAATGACAACTTCTGCCGTTTTATAGTGTAGCAAATGCAGTTACACTGTGAGCATCTAGCTTCTATGAGCTTCATTTTCCCCATCTGTAAAATGGGAATTAATAGACGTTAGTATGTTTTGGAAAGTCCCAGAGCTCTCAGTCCTTAGACTTTAAAAAAAAAAAAAAAAAGATTGGTTGATTGTTTATTTTATTTTATTTGTTTATTTTTTATTGAAGTATAGTCAGTTTACAATGTTGTGTCAGTTTCTGGTGTACAGTATGCTTCAGTCATACATATATACACATATATTCATTTTCATATTCTTTTTCATTATATAAGATATTGAATATAGTTCCCTGTTCTATACAGATGAAACTTGTTGTTTATCTATTTTTTATATAGTAGTTAGTATCAGCGAATCGTTTCTACACGCTTTTCTCAGGTAATCCTATCTAACAATTGAAAGTCAGGTGATTTTGTGACTTTCAATACTGGCTATAATCTGATGACCCCCCAATTTATATCTCAATTTCTGGATCTCTCCTCTGAAATGTGATTCTTACACTCAATTCTCTGTGTGATATTTCAAACTGAACTTCTCACTTTATCCCCCAACAATTTATTTTTTGTCATCTTCCCTGATGCAGCAAACTTCATCCTCCCAATTGCATAGGCCCCCAAAGTAATTTTTAAATCTTCTTTTTCTCTTATACCCCACATGCAAACTACCAGCCAAACCTGTCAGCTGTACCTTCAAATTATATCCAGAATGTACCCTCTTCTCACCATCTCTTCCAGTACCTTCCTGGTCCAAGCCACCAACATCTCTCACTTTGATCAATACAGGAACTTCCCTTGGTCATTACAGAAACTGAAGGGGGGCATCTATTCTTGTCCCCATTCAGTTTCTTTTGAACACAACAAAATCATTCTTCTAAAATGAAATTAAAATCTTAACAGTCCTCGGCTGGGAAAAGCCAAACCCCTTGCAACCATATCTAAGGTCCTACCTGAACTCAACTCCCCACCTGACCTCTCTGCCCTCAGCTCCCACTGCTCTCTACACTCCTTCAGCCTCCATGACCTCCCTGCTCTTTCTTCAACATGCCAGACATGCCCCGCATGTAGATGTTTACATTTTGCTGTTTCCTCTCCCCTAGTGCTCTGCCTTCAGAGAGCTGCACAGCTCCCTCCCAAACCCCTTTCCAGGTCTGGGCACAGATATCACCACCTCAGTAATCACCTCCCTGGCCACTCTATTAAAATTATCTCCCAGCTCCTAGCACTCTGAATTTTTCTTCCCTACTTTATTTTTCTCCATAACAAGAACCACCCTCTCTCATACTGGCACACTTATTTTCTCCTCCAACAGAATGTAAGTTCCAAGAAAGTTGGAATTTTTGTCCTATTTGTTCATTGCTGTATCTCTAGTGCTTACAAGAGTGCCCAGTACATATTAGGCATGTAATAAATATCTGTTGAACAGTTGAATTAATTTATTCTGTGAGAATTTCCTGAGCACTAAACAAACAGCATTGGATTAGGTGCTGCTTAGGATAAAGAGGGAATAAAAATACTCCATACCTTCAAGAAAGTTAAAATCTAAGTTAGAAAATAAAGCATACAAATATCTGCAGTATAAGACAGAATACAAGTGACATAAAAATTAGAAGGAAAATGCTAAGGGGAATTAGGTGGGCTTTTTTGTGAAACTAGCCTTTAAGAATGGACCTTGAATATGTAATAGGATTTCCAGCCAGGAGAGAAGAGATGGGAATTAGAGGATTGCTAAAACAGAGGGAACAACATGAACAAACCTATATAGAAATGGAAAAGGTAGGTTATATACAGGAATAGAGTGCATTTCAGTTAGAGAATTGTGTGGAATATACACATAAAAGGAGCGGGGAATGTCGGTTATGTATAGTGGACATTTTTTTACATGTAGTTCCTGACAAATGGAAGCTTCTGTGCTCCTGTTTCTTGAGCCAGGAAACCATGTGGTTTTCTATGATACTCATCCGCTTTTCCAACCTCTCTTTTGACCGTAACCAATAAAGTTGATAGTAGGCAGAGAGGCCTGTGAATAGCCTGGTGTGGAAAGCCCTATTCTCTCGCTGGAGGGTAGGGATCCCTCCAGTGAATCAAGTTTTGCATCTTGGGAACTAGAACTATAAACTATGGAGACAATCAGGCAAGAGCAATGGGAACGTAACAGAAAGCACATGAGACAGAGAGAAACCTTAAGGATTGGAAAGCAGAAGTTAATGGGTATTTTCAAGTATGAAGAAGCTCTGATCAAGCAAATGTTTAATGGAAGTTTGAGAAGAAGCTGATTGAAGTGTGAAAATAATACACAGAATGTAGGGTAGCCTTGCTGGCAGAAGGAGAATTAGTCGAAACCCACACTGAGAGAAGCCAGGGCTTAGGGAATACCTAGGTCATGTTAATGGAGGCACACAAGTCAAGAAGATGCACAAACTCCTGCTCTTGCTGTTACTGGAGCAACAAGACGAGAGCTACATGGATCCTGAATGATTTAACTTTTCTTTTCTTTTGCAAGTCAAAACCACAGTATTACCTCATACCTGCCAGAATGGCTTATATCTACAAATAACAAATGTCAGTGAGGATGTGGAGAAAAGGGAATTCTAGTACACTGTTGGTGGATATGTAAATTGGTGCAGCCACTATGGAAAACAGTATGGAGGTTCCTCAAAAAGTAAAAGTAAAGTTACCATATGACCCAGCAATCCCACTCTTGGGTATAGATCTGGAAAAGATGAGAGCACTAATTCAAAAAGATACACGCACCCCTACTGTACATAGAAGCATTATTTTCAATAGCCAAGATGTGGAAGCAACCTAAGTGTCCATCAATAGATGAATGACTAAAGAAGATGTGGTATATGTACCCAGTGGAATACTACTCAGCCATAGAAAAGAATAAAATCCTGCTATTGGCAACAATGTGGATGGACCTGGAGGGTATTACGTTTAATGAAATAAGTCAGACAGAAAAATACAACTACTCTGTTGTCACTTATAAGGGGAATCTAAAAAAGAAAACAAATGGATAAATAAAATTTCTTTTCTTGGATTCCTATGAGAGTCATTTCTGTCTTATTACCGTTGTAGCTCATCGTATGTCCCACTATTTACGATTGAATGAGTGCATTGCTGATACTTGCAAGTGAAAGATCCTTATACTAGTCATTTGCCCTCTAGTCATTGGCTCCCTCTTCTGAACTATGAGGTACCAAATGAAGTGGACTTGCTAGATGTCTTCCAAGGATCTCTATAGTAATGAAAATAATCTATGATTTTTTTTTTCTGTTGGATATTTACTTGTTTTTTTTCCATGTAGAATAGTATTATAAGTAGACCATTGTTCTATTCAGACAGCTGGAGACAGAAAAACTAGTTTAGTGAAAACTTACACAACTGGCTTTTTTTTTCCTCCTTTTATTTCATTTGGTGCTTTTGTTTGAAGTTATATATCTTGTCCATGAAAGATGCTACCATCCTAGAAAGATGAGAATTTAATTGCTCTCATTAAACATGCTGCCTAATAAATTGCTTACTCTGGCAGAGAAAATTAGAAGTAGCTTTAATATGAGCAAAAGTCTTTTTAATATGGCAGATTTTATATGATGTAGATGTATATAACTAGATTTCTTTGTATCATATGCCATTTGTCAGTGAGTATTGGCATGATGGCTGCAGTTGATGTTATTATAGACATAAATACAATGATAAATTGATCTTGATTTGCATGCTTGTACTACTTTCCAAATTTTCCCTTAAAATATAAAATGTTACAATATTTTGACACAAATTTATATTTATAAGTTAGAGGGATATTTTAATTCTACTTCATTTGTAATACTTATTTTTGCTTTCTTGGACCTAGTGATGCAAAGCAGGTCACTTAAATGCAATATTAAAATAAATTGAACTTCTTCCTCTCAGTTGTTTTTCCCATCTACTCAAATGTAATTCAGACTATTTTCTGCATTAGTAGAATTTGTTTCTTTTTCTCTAGAGGAAGGCTTTCTGCAAGGCAACCCATACTTTTCAAGTTTACAAATAAAAATGGTCTAGCTTAATGTAATTTTACAGAACTTATTTATTTTTTCATAAGGATACTAACAAAGCCTGCTGCTTTGCTTAGTATCTGGAAGTATTTTCTTATCATCAGGAGACAGTAGCAAAACCAACATTTAAAAAATGCCACAATAAATCTGAGTATAAGGAAACTGCTTGAGGAACAAAATCTAGAAAAACAAAGTCAAAAGAGAGTAGTCCTTTCTCTTTGTCAAATGAATCAACATCAAAGTTATTACTAGCTGCTTCTATATGCACTGTTCTTTAAATTTTTATAATATTTTTAAAGAGGAGAGCAGGAAAAAATTCAAAATCAGCGTAGTCATTTAAAGTTGTTATAGCAATGTGTCCTAGAAGACACAAAGAGAAAAAGAAGGAACTAACATTATAGGTCACATAACAAGGCACTCACAACTGTTTCATGCAATATTACTTACAACACGTGCACACATATGTCAGACGTTGCAGAAATGCAAGACTATGGGACTTGATTTTTAGTTACATGCAAAAATTCCAATGGATGGGAGCTTACTACATGAAAAAGGATTATGATCAGTAAACCAGCATTTTTCATTTTCCTAAAGCTCTGAATAAGGATGTTTTTCATTTGAAAAGTGAAGTAGAGGAATCCCCCAGCCTAAGTTCTTACTTCTCATCTGTATAACTAATTTAACAAGTTTAGAATAACATCCTGATAATCCTCAGTCATGATTATAATCTAAAAAATTAAGATTTTTTTTCAAAAATAGTCAACATGAATAAATTAGTAAGATCTTCAAATCTCAGAAATTTCCTCCATAATTGCCATTTCATTTTCAAAATAATTTGTTGATTCTGGGGCTCTGTGTCTATTTAAACTCCAAAGCAGTATTTTTTAATAAAATTGAATGTCAAAATTGTATTTATGTGTTTATACATATATATGTATATATGTATAAATTTGTGTGTGTATGTTGAATGTGTAAGCATGTGAGTCTGCTGGTCTATTATGATAAACCAAATATATGTATTTATATATTTAATCATTCAACAAACAGCACCTACAGTGTCCCAGGTGCTATGCTACCATAATGATGAATAAGGTGTAGACCCTAATCTCCTGCAATGCATGAGACGGGGCACAGTAAAGAAACAAACAATACAGTGAGGTAAACATTATGTAGGATATTCACTGGATAGTCTCCACTTACAGTAAGAATATATGCAGTGCTGTTTGGGGACCTACTGAATTGAGTGCTCCAGGTGGAGTGTAAATGGCCAGATCCAGTCACGTTGTGGACCAAGCTAACAAAGTTTTGGGAACAAAAAATGATAACTTTTAAACAAAAAGGAAGAGCCTTTTTTTTTTCTTTAAATAAAATCAAAGAAAAAAAAAGAGGACACTTCAAGACAAAGCAGTAACAGTCAGACTTGTTGGAATAACGCATTGAGGGCTTTGAGACATTGATTGGGATTTAAGACATTGGTGCTGAAGTTGGGCCCTGATAGCCAGGTACTTGGGTTTTAATTCCCACTCAGGAATAGGAGACAGTAGATCAGGATAGAGCATGGATTTAAAACTGAGATGTCTGCATAACGCTAAAATCTGGAAGGGCTAAACTCTTCCGTAGAACAACCATTAAAATCTATGGGATCACAGAAAGAAGTAGAAGGCATTACTCTGCCCAGGGCTTTGAGTGGAAAACAAATGGGGAAAAAAAAGTTTCTATAAGAAATCAAAATTCAAAGCTTGTTCCGTGCAGGGTATGATGCACACATTTCACTCTCTTCATGGTGCAGAGATTTCTTTGTAGACATTGTACCATAAAAATTGATCTTAACGCAATGAAATCCTTTCAACATCTGGTAGAATCAAATGCAAATGCAAAACTACTCTGAAGGAATAATTCTAACCCAGCTGTACACAGAGCCCCACAGAGAAAAAATCCCTACTCGCGATGAGCCCTGTCCCCCTCCCCAGCACCATTACAGACGTCATCCACGCTGAGTGAGAGGTGGAAATCATAACAGATAGGAGAGTCAGGATCCCTGAGAACTTGAGATAAGAGGACAGCCTGAAAAGAACATAAAATATAAACATAAGCTCAATGATGACAAAAATCACTTTGTTTCTTTTATTCACTGTTGTATTCTCAGTGTTGAGGATAATTCTAGAATTTGTTGAAATGGATTAATATATTTAAAACAAAGACATCCAAAGGGAATTAGAGTTAATAAAAAAGAAGACAAGACAAAAAAATCATATGCCAAGTAGGAAAAAAAACCTAAGTAGCACTTCTAGAAATGAAAATTATCAATGTTAACATTTAAAAACATAAGAGATGGGTTATAGGGCAAATTAGACAAAACTATGCTCAAGAAAAAAGATCTGGGGATGCTTCCCCAAATAGGGCACAAGTGAAAAAGAGAAAGTATGGGAGAATAATTAAGAGATATGGAGAATAAATAGCAGAATTTATCTACCTAACTATCTACTCATCTGTCTGAGGCAGGATTTCCAGAAGGAGCTAACAGAATGAGGAAGAGGTAATATTTAAGGAGCTTATGACTGAGGAATTTCCAGCATTAATGAAATATATGAATCCTCAGATGGAAATCCACAGTGAGTTGTGAGCAGATTATGCAAAAATAAATCTATTTATACACATTATGAACAAATGAATTAGAGTTAGTTGGACAACAGAGATTTTAAAAGCAACACTGGAGGCCAGAAAACAAGAGAATAATATCTTCAAAGTGCTGAGAGAAAATGATTGTCAGACTAGAATTCTAAATCACAATTGCTAAATTGGTAATGAACAGTGAGGCTAAAATAAAGACATTTTCAGGCAAACGAAGATTTCAGAGGTTTCTAAGCAAAGAAACTCTCTGAACTACTAAAGAAAGTATTTCAGAAAGAAGAAATTGAAACCAGGTAGAAAAAGTGAGAGATTATAAGCAATGGTAAGGAAAGAATTGGTAAGTATATAGGCAAATATAAATAATTGATGGCTCTCAAAGTAACTTTGGGGCAGCTAACACAAAGATATAAATAAAACAGAAGATAGGGATAAGGGAATTGTCGTGGGTAAGATCTGTATACCGGCATTCTCAAGTTTTTGTGTAAGAGAAAAGAGTAGAAATTTTCTTAACCTACTATTTTGTTAGGGTAAAATATGCATGCAACTGAAAATAGAAGGGTAATTAGAATATAAATGGATACAGCTTTGAAGCTAACAGATGAACAATGGGGGAATTAAAAAATTGACCAGGCGATGGATAAGAGAAAAGTATAAAAAACTATAAATTAAAAGCAAAGAATAATCTAAGCAGAGAATGCTGTGTGTGCAAAAGCCTGAAAATTAAGGACAGCAGCCACACTGGGAGCTGTTAAGTTGTTCCAAGGGGCAGGAGAAGAGGCATTCTGAGGTGTGCAGGGAGAAAGGGATTAGGGTGTAAGGCAAGATGAGGCTAGAAAGGTGATTGGAAGCCATAAAGATCATAGATTTCATTTCAAAAGCTACAAAAGTTTTTTTTTTTTTTTCCTTTTTTTCGTATAAGTGAAGAAGCCAGATTTGTGTGCATTGAAAGATCAGTCCTGCCACATGCAACAAAATGGATGGAACTTGAGGGTATTTTACTAAGTGAGAAAAGCCAGAGAGAGAAAGACAAATACTGTATGATATCATTTATATGTGGAATCTTAAAAAAAAAACAGAACAACCAAAAACTGAACTCATAGCAACAGAGAGTAGAATGGTGGTTATCAGGGGCTGGGGCTGGGAAATTGGGGAGATGTTGGTCAAAGGGTGCAAACTTGCAACTAGTAGATAAATAAGTTAAAGGAGATGTAAGTGCACAGCATGATGATTATAGTCAACTGTATTATATACTTCAGAGTTGCTGAGAGACTACATCTGAAATGTTCTCACCACAAAAAAGAAATGATAATTATCTGACTGGATAAACATGTTAGCTAAAGCTTCAGTCGTAATCATACTGTGATATATAAATGTATCAAATCAACAACATTGTACACCTTAAACGTACACAGTATTATATGTCAATTATATTTCAACTGAAAAAAGACAATTCTGGCCGCAGTGAACAATTCATGGGAAAGACAGAACAGAGGCAAGGACACCAACTAGCCTAGTGACACAAAAACATCATGATGTAAGGTGGTGGCAGTAAGAACAAAGTAGTGTCAGACTGGAGACACAAACAAACAAACAAACAAAAAAGCCTGAAGAACTGATATGAAATGAGTGGTGACAGGGGAGGAGAAGTAAAAGATGAAACCAAGGTTTCTGGCTTGAATATTGAAGTGAGGAGGCTGAGATTCTCTAAGGCACTGACTAGGTAATAAGGAAGAGTTTTAATGGTTGCTGAATTGTCAGAAACTTGTGAGGCCATGTTGGAAATATTTACACTACAGAAATTGGCACAAAAGGCATTCAGAGTTGGTGTTTATTCCTGAAAGCTAGTTTACCAGCATCTGACTGAGACTTGGATGTTGGTGCTGAAAGTACTGATTGGACATCCAAATAAAGAAATTTGGTTGATAGTAGATTCAATGTGTCTAGAGTTCAGGAGAAAAGTGTTTTGGAGATAGAAACTTGGGGCTTAGGCCTTTTGGGTAACTGAATTGCTTATTTCCTAACTGAAATTTATTTATATACTTTAAAAATATTTTAATAACTTTGACAATGATAACGTGTTAATATTTTTAGTACTTCAGAAACGTAGACTGATTGCTTGGCTTTGAAGTATATATTATGTGTAGAACTAAATGTATTTACTTGTCCATATAATGTACTCAGGATGCCCTGGGGCATAATTCTTCGTTTTTAAAACATAGTGTATCTGGAAGAAAAAAAAAAAACAACTCTGGTTCATTTTTCCTCAGTGTGTGCTTCCGTTTCTCATTATGCCATTTTATAGAAATCTCTGATGGCCTGCATTGGCTATTAGTTTATTATCTATCAGTGCTAAATCCACCTGCCCCCACCCCTGTTTTGCAATACTGGAGCTGGACCCGGAACCATTTCTCCTTTGTCGGATGACTCAGTGCTATGTTTTGTCAGTTGTGGAACTGGAGGGTGATGTAAGGTATAGCAGAGGAAAGGGCTTCTCTTTCTATTTCTGATATGACTCTTCTAAGCATTTATGTGGGGATACATGTGGAACCCCGTGGTGCTGGCCCTCCAGTGAGTTCCTCCACTCAACTTTTGGAGAATTTCTCCAGCACCCAAGCAATTGTGGGCTGACTCCACTGCATGTCAGGCTGCAGGGGGCGGCTCCCTGAAGACCAGCTCTGGCCCACAGTGCTCCAGTGAACTTTGAAATCAACCCAGAGGGCGGCTTCCAGTGAACTAGCTCTAAGCCAGGATATCCCGGCAAATATTCTGGTTGTCCAGTGGGCTGTCATATCCTTCCTGACAAAGTCTGAATATCAGCCTTGTGGCAAGGAGATGGGAGAGCTTAAAAACTGGCCTCTTCTTTAGGTTTTCTCCCTTATCCCTATAAATAGAGTTTTCTCCCTAAATTTATTCTTTCTCTGGTTTTTAGAAAATTGTTTTTACCTCTTTTAGGCATTAACTACCTTTCACTAGTTAATAACTCTTTATATTAAATTTTTCCTGTTTAATTTATTGGTGAGGTTTGAGTCTCTTCACTGGAAACTTACTGGAAAGTAGAAACTTTCCTAAGCAGAGAAATAAATTACTATACTTCTGTAGAAAACAAAGATGGTTCCTGACACCTGTTAAACAGAGGTGAAGGACTTGTTTGGGTATGCCATTTTTGCTTACTTGTGTTTTAAAGGTAATTCACTTTCTGAATTCTCCATGAGGTTCTAAATCTGAATTTTTGGTGTGGTACTGATTTCAAAAGCCATGGCGGATCTTTTTGTTCTAGTTAAGATGATTTGTTTATTTACTTGTTTATAGTTTTTTAACCTTCCACTAAATCTAAATGAATGCTCATTTCTACCTCTGTAACTTGGATTTGCTATAATCTTCATTTAGTATTTCTCTTTCTCCATTTATGGTCTTCTAATGCGAGTCATCCTTTGTGGTCTTGCTCATGCTGTGGGCAACTAATCTTTCTAGGTTTATCTACCTCTCCTCTCCTTGTGCACATCTACCCCTCCTTTACTTCTGTGCCAACTCCTATCTTAAGATTCGTCTCAAATTCAACTTACTTAAAGTTTTTTCTAATGATTACAACCAAACATTAAATATCCCTTCCTTGAACACCTGTGGAATTTTACATCACTCTTACTGGAAATTTTTTTTCTTCTTTTTTTTTTTAATGACTACTGTTTTTTTTCATATACTTTTAAAAATGTTTTAAGACTGATTTTGATTAGGAAGTTACACAACAGATACTTGTTGAAATTTAAGAAATAGATTAACAGTGAAGCTTGGAGTGGGAGGGGTGACTATAAACCAAACATAGAGAATAGCTACCTTAATTGAGCATTAAGTTTCTCTAAGAGTTCCTGGGAAGCGTGTGAAAAACAGAAACACAATGGGCTTTGTATTCTTGTGTGCTTATTTCATATTTTTGGTCAGAGGTTGAGTTCCCTGGGAATCAGAAATGGATAATGAAATTGATATCGATGTACAGCAAGTTCTATAGAGATAAGAGAAGGACACAAGATTGGACAAAGGGAGAAGTTTGGCTGTGGTGGAGTCACAAAAGGACTAGCTGACTCCTTAGGGATGCTCTGAAGCTGAGATGGCCCTTCAGGGTGTTCCAAGTTGAGGTGAGGGAGCTGGGTCCTTGTTCCCTGGCATAGATGAGTTCTTGTATGTGATCTGCCCTGGAAAGGAGGTATACTTTGGGGGAGGGATTCTCCAGCAGACAGCCGTCCCAGCAACTGAGAAAATAAATCCTTTGGTCTTGAAAAGGAATCTGAGAGGCATAGGGCAGAATTGATAATAGCTTATATGTTTTGCTTTTCATAGACAAAAACTACATCATCTCTCTTTAGCAGGAACGACTGTGCTTTGCAGAATCATCCATCAGTAACTTGGTAGGACTGAAGCAAAATCATATGCGTGACCCCTGGGATTGTGGATGTGGAAAGAAGATGAAAACATGGTGTCAGTTTTTAATGTCTTTTAGTGTCTGACTGAGAGACTGAAAAAAAAAAAGTTAAGAAAAGTTTAAAAAGAAAACTATAAGTGAAAAGAAAGTATAAGTAACTGTTTGATGCAACAGTAGAACAGATGCCACAAGGAATTATATTACATGATTAATTGCCAAATGAGCCACATTAAATCTTTGCTGGAACAAATAAAAATAAATTACCAAATTAATGATGTAGACAATTACTGCTACAAGAGTTTTAGTTGGAGTAGAAAATTAGGGAAACTGAGCAGTTGGAGGTAAGGCTGAAATGCCTCCAAATAAGGAATTTAAACTATCTCTTCCAGGATCCTAGAAGTTTGAAGGTGTGGACAAAAGGATTGTGAAGACTTTAGTGAGAACTTGGGCTTGCAGTGGTACAATAGATTAGAGTAGGCAGAGACTGGGGCGAAGTAGACCACTGGTAGGCAGTTTCCACCGTGCAGGTAATAGATGACAGAGGCGAGTTGGAAATGGAAGCAACTTCCCTTATAAAAATTTTCCTAACCCTCTGCTCCATGTTGATTTTACCCTCTCTTATCTGCCACAGGCCTCACTGCTTAATACATTTTGGTCTTTGATAATTTGCTATCAAGTACTCAGTGTAAAAATAATAATTAGGATTTGTTTCCTTATTTACATTTTACAGAATGCTTTCATGGCTCATCTGACTCTTCCAAGCATATACCATGAGCTAAGCAGGACAGGAATTTTTATCACCATTTTTAGATATGAAAGTAAAGTCCAGTTGCTTAATGTTATTACTCCCTTCTTACAACATTATAAACTTCTTCAAGCTACAAATCTCATTTCTATCTTTAGAGAGCCTAGAATAGTGCCTTGACTGTGAAAAGCAGTCAACAGATTTTAGCAGGATGAGCAGGAGCTTATACTTGAGGCACTACAATCTCATCAAATTAGATGTCATAGATTATGCTGCCAATAGATGACTCCAAGTAATATTAAAGTTGACTTTTTCATTTCTCACTTCTGAATGAGCAAGGTTTAGTTTTGGGATAGATGACAGCTTCATATGTTACTGTAGGTGTAATATCACATTTGGGAGAACTTTTTCTCATGCTATTGGGAAACATTACAGAATTTAAAGATAGAATGTTCTATAAGTATTTCTCTAAAATGAATACCACCCCCCCAATGAAAAATTTATCTATACTTGGTATCCTTACATCATATGAAACAACCGTCAGGGTGAAAAAGATGTATGTAAAATTCCCAAGTGTTGGATAATACATTAAATAGTCACAATTTCTGATAATCATAATAGGTGATTTTCTTAATTTAGTAAATCATTGCTTTTAAAAATATACCTTGAAAAGGAAATAATTACATGACAATTGTTTAATGTAACAGAAGCGGCATGAAAATGTGGAAACAAACACTGGAATGAGCTTTGATGTTCCAGCTTTACCAGTAACTTATTTCATCAACATGGGAAAGTCGGAAAGATGTTGGAATAGATGATCTCTGAATTTTCTTTCAGATATTAAATACGTTTTTTAGTTGTTATTTATTGCTTAATATGTAGCTGATACTGGAGACAGAACAGAGAATAAGAAAGGTGTTTATCTTCTGGGATCATATATGCTGGTATTGTGTATTTGATTGGTTGTATCCCAACTTGAAGTAGATAGGGCTTGTGCTACACAGAAAGCATTGTTTATTTCAAAGAAAGCAGAACTGTAAAAATTGGCCTAAGACTGGGAAGTATAGCATATGTTTGAGGAAAAGTTAGCAGTGTATTTTACTTGGATACTGGTAGAATTTTTAGAGAATCTCAGAAACCAAGTGAGAAAAAAGTTTCAATAAAGATAAAACAAAAAGTATTACCAAAGAGCTCTTAAGGAGGAAGAAAACAAAATTGATTATCAGTTAGTCTTTGGCGACTTCAGAGTAAAATTCAATGAAGTAGCAGGGCAAAGCCAAGTTGAAGGAATTTACAGTGTAAGTGAGTAATAAAGTACCGGCTGTGGCATATGGCTTATGTTTGAAGAAATATTTGCAGTTTAAAAACATGGATAAAGGTAGATAGGGTGGTGAGTTACAGGGAATAAGATTAGTAGGAACATTTTTTTATGTTGTTTTCAAGAGAGAATAGAGAATATTAGTAGACAAATGAACTCATGAGAATGTCTGGAAACTATTAGATCAGGGTAAAATTTGGTGGTTAAACTTGAGGAACAAACAAAATAAGTGAAAGGGAGGGGGAAGATACAGAGAAACTTAAAGTTGAACATTCACAGACTTTTCAAAATCCTGGAAAGTTTGAAATAGAACATGATGAGGAGTCAGAAACATGGAAACAAAAGGGGAAAAAAAGGAAGGAAGGTCAAGAAGGTTGGACAATAAGCCACAGACAGAATATATTTGCAAAAGACACATCTGATAAAAAACTGTTATCCAAAATATACAAAGAACTCTTAAACTTTAACAGTAAGAAAATGAACAAATTAAAAAAGAGACCAAGACCTTAACTAACACCTAATCAAAGAAAATATACAGACAGCAAGTATGAAAAGATCCTCCACATAACTTGTCATCAGGAAAATGAAAATTAAAACAACAGTGAGGTACCATGACACCTGTTAGAATGGCCAAAATCCAGAGCACTGACAACACCAAATGCTGATGAGGATGTGGAGCAACAGGAACTCTTATTCATTGCTGGTAGGAATGCAAAATGGAACACCTACTTTGGAAAACTAAACTGTTTAAACAGTGTTTCCAAAGTGGTTTCTTACAAAACTGCCCACAGTCTTACCTCATGGTCCAGCAGTCACATTCCTTGATATTTACCGAAAGGAATGGAGAACTTATGTCTGCACAAAAACTTGCTTACAGATACTTATAGCAGGCAGCTTCATTCGTACTTGTCAAAACCTGGAAGCAACCTTCATTATGTAAATAGATAAATAAACCATAGTACATCTGAACAATGGTGTATTATTCAGGGATAAAAAAATGCGCTCTCAAGACATGGAGGAAACTTAAATGGCTATTACCAAATGATGGGAGCCAATCTGAAAAGGCTACATACTATATCATTCCTACTATGTGACCTTTTGGAAAGGGCAAAACTATGACTGTAAAAAGATCATTGGTTGCCAGGGATTGCAAGGAGCGGTGGGGTAGGAGGGATAAATAGGTGGAGTACAGAAGACTAACAGGGCGGCAAAAATATTCTGTATGATAGTATAGTGATGGATCCATGTCATTGTACATTTATCCAAACTCATAGGATGAACAACACCAAAAGTGAATACTAATGTAAACTATGAACTTTGAAACATTATGATGTGTAAATGTAGACTCATCAATTGTAAAAAAAATACACTATTCTAGTGAGGGATGTTAACGGGGGAGGCTATGCATGTGTGGGGATGGGGGATATGTGGAAAATATCCCTACCTTCTTTTCACTTTTGTTGTGAAGCTAAAACCACTCTAAAAATAGTCTTTAAATATACAGGTAAAATAAAAATAATAGGCATTCAATAAATGAGTGTTTTCTAATAGGCAGGAGGTTTGGAGGGTGATGATCTGGGTCAGGGGTAAGCAGGTTTTCTGTAAAGAGACATTAGCATTTGAAAGCCACGAACTCTGTTGCAACTATTCCACTCTGCTTTGTAGCATAAAAGTAGCCTTCAACAATATATAAGCCGAAAGGAGGTGTTGTGTTTCAGTAAAATTTTATTTCCAAAAACAGGTAGCAGGTCATATTTGGCCTAAGGGTCCTGGTTTGCTGACTCCTGATCCAGATGATGCCAGAGTCTGTTTGGTTATAGATAAACCAAACCAGCATGGTTTTGTGATTTTCCTGGGTGCAAAAATGGGGATGCATATACATATATACATATATGCAAGTATTTATGTGTACGGGCATTTATATTTTCAGACATATATGCACATACACACATACCAGAAGTCATCTGGAATCTCTAACTCCTTGAATTTGAATAAAATCAGCCTGTCACAGAGCCAGTTTTTATGGGCCTTTGAGTCCCTTGATTGTCTCTGGTTCTGATTTTCTGTCTTTACCAATTTTTTCCCTCTGTGTTCTGCATCCTTTTCTTTACCTCTGCCCTGGGGTCAGCCTAACTATGATTCACAACTTCTTTTCCCCCACACTCCAAATTCATGAATGTAAAACCATTGTACGGAGCACTACTTTTCTGTCACTGAAGGTCTATGAGTCTCTGGGAGTCCTCGCATCATGATTCGCATAGCAAACAATTTCTGACTTTAAACTGATTTTAGACATTCATATTCTTACGAGGCCTTCCGGTCATCATGCCACCAAGAGAGTCTCAGCTCAGTGGTCAATTGACCCAGACAGAATTGCTTTTAAACTTTTTTTTTCTGTCTATGTCTTTTCTTTTCCACTCTCAGGCAAAATAAGTGAATGAACAAATCATTATGTCACAGAGAGATATTCATTATTTTCATTTCTACCAACAACCGTCTCCTAGAAATTCACATTTTCACTTGAGAGGCTTAATTTGTTCTAAGCAGTATCAGTGTTTTTTTTTTTTTTTAAAACCGGGTTCTGGATTGCTAGATCACCTGATTTTTGTTTCTCTGTATGATGACAGCAATTCTGTGTGGTTGGTGGTGTCCTTTCCATTTAAATAGATGAAAGGAACAGTTGGGGAGGGTCAAGAGAGTTGAAATGAAGAGCAAAAGCATGTTCTTTAGGAGTAAGTGAGTGGGATTTGGAATTTGGTGTCTTTGAAAGGTAGGGTTTGTTGATATTCTAGGTAAAGATGAGAGACAATTAAAAACATGTGATTCACCTTCTGCGAACTTCCCACAAAACAATCACAGAAACCCTAAATAGAGGCAATGTTTTAACTTCAAAGGGAGACGAGAGCAATGATTAAGGCTCTTCTGGATCCCAGGAGGATTTTCCTTAAATAAAAATGCACAAATGAACTCATGTACAAAACAGAAGCAGACTCACAGACATGGAAAACAAGCTTATAGTTACCAGAGGGGAAAGGGGATAGGAAGGAATAAATTGGGAGTTTGAGATTTGCAGATACTAACTACAATATATAAAATAAATAAACAAGTTTCTACTCTATAGCACAGGGAACTATATTCAATATCTTGTAGTAACCTATAATGAAAAAGAACATAAAAAGGAATATATGTATGTATATGTATGACTGAACTGTTACGCTGTACACCAGAAATTGACATGACATTGTAAACTGACTATACTTCAATAAATTGTTTTTTAAATGCAGGTAATTCCTGAAATAGCATAGCTGAAGCAGATAACTTTTTTAAAAAATGTCTTTATGTAATTTTGAACAAATCCCTATCTGTACTTTTGTTTTGCGTTGAATTTAGTGTATGTAAAAAGGATGACGGTTAGGTCATTATAACTTAAGATGGCCAGTAGTGAATACTGAATCAGAATGTAAGCCTATTGGGGTGTAAATTTACGGGCTCAGGGATTCTTTTGTCTGTTTTGTACAGTGCTCTATTCCCTGGCTCTAAGGAGATCCTGAATAGTAATGTGTTGAATGGATTAATGTAGAACGTTCTCAGTTTTAAAACAATTCCGAGGTAATGGTACCTGTTCTGCTGTACAAGAGTCAGGACACATAAGTTAGCAACTAGTCTCAGAGCGAGTTTGGTTTCCCGCACCATTCCCACACCCGCCTTGTCTGCTGTAACACAGGCATCACCTTTACTTAGATCCACATCACAGCAAAGATTCTTTCTATCTTTAGTATAAGAATTGCTAAAGAGGTAGTATTTAAGTGTACCAAAGATGTCATAAGGACCACTTCACCCTTTCCAGTAACTTGAAGATTCTTCGGCAGGGGTGGGCGTGGCTTTTACCCGGTCACCTCTGAGCGCGGTTGCTTCCTCTGATTTCTCCCATCTCTGTCAGGTCTTGCAGCTGCTAGTGCATTCCTCCAAATACGAAACAGTCTTTCTCCCTTGATTACCCCAAATGCCTCCCAAAGACATGAAGTACAACAGAATTTACTGAGCAGTTGTATGGGTAGAACACATGTAGTCAAGTTGACTTGCATATTACACCTCCCTATTTTTAAGTTATTAGACACTGTTCTCTTTCTGTCCCGCGTTTTCACATATTCTTTCCCGTTTGTATGATACCGGCTTGGCTTGTGCTGGGCTGCTAATTGCTCCAGGCCCCTCTCTTACATCTCTTCTTCCGAGGTCACTTGTCCTCGTCTCCCACCCATTTTACTACTTCTTAAGCAGAACAGTTTCTTTCCTCTGTCTTGACACATCCTAGTGGTGACATAATTCGGTGATTAAGTATGTGAGCTCCCGAATGAGATTTCATTGGTGCTGATTCTCCTCTGCATCTTATTAGCTGTGTGATCTGGGGAAATATACTTAACTTTTCTGTGTCCTGGTTTCATTTCTTATATGTTTTTTTGCCAGAATGTAATGAACTGATAAATGTAAAGCACTTAGAAAAGTATGGTATGGTAGAAAGCTCTCATTAAATGTTAGTTATTATTATATTGCTTCAAGGTCTCTCTTCTTCAAAGGAAAAAAAAAAAAAAGAAAAAACAAAATACTTTATTACTGTGTTCACTAAACAGAGACAAATAAACCCACCACAAGGAATTCAGCCGTCAATGTTAATGCAAAATTATTTCCTCCCTGCTAAAGATAACAAGTTGTACTTCTTTACTCTGAAATAGAAGCCATTATACCCTTCTTTTGGCCAGTTGGTTTTCTCTCTCCTGTGGAAAATGATCATCATATTTTTATTTTTAATGGTCGAATTCATTTTTTTAAAGATATTCTATGGCAAAATTTTGAAGCTTGTTAAGCTCCTCACTTTCGTTGTATATATGCAGCTTATAGGATTTTAGTGACAACTGAATGAAATAAGAATTCTTAGCTTTTCTAACAATGGCTTAAGATACCAGTTAATACTGCTTAAACAGAAATTATTTCATTCTTTCTCTCATTTAAAAAGTTAAATTATACTGAATCTCAGAGGGAGAGAGTCAGTGAATAATAGGTTTTTTAAGAGATGGAGAGTAACTTAGATATAATTGTGTATCTCTATACATTTTAACATTTTAACGTGAACACTTTGAGCCCATTAGGTGATTTGCAGAAGGTCTAGTGTCTCATTGACAGGATTAGAGGAAAGCAACTCTGAATTCTGTTTCTATATTCTTGTCAATAGTATATAACTCTAGAATAAAATGGAAAGTCAGTAGTGTTTACCTGTATGCACAATCAGAATAGAAAGTCTAGAAGGAACAGTCCTGCTTTCATACCTCTCTCAAGGGGGATGTTCAACAGTAAGGTGAATTCATCACTTATTTGAATTGTTAAGTGATTCACAGCACAGTGTTTTAAGCCCTAATCAAAGAAAATTATCTTCCAGAGTAAGATTCCCATCTTTGTATGTCCTATACGACGTGCTCGACCTGCTTCTTGTTAAATACATTCTACTGTTGTTTTCCTTTGCATAATAGATGTCTAAAGCATTATTTCAATATATTAACTTCCTTTGGGTTAACAGAAGTCAAATCAATTACACAGTCCCTGACCTCAAAGACCTTATCATTTAACCGAAAATAATGGATGTGAGATAGACCTAAGAATGCAAATAATCAACATATACGTCATCATTGTCAATTAAATAGAGCAAAATTTCACAAATTCCAGTGAGTTCACATCAAGCCAAAGTAGACTTGTTGATGTAGCTGGCTTAATCACAGCTATCTCAGAAGCAGGTGGATATTTTGTTTGAGATCCGAGGAAAGAGTTTACAAGTATGAGCTTCTGGGTAAGACAGTCTTGTAGATCATTGTGGGAAAGAAAAATAGCATAACCAAAATTTTGGCAAGCCGAAATGTTGGTTCGGGCACTGAAGTTCACATGATGAGAAAGAAGAGTTGTTTAATTTCAGGAGTGGAGTGAGAATGAAGCTGGAACTATTTGTGAAGAAACTTAAAGACCATGCTCAGCAGAATCTGCATATAATTTTATGATTTAATGTGCTTTGCTTTTACTCTCTTTTGGCAAGGCAGATCTTTCTTCATAAACTGAAAATAACTCATGAATGAATTATAACCAGTATCTCTTCATGTTTTAGAAGCTCCATGAATTTATAATGAATTCTATTCTTTGTATTCTCTATTTGAGTGATGAAAGGGTCAGAAGCACAATTTATAGGTTAAATGATATTAGAGAACTATGCATTGTATGACATATTTCATTAAAGCAGAGGCTATGAGCTGGTGCTTTAACAACCAGGAATCTCACACATCTGACCAGCAATCTTGTTCATAATTACTTTTATAATTGCCAAGAATAAGAAAAAAGAACTGTGTGCATGTATTTTTTTTTAAGTTTTACAACTGTGGATTCTATCCAGAGTGGATTTTAGTTGTAAAGGGATACTACACCATATAAAATGTAAATATAAAGTATAATAATTACTTCTATAATGCTTGTGTAAAGTGTGAAAGTCTGTCTATAACTGGGTGTTCTAAAAATATATAGTAGCAAGGTCCTAAAATTGGAATTGAAATCCTTTTAAGGATGTATCTTTGTTAGAAAAGGTTAGTTACAAATTATCCCAAGAAAATTAAAAACCAGATTGAATCCCTTGCTTCTCATTAAAAGGTTAATTGCTACCATTTGAAAACTTGCCTTAGAATCTCCCCCTTCATAAAATTAAAATATAAGTATTTTAAAGTAAAAACTTAATGTAGTATGTAATGTGTAATTAAAATATGACAACGGATGCATGTGGATAGCTATATCCAATGAATGTTATTGGTGACTGACAGTAAACCAATTAAAAACATTTCAGACATCAAACATCTTCCATTTGCTTCTCTGGAGCCATGAAGTTTCTTGGGAGCCTAGTTTAATATACATAAAATTATGACAGAAACAATGAACCAGGCAAGACAATGTATAATTGAATGATATGTGGCACAGTTTTAAGTGCTGTTAGAGTTTAGCAGAAGTAAATGGACAGCATTAAAAAGTCCACAAACAATAAATGCTGGAGAGGCTGTGGAGAAAAGGGAACCCTCCTACACTGCTGGTGGGAATGTAGTTCGGTGCAGCCATTACGGAAAACAGTATGGGGATTCCTTCAAAAAAATCTAAAAATAGACTTACTATGTGATCCAGGAATCCTACTTCTGGGTATATATCTGGAGGAAACTCTAATTTGAAAACATGCATGAACCCCAATATTCATAGCAGCACTATTTATAATAGCCAACACATGGAATCAACCTAGATGTCCACTGACAGATGATTGGATAAAGAAGTTGTGCAATATATATGTGTGTACACACACACACACACACACACACACACACACACACACACACACACACAATGAATACTACTCAGTCATAAAAAAATAAAATAATGCATTTGCAACAACATGGATGGACCTGGAGATTGTCATACCAAGTGAAATGAGCCAGAAGGAGAAAGAATACCATATCACTTA
This sequence comes from Camelus bactrianus, assembly GCF_048773025.1. NCBI lineage: Eukaryota > Metazoa > Chordata > Mammalia > Artiodactyla > Camelidae > Camelus > Camelus bactrianus. The sequence goes on along the minus strand of NC_133546.1, from coordinate 50,475,500 downwards.
TATGTAGACTCTAAAATAATGACACAAATGAACTTATTTACAGAACAGGAACAGACTCACAGACAAAGAAAACAAACTTACGGTTATTAGTGGGAAAAAGAGGGATAGGAAGTGATAAATTGGGAGTTCGAGATTTGCAGATACCAACTACTACCAACTACTATATATAAAATAGATAAAAAACGAGGTCCTACTGTATAGTACAGGGAATTATATTCAATATCTTGAAAAGAATATATATATGTATAATTGATTCACTATGCTGTATACCAGAAATTAATACAACATTGTAAACTGACTATACTTCAATTAAGAAAAAAGAATAAGGATTTTCCAAATTTTGTAACACTCATTTTATTCATTTTAATCAATGGCCAAAGGGAAGTTTCAGACTGGAAGATGATAAACTATGCTATTTGAAAGGCTGTTAGAAGACGAGAAGACTGGCTAATTATCCACATAATGATAATATAAAAAGCCAACAATTTATTTAAATATGTAATGATGTATTTGATGGTGAACATTTTTTCCTGCTCTTTACTTAGCAAGATGATATTTTAGTTTCCTTGTGGTAATGTATAACATTCTAAAATAATATTGAATAGCTTCCTTTTTTAGGTATGATTAAATACCCTATGTCCTCAAAACAGTGGTTGGGTTGAACCTTGAAATTTAGAGTAGGTCTACAATTTTGGAGAACTATAAAGAACAATACATACAGTGAAATGGGAGAGGTTCACAGTTGTTACTGATTTTTGGAATTTCATTTAATTACTGGCTGAAACAATCCCATTACTTTAGACCTCCCTCTCCCTTTTGGCTGTATACCATTCTATGAGAGATAAGGTGTAACCATTTATATTTTTGAATGAATTCCTAGCTTTCATTCTCTCTAAACAAAATGTGTATGTTGTGTTGTGGCTGAAATACAATGGAAAAGTTTGGTATTGACATTCAGAAGACCTGAGTTTGAGTCCTTGCAGTATCACCTTCCAGTGGTGTGATCTTGAACAGGTCACTTGATTTCTCTGAGTAAGACTCTGATTTTCCATCTGAAAAATGGAGCAGTATTAACACTTTCTTCACCCACAGTGAGTCTGTGCTTGCTTATGGAGACACTGAACTCATTATCCAGTGCTTTGGCGTGTTAGTTCTTGTATTCCTTCCCCTTCCCTTTCCTCTCTCCCTCCCTCCCTCCCTCCGTACTTCCATTCCTTCCCCTTCTTTCTTTTTCCTTCCAATAGCTATCCATATTGGGAAAGATTCTAAAAGAAAATAAGCACAAAAAAACCCCCAAAGCTTATATAATTGTTCTTTAAATTGCTGAAAGTTGGGTAAAAGATTAAAAAATCTTTTAACTCAATTTTTCACTTTTTATGCAGATATTTAGGTGTCCTCTAAGTACAAGATGACTAAATACCTTCTGTGATTACCTTGGTGTAAGCTAGAATCAGAGTTATTTCTTTCTAACCTTTTCTTCCAGCTTCAACAAAAGCCATAGAAAATGATTTTGTAGAGTAGCTCATTAGCATAATAATTTTGTAGGGTAGAAATATAATGATTGGATTATTTCAAATACATAACCTTTTTCTAGAAAGTAGAGCTCACTTCCTATTCTTAGATAAGATAATCATTTTCTAGTGGATATGGCATGAACAGGAAAGGAAGTAGGCTAACAGAAACCCACATTATGATTTCTGCTGTTCAGTACAGGGTCAATGGTTAATTAAGTCACCGCCAGTGGAAATTTGATCATCGATGAGGTCTCTAACTTTACCTGTATTACTGGGCTCTCACTGGATGACTCAGCTAAGTCATTATATTAACTTTGCTTCCTCCAGACGGGTACATGATTCAGACTAGCCTGACAAGGGATTTATGTTGTGATGCTGTAATATTACTTTCTAGAAACCATTACCCATTTCAGAAAATGCCTATTCGCCTCAGAACTAGGATTTAATTTTAAAGGTTTTGTTTGTCATGCAAATTAATGACATGCTGTCATGGATAATTCAGGTTGACAAGGATATTATGGGTAACTTTATTCACTGATTCATTAAATGATTCACTCTCGGGTGTGTATCCTCTTGAGCTGGCTGAATCACTGGGAACCTGGAGTCCCCCTGAGAGTCCTTTTTTGATACAATGCCAACGTGCGCAAAGAGAGCTGCCAAGGGTGGGCAGGTACTGCAGAGGGTAAAGGGGCTCCCCTGAGTTGGTGCATGAGAGTAAGTGGCCAAGTCTAGAACCATCTAGAGAACTCCCCTCATCCACTGGTACCCTCAGTTCTCCAGGAGGTTCATTTCCACAAATATTCCTTGAGTATTTCCTATGTGCTAAGCACTGTGCTGGGTATTGAAATTAAGCAACATCAGCCTTGACATCACTTGGGTCCTTTAAGCTTCTCAGTTCACAACCAGGTGAACTGAAGCCAAGAGCATTTAATTGACTTGCTTAAGGTTTAGAGCTAGTTAATGGCTGAGCCAGAACTAGAATCTCAGGCTCTGAACCATCACCCTGCTTGGCACTTACCATAACTGTGGTGCTTTTTCATTTTTCCTGTCAATGTACATAAGCATGGTGTAGAATGATTAAGTATCATATATTTGTACTACATTTAAATAATAAAGTTTAAACAATGGACACCAGAGAAAGCTTAGGTGCATTTGGATGCAGATGCTGAAAATTAACGAGAAAATCTTTCCCTGGTTTAGAGGAAGATTATTTTTGTTTATATTTTTACCATTTTCTTAAAAGTATCTTCATTCTGTGGCCCTGTCCATAAATAACCTTCTGTCTCTTTCCTCTGAAGTGTACTTTGTGCCACATATTCTGTGTCACAAACAGGTATATGAGAAGAAAAGCAAATGGTGGTTTTTCTCAAATTAGGACTATGGGATATTTGTCCTCTGACAAAAGCTAAATACATATTCATAGCATCCTACAAGTGTAGTAGAAATTCCGTCTCTGCCTCTAGGCTGCCTTCAACTAGGTCACACCAGGCAGTTAGGGATATATATTGGTTCTTACATGTCTACCGGGAGGAATCCATTTTTGGATGTTGGACTAGGAAACAGTTTAGATTGTGGCTTATGTATATTTATAGTGCTTGCATTTACTCTCTTGCTGTTCCCTTGTGCGAATTGTTGTATTGGTTCATTTTGACAGTATTGGATGAGGCACAAAGCTTTAACCTCTTTTCTCTTGTAATTATATAAACATGTACACTGTACATGGTGACCTGGGAATGCTGATCAGAACATCTGTTATGATAAACGGAACAGTGAATGAGAGTTGATTTTTGAATTGTAAAGTACTAAAAGTCACTCTTCTGATCTGTGGCTTTATGCAAATGAGAATGTTTGAAAATGCTGCAGAAACCTGTCATTCTTTAACTTACCCGGGATAGAAAGAATGTTTGCTTTTTTATTGTTCTCACATGGGTGCTGCCCAGCTAGGGAGGCATTTGTCTTTCTTGGAATCAATTAAGTTAACCTTTATAGCAATTTGTGTAGCAGTTTAAGCATTCTAGAGCCTGCAGGAAAGTGCCAGCTTAAAGTAACTGATAGTGTCAGAATAACCTCAAGACATTCTTGGCAAAGGTTCTTCAGGATACAATCAACATCACTTTCTTATGTCCTTGGTCAATTTTGGGCTAAGGAACCAAGAGCCGTGAGGTAAAAATTGATAATATGAATATTATTCTCAACATTCTTCTCCTAAAATGAATGATTAGTCAAAGAAGACCCTAGATTCAGGGGCAGATAATGAGCTCACCTTGCATGAGAACCTCTGCGCATTCCTCTGATTCCTTTAAACCCTCTTCATTATATCATGATAGCAAATTTCAGGAGAATCATTAGTTACCTTTCCCATTATCATCTCAGCTACAAGCAGAAGACATTTTAAAATATTATTTTAAGTTGTTTTTCATGTAATTGTTTCGCACCGATTTTTAAATATCTTTTAATTAGTTTCTTTATTTCATTCAACTTAGAGTTGTCCTCTAATTTAAAAAAGCAACAATTTTGATTTTGAATTGCTTAGTACATGTGAGGCTTGGGAGAAAATTTCAACCAAGTTACGACTCAATATATATTGGAAAGTGCTGTTCTGGGGGATGTAAAGGATGCAACATTGTCTCTGCAGGATCAGAATAGCTCTTCTAAAACCAGGTCATTTTTTAGCTCTACTTTCAAGGTCACTGTTCTGTAAAGATAAAATAGTTCATCTTAGTGATGGGCTGTTTGCTGACTCTATATTTGGGTATTTCCCTATGATTAAAAACATTCTTCCTTTTGCGTGAGTTCTGTCCAACCCTAAGAATCTAAAATTGTACATTCTGTGCCAAATTACCCCATCCTCAAAAATCCTTTCTGTCTTCAAAAGTATCTCAGATATATAAAAAGTTTTTTTATTTCAAGAAGTCCAGAGAATAGTAATTATCTATATTCTTATTATTCATAGATATTCTTCATTAGTGTTTTCGTATATGTCCTTTCAGATATATTTCTATGTATGTATATTTATTTTATATCTATGTATCTATAGATAAATATTTACACATAACTAAAATACCACAGCTAAGTTTTATTGAGATAGCCCTGTTGATGTAGGAATTTTAATTTATACTCTCATTTAATTTTCACAACAATCCTATGAAGTTAGTCCTTGGTAATACCAATAACATAAAAGTTTTTACCAGTAGACTAAACTGGGCTGTGAACCCAAGTAGGCTGACTCTGGAGACCTTATTTTGAACCACTACACAATATTGCGTCTTAAAAATGTTTATTTTTTTTTTTACTATTTCATTAGCAATATATCCTGAATATTTTCCATGTCAGTAAATGTACATCTACCAAACCACTTTAATGATTGCACACTATTCTATTGATGCTTCACAATACTATGTAGAACCAATCTGCAGATGCTGTACATTTGGACTGTTTCTAGTTTATCTCATTGTTAAAAATGATACTGCTATGAACATTTCTGAATGTGTACAATTTCTAGTATAATTTGTATAACTCTTGAATAATTATGCAGTTTGCCTCTCTGTTGATTAAAATTTGCCATATAAATTATTTGCTCAGATTATTCTTTGATTCTGTAGGTTAATAAAATTATATTAATGCAAGAAATGTTTATTGAGCACCTACTATGTGTGATGGACACTCAGCTAAGAGTTGGAGAATAGACTATAGCAAATGCCTGAGTTTACAGGCTAGTGATTTTGACTGACTTACGAATTGTAGATGTTTTTTTAAAGCTTTGCTTGATTTTAGATCCATGGAACGCTTCCCGGGACATGTTTAGGAGTACTACCAGTTTTCGGTGAAAATCTGTCTGTGTGTGTGTTGACTCACTGTCTGTTCTGAACACATAATAAGCCTGACCATCTACAGCTGGGTCATCTGACTGTAAGACATACTTGTTTAGGCTGTATGTACATAGAATCGGTGTGAGCATTATGATCAGTGACCTACTGCCTTGTTTGACAGTATCAGGCACTCTGTTTTCTCCCCTACTTTGTCTCTGGGTTAATTAGCTGGCTTTTTAAGTATTCTTCAGATCTTGCCTTTGTGTGCGTCTTTGTAGGTACGTATCATTTTTGCATGCATACTCACATGTGCGTGTATTGTTTCTATATTAGATCTCTATAAGCTTAGTCACATTATCTGCAATTAAAATTTCCACAACACTTTTTCAAGTTAGATATTTGGAAAAGGAAACTTACTAACTTTAATATTTTATATGGGCATATTTACATTTTCCTTGGCATACAATTGTTTGCAATATTTTCTTTCCACACCTGCTTTGGGTTATTTCAGTTTTTAAATTTCTCAGGAAATAATATCTATTATTGAATACTAAAACTGGTTCTGAAAAGTAAGAATTCTTATATAAATTCCAGTTAGCCTTAGAGATATAGTCCTCTATTCCACAGGCTATCCTAATTATAAAAATAACTCACAGCACTGTAATTTTTAAGGGCTTTAGCAAGTAAGTGAGGCTTTCTGGTGTGTGAAGAGAATCACAGAGGAAGGGACACAGTTTGATTCCCATGATTCCCATAGTTGCCTGGGGAAAAGAAAATAAATAATGGCTATTTGGTCAATTTCTAAAATACTTCTTTTATATTATGTCGATTTAAAGATATGACTCTAATTTCCTTCAATTGATTTTGTGTTAATACTTGCAACACTCTCGTATTCTCTCCCCACATTAGTGGTTTATTCTTCACACATTTATTAAACACACACTGTATGCCTGGCATCAAGTTAAATCCATTGAGGCAAAGATGAAGTTATCTTCCCTGTCCTCAGAGAGTACTCAGAGGAACCATCTTTGGTAATAGAAGGCTGCACACATGATGCTGTTGCAAGTACTAGAAAAGAGGAATGAAAAAAGCATTGCAAACGAGAGGCTTGATATCTATCTGAGGCAGTTTGTGGAGAGGTAGGCTTCACAAAGAAGATGAGGTGTTATTAATGGTAACATGAATTCTAACAATTTTATTCATCTTAAAATACTTTATGTCTGTTTAATACTATAGTTTTTAAAAAGAGAAACAAAATACTTTTAAGGATTTAAGCAACATTGCCCAAAAGGTATAAGTTGCCATTCCTTTCTTTATTATTTTTAATCCCCCCAATTAAAACAAAATAATAACACACAAAATACATGGCTCATATATAATAGTTAATATTATTATTATGCTATTAATATTTAAGTGATAGCATAAAGAAGATTTTTTAAGAAACTGCAAAATAAATATGTAAGGGGGAATGAAAGGACTTTCTTGAAGTTCTATTCCATATACATAATGTAAATTATTTTGCATGTAATATCAAATCACATATTTAGGCTGCTTCATGGATTACAGTATTATTATTAAATGGATTTGTGATCTTTTTAAAGTATCAATTTGCTCACCATCTTTTTTATTACTACTTTTGGATTAAAACTTAAGAAAGTTTAATACCTCTAATCTAAATGCTTTTTGCAAACTCAATGTACTTATGTCTATATTTTTATTGAATGGATTCACTGATGTTTTGATGCAGGGCTTCTCAAATCAATACATTTTTTGCAAATGAATTTAGGGTGTTAAGGACTGTGCCGTATTTGTAAAAGACTGGAATTTAACCAGCTCTTAAACTTCGACAGAATCAGTGTTGCTCCCCAGTCTACTGTGCAGTTCTTAAACAATCTTATAGTCATGAAAGTTTTCTGAATCTCTGATCTTCAAGGTCATTTCACCCAACCCTTTCATTTTGTGGAAGAGAAAATGTTGGTCTGGAGAGTGAGGGGGCTTGCTCTTTCAATCACTTTTGCTGTTTCTTTTAGCTGACCTATTTTCTAAAAATCAATGTAATTAAGTGTGTGCTCTTGGCCCTCAAATAGTTGGTGTTATTTATACTGTTTATGTGGTGATTATTCATGTGGCTGCCTTCCCTGGTATCTCAGTTTGATCTGTTCTATTTATATCTCAATATTATTCAAGCATCTGCCTTCCCAATCAGTATGCATTCCTTCTAGGTCTTAAATTGCTAACATTTAAGTAGCCATTTCCCAATTTTCCTCACAGTATGTAGTCCATCTACTTTAAAATTAATATTCTTTGAATGTGTAACTTCATGGTCCTCCCTATGTTTTTAAGCATCCTTTTGTAGAAAGAAAAAATCAACACCTATTTTCCATTCACTAGAGAAAAATATTGTTAGAAACAGTAGGAGATTTACAAAGTTGAAAGCTGATTTATTTTTAAAGTAAGAAAGCACATTTACATATTTACATGCCTGAACACAACCAATCTTTGTCCAGTAGGACTATGATGTTATTTCCTGCAACTTGATTTCAGTGTATATGAGCCTTCTAACTATTCTAGACTATCAGCAGCTGACTTTTTCCAAATGCCCACTGCAAGTTTGAGTTGAATTGAATGACAGATGTAGAAGAGGTGTGCAGGACTAGCTTTTATGCCTTCTGTAGTTGAAGAATTGCAGAATGATAAAACTGCAATAAATTACAGTATGTTCTACAGACAAAACTTTCATTGGTCACGTGTTTATGTAGCTTCTAGTTTACTTGAAATAGTGACAAAGGTGCTCATTTGTGTACTTGAATGAGACTGAACTTAGTAACATTTCAATTAAGAACACTATTGTCGCTGGAAATATGTCTCAAAATTCTGGAGCCAGTCTTTTAATTAATTTAGAAATATCCATTGCTTCATGGCTCAGGGGAGTCAAAAGCAAGTGGGAATAGTGAGGGGTATCTCTTAATGTGAAGTAGAGATGGATCACTGCTCCTCCTTTGGAAAATTCGTACATTATACCATGTGCTTTCCACACAATGCTTTTCTGGGAACTGTGACCCACTTATTCATTTTTCCATGGCTTGTCAGTCATTCAAGTCCATGTGTGCATGTGTTTTTCAACTTGCATGCACTTAGGTAACCAGGATGGCACCTAACTTCACACAAAATCAATTTCTGAGTGTTATAGTCATACTTCATATGGTTGTAAAACCCGAAGAATCTGTTTTAGGAAATTGAAAGTGTTTACCATTCGGAAAAAGGAAAGCTGCTGTGAAAACAACCAGAAGTTGAGGACAAAGTGGTAGTCATACCCAGCAGGAAGCAGTACAGCATAGTGATTAAAAGATGGGAACTGGATTGAGATCTCCGGTGTGTGAATCCAGTATCCATCACTTCCATACTGTGTGACCAACCTTAAGCAAGATTCTCAGGCTGCTGGAACTGCTACAAGGTCTTGCTAAAGCAGAGGATATTAGACCCAGCAAAGCAAGTTATTTGGCCTAAAACGTAAAATACCTTGTGAGACTATGGAGTATAAAGGAGGAAAGCAATTCTTAGACTTAATTCTTAGACTTAGCAATATGAGCAACTTAAATATCAGTTATATTCAAAATTAAAATATACAATATTATAATAAGAAATATATTGATGACAAAAATGTGTTTCAACCAAATTTCTTGAAGATTTTCTATTTGTTTGTAAAATATTTATCACAATGCCTAATATAAAGTATGCTTTTAATAAATATTGACTGTTAGAAGCTTTTATCTTTCAGAGTAAGTTATGGTTTAAACATGTTTCACACAGATTTAATTTAATTTAAATGGGTGGGTTTATTTCTGGGCTCTCTGTTCTGTTCCATTGATCTATGTGTCTGTGTTTGTGTAAGTACCATGCTGTTTTGATTACTGTAGCTTTGCAGTATAGTCTGAAGTCGGAGTGTCATACCTCCAGCTTTGTTCTTTTATCTCAGGATTGCTTGGTCAATTAAGGGTCTTCGTGTTTCCATATAAATTTTAGGATTATTTATCCTAGTTCTATGGGAAATGTCATGGATATTTTGATAGGGATTGCATTAAATCTGTAGATTGCTTTAGGTAGTATGGATATTTAAAAAAACATCAACTTTTCTAATGCAAGAGCAGGGGATAGCTTTCCATTTCTTTGTATCATTTTCAAATTCTTTCATCAGTGTTTTATCATTTTCAGAGTATAGGTCTTTCACCACCATGGTTAAGTTTATTCTTAGGTATTTTATTATTTTTCAGTGTGATTATAAATGAGATTATTTCCTTAGTTTCTCTTTCTGATGGCTCATTATTAGTGTATGGAAAAGTAACAGATTTCTGTATATTAATCTTATATCCTGCAACTTTACTGAATTCATCTATTGGTTCTAATTTTTTGGTAGAGACTTTAGGGTTTTCTATATATAGTATCATGCCATCTTCAAATAGTGACTGATTTAACTTTCTTAAGCTTCAGATTGCAGGAGCACACATTATAATGTGTGAGTGGTAGATTTCCCCTACCCCCCTGCAGGTTGTGGTGATCTGTGTGTAAAATTAATCCTTCAGGACATTTCTTCTAATAGCATTTTAAGCTCTGAAATAACGTAGTGTGGCTAGTTAGGACAAACTTATTAACATGCTGGGAAAGCGTTGAAGCACCTTTCTTCTCTCTTTCATCTCACATTTCCTTCAAGTAGTGGCTATGTGTGATAGCAGAAATTCTACCATAGAAGACAGCAGAGAGTCTAGACTTTTCCTTGGGAAGCACATTTGCCTGCCCTAGTGCTCGCTGTTGGTCTAGTGGGTGTATGCTGATGAGTTTAGCTAACAGATTTTTTTTTTTTTTAAATTGAGCTTCCCTTTTGATGGAGTGGGTACTCTCTGGTTTGTCAGTCTCTACTACCTCCATTATAGGCATTTAAGTTGGCAGCCTTGGACCAAAGAGCACTGGGGCTCAGGAGGAAGACTGTTCCAGTAGTTGCATTTGGCTCTGGGATGTTATTCTGTCTTCTGAACTTTAGGAGTTTAGGGATTGGTGCTGTGATGATATAGATGCTGATCATTCTGTCTGGAACTCTGGAAAGGTGAGATCTGGAGCATTCAGGACAGCAACCATCTAACTCTGGAGTGATGCTATCTCCAGTGGAGGGTTCCCCAAGCTGCAGCTACTCAGGAGGGGGTCCAGTTAGCACCCAAGGAAGACTCCTAAGTTCCAGTCTTATTAAAGTTGTTGAAAAAACAGCAAGTTAGATTTTTATTCCTCAGACCACTTTCTTCTTGGACCTGAAGTTTCTTGACTTAGATGAGGCCAGCAGTTTACAAAAAAGAAAAAAAAAAAAATTCTAGAGGCTGGGAAGTCCAAGATCAAGGTCTGAGGGATTTAGTTTCTGGTAAGGCTGCTTTTCCTGGCTTGCAAACAGCTGCCTTCTCTCTGTGTCCTTACATGGTGAAGAGAGAGAAAGAAAGAGATGATTTTATCCTTTGGATAAGGATTTGTAGAAAATCAAAATGAGAATGTCTTTTGTATTTGTTTAGATATAAGGTTATTATAATGGTTTACTGAAAGAAACAGCACATCTTCTGAGAGGATAACAGATGATGTGTCATTCACAGCATCGATTCCTTTATTAAACGGAATGTCTGTAAGACACTGATTGTACCTACTTTAAGATAGGACCTATTTGAACAATCAGAAGTTAGATGTAATGTTGGTTGGCACATCCATCACAGGTTTATGAGTCATACAATATTCAGTAGTAGTTAAAATTGGTCTAAAAGAGAAAAAATTTGGATAGGCTTCAGCAGTTGACTCATATAAATCTTTTATTTCAAGTCATGTAATGTTGTTCTTTTGTGAGTCAGAGCCTGTGGTGGGGAAAATTCCAGTGTTGAGAGTTCTGTGTAAATGAGGGATTCCTTGCCATTTGGTTTTCTATATCTGTTAAACAAAGTGAGGCAACCATGCTTACAGAAAAGAACCCTATTCTATTCTGTTTCTCTATTTCTTTCTCTAACAAGCCTACCATAGAATTCAGGGAACTATTAACTTTTATTGTAATCTTGAAGAAAGAATTGCAGACGTGTTGTCTGATACAGATGTTATGTGACATGTGATGGCCCTCCCTGAATTAAAACAAAGAAAACAACTAAACCAAACAGAGATAAAACTGTGAGAATGATTATCTCAAATGATTCTTTCAATTTCAGAAAGCCAAAGGTAAGTATAAGAAAGCAGTGAAATTTTGCTTGTATCCAATAGAGAAGAGGGAATTTGATGATAATGAGAAAGTGGTCTTTAGATTCGTGAAAATGTGGAAATGTGTGTGGATCTTGTTATAAGTCTCTGGAAAGCACTTAATTACAGAATACTAAGATGCTGCTTTAGGATCATATAGTTCTTCTATGTTCTTTGTCACTCTGAGATGTATTTTCTCCACCAAACATGTTTTTTGTGAACTCTTTGGGGTGGCATCTCTCTCTTCATGTACCACATGCTTCTGAAATGCTACATATAATTCTGATACTTCATAGTAAAAAGGATGTCTAGAAAAAAACACCTTTGATAGGAGGTGCCTAGCACAAAATGAATATGTTTTCCCAAGGTAAGAGAAAAAGCCCTGTTCAAAATCATGTGAACAATTACTCTTCTGTAGGTCTAAGAACAGATGGAAAAGATGCTTCACCTTTCAATTTTTTATTAACAAGTTTTAAAACCAAGATATACTTTTAGAATAAAAATAGCTGATTTCTTCCTCAGGGAATCAAATTCATAAACTTTCATTTTCTAGTTCATAAAGAGAATAAATAAAATATGTACCCTCTCAGTGTCCTGCCCATCTTCACATCAGCAGATTACAGATAATTGCTTCATGCTTGAGCAAGTAAGGTGTCCTCCTCTCCAAGGGTTAGCCTACTTCCCATGCTTTGGATTTGATCCTTTTTTTTTGCTCTTGAGCTGCCTGGCTTCATCAGTTATCCTCTCTCTTTTCTACCTTTTAACTTTCTCTTTCTATTGGTTCTTTCCTCCATATCCTATAAATATGTTGTCTTTCTCATTACAAAAGAAACAAATGCAGAAACATCCTGAGATTTCATACTACCCTCTAGTTCCTCTCCTGTTTTCTGCTGTCCCATAATATTCCAGCTTAATTTTAAAACCAATTTTATTTATTTTTTTTAAATTTGTAAAATTAACACGGGTTCATTGTTAACTATTTAAAATAGACACAAAGAAGAAAATTAACCAAATGCCTATTGTCTAAAACGAACCACACTTAATACTGTGTTAAGCGTAAGTGCACATTGTAACTATTTATAAAGCGTTTTTGTCATCAGATACTTTCTATACGATAAAAATGGCTAGATGTATAGTATTTTATTAATAAAATATACCATAATTTATGTAAGTAATCCCCTCCCATTGGATATTTAGAGTGTATCTAATCATATTGTCCTTATGAACAAAGCGGACATCCTTGCAGCTAAATCATCCACCTTTTTCTTGAAGTTACATCCTATAAGTAGAATTAGCAGATTCAAGTATATGATATCTTTAAAGCTTGATAGATTAAAAAAATGTTCCAAATAGTTTGTATCAATTTATTTTCCTTTTCAGCTGTGTTTTTTCTCATACCACAGCAATTTTGATCTGTAGGAATTCTACCTCATTGTTTTAATCTTTCTTTTTTCCTATTTTTGAACATTTTCATGTATTTATTGCTTCTTTGCATATAATATTTATTATGTATTCATATTCTTTGCCCATTTTTCCATTGGAGTGACTGTATTTTTTATTTGTTAATGTTATTTTATATTGAGTATTTCAAGTCTTTTCTTTTTTAACATATTATGTTTATACTTAGTTAATATACTTTCATATATTTTCTTCATATTCCTTTAATCATTTATATGAGTTTAATTATGGATTTTTTCAAATATTCAAGTTATAGTCAGCAATATTGCCCTTATTTTTACTGCTTGTATTATCAAACTTAGAGTAGCCTTAGCATTTTTATGCAATTGTTTTTTAAAGTAAAATTTTATTAAAGAATGATCTATATATAACAAAATGCACAAACCATAGAGTAAGGCCTTAATAATATATATCCAAGTACTTAGGATAAGAAACAGAATATCACCAGCATCCCAGAAGCACATCAGGCACACTTTCTGTACCTACCCTCACCACCATTTTTTGAACTTTTTAAAAAATGAAATCATACAGCAGTATTCCTTTGTGTCTGACTGACTCTTTCCACTCGGCATTTTGTTTGTGGAATTCATCTGTTGTGCATCTAGTTGTTCACATATATGTTTATTCCCCACTTCTATGAATATTCTTGCACCAGGTTTTTGATGAACATGTGTATCCATTTTTCTTGGGTGTGTATCCTGGAGCAAAATTTGAGGCCACAGGGTTTGTGTATTCTCAATGTTAGAAGACTCTGACACATAATTTTCAAAGTAAGTTGTTAATTTGAAGAGAGGTGTATGATAGGAAAGTTTTAACCTGTTGTCATCATGTATTGACCATTTCTGTATCCTTATTTTGTATTTATACCACACTGAAACTAAAATTTGAACTGAGGAAACCAGGAGATTCGGTTTTCCATTTTCTTTTGTCGTTAAGAAATAACTTCAGGTTTGCATTTCTAGAATTATTCTGTATTCCTAATTAACCTTAAGAAGGACTTTCCAATTACTCAATAATTTTTCTCTTTTATACATAAGATCTTATATATCTAATTACATATTATTATTAAAGTCATCATATCTCACATTTTGGGAATTTCTGTGTATTTTGTCTGAATGCAGTTTTGAAGAAAACTATGAATTTGTAGTGGAACAGACAAGAACTTTGAAGACAGGCATGAACAGATTCTAATGTTGGCTCTGTCGCTTGATAGCTGTGTGCTCTTTGGCCAAAGGATTATTTCCTGTAAAATTACACTACTTGGGGCTGCTTTGAAGATACGGTGAAACCTTGAACACTTTGGAGTGTTTGCCCTATGGCAGCCACTGATTCTAAGTGCTTTGCTATGAGATAACATTTGCTCTTTATAACAACCCCATGCAATGGTCTCCATTTTCATCCCTTTTTCAGAGGTGAAACTCAGACTGAGGATTTAAGCAACTGCCCAAATTTACATGGATAACAAGTAGCAGAGCCGGAATGTAAACTTAGTGTAGCTGCAGAGTCCATGCTCATACTACTATTCTTCTCCACATTTATAAGACATCTGATTTTGCTTTTGACACCCATTAACCATATAAATACTTACTATCCTTGTGCTTAGCATAAGTTACCAAAGATTTTAAATATACTCAGAATACAATTTCATAATAAGTTGATTGCTCTGTACTATCAATTTAGTTGAAACAAATAGAAATATTTCCAACTAAATATGGTCTAAAATGACAAATTTCCAGTCCTTCCTGAATATAAATTTGTCTGATCACTATGATGTCTTCTGAGTCCTAAGTCCTCATATTTAGAGGGATTATTACCATACCATGACTTCTTACTAATTTAGAAAAGGTCATTTGCTGGTGGTATAGTCACCTGACATCCATGTGTCTAAGGCCTTTTGATCAGGAATGAACTGCAGGCTATGGAAATGTCCTATTCAAGGGAGTTTCAGTTGTGAGTTACTGTGCTGAGAGCACATGGTGTGAAGTTTGAAAGGGAGAAAAAGGAATGCTCTCAATTTTTAATGTTGGAGGCCTAAGGACAGGGGTTGGAGAGTGTCAACTTTCAGGGGCTCCCCCTTTCATTCCATTCACCAAAGCAACAATAAGGAAGAGATTCTTTTGGAGACAGAGTTCCCAGTTAGGTCATTCATAACTGCAGAGGGAGAGGTAATATCAAGGCTGGGACAAGAATGAGGGAACTGGACTGAGACACAGCTGGTGGAAAGTGACAAATGGAAAGGACAAGTTTTTAAATTATATTCTACATTTTATGGCCAAAATGAAATTTGCTACAATGTTATTTACTGATAAGGAATTTGCATTGTTTGGGAGAGTTCTTTCAAGAATGTCAAGTGTTTTCTGAAAAAGGATTTAGAGTAATACAAAGAGCTACTTCATTATTTTTTCTTGTAAGTAAAATGCTGGAATTTGCAAGTGAATAAGTTTTGGGGGTTTTAACACAATATGTGCCATAAAAATTGTGCTAAAGAGTTCTGATTTCTGAATTAATGGAGTCGAATTTAATATAGTTTTCCCAGTGCTAACGTTATAGCTTTGTATCAATATAGAGGGTTGATTATTCTGGAACTGTGTGCAAAATTTTGAGGGATAATGTTCAGTATTTAAGGCAAGATCTATATATACGTAGTCCCTAAGAGATGCAATTACTTAAGTAAAAAGGCAAAATCATATTCAAATCTTGTTAAATTTTGGTCGTGATATCAAAGAAATTTTGCCAGTGTAATTTATCTTAAAGGGCACATTCTAAATATCCCATTTCATAGAAGAAGTAAGCATAAACTCCATGTACTTAAACAAATCTCACATACACACACACACACATAAGTGCACACAAATGTAAAAATACAGAAACCTTTCCAGATTTTCTCTATATTGTAAGAACTGCATGATTATTCTTTCTTTTTGCCAGGTGGTATTTTTGAATATGTGGAATCTGGCCCAATGGGAGCTGAGGAACTTGCATTCAGATTTGCTGTGAACACGATCAACAGAAACAGAACCTTGTTGCCCAATACCACCCTAACCTATGACACCCAGAAGATAAACCTCTATGACAGTTTTGAAGCATCCAAGAAAGGTAATTGATAGATGTTTAACATTATGTTTTCTGGAATTCAAATTTTCAGCTATCCTTAAAGACATTTCTTAATTCCAAATGTAATTAATAAGTCATTAGGAGTATTTTCATGCAAATGTTTCTTTTCAAAATGCGCATAAATTTTGTCAAGGGAGGTAAGATGAAAAGATTACCTACTGCAAGAAATTTGCTTGTAATGGAAAATGCAATTAGGCCTGGGATGTGGAGTTGTTGTCTTCCTATTTATCCTTTTGTTTTGCTACTGAACCATTCCTGTTTTAAAAACCCACTAAAATAAAACAACGCCATCAGTGGCTTTTTACCAAGTTTTGCAATCCATTTTTACATTTTTATTTGCATTATGTGCTAATTCCATTCTATTCTTGTGGTCTCAGTTTACTGACTACTTTGATAGTTCTGTGGTTCCAAGTAACTTCAAAAAGTCAGCCCAGTCTTAAAACTTATTGGAAAAATTGGAACAATCTTTTCTATATATGTACTCTGTGCCCATTTTTTAGCCACTTGATGCTTCTTTTTGTAACTGGAAATAATGGCTAATGATAGGAAAACTGGATTATATGAAGATACAATAAAATACCTTATAAATTTTATTTATTTTATTATTTTGTAAAACTGTTTTAAATGATAAAAATGGAAATAGAATTTTTTGGAATATGAATGTAATATATATATGAAGGGAAGTAGTAGAGAAACTATTATCAAGATATTTTAACCAAAAAACAGTTTTAGTAGTAAATAAAAGTAAAATTTTGAGAGATGTTTTCATAGGCTTACTTTGTCTAAGTAGGTGATATTTTCTTTTGCATAGTTACACTCATGTAACAGAAATTAAATTTCATAAAGTAGATTTTCTCAAAGAAGTAAGCTTAGAAAGTGTTCTAAATTCATATTTTTAAAACAATGTTTGCTCTTCTGTAATGCTAATATTGTTTTATTAGCTACCCTACATTGATAGAAATGTACATAATTATTTATAATTCCAACTTGGTACAAATTTCTCCTAAACTCATTAATATTAATGGAAGTTGATAAGGTACAATATTTCTTGAGATGAAAGTATCCTTTCTCCCCAGCTAACTAGTGTTTATCAAAGCCTATATTCTGCCTGCCCTTTGAATTCATATCTTTATGAATACAAATAAGTTTCCATATTTCTGAACCATGTCAAGGTGATGGAAAGTTTTGAAGGCTGAAAAAAGGGGCAAAGGTTATTGTGAAATACTACATTTGTCATCATAATTGCAAAATAAGTCATTAACTGCAAGACAAGCACATTGGGTTAGTGACATAGTTCATGATTACTTCCATTAGGAAGAAGAAGCTCTGTCTCAAGTGAAATAATATAGACCAAAGAATATGGAATATGAATGCAGTATAAATAAAATATTAATAGATTTCTTAATGGTGATTTCAAAGCAGCAACATTAAAAAAAAAAAAAAAACCAGACGAGAATGTTCTAACAACAAACAGCTTACTATCTTGGGAATATCTTAGCCATATTATGAGGTGGTAAACTCATTTGGTTTTCAAAATATTAAAAAGGATTTATTAATTTTGTCACCCATTAAAATCCATTGAGGATCCAGTTCAGTAAATGACTTTGACCTGAAGCTAAAAAAGCTCATATAAATGTATGAATATCTTTCTTTGTGACATGTTGAAAGGGTGAATGTTGTGGCTTGGATCTCATCCTATGAAGCGCTCGCTTGTTGCAGGGCACAGCAATATGTATAAAGATAATCTAAAGGAGAAATCTAACACAGGTTTTGAATATTTTGAGGTCTCAATAAATGTATATACAATACTGATATTAATGATTAATTATAAAATAAATAATTAATTTGGACATTCTTAAAATTAAAAAAAAATATTTTTCCAAGGCAGGAAAATGATAGGTTAAGAATTTAAATTTTAACATTTTCTCTGATATATGGTCTTGTACTTTTAATAGATAATACTGTTTTGCTCAATAAATACTTTGATGCATTAGAATTTGAATTATTATTTGAATCATACATTGCTTTCAAATGACTCCTTTGAAACCAAAAACTCTATTTCTTAATTTGAAACACACTTCAGAAAGTTCTATATAAACTAATACAATGTGTTTAACTTTTCTTGATTTGTGACTTGTCAAAAATCTGGTGAAGAAAGATCTTTTATTCTCAATATATGTGAATTAAAATCTTTGTGAGTGAAAAATGTTAGGCTCCAACCTTTCTACTGATTCAGAATTCTAATCATTATTTTAAAATTAAGAATTCTATACATTCAAAAACTATTTATTGATATAATAATTGAATTTTTGAAGAAAGTTTAAACAAGTATTTTTTTCCAACTAAAATGTATTGGTTAAATATCTCTATGCTTAATAATCCATCCATCACACTGTATTTTATGCAGCAAAATCTCTGAAGGAAGATATCAGAAAATTTTGCACAGTAGAACTATAACTATTTTGGAAGGATTAGACCTGAATATCTAACTGATTGCTAAATCCAAATAACAATTCTCCTTAGTCATATTTAAATATTTGCAGAGATAGCCAAATCACTGTCTTTTGTAGCAGACTTTCATTTTTGAGCATTTCCTACTTCCTTTAATTTAAATGATGTCAAAATTTGTCAGAAACTTCTAATCATTTTCCCTAATTCTTCCTTTTCCAGTCAAATGAAACAAATTCAACGCTCTTTCACAGGCCAAATCTCCAAATATTTAAAGATAATTTTCACGTTTCCAATAATTATTTACTTTCTAGACCCCAACTCATTAGTTGCTTTAGTGTATCTTATAGAATTTCAAGTCCTGTTACAGTCTATCTAGTCTTATCTGAATACCTTCTAATTTGTTTATGCCTCTCTTAATTAGTGTGATTATTATTGTGAATAAAATTTCCTACAAGTAAATATAAACTTAAAAAATAATTTAGTACAATATAAAAGGCATAGTATCCAAAAGCCAAATAAATACAGATGATTAAATACTTATCTACTTAATTAAATGCTTTGATGTTCTTCCTACTCAACAAGTTTAATCCCTATGAAATCACCGTTTATGAGTCATATCAGGTTTTGTATGGATGTTTGTGTGCAAAGCTTGACCCATATCATCAGATATTTGCAAATACTTCGCTATTTGTGGCCATAGGTTTGCAGATGAGGAGTGGAGGATAAATGGCTTCTGATTAAGAATTTGAAATTGTAGAGGATGACCAATGAATTTGGAAAAGAACACTATTCCCCTGAGATGAAGTATTCTTCCAAAATGAACACTCTCCCCTTAAATTCTAGAATATTCTGCCTCTTTCTCCTTCCCTCTTCCTCCCTTGACATTACTTGTAGAATTATTTGAACATTGAGCTTCAGATGTCTAGGTGAATTTTCCTTCTAATAAACTGATAATGTAAAATCAGCTAGATGGAGATATTATTTTAAGGGAAAACAAATCTTTCTCCAGGATAATACCTTTGGGTTTACAATAACAATGTGGTAATGTTGGCACATTGGCATCTATCCTCTCGTTACTGACAGACTTCTATCTCCTCTTCAGCCTGTGATCAGCTGTCTCTTGGGGTGGCTGCCATCTTTGGGCCTTCACACAGCTCTTCAGCAAATGCAGTGCAGTCCATCTGCAATGCTCTGGGGGTTCCCCACATCCAGACCCGCTGGAAGCACCAGGTGTCAGACAACAAAGATTCCTTCTATGTCAGTCTCTACCCAGACTTCTCTTCACTCAGCCGTGCCATTCTGGACTTGGTGCAGTTCTTCAAGTGGAAAACTGTCACAGTTGTCTATGATGACAGCACTGGTAAGAAAAATCAGTAGCCTATGGGGCTGCGCTTTAAATATAGATAATTTTCCGAAACTCGTTCAATATTTTTACTGCGTTCTTAGTTTTTCTGTTTGTTTGTTCTTGTCATTTTTTGTTTGTTTTTTGTTTTCAAATTAGGAGAAAGGAAGACATTTGAAATTAAACATCAGCACTAATTTCAGACATCCCAACCAAGAACAGCTAAATCATACTTTTTTTTTTCTATATTTGTAAAATAAGCACTTTTGTTCTGGGAAGGATCAGTTACTGTAAGCTTTAATATTGAATGAAGAATAGAGATAGTATGAAATATAATACTGAAATATTTATTCAAATAATTTATCTATGAGTTTCAGGGTGGTTTCCCAAAGTAAAGCCTCGTAACTGGTTGTCACTGGAGTTTATTAAGAAATTCAGACTTTTGCCTTAACATTTTGTATAGCTGTTTATGTGCAAAGAATGGGCATGAAAAGTAACAACCTTTATATCTGTAGAGCATGTTAAAATTTTTTTTTAACTTTTTTATCAAATTTGAAACAACTTACTACCCATCGAAATACTCAAGAGTTTTGGAAACTATTTATATATAGACATAGTTTAGGGACTTAGAAAATAAAATTTAGTAAGTGATGTTTATTTCCATGTCTTTAATGAATATTTGCTGGCTGGAGGTTGTCTGTGCTTTCTTGTTTTAATAAATGTTACTATTTTTATATGTGAATGGTTATCCGGAGGTATCAAATAAAAACATGTCTAGAGAAATATAAGAAAATAAATAGTAAAAATAAAGTATTAATTTCCTTCGAAGTTATACTGGTGAAGGAACTGCGTCCTATTTTGGTTATTACCTAGTGATAAGGAACTTTACATTAAGATGTTTATCACTGGTCTAAATAGTGCTCTTTAAATTAGAATGTAAAAATATTTTATTCAAGGACATTTCACTATACCTTCATGTTTACATCAATGCTTAAATTCATTTGAATTTAAATTCTCCCCAAATACTCCAGAAACACATTTTATTTATGCATGCAGTATTCAGAACTGCATGCAAAAATTAGTCCCTTTGTCTGTAAAATTTACCATTTGCAAGTTGACAGATAGGAACTTTCCAAGAAAACAGGAAAAAGGGTGTTACAAGGTTGGAAAAAACAATGTAAATAATTTGAGAAATTTAAAAAAATATATGTATATATTGGGATAAGAAAGAGTAAGTCTAAATACACATTAATAGCATAATTTTGCTTTTCTGATTTAAAAAAGTGAAATGTTTACAAATAATTTTAGCTTAGAAATACATCAAAGTCCTTAAAAATAACCTAAATACCTTCGATGTGTTTTTTAGCTTAAATTAGATCTGGTATATTTATTGCATTGTTTTATTCCACATCATTACTTTCCTTTCATTGGTAAAGTTCTCTATGTCAAATTATGAATGACAGGTTCTGTGTTAATGCTTTCTCTGAGGATATATAATGTGATGGTACAGGGCATGCTCAGTTACAAATTGGTCCACTTATGTTTATGGATGGTCATATACAGAAATACACAAATATGAATAAGCATGCATTGTGCATCATGGTTTATTTACTTCTCCTTTCCCTTCTGATGTAATTCAGGTGAACTCTGACTAAATATCATATATCCCCATATGTACATGCACATACACATGATATAAATACAGATATATATTTATACATATATATGTGTGTTATATGTGTGATATTATGCATTTATTTCTTATGGTCTTAAAACTCCTCATAGTAAAAAGAAAGTTGACAAATGTTCATTGTTTATGGGTATACCACCTTTCCTTATTATTCTGTGTGTGGGTGTATGTGTTTGACATTTTTATTTCATATATGTGGTTCTTGAGTGATTGAATAGGTAATGGGATTTGTGATCAAGGTCACATAGTTTTGTAATGTTTCATATGTAGTCGATCTTTTGCTATAAATATTCTAAATATGTATATCATCGAGACAAGTTTAAATAGAGAAATATATATAATATAGTCAGTTAATTAGAGGTATATACTTTTAATGGAGACTTGATTAAAGATGAAATCTATTAAAATATTTAAGTTACTATTTAAAAGACACTTTACCACTACTACCTCTTTGAAGGGGACATTGCTACTTGTAGATTCCAAAAGTCTTTGATTATTTAAATATAAATGCTAACCGAGTGTCATTACAGAATTATTTATAGAATAAGTATACCTTAAAAATTCTCTGAGGGGAAAAAAGCATGTTAATGCTTTATTTTATGCAATATTTAATTCAGCAAACACTGATTAAGCACCTACTACATGCCAGGGACAGTTACAGGTGTAAGTAAGTGCCAGTAAAAGAAACGAACTCCTGGCCCTTGCTGAGCTTCCACTTTCTATTTAGGGATGTGTGCTTGCTCATGTTTTCAATATTATTTGCAATGAAATAATTACATTTGCAACCGGCCGCTTGTAGTTGCTTTTAACACAATTTTGAGAACTTTCTATTCTTGATTATTTCTAGTATAGAAATGACTCTAAGATAGATAAAAAATTCTCTTTGAAATGTTATCATAAATATAGAAGTGGGCTTTTTTTTTTTTTTTTTTTGTCTTTTTGGATATGTTTAAAAGTCTCAAGGTGGAATGTTAATGACAGAACTCAACAGACAGAATTTGTAAACATCCCAAGTGAACAAGATCATGTGGGAGAAAATCTGATGATAGCTGAGACTGTGAACTGAAATGGGAGGAAAAACCCGCTTCATACCTAATGAGATAAACATTATTGACTTCATTATGGACTTTCATGTCCGCTGTTTACTACAGGATGCAGGATGCATTTTATTTATGTTTCTTTTTTCCTTTCCAGATTTATTTATTATGTATGCTATCCCTCCCATTTATATTCATTTCTGTTTTGTTGTGTTGTCCAGTTTGATACATGATAATTATACTTTCATCCAGTCTTTGTTCCCACCCCCAAAACAGATGGGATGATAGATGAAACATAGTGCTGGAGTAGGAGAAGTTCTTAGAATGATGTTAGCAGGAGCTGTTTATTTTTTATGATAATTAGCATTTGTTGTTGTCATGGATGAATGCTTTTAAACACCCTGAAAGTCTGTTATAGTTCTGAATGATGTCCAAAATGATGGAAGAGAATTGGCTTCAGAAACAAAGCTGTGTTTCTGTCAGTCATTTTGGAACATATGATTCATTTTAAATATAAACTAAAAATAAGTTGGCTAGCTGTCAGCTTGTAAGCAATTCCAGGATAAGTTGTGAATATTTGCTTTAAAATCCCTGTGTTTCATCTTTGTTTATAGATCAGCAGTCCATTAACAAAAAACTCTGGACTGGTAAACAGAAGCCTGGAGTTCTATTCCCAGTTTTGTTGCTAAATTACTGGTACAACTTCAGAAAAGAGAAGGAAGGAATTGAAATGACTACAGAAAGCAGATATGATGCACTAGGCATCCAGGTAGCTGCTCTCATATAAACTATTGCACTTAATCTTCAAAACAATTCTATAAAAATAAAATAATTCTAGGAAAATAGGTTATCATCTCACTGTCCTTACTTCCTCCAGTAACTGGCTCTTTTGCCCACCAGCAGCCCAAGACAGAAACTTGAACATCTTCTTTGAGGCTTCCCTTTTTTCAGACACACCATCAAACTCTATTGGTTGTCAATTCTGCACATCTATGAACACTCAAATCTTACATTTCTTTCATTCTCTTGCCAATTCTTAAGTCAGAATCTTTCACCTGGATTATTACTAACAGCCTCCTAACTGGTATCACTACTAATCTTGGCTCCCCACTGCTTTTAAAGTAATTTTCAAAAAAGCAGTTCTGATCCATTGTCCCATTAATAGTTTCTTATTGCTCTAAGGATGACGTCCAAACTTTTTTGAAAGCCTCATAAGGCCTGATCTGATGTAGTTTCTATACCTCTCCAGTGATGTTTGTGTCTAGATTTGAGTCTAAATCCCTCACTTAATGTCTTTCAAATTGACCGTTACATTTCTCTCAGTTTCTGAAAAGACTGTTCTGTTTACCTGTTTCTCTCATTCTGGCCCCCACTCCTCCCACCCACTAAACACACACACAGGCATATGTATATTTGCACACACACATGCATTCATACCATCTGGCTTGGATGTCACAAAGAAAGGCTATCCTGACCCCAACTCCCAAGCTTGGAATGGGTGTCCCCCAGCACATCCCCATAGCACTGTGGGAGTCCCATGACCCTACCCTATGAGAACATTCATCACATTATAAATGACTTTTCTTGACTGTATTTTCCATTAGATAAAATACACATCTGAACAGGATGGACCCTAAGGCTGGCACCATTCTGTTACCAGCCCCTCCCTAGATATTACCTGGCTCATGGAAATACCTGAATAAATATTTTAGGAGTGAATGCATAAAGAGGTATTATATCCATTGTTTGAACAAAGAAGCTCCAATGGACTAAGTAATCTGCCCAAGGTCAACTTAGGTTAAGTAGCTTTTTAGTACTTGGTACTGAGTAAATGGATTCAACAATAATTTTCAGATAAGTAGACATGATTTCTTCCATTATTTCAAAAATTTTATAAGAAAGCTGGAGTGCATTGTGCTTATATGTTATTTTATGGCAATTAAATATATATTTACTCATTTACTTATTTGAACAGTTATTGTCAAGCATCTTCTGTCTACCAGGTGCTATGTTCAGCACAAGGGACAGTATTATAGGTAAAACTTTGACTATCTCCACGTGCTCAGAGTAGAGTGAGCTGGGGAGAGAACACGTGAGCAGGACACTTATTACTGCGACCAGTGCTGACAGAGACAAGAAAACAGTATTGTGGCAGCTTAGGAGAGGAAAGTTTAAAAACTGCCTAGAAAAGGCAGAAGAGAATTTTGGAGAAGGTGACATTATTATGAAGTTATCATAAAGGACAAGTAGAAATTGTTCAACTAGAGAAGGGGCCTAAGGGTGCAACACTTGTAAATGTGGGGATGCCTGACGAGCCAGTTTGCCGGGGAATGGCAAGCACTTCATTATGACTGAGCATCAGAACAAGGAAGATGAGGAAGGATGAAGGACAGTGTATAAAAGGCCAACATGGGAGAAATCAAAAAGAGCTATTTACTAGCTATTTTGCCCTGGAATCGGCCTGTAATAGCAGTACTGGTCAGGTTTGTGTGATGTGACCTTGCTTTCTAAGCCAGAATTGAGTGCCTCAGGGATGGACATATACCCATTCAGTTCCTTTCCTAGAAACTCAGAAAAGGACATAGGGAGAGGGACATCTGCAGATTAGACTATGGATTTAAATCTCGGCTCTGTTGTTTAATTTTCAGGGAGCTACTTGTCTTTAAAAGCTTAAGTTGACACATTTGTAAATCGAAGATAATACATATGCTAGGGGATTGTTGTCATGATTAGTGAGATATTTAAAGTGCCTCATGGCACCCACATAGTAGGAGCTTAAAACTCTCAATGATAAAAATGCCATGGGCTACATACCATTTATTCCTTACTATAAGAAAAATGAATTATTAATAGCCCCACTTTTTAAAATATGAGAATATTTAGAGACAGAGGGTTGAGATAATTTGTCCAAGGTTACATAGCAACTAAATGGTAGATCTGGGTTTTGACACTAGGCAGTCAACTGCAGAATCCACTTTGTTAAATGTTGTGATACAATGGTAGTTATGTTTTGATTTGGCTCATTTTGTTGTCATTGTTTTAAAAGCAGGAATGACACAATCAGAATTATTTTTGGTAAAGGCTCTCTGACCCACTGGGAGAATGCATTGAGGCTACTGAGATATGGGGGGAATAGGACAAGACCAGAAGCAAAAAAATTTCTGAATTAGTCAAGTTGAAAAAAAGATAATGGTTCCAATTAAGGTTTTGATAGAATGATGTTGAGGCAGAGAATTCTAGGAAGATTTAGGAGATACACATTGTACAATTTAGTAAGCAAATAAGCAGAAAAATGGTGGAGATGGGGAAGATGAGAATGACCTCTGTGTTTCTGAGCTGGGCTACTAATCAATGGCACATTTACCTAAAAAAGGAAAATAAAAAAAGACATGAGAAAGGGTATAGTAAATCTGGTTCTTAACATATTAATTGTGAAACATCTATGAAATATTCCTTAGACTAATTCAGTGGTGTTGGGAGTAGAAATGCATCTTGAGAAACAGGGATTTCATATGGGCATACAATGCTCCTGTTGGCATTTTGCTCTGCCCTCCACTTGAACTTCTTTGTGATATGAAGGAATGAAGACAGTTGACCGAAAAACAGGGTCATGGTAAAAGAAAGTTCAGTTACGTTAGCAAGTAGGCAGTCATGGAGATGAATATAGACATGAAAAGAATTTAGGGCAGAGAATGTAAATTTTTTAAATTTAATGAAATAAAATCAGTAATTTTTTTAGATAATAATATTTAACAAACAGAACTTTGATTAATTTCTATGGTATGAATATAGGAAAAAAGGCCAGGGCCTTTATCCTCAGCAAAAGCAGAAATGATTTCTATACTATTTTTATTAGCTTGAATGAATTATGTTCATAGATTGTGTTCTAGAGACATCTGTGTGTGTTTTGTGAGTTAGTTTAATAAAATGTAAAGTCAATTAATAGTAAGAATTTATTTTATTTTATTTTGCACCTATGTTTAAGCAGAAAAATAAAATAATTCAATAGAAGTTAATGTGAAAAACTATATTTCTGGAGAATACTAACTTTTGAATAATATAATAATTTTATATTATAAAACATATGACAATGTTTTAATTTTATTTCAAGAACTGGGATAATTTGGATCTAAGATGATTATATATATTCTAAATATGAAGCTTCAAGTTCTCTAATCCAAGTGCAAATACAATGAACAGTTATGAGTTAAACCGAATTATTTGGATATAGTTGATTACATTGCTTTGTGTATTTGTGCTTCCAAGTTGGTTTTGCATGAACAAAGGATTTTTATTCCTATGTAAGCCAGCTTAAAAATTATTTAGAATATCATTACTTAAGTTCTGATTACATGATAGTAGATATTTTTAAACATATTCACAGAACTAATTCTTTCTTTAAGTTTTAAAATCTTTAAAATATATGCCAACCCTAAAAGACAAAACTAAAATTTCTAATCCACAACAATCATATAATTCATATTTCTGCAGATAGTGAAATAAATACAGATGTAGGTCTGAATAAATAGAAAGAGCAGGTCCTATACCAGACCTCAATGAGTAGTAGTATTTGCCTTTATTGTAAAACAAACAAAAAAAAATCATAAAGTGAGAATAGTTCCCTGGGAATGGCCAACCACTGCCAGTTTTCTATGTTTAAATCTGGAACATACTGACATGAGCATCTTGGTAGCTACTCTCCCCCTAGCCTTTTCCTACTCTTGTCTGTCTTCCTCTCCCTGCAGTGTAGGGAGAAGGATAGAACTTAAATTATCTCTCTGATGCACTTGACAATTTTGACTACTCCCTTGTTCAGTGGAAGAATAAAACTCTCCTAGTTGGGCTTCTGTGCCATTATTCTCTCGTTATTGCCTTCCTTTCAGCCATTTATTCCCGTTCACATACTCCTAAATTCTTTTTTCTTTCTCTCCTCCTTTGAAGCAGATGTTGTCAAGGTTTTATTCCCAGTCTTGTTTTCTACTTGTTTACTTCACTCTGTCTGAAGCCTTCCATCTGACCTGTGCCTTTCTCTGCCTGTATGTTGCAGACTCACTGCTAGACATCTTCAGTTGCTTCTACCCAGTGCCATAGTCATAAGTCCACTGATGATTTGATTTGGGTGTCTCACAGGCACATCTAACCCAGCACGACAGAAACCAAACTCACTATCTTTACTCCAAAACTTGCTTTTTCTTCTCGTTTCCCTCTTTATCTGGTTGCCCAGCCCGATCTCTAGTGATTTTCGTGACATCTGTCATTTGTTTATATATGTATATGTGTATATGTGTGATTATATATGTACGTGTTCCCTTATTGTCTTAACAATAGTAGTGTCATTACGTTAAAAACCACTCAGTGTAGAAACTTTTCTACATAGAGGCTCATTTTGATATGTTACTTAGTAGTGAATATGGTCTGTAGCACTGACCCCTAAAATAGTGATAGGAGTCATTTTTAATTGCATTAAGACTTCAGGTAAAAAGGAGAAATAAGTCTAACATATATTTATTTCTGAAATATGTAATAAATCATGTATTGAATACTTGATTATAAATAAATTGATTCTGTTATCAGAAACACTTTTTTAAAAGTCCAGATCCTGAATGGATTAAAACCTAGCTTTGATACTCATTGTGCATCAGGTGAACATGACTGCCTTCTAAAACAGTTTTCTGTTTCCTACTCAACATTGTGTAAATGTTTATCTTGTTTTAAATATAAGTTACATAAACTATATTTGGGGACAAAAATCTCTAGAATCAAAATTTTGAGACTGTAAGAAAGAGTTAACGCCCAAATTCTAGACAGGCTAATTGTTCATCATTATTTCAGAATTATTACAAATTGGAGGTGGCACAGTGTCCACTCTGATGGTATTTTAACGACTCAAAAAGAGTCTCAAGAAGTAATTTTTTTGGCGTAAATGTATTAGACACATACTAAATCTGCCCTGTCATTAATAGAGCCTTGTTTAGTAGAAGCTAGCGACAATACAAAGCCCAATATATATATCTCCTTGCTTTCATGTAACAACCAAAGACATTATTTTGCTATTCAAAATACTTGCATTTCTGTAAACTCAGTCACCTTCCTTTTGATAAAACAAAATTTATTGTATAATAGATATTAAAATTAGAATTCAATACACTGGTTCTTAAATTAATTGATATCAGGTAATGGAATTTCCTGGGGTACTGTTAAAACTAGAGATTTCTAGGCCAAGTCCTGTTATTCAGTAAATCTGGGCTTATACTCGAGGACTTGCAATTGGCATAGAAAATACAGCTAGTTGTGATAGTCATTACTAGTGTTTACCAGTAAGTGGTTATCTCTACTTCTACACCTCGGGGGATCACAGATCCCCAATCTTTGAGTTTAGGTGTGACCACGTGGATTGCTTTAGTTGATGAAATGTGAGCAGTAGTGTTGCTCATTTCTGGGTGGAAGCATTTAATTGCCTGGCATTTAGTTCTCCACCTTATTCATTCCGTGCCATAGCAATTGTGCTGTCAGTGTGAAGTATCCTAAAATGCTAAGCCACAATATCGAAGACAACTGCCTTGGGGAATTATTTAGCTCTACAGCAGACCTTGCTTTTATGAGACATAAAATCTCATTCTATTAAGTTGCTGTGATTTGGGAGATGATTTTTCCCTTAGTATGACCTCATCTAGTAGTTCTCAAACTTCAGTGTGCATTAAAACCACTAGGTTAATGTGTTAAAACACCATTTGTTGGCCTTAATCCCAAATTCTGATTTAGTGGGTGTGGGATTTGGCCTGAGAAGTTTTTTCTAATAAATTCCCAATTGATCATGAGGCTGCTAGCCTAGTAATAACACTTTGAGAACCATTAATCCATCTAATCTTGAGTAATATGCAGGTTTTCATATCTTAAAAAGTAATCGATAGTAAGTCAAATTTGTCAGCATATTAAACAAAGGCATAAATTTACAGTAAAAACAAATTTTAAAAATTTAAATAAAAATAGAATGGTTTGGTGGTGATTTAACATTGACAAAATTATCAATAACTTATTAAAAATATTTATTCATTGCCTGAACTTCCACACTGAGTAGTTTTAATTCTGTTAAATATTTTTGTCCTTAGAGTATTTTAAACAGTTTTGAATTAGTTTTCATATGGAGAAAGAACATTGTATCATAAATATAGTAAAAATTGTCAAGTATAAATTAATAAGATTTAGAACAATCTAGCACTGATATGTTTTGTAATATCTATTTCAGCAAATTTACAAATAGTTTTAAGTTTAACTCTAAAATAATTTTGCAAAAAGTCATAATTGCATAACTGATGATTCTGATTTGTCAATTAAGCACTTTTAAAAATCTCCTATTCCATTTTCACAATGAACTTTTTATCCTTTTATCCAATTTAAATAATTGGGTTGGCATTAAAGAAAGAAAATTAAGTCAGCCCTTGAAAGCTTAACACTAACTTGTTAATTACCCTATTAATTACACAATGAGAAATGACAAGCTATAATTCCCTTTCCTGAAGTGTGGCTGAAGGTCAAAGAGCCCTTATTGGCATATTGAGAGACCAAAGGAAATGATGCAAGTTTTCTCTTTTAAATACCATCAGATGTCATTGGAAACTCAGCCAAGGAACTAAATCAATGTTTTAAGCATAATCTTTAAACATCATTTTTTATCTATTCTTAAAGGAGACAGTACCTATTATATATTAAGAAATAACTTGGCACTCAATAGCAAAAAAACCCAAACAATTCAATTAAAAAATGATTAGAGGACCTGAGTAGAAGGCATATAAATGGCCAACAGTTACATGAAAAGATGCTCAACATCACTAACCATCAGGGAAATTAAAATTAAAATCAAAATCACAGTGAGATATCACCTCACATGTGTTAAAAGGGCAGTTATCAAAATGGCAATAAACAATAAGTGTTGTCGAAAATGTGGAGAAAAGGGAACCCTTGTGCACCGTTGAAGCCTTTTTGGCTAGAACGGTGCACAAGCGTTCGTGGAAGTGTAAACTGGTGCAGCCACTATGAAAAACAGTATGGAGGCTCCTCTAAAAAGTGAAAATAAAATTACCATACAATCCAGCAATCTTATTTATGGATATCTACTCAAAGAGAATGAAATCAGGGTCTCAAAGAGGTATCTGCACTCCCATGTCCACTGCAGCCTTACTCACAATAGCCAACATATGGAAAGAGCCTATGTGTTTGCCTATGAATGAACAGATTTAAAAAGGTGTGTGTGTGTGTGTTTAAAATGTAATATTATTCAGCCAGAGAAAGACAGATATTATATAATCTCACTTATATGTGGAATAAAAAAAAAAAAAACTCAGAAAACCAAAGAGTATAGGGGTGGATATCAGGGGTTTGAGGTGAGGCAAATGAGGAGATACTTGTGAAAGGGTACACATTTCCAATTATAAGATAAGTGTATTCTGGGGATCTAATGGACAGTAATAGTAGCTATAGTTAACAGTACAAGTATTATATACTTGAAAGTTGCTAAGAGAGTTAGAACTTAAACATTTTCATCTCTTGTCCCCTAGTCCCCCACAAAAAAGAAATGGTAATTATATGAGGTGATGGAGGTATTAACTAACCCTATTAGGGTAATCATTACCATAGATATATGTATCAAATCATCACATTGTACATCTTAAACTTACACAAAGTTTTATGTCAAATATATCTCAATATAGCTGGAAAATAAAGAAGTAACGTGGGAAAGATATTTTTATTTATATGTTAAAAGAACCCACATCTAAAGGGCTTTCAAACACTGTCTAGATCTTAGCTTTTATACTTTTGACAAAGGGTTCCTTATACCTTTAACTTACGTCAGAGATCAAAGAGCTTTTACAGACACTCACTACTGGCAAGCCAGAGATACACAGAAAGATTTTCTCTGCTTGTTAAAACAATACTTCTTGAAGGTCACTTTCTTCTGTAAAATGGAGTAAATCAAAATTATGCTGGGAAAATTTTACACACTCAGTAAACTAATGTGATATTGTGTACATAATTTTGAATGTATTTTCCTGAATACTATTTAACTTACTGCTGTATAATTTATTGTCACTATTTAGGAAATTAGTATAGGCTTTAAAAGACTCTGTAGAACTGACATTATTTGTAACTCTGTTGGTCATTAGTTTAGAGTAGAGATAGACGTAAACATTTGTGCAATGTTTAGTTGTAGTTGTCCTAAAGCACATATAGAGCACCATAATATTTTCCTCAAATTTTTAAAAATTTAATTTAATTTAAAAATTTTAATTGTTAAAATACACATAACATAAAATTTACCATCTTAACCATTTTTAAACATGTATTTCACTAGTATTAAGTATATACACATTGCAGTACAACTAATCTCCAGAACTTTTCATCTTGCAAAACTGAGACTCTATACCAATTGAACAGCAACACCCCATGTCCCCTCTCTGAGCCCCTAGCAACCATCATTCTGTTTTCTGTTTCTATGAATTTGACTACACTAGATATCTCATATAAGTAGAATCATACAGTATTTATCTTTTTTATGAATGGCTTATTTCACTTAGCATAATGTGTTCAAGGTTTATTCGTGTTGTAGCATGGTAGAATTTCCTTCCCCTTTTTAAGGCTGAATAATATTCTGTTGTGTGTACTTACCAAATTTTGTTTACCCAGTCCTCTGTTAATGAACACTTTGGTTACCTCTATCTTTTGGCTATTTTGAATAATGCTGCTGTGAACATGGATGTACAAATATCTCTTCAAGACTTTGTTCTTACTTCTTTTGGATGTATATATACAGAAGTGGAATTGCTGGATTGTACAATTATTCTATATTTAGTTTTTGACACCATTCTGTTTTCCTTAAAGAATACACCATTTATATTCCCACCAAAAGTGAACAATGGTTCCAGTTTCTCTACATCCTCACCAACACTTGATGTTTTTTTCTTTCTTTCTTTCTTTCTTTCTTTGATAGTAGCCATTCCGATGGGTGTGAGGAAATACCTCTTTGTGGTTTTGATTTACATTTCCCTAATGATTAGTCATGTTCTCTACATCCTCACCAACACTTGATGTTTTTTTCTTTCTTTCTTTCTTTCTTTGATAGTAGCCATTCTGATGGGTGTGAGGAAATACCTCTTTGTGGTTTTAATTTACATTTCCCTAATGATTAGTCATGTTGAACATTTTTTTTTCATATGATTCTTGGCTTCTGTGTATTTTATTTGGAGAAATGTCTATTTAAATCTGTTGCCCCTTTTCATATTGAGTGGTTTGAGATTTTGTTGTTGAGTTATAAGAGTTCTTTATACATTCTGGAGATTACTCTCTTATTAGATATATGATTTGTAAACATTTTCTCCCATCTTGTAGGTTGACTTTTCCCTCTGTTTATTGTGTCCTTTGATACACAGGGATTTTTGATTTTGTAGTCTTTATCTATTTTTACTTTTGTTGCCTGTGCCTTTGGTGTCATATGCAAAAAATAATTGCCAAATCCAATGTTATGAGCCTTTTCCCCTATGTTTTTATAATTTTATGTCTCAAACTTAGATTTTTAATACATTTAGATTTAGTTTTTGTATATTGTATAAGGTGGGGATCTAACTTTCTTCTTTTGCATGTGGATATCTAATTTTCCTGACACTTTTATTGAAAGGACAGTTCTTTCTCCATTAAATGGTCTTAATATCCTTGTTGAAAATCATTTGACTATATATATATGTTTGTTTTTACCCTTTCTGGTCTATTTCATGTATCTGTCTATATGCTAGTACCATACTGTCTTGATTAATGTAGCTTTGTAATCATTTTTGAAGTCAGGAATTATGGGACCTTCAACTTTGTTCTTTTTGTTCAACATTATTTGCCATTTGTGATGTCTTGTGATTCCAAATGAATATTAGGGTGGGTTTTTATAGTTCAGCAAAAAATGCCATTGGAATCTTGTTAGGGATTGCCTTAAATCTGTAGATTGCTTTGGATGATGTACTCAGATTTTCTAAATCTAGGCAAATTTGAATTATATTAAAATATACCACTTAAAAATTATACCACATTGATTTTTAAATTTATTAGCCTATTTGATAGACAGTCAGCTAACATAAACTCTTTATTGACCCCAGATTTCAAAGCAGTACCTATGGTGCTTCAGCTACATTTCACGATTCTTCTTTATTAGTTCTTAATGGTAGATGGAGGGAGGTCTTTTCTCATTAACTCCGATAACATCATATTTAATTTGAAGACATATTTGAAGGCAATTATTATTTTGAAAATCATTTTTCTATATAAACTGATTTTATACTGATGTGTATTATTATAACTTATTTTACACATACTGATTACACAAATTAATTTCTTATCATACACTTTGTTGGCCAAAGAAGAACCAAACATGAGTAAGATGGTTCCTATTCTCCAAGTACTTAAAATCTCGTGTTGCAAATAAACTATAATACGGTATACTAAGCGCTAACAGAAAGTCACATAAAAAGTGTTATGACAAAACAGGAGGTGAGAGTAAGGAGATCAGCTGGTTAGGGAAAGTAAATATAGATGACATTTAAGTTGGATCTCAAGGCATGCTAAGGTTAGATAGGATAGGAAACTCAAAGGTATAGAGCTGTGAAACAGTGTGGTGAATTTGCAGCATAGTGACCTGTCTACTATGATTGAAACACAGAGTATGTAAGCTAAGGGTGTCCATGAATAAGAACAAGTAAGTCAAAAGAGATCATGAAGGGTCTGCCGTGTCCTGAAATCAGGGCATATAACCATTTAAGAAGTAAGAAAAGTAAGTCAGTGTAACTCTGTGGAGAGAGCAGAATATGAGCCTGAGATGACTGAATACCACTGGACAGGTTAGAGGCATAAGCAGGTTCCAAGGAGGGACGCTAGGAACAATCTTGGTTTTGGCTTCATTACGCTGGTTTATAGGAATCAATAAACTTCCTAGGAAATTGATATAATTATGACTTAAGTAAGCAGGTTTTTAAAAATTATGTATTTTATAACATTAAAAAGCTATTAAGTTTTATAGTTATTAGTGCTAGTCACTAATATATCTGGCTCTGCTTTTAGGCACAGAACAGAATGGCATTTTCTCACCCTCTTTGAGGCTAGGCAAAGTCATGTGATTTTTCTTTCACCAATGAAATATGAGCTTGGTGGATATTTTAAAAGCCAGTAATGAATTTGTCACATTTGCTTCCCCATACCATGATGATAACAGAGGTCTTGGAACATGTACAATGTGCAGAGCTACCCTGCCAATCCATGTTAGACAAGCTGTAGGAGAAAGAAAGAAACTTGCATATGCTTAAGCCACAGAGATTTGGGGGCTGTTTTTATCACAACATAACCTACTCCATCCTGACTGGTAGGAAAAGTAAGACATACTGGCAGTAGAAAGCCTTGATAACAAAGAAAAGAAGGAAAAAAAACCCCAAACCTTAAAATACACCATAATCTTACCAAAGAGAGGTAAGGGCCACTATCTATTTTGATATTCCCCTCTTAAACTTTACTTGTTGTCATACAGAAGTTTAATTCATCATGTCAGTTATGAACTTAATTGTGACAGATGTGCACTCTACTAAAGTAATACAATATTGCTGTCCCTTTCAAGAGGTCAGTTTTGCTTTAAGTAACTGTTGGCTTATGATCCAGCTTATAAGCATAAGACCGTAGGTTCTTGTCCCCCAATGTATCAGCTGGCTATCATCAATTACCCTCCTTAAACGAAAAACATAATACATAGAGGATTATTTTGAATTCACATGAGACAATATATGTAAAATAAGCATAACATAGAAGTTAAACAATAAATGCTTGAGGGGTTGTTTTCTTTTTCTAAAGGTTTGTTCAGTAAAATTTTAATATATTTGATAACTTTTAAGGTATAAGCCACTTTTGTTCAACAAAATTGGAGCATAATATAAAAATCCCCCATCTACCCTAAGCAAGTAAATGTTTTGTTGTTCTTTAAAAAATATTAACTCATTTTGATTTGTTGAAAATTTTCTTTATAGAACTGTTTTTATAAATTGATACTTTTATTGCGCTATTTTCTAAAAAACATCCTGAACTTCATTGCTTTTGCTTAGTCCTTATTGCCCCTCTAAGAGTTCTGCTGTTAATGTAATATTTTAAATCACTTTGATATACACTTATTTTGAACATGAGTAACACTTCTGTTCTTCACTGTCTCTCTAAAACTAGGGCCAAATATAACAATTCAGTTTTGTTATGGAAGCCTTGTTATGTATAAATGATACTTACAAATTCTTTTTGTGATCAAACCTATCACAACTTAATGCTTTCGACAGTATTTTTCTATTTCTGCCATTTCTTTTTTGATTGTGTTAGAAAAATAATCTGGAATTGCCTACTCTTCTCGTAAGACTTTTGGTTTAATGCTTCTTTCCACAATAAGTTGTTCCAGAGAATTTGTCTTCTTTAGCCTTGTGTTTTTACCTGGAACAGGATGTAGTATATACTTACATGCATGTTTGTTGATTGAACAAATCAGTAAATACTATATAGTCATGGGTCCAAGAGTCTGTGTGCTGATATAACTACTCTGAATCCCACTTGAATATCAAAGGAAAAGTTTTTGCTATTTTCTCGGTGATCTAACTAAAATTCTGCATATCTAGTTGCTTACATTGATCTGAATCTATCAAGTCTTATCTCCTGGCATTATGAAAAAGTAAAGAGTAAATATAATTACAAAGGGGCATGAGGAAACCTTTGTGGGTGATGGAAATGTTAATCTTGACTGTAGCAATGATTTCATGATTCCAAACTAATCAAATTTTATATTTCAAATATGTGCACTTTAGTTAACTTTCGTTATACCAGAAAAAAATTGAAAACAGAGAACAGAAAAAGTAAGAATAACATATCAAATTTCTTTCTGTTACAACTACAACATTTCTGTAAATATTCTGTCCCATTTTTAAATGTAAGAGATATCACTACAGAAAATTGAAGGTGACTTTTGAGATTCTTTGTCAGCAGAATACATTACACTTCTTCTTGCCAGATAGAGAAATGAAAAGTGCTCCATTTCTATTTTTGCCAGTGTTATCTTAAAATTTCCATTCTTCAACCATTAATAACATGGAAAGGAGGGAACAGAGACATCTGATGAGGAAATTATCCCATTACTATTAATGGAGAGGAGAGAGACAGAAAAGATGTGATGCATGAGAGATAAATGCCAATACTGATGATCATGACCACACTGCCGTTGAGAATTTGCTGCATGACAGCTGCAGTCTATGCACACATTCTGCATTTTCTATTTTCACGACTCTCTTCCATTGTTCCCATATATACAAATGCGGAATCTGAGTCGTAAGAACATTAAGAAACTTACCAAGGTAAAATGCCACTACATTTCAGAATCAGGATCTGAACCCCAAATGTGGAATCTAGCACTCACGTACTTCATTACCACTCTCTGCCTTCTCACAACAGACACAAGTAAGGAAAAACCAATGAACCGCAAGCAAGGGTGATGACAAAAATGAAACAAACTCCTACGTGTATTGGCAGGTGAGGAAAACTTTAGCACGTGAAGCTCAACAAGGGTCCAGGGTCCACAGTTATCTATGAGTATCTCCACACGACCATGCTCCGATGTCGACAGCTGACTCTGGGTGGGGAAGTGCTGAGCCTGCAAAAAGCACTGAATAGAAGTAATGATATGATATGATCTTTGAAACTTTGCACTATGTGCATTTCTGAGGACCCAAAGTTTTCACCAAGGCACATTAAGCCATGGTTTTGTTTTATGAGACTAAGAAACTACAACCAGACAAATAAAAATAGGAGATAAACAGAGATGAGTAAATGGTATATAGCATCTCTGTTTTACAGAGGGTAAAGATTAGATCTGAACCAGCAGACTGTCACTATAAAAAGGCTGCATAATGCCCCTCTTACAACTCCCTCAGTCATTTGCTTTTTTTTTTTTTTTTAACTTAAGATGAGCAGCCTCTGCTATATTGTAAAAGGGCAGGAAAGTAAAGTTAGATGATGGAAAATCTACCTAAGTGGCTGGAATACACATCTTATGGATGAGTACATAAGGCATTCAGCATGAGAAACAGAAGGCAGAATTACACGTCACTGTGATGTGCTAAGTGCTGGTCTCAAATATCCTTGCTTAGGCCAGAATTTCTTGTCCTTGGTACTATTTATATTGGGACCAGATAATTCATACATGGTAGGATGTTTAGAAGCATCCATGACTTCTACCTTCTAGATGTCAGTAGCAGTCCCCACCCTGAGCTGTGACAATCACAAATGTCTCTAGACGTTGCCAAACGTGCCCCTGGGAAATGGAGATGAAAATTGCCTTTAAAACTAGTTTTAGTTTTTTTTTTTTTCTTTTAAAGTTATGAGCCAAGATACTGTGTATCATGCTATTCAACGTCCTTAATGCAGAAACTTACATGATACACTAAGGTTTGAGTTCAAGGCTATAAAGATTGTTTATTCACCTGTGATTCTGTGTATTTATGGTTTGAGATAATAATAATTATACCTTAATATTATTTTTATTTTTAGAGAATTGTAGAGGGACTAAACATTCTGAATAATTGCCAGAACCATTCTCTTCCAGAAGCTCCTTTCTATTTCCCTGCTTGCACTTCTCTCCAAGAAGGCAGTTCAGGTCCTGGAATAAGAACAGACAGGCAAATAAATAAGTAAAGTAATAACAGCTTTGGAAACTGTGATACACTTTTTATTTCTGTCATCTTATTTAATCCTTTCAGGAAACACACAGAAATCACAGGGATCATAGAAGAAGTAAATAAGTCATGTAACTCACCCAGGGTCACACATTAATTAATACCCATGTCAGGCTGAATCTAAAGTTCATGCTTTTGCCATTCTACCACTTTGTCTCTGGGCCATAGTAGGTTGAGATAATATTAAAAACGTTTAACAACCAATTTCCTCATAAGCAGTAACCAATAGCTGGTACAACTTAGAGATGTTTACTAGCTGATAATCAGCCCTGACTTTTGTAGATGACCCCAGTCCACATACAAGTACAAGCCACATTCAAGCTTCTACCTGTATTCTCATAAATTATTGGAACTGAGTTTCCTTCCTAAACCATTCTGGATGTCCTCCCCACGATGAGCTTGGAGATTTAATATTTACAGCAAACAAGCAAGTAAGTTTACAAAATGTTCAAGGTCGACGTCACCATGCCTCAGGGTAGGGTCAAGGAAATCAGACCAGGTGTCAGCCGCAAGTCAAGGAATGAAGTCCAGAGGATGAGCCCTGTATCACTGGTGGCTGACACCAATTGGCTGAAGAAGGGAAGAAAAGGAGATTAGATAATCTGAGGAAGAAGAGGGTACCAAAGGCCAGAAGTGGCCAGCCAAAGGGGTCCACGTCTGAGCAGAGACCACACCTTAAGGCTGCAGATGAGAACAGTCAAGTCCAGAAGAGTCCTTTTACCACCCCTCCTTGATCTTCCAGAAATAAGTCTCATGCATTTGAAATTGCAGCAGGGCTTCCTGGGAGATCCAAACTGTTTCTTTTGACCAAAGCAACCTCAAAGCAAGTTGGGCCCTATTTTTAGATGAATTCAGATACCTAAATTCTCCTTAACCTTCCAGGGCAGACAGAATTTTTCAGATGACAACTGAAGAGTAAAGGTTTAAAAATACTAAAAATCCCAAGAGGAGAAACATATTAGAAACCAGTCAGTAAGGATGTGAGTCTAAATGACCAGGAACATGTCTTCCTCTGTTTAGCCAGAAGGAGAAGAAAAAGCCTGCAGTCTACTTGGTTCCTGAAGTACTAGAGGAGTCGCCAGTGAGAAGGAAAGACCAGGAAGGGAGTCTTGGGACACAGATCAATTTTATTCACTTCCCTTTCAGTTCAGCCTTCAACCGCCCCTGAAAAAAGTGCTCGATGGACAAAGAGAAGCCGTACCCAAAATAGTTTCATCTCATAAGTGGCTGTGCTTAAGGACAGCTGGTGCAGGGGTGGGGATGCATTAACAGAAAGTCAGTTCCAGCCCAAAGAGAAAGTGACAGTTGGGCAGCCCCGGGGTCTCTTTGAGGAGACTCCAGCCTGCTCCTCACAGCACCCGCGGCCCCTCTTTGCTCCATTAGACATAATCACTCCTAAGTGGCCCATCATCGGTGTCAGCATGATTTTTTTCAGATTTACTAAAAGCTTTTCCCTTGGCCCACTGACATTTTCTCTTTTGTTTCTAAGTAACTATATAATTCCTTCTCTTCTTTATTTTGCAGTGAACTGACTTGAAAAAAAATCCGGTTTGAAATGGGGCTGACAGACCAGTTTCTTATTTCCTTCTGTGCACCCACCCCTAGCACCCAGTAACAGACACTGCACATGCATTTCCCAAGAGGCCCATTAGTAGGATATTGTTTTGTACTTTTTGTAGACAAAGAGACCTTCAGTTGGAATGAACTCTTTTTGTATTTCTTTTTGGCAACAAATAGCTTCCTTTTAAATTCAAAAATGCAATAGCATTGAGGCCCTAAATTGCTCTCATCTAAAATGTTTTACTCCCATCTTCACTTCCCTTGATTATGATCAATTTTCCTCCAGAATGAATTATTCAAATTGAGCCCAGTCTTCTGAGTCCTTGGAAAAGACAATGTCTTAGTATTTTGGGTCTGTTCTCATCACTTATCACTTGGCACATTCTGCCTGGTACTGGCAGACAGTCTTTTTTTCAACATATAATTTATTTCTCCAAATGGACTGCAAGCTCCTCAAGAATAAAGATCACATCATTCATTAATTCATTCATTCAACAGATGTTTTGGAACATCGACCTAGTGCTAGACATGCTCTAATCACCTGAGATGCATCCAAGAAATGATCAGACAAAAATCTCTACCTCCAAAGAGTTTGTATTCCAATGGAAGGAGGCAGAGAATAGGTCATCGGTGCAATCTGATCAGTGCAATCAGAAAAAAAAAAAAAAAAAATG
The DNA here is from genome assembly GCF_048773025.1 of Camelus bactrianus. Lineage (NCBI taxonomy): Eukaryota > Metazoa > Chordata > Mammalia > Artiodactyla > Camelidae > Camelus > Camelus bactrianus. Next base: position 50,434,826 of record NC_133546.1, on the reverse strand, counting down.
ATGTAAGTAGAATCTGAAACTGTAAAAGGAGAAGACTGTAGTTTTAAAATAGGGTGGTCAAGGTAGATGAGAGATCAAGCCATGCAGATAAATAGAAGAGCATTACAGGCAAAGGACATATTCTAAGGTGGAACTGGATAACTGGCATTGCCATCAACTAACTCTGGGAAGACAGTGGGACAGCATGTACAGCTGTGGATAGGTTAAGTTTTGGGTGTCTGCTAACACCCAAACAGAGATATGATGGCGTAGGCATTTGGATATAGGAGTCTGGAGACCCAGTAGGGTCTGGGATGGAATATTCAATTGAGAATAGTATTAACGTCATAAAACTGGGTGAGATCATTACAAGGAGACTGAGAAATGAGAAAAGATGGCCTGTAAGACGAGAGGAAATCCAAGAGCCTGGGGAATCCTGGAAATCAGTCAAGATACCTCATTAAGGAAGCAGGGAGTGATATTGCTAATATACCAAGTGACATGAGGCTGAGGCTTAACCATGGAATTCGGCAACCTGGAGATCATCTGTAACCTTGACAAGAATAGTTTCGGTGGAGTGGTGGGGACAAAAACCCAATTAGGCTGAGCTTAAATGAGAATACAAGCAGCTCTTTCTAGGAGTTTTGTTAGAAAAAAAGCAGGGGAATGAGGTGAGACATGGTAAGAAAATCAGTGTCAAGAGAATATATATTTTTTTAAATTAAATAGCAGTCTGCTTGTATTCTAAAGTGAATAAGCCAGTAGAAAAGAAAGATGTGATAATGCAGGGCTGAGAGAATTGTGGCCAGTTGCAACAATACAAAGGAAGTGGGATTTTTCCTTGCAGGTAGCACAGCCGTCTCCCCGATTTGTGATGTGATTGCTCTGATAAGCCCACTTGGCAGCTAGGCCTCCAGGGTTTCTCTGTCAGCTGGTTGTTAGGATTCAGAGCAGTAAGGTAGGGTTTATGTCTGTCCTCAGAGAGAGGGAGAGAAATGGACAGTACATGAAAGGAAGAGCCAAAAATGCTTAGCAAGAGACTGTGTCACATAACCAAGAAGAGGGACTTGGGGATCTTTGGAGTGTGGTGTGTCTTGTGGAATAAACCTCTCCTGTCTATTCCACTAAGTTTTCAGTAAAATCTACACTTGTAGGTTTTCTTCTGGATAATATAAAATGTGCTGAAAGTTGCCTTGAGACTGTAAACAGGTTTGAAGAGTGAGAGCAGAGCCTGCCTGTGGAGGACTCCCCATCCAGGTTACATAGCTGGCTCCTTTTGCCCGACCTCTGACATCATTGCTTGCCCCAGGAAGCCTTGTTTATTTTATTCCCAGTTACCTACTCAGAATGTTACACCTGCCTCATTCTTCAAAGTCTGGCCTGACAGTGTATACTCTGGACTCCTAACTTACCTACCTGGTTGTGACTGTCTGCGCGGCCATCCTAGCCAAGCTGGGAGTACAGCCCCTGCTTCCCTTTCCCCCGCTCGTATCTCACCACATTTCCTCCTTGTTCAGTGCCGGCAAACCAAACTGTTTGAAGTTCCCCAAACTCACCATGCTGTCACCAATGCATTGTTTCTTCTGCCTGAAATATTATTTTCTCTTCCTCCTCCAAGAGTCCAGCCCTCTCTCTGCCTATGTAACTCGGGGCACTGTAAGATGTCATCTAAAACTTCCTTCTACTGGAAAACTGTCCCTGCCTCTGCATTTCCCTCGTAGTAGTACTTACCTCCTTGCACTGAAATGGATGGTTTATTGTCCATCTTCCCCATTAGACTGAGGTCGCTATAATCCTGGTTTCCTTGGTGTTCTGTGCACCTCGGATAGGGTCTGTTACATAGTGGCTGCTTCATAAGTACTTATCATAAATCAAATAAATATCTTATATCAAAATTTGTGAATACCAAGCCAGGTAGCTTAACTTAAGCCCTGACTCATACAAGTTGGGCATGAAGTTCATCTGCGGCTCTAAAGCCAAGGTATTTCATCTTACAGTGACTCCCTGGTGCCCACAACCATGCCAAGTTACAGCTGGGAGCCTGATGCTTGTTTGTTTGGCAAAAAGGAACAGAACAGCCCAACCTAAGTGAGCTCATTTTACTACCTATTCTTAAGAACAGTTGCTTATAAGAGCAATGTATCTGTACCAAGTACAAATTCCAGCTCTGCCATTTATTAGATTTAAGCCATTTTTCAATTGGCTCAAATCCCTTTGCCTCTTTTTCTTATATAAAGGGGGAGAGGGGAGTGGAAATGCCTTTTAGAAGTTTTGTGAAAAATTAGTAACACACTTATTTTATACATAATAAGTTATCATAAACATTATCAAATACCATTATCAAAAATCCTCTGAGTTTCAAAAGAATAAAAACAAATAACGAATAGCTTGTGTTTTACTTTCTTTGTGTTTAGAATGAGTCTCAATGGGCCATAGATTTACAACTAAGGACCAACCAGTAGAAATGGCAAGATTGCATCCAACTGATAAGGAACAAGAAGGAAGAACAATGAATAAATATCCAAGCGTGTGCGTTTGGTGGGGCAGGGGTTACTAACTACATCCTATATTCAGGAATTCCACGTGGAATAACAACTAAGGACTACTGCTTAATAGCAGCTATGGGAGAGGCTGTGCAATGCTTAAGCTTATTGTTCGAGAAAGATTTAGTAGAGAAAAACTCCTTCATCTCATTAAAATTGAAAAATTCTTAGGTGACATATAGGAAAGTGGGAAGAATATGAAATGCAATAGTCATAGCAAATGGTGATCCAAGGCAAAAGGGAAAACATGAAAGATAATAAAATGAAAGGAAATTTAAAAGTTTAAACTCTAAAAATATTTTGGAATATAAAATTTAGAACAGATTTATACTTAAGTACAATGGCAGATTTTCTGTTTGTGTAAAAAATAGACAGCAAAAAGAATAGTTTTACTCTCCAAACTCATATGGGTGAATGAAATTTAACCTGCAGAACAATCTGGTGGACTCTGTAGGTACCATTGTCACTGTTAAAAGTGAGAGTGAAGTACTTTGGAAATACCTGGAAATTGTCACACTTTGAGAATTAAAACTATGAAATCAAAATATAATGAATGAGTATGAAATGTTGCAAACTACCTTAAAAGGCAGAATGCCTCCTAGATAAGCAAGATTTGATTTTATCCTGTCTGAAGATACCTGACATAACCAAAGAAGAATATGCCCATCAGAAAGAGGATTAGTTACATCGACAGAAGCATGCTGTACGCCAGAAATTGACACAGCGTTGTAAACTGACTATCCTTCAGTAAAAGAAAAAAATGCAAAAAAAAAAAAAAAAAGAAAAAAAGGAAGACGATTAGTTAGATATTTGAGTTTCTTAAAAAATAGAGGCTAAAACAGGAAAACACAGATGACACATCCAAAAATTGTTAATGGAAAATAGATTCTTATTTGACTTACTACCAATAAGACCCCTCATTACAATCTGTATGCAAAGTTTGAGTACTGGATTTGGAGAAAGACTTCCAGGATTTGAATCTGGCTTTGCAACTTACTAGATATGGGACTTTGAACAGAATAACAGAATAACCCAGATAGTTCACCTCATCTGCAATTTGAGGCTACCTCTTCACAGAGTGCTTACAAATAAAACACAAACCCACAATAAATTCTATCTGTGATTGTAACATTCATTGGGCCAATTCCCTCTGCTCTATTTCCAAACTAATCTTAAGCAACCTTCAGATTACTATATGGTTTCTCATGTAATTTGAAAATGCTAGGGTCATGCAATTCAAGTTTCGCCATGCCTGTGACAGATACATTTCTTATTATAAATTAATGGATTAGATTTCTAGTGTTATATGTTACTCTCATGACCTTGATTAATGTGAGTCTATTATGTTAGCAATGTGGCATATGTTTCAGAGCAACGTAAAGGTCTTTTGAGCGCACGTCAAAATTCAGAAATTCACCACATATTGCCTCAGTTAAGATTCTAGTTAAATTCAGTGACAATCCTTCTTTATAAGAAATTCTATTTCCAGAGAAATAAATAATAGAGAATGCAGATACACAGTAGGACATTCGTCAAATCAAGGAAAAGGGAGAGTGTAGACAGAACGTCTCTTGCTGTTCTCTCGTGTATGCTGACAGAGGCTAAAACACAAAACGACTTCCTTTCCACTAAAATCTTTCACTATTTCACTGTCCCCTTGGGTATACAATCCAAGTGATCTTTTAACAGGAAAACGTGTTCATATCATTTGCCTTAATTTGTTCAGTGATTCCATAGTGGGCAAGGGAAGCACACCTAACTCCCCAAGTCCCCCAGCTTCGTCACCCTCCGAGGTGAAGCCAAGGCTAATGTTCATACCTTTAGGGAAGTGGGGACCCCTGGCTACATTTGAGTGCACCCAGGGTTAGCATACCTGGGCCAATTAGATCCTCTCTCCAGGAATGTTGAATTGGGACCAAGAGTGATTAGTTGGTCTCTGCCAGTACTGAATCTGTAACAAACTCTGGAGTGAATCTGAAGCGTGGCCATGTGCCTTGGATGAACTGTGGAGAAGAAAGAACTGGTTTCATTAGGAAGATGAAAATGAAGCAGACAAAAAAGAACAGAAGTGAGAGATGGTAATTTAATAACCTTGTTCCTACTTGTTTCTGTTTCTAAGGAATGGCTGAATTCTCACATTGGGCTTTCATGAAACTACCTGAATTTTTCTAATAATTCTCCCTTTCTGCTTAAGCCAGTCTGAGTTGGGTTTTTTTTTAATATTTTTATTGAAGTATAGTCAGTTTACAATGTTGTGTCAATTTCTGGTGGACAGCACAATACTCCAGTCATATAGGAACATACATATATTTGTTTTCATATTCTTTTTCATCATAAGTTACTACAAGATATTGAATATGGTTCCCTGTGCTATACAGTATAAACTTGTTATTTATCTATTATTTTTATATTAGTATCTGAAATCAAAATTTTTTTAATACTTGCAACTATGAAGTTTCTTCACTTAGAAAGGTCAGTCTAAAATGGTGCCCTTCATAAATGGTCCTTGCCTACTACTGGTCCAGCCTCACCTCCCACCATGTTACAACTTATACTCAAGTTTCCAGCAGGACCCACCAAATGACTCACATGATCTTTGAACTTTCCCTACTCTCATATCATCAGGTTTTCTACATGCAGTTTCCTCTTCCTACAAGTGCACCCATCCTTTTCTACCTGCCAACGGTTACTCTCCTTGGGCATTCTGTCCCCACCACTTCCATTGCACTGTAGAGACACTCACACTGCTATACATAATTCATTGTAGAAAAATGATTTTCATGTCTGTCTCCCCACTATCCTATAACCTCATAGGTGGCAAACATCTCCCATTTATGTTTTTGTATTTCACTTCTGCATTCCCAATTCAAAGCCCATAACATACACTGTATGTATTCCTGGTATATACACATCCTTCTGCCATTCATTGGATAAGATGTATGTTCCATGAACACAACTGCTGAAGGCATTGGTATTCATTTCTGGGGCAAAAAGATGAAATAAAGCCTGAGCTCCTGAAGAGTCCCATCCTACTTGGCATTCCCACCAGCACATAGAGTTCTGGTCATTATTGTTAGTCTTGGGCCCCTACATACAGTTTCTTAAGCTGTTTCATCAGAGCCAACTTTAAATCATATTTAATGTATAAGTGGCAGGATAAAACCAGTAACAGCAGCATCCTGGGACAGAGCCAAAATCAGAGCTTTTCTGCTTCATAACTGTGCTGACCTGGACACAAGTGGGGATTAAAAACAGCAGGCTGCACAATCAGCCGCCGTCTGGAGAGCTGAAGTTGGGTCATCACAAGCTGAGAGGGCATGTAGAGCGACAGAAGGATGGGTGTATGTCCGAACAGGATCGTCTCGAGACAAAGAACCTGCAGTGTGGCCATCAGACATGAACAGGGAGGTGTGCCAGTCTTCTGGGGGTGGGTCAGTGACGTTGTCAGGACAGCAGGCAGCGAAGTAGCTGTGATGGAGGATGAAGACTGCTGGTTTGCCCAGGACGTCCCCGGGTAATGCTTGTTGTCCTGGGCTAATTACTATGCACTTACGTCTACCCCTTAGACTCTTAAGAGGGCCTTTTTGATTTAAAAAAAAAAAATCATAAAGTGACTTCAATTGTAAACAATCATTGAATCAAAATATCACCAAAACTCCGGTCACAAACCAAAGTACAGCCATCCTTTTTAGAGAGTTTCTAAAACATTGCAATGATGCATCTGTGTTGCATTTGTTTTTATGTTTTCCCAGAGTCCCTTTGAAGAAACCTTCTTAGCCTGCTACAGGCGAGGCAGGCTTTCCTCCCTCATAATCCAGTGATGCATCTAACTTCAGCCCTCCTACTCCTACCAAATAACCCCAACCTGGGCCACTTAGAGTCCTTCTCAGCATTTTGACAGAACTTTTGAGGTAAATCTCTTTAAGGGGGTGAGCTTCTGTTAGTCATCTGTGCCATCAAGTGAGAAAATGTTGAGGGGTAACACAGAGGAAGGGAAAACTGAGCAACAAAGAAAGAATTCCTGCCTCCCACCTTGCCTGGAGTTTATTTTCAGTTACGGGAGGCAGTGAATTCCATTTTTGCTCAGCATAGTGTGAATTAGATCTGTACATGTTACCAAAAGAGTCCTGACAAATACAACTGCCTTCTCATTAAACTGTCCAGCTTTTTACCTGCCCTCTCTCATTATACCGGGCATAGACCCACGTTCAGCAGCTGTACGAGTAGGACAAAGAAAAATTAAGTGATGGGATGGATCTAGGGCTGGATCAGCCTAGGACAAAGCCACTTATCATGACTGTGGTGCCCCTAATGAGCACAGCACTTTAGTTACCTTGGCAGGAAATCTAATGTGCTTATTCTCCCATGATGCAAGCAAATTTTAATAGCAGTAAGCAAAGAATGAAAATATTAAATTAATTCTATTAGTTCTCAGAAACTGGTGATTGCTGAATAGAAAACTGACCTTAGCACAATTTGAACTTAGACCCCAAGGCTTTAGAGGCCAGAGGGTTATTGCTTTGACATGGTCAAAAGCACTGTTTGCTTTTTAATAATGACATAATTGCTTTTTACCATAGCAGTGAGAGCAGAAACAGGGAAAAACATATTTTGGTACTGACTAAAGGTGTAATAGGCCGGCAGCCCCTGCCTGCCTGGGATCACAGCTGCAGTGTGTGTAGCACCTCAGTTCGGTCCGCTCTCTGAGGCAGGCTTTCACCTGGGAGGAGCCCCCGCGCGGTGATGCGGAGCTTGTCTTGCAGCTTGAACCCAGCCTCAATCATGTGGTAGGAGTTCCGGTAGGAGATTTCTGTCCACTTTGTCCCCATTATCCCTGTTGTTTCCCCCATTTTGAACTTGTGAACTCTGGTTATAGCTCTGAGAACCTACCTAGCAGGATTGCACTGTGTTCTTTGTACTGTTATTAGAACAACTTTCTTAAGCTGGACTGGTTGCCTGGAAGCATAATGTCTCCCTCCACATGGTCTAGAGAATCACAAGCCACTGATATAACGTTCCTCATGCTTTAGAATTTTTTATGTATTGAGTCAAGCCTAGGGACTTCATATTTCAGTGGTCACTGAGCATATTTTCACCTAACTGCACTCACAGTATCCAGGTCTGTACTAACTAAAACTGTCCTGTATGTTCCTGCCTTCTTCATTCCCACCTGCCTCTCTTAAAAGATCCAGGGCACTGACTCTCCATACTTATGAGATTAGTGTCAAAGACTATGACTTGCTACTGGATATATCTGGGTATGCAAATTTGTTAAGGGCAATGCTATTTTGGAGGCTTTTACAATAATCCACTTGAGACATCATAGTAGGTCAATCCAGTGTGTTAGAAGTAGTAAGAGTTGGCAGCTTTCTATGTATATTTTTAAGGATTTTCTAAGAAGTTGCATGTGAGGTGTGCTAAAAAGAAAGGATTAAAGATGACAGCAAGGTTTTTGGCCTGAGTAACTGGAATGATAAGAGTTGCCATCATCATAGGTGGGGAAAATTGAAGGAAGAATAGTTCTGGAGACTGGGGAGATAAAAAGCCAATTTTGGAATGCTGTGCAGTATTTGCTACACATCAAGGTAGAGATATTGCATTATTCAGAGGTCCCTCAGGAACACCCTCATTTCTAACACCAGCTGCAAACTTTGGGAGTCTCCAAGACCATCTTCACTTCTGATACCACTTGCAATTTCAGGAGTCCCCAGGATCACCTTCAGGTTTGATAATTCTCTAAAAGAACTCACAGAGTGACTGAAAGCTGATATACTCACTGTTACAATTTATGACAACAAAAGGATACAGATTAAGGTCAGCCAAGGGAAGAGGCTCATGGGGCAGAGTCCAGGAGCGGTCCACACTCAGGTTCCAGTTGTCGTCTCTGACAACTGGATTCGTAGACAGCACTAACTTTTCCAGGCAACAATGAGTGACAATATACATGGAGTATTATCAGCATGGAAAACTCACCTGAGCCTTGCTGTCCAGAGTTTTTAATTGGGGCTTGGTCATATAGACATGGCTGACCACCCACTTGACTGATTGGTAGGTCTCCAGCCCCTCAAGAGATTTAGCTGATATCTCATGACCCAAGACCCCTGCCATAAATTACATTGTTAGACTATACAGTGTGGCCTGAGGCCTCCAGATAAACAAAGACACTCTATCAGTGTCTCCCAGGAGCTTAGAGCATTAGCTCCCAGGAGCTAAGAGCAAAGGCTAGACGTCTCTGTGGGCAAGGTTAATTTTTTACTGTACAATTGTCAAATAGGAAAGTGAATTTAGGAGTCTAGGGTTCAGGGAAGCAGCCTGCAAGAGATATAAATTTGGAAGTCATCAGCATATAGATGGGGTATTAATTAGGTTCCTAGCAAGAAGCAGACTTCCCTTAGATGCCTGAAATGAAGAGGTTTTGACCACTCACGGGACTGCAGGCGGGATTTGGGGAGTACATAGGGGCTGTTGAGGCACCCTTATGACAGCAGTCTCTGAGTTCCCAGGAAGTAGTTACCAGAAACCGGTGAGAAGTGTTCAACTGTTCCAGGCACACACTAAGTGATTCCTGTGCAGTAGCTCATTTGATTTTCCCCTATATAGTTACAATGACTACTATCACATTTTTACAGGTGAGAAAACTAAAGTTTAAAAAATTTAAATATCTTTGTCCATAGTCATTGAGTAGAAAGTTAATGAGGTGGGATTCAGCCCACATCTGCTAATGCAGACGACCATGCCACATTATGGTACAGAAATTTGGCATCATGATGCAAAGATAAGTTTAATGTAGGAAATAGGTTCATATATGTTTGAAAGGGCTTCAGACTTTGTCCATGATTTACCTGCTAAAGGTTATTCAGGTATTGCCAGTTAGTGACTTCCCACTTAGGCCTTCCAGGGAAGCTTCTGCTTTGCTCGACCAGTGTTGTGAGGCTTCGTGGGTTGGGCTTTACAAATGGGAGCTGAGCAAAAGGAACAAAAGCATCATGGCCAGATTCTCCTCAGAGGAGAAGCTGGGGCAGAAATAAGTCAGATTTCCCGGGGAAATAGAAGTGGAGGAGCAGTGTGTATATGCATGTGTGCCTCTGTGCGCACACGCACACACACACAGATGCACCCATGTACGTGTATTATGTGTCAAAGTGAGTTTTCAGGATTTGGTGGTGTTTGAGAAGAGAAAAAATAGAGCATTTTATTGAGTTGCTTCAGACAAATTTTTTTGAATGTTTTCAGGGAACTGTAAGTGTCAGAATTACTGTTTGGATTCTACTTATTTGAATGCATCATGGTTCAGGGTTGAACCATGTGAGTCATGGCTTCAGTAGAGAGCATGGTGCCAAAAATGTATGGTCCACACTATTATTTTCCATTCTGAAGCATAGAAAGGCTTTGCCATCAATAAAACAATATCAGTGATAAGATTTGATGACACTAGTAAGAAGGAGATTTTAATTTAGGGGCAATCAATGCACGATGTCAGCATGCCTACCCTACCACCCAGGTTTAAATCCCTTATTAAAACATGTTCCTGATCACAGAACTTGTCTCAAGAACATTCTCAACTCAGTGCTTCAGGTAGCCAGTGATAATTAATTGACCCTGGCATGTGAATTCAAATTCATTTGCCACTTGGTTTCTAATATATCAAGCTAAATAAAGTGTTTTTATTTGGTTTTAGTTTTGAATTTATTAGGCTCTGTCATTCTTTAAAAATAAAGCAAAATTCAAAAAGACAGAAAGAAATTCCTCTCTTTAAGGGTAGTGTTTGGATTTGAGGATTTTTTTCCCGGGAGACCAGCCCTCCAATTTTACTTTACATAGCTTTCTCTCCCTTTTCTAAGAAGATGGAAAACACATTGGAAGTTTCCTCTCATCTTCCCTTCCTCTTCTCCCTTCTTTTTCTAGACACCAATTTTCTTTATTTTCTATTTTCCCTGTACTGCTGAACAAATTCATCTCACCCTCAAAGAGGGGAGGGCTGACATAAATTTGGAGACAGAATTTTTTTTCAATGCCAATCTACCTCTCCTGTCAAAGATGTTTTTGATTTTCTTGTTATGATTTGCTTCCCTCTCTAAATATACAGCATTACCATACATTACAAAGTCCATAACTGGTATACATATCTGTTTAACTTTCTTTAAAACACTCTGTTGTGCAAATAAAACATTCAATAAAAACAACTCCTTGAAATGTTATACTTGGCCTTTCGATGAATTATCTTTCCTCAGATGGAAAAAAATGGTGGTGACTGACTGTCGATGAATCATTTTTGTACAGTTTATTATGCAGTGCATTGTGGGGCGGAGAGGGGATCTGGCCTGCACAAAGACCACTTTAACTGAAATGATAAATAGGCCTGATGCGCCAGCCAAGTGGCAAAGCTCGAGTCGGTGTGGCTGCTGAAATGGATGCCTGCATCTGAGAGGAAACTTGGGACTCCCTTCCTGGGGCTCAGGGAGGCTGGGCCTGCTGAGAGGTGGTGTGATTGATCTCTTTAGAAGCAAGTGCCAGCTGGAGTGTGCATAAAGGGTTCCTTCTGGATTCTCCTTAAAAGCTAAACTGATGACACCTTCTGAAAGGAGCATCTCGGACCTCTGTCCTCTGTTAGCTTAAGATAAACCTTGATTTTAGCCATTGTAAAGTAACTGAAAGCAGGAAAAGCTTTAAAAAATATACCCTCAGTGACAGAATTAGAGGGAGTAGAATGTTACTCATCCACCAAAATAAAGGGGTAATTGCAATGTGGTGCTCTTCTTTGTTAGAAGGTCTTCAGGAACCCATCTGTGCAAATTGTTTCCTTTTTATTATCATTACATCAACTAATTACATTAGGGAAATGGGGGCATTTTAATTAAAAGACTGTTTTAAGGCATTGTAATTCTACTCTTTCATTAAATAACTTAACTAGTTGCCAAATTTGTTAGAGTAAACTATATTTTTGAAAATTATTGTTTGGAAATTATTTGTGTCAACCATATTTTCAGCAAAATAGATTCTGCCCTTTTATTTTATCTAATACATGGGTCCTTTTTTTTCTCCATTTTGACCAAAGGACCATAGGACAGGACCACCTGGAAACTATCCCAATTATCTTGAGAGGCTTACTTTTCCTGAAAAGGGGGGGAAACTGTTTCATTTTACGAAACATGTATATTTACTTGCATGTGATGGATTGATTAGGGTAATCCTTTATGAAATTGGCATTTATAGAACGTGTTACATTGCAAAGGAACACTGAGGGAGGTAGGAAGATCACCAGAGATCCACAGTGGAAAATACATAGCCAGTATTGTAATTAAAAGACATTCGTACCATTTAAGCTCTTTTTCCTTTGGGTAAAAACTTCATCCACATTCATCAAATTACAGGGATGCCTTCAGATAACTCATACTTAAATAGGTGGGTAAATGTCCATTCTTTGGATGTCTTGAAAGCATCTCCCATTTTGTCAGTCCTCTTCTTATCCCTTCAAGGTGTTCTAAATAACAGAATTCAGGCAGGGATTTGTCCCTAACTGTCAGATAATGGGGAAGGAAATGTTCTAGAATGAAAATATGAATAAAAGAAAAGAAAACAAACACTGGGCGGAACAATGAAGGCGTAGAAGCCAAGAGAGGACTCTAAGCACCTGGTGCGGGAGATGGTGGAAGGCCAGAATTTAAAAATCGTGATTCTACTCTCAATATTCAAGCAGCTCTGTAGATTTCTTCTCCCTGATTGAAATGCTGAACCATTTTTATTCCAAAAACTGAATGTGAAAAGCATTATAGAAACAACTTTGGCATTAAAATATGTAAAAGTCAAACAGTATCTCATGCGGTTAAAGACCGAATAAATGCTATTATTCCAATCACTGTATTTATCCAGGAAACAATGTCATGTACAGAGTAGACATACAGTAAATATGTGTTGAATGAATGACTGAAGACAATATTTCTCTTGAATTCTCAAGTAGGAGATGGCAGTTCCTACTAGCAACAGTTTTTTGTTTTTTTTTTTTAGCCCTTCAATATTATTCCTCAGGGTAGCTGGCAGACTGAATGAAATCTGTTACATTAATGCCAGCAGGGATGTGTATGTGTGAAGAGAATAAGTAAACATTTATTGTACATGATGGCTCAATGGACTATCCATATGAGTTCTTAAGACTCTTGAAAATACTTGACAATATTTATATTTAAGGTGAACTCTACAAATACTGTTTGAGGATTTTATACTTCTGGAAATTTTTATTTTTGAGTCCATCAAGCTTTTTCAATTCAAAACTGTTGGACTAATCTGTAACTATACAGCTACGTTTTCTTTGGTAATGAGTTAATCTCAATTGTTTCATTAAAATTTTGATATTGGTAGATTTTCAGTCAAAATCAATTTCAAAATAACTTCCAAGAGTAGATTTAGTAAGCAGCACATTTAAAAAAAATTATATTCTTCCCTTTTTAGCCAAAATAACAACCATGAAGACTGCTACTTATTGAGAGTCTGAAGTATGCCATTCCCTTTTTTGGTATTTCATATGTTAATACATAGATGGTTTTACACTATTATAGAGAATGGGAAAGCAAAATAAATGTAAGACAAATATAATATCTCGTATAAATATATCATAGATTTTTGAACTGAGATTCACACTCAACACCCAGGCTATTGCTACTATGATAGACTAAATCTCTCAGACTTATATTTGACTTGCTCAAAATCTCATCAGTTACATAAACCAAGGGTAGCTTTCTTTCTTTTCTTTATTTATCTAAGGTTGGTATTAGATCAGTCTGCATTTATATAAATAATTTTATGAGAATAATAAAAAATTTAGAGCTCAGAAAAAATAGAGGTAATCCAATTTAGTTATTCTTAGACATTTTTGTTTTAGTACCAGTTTTCATTCTTAATAATGATTGAAGATTTCTAAAAGCATTTGTAGTATGTTATACTTATCAATATTTACCATATTAGTAATAAAATTACCATATTTAAAATATTAATTCATTTAATAATTGCAGTAATAAACCCATGATCTAGTCACATAAATAGCATATTTTAAGGAAAAATACCTATATTTTTCTAAACAAAACAAATAGTAAAGGTAAGAGTGGCATTGTTTTATATTCACGTATCTCTTTAATATTTGGTTTAATAAAATGTAGCTGGATTTGCATATCTGCTTCCTTTTCCAATCTGCTGTAATATCATCAAAGTCTTGCAACTTTTAGAACACTCCACTGCACACATGTGGGAGGATGAAAATTTAAAAAGCCAAATAACCTCTTATTATTGTTATTACAAAAATAATTTGGCCTCAGGGACCCAACAGAGAGGGTAAAGGGGTCTGGGGACTACACTTGGAGAACTGCTAATCTGGATGAATCTCATTAAATAGATGTGGAAACTAAAGTGTCCTGTGGATCTGCTACTGAGCTTAAGTCTGATAATAGGCTGGGGAGGGACTGGTACTTTCCTCCACGGGTGTTAGGTATGATTAAGATGCATACTAAGCTCCACTGTGGAAATACATGAAGATGATCTTCATGGAGTCCATTTTCTACCTCCCTCCCTCTTCTACTAAAGCCACAGCAAGCTACTACCCCCACCATCCTATTGAAACTATCTATCTTTGCCTGGGTCAGCAATGATGTTTTAGTTAAATTTAATAGGCACTTTCTTAAAATGTTTACTCATCTTTCCTTGTTAACTAGTAACTCTTGACATACTAGTAACTCTTTGTTTACTAGTTTTTTCCTTGTTTACTAGTAACTCTGATCACTCCTCTCATTTTGCGCCCTCAATTGACTTAATCCTTCCATGGCCTCACACTGTGCAAGCACTCTCTCCCCCAAGATGCCCAAGCCAGAAATCTGAGAGACTTCCCTGACTCAGCCCTCCCCTTCATCAAGGAAGTGACTGTCTTCACTGTCAGTCCTTTCTCAAAAATCTCTCCAGTTCATCACGTTCTTTCTCTCCCTACTGTCTGGACCTCAATACACATCTTATCCTTTCAGAACCTGCGTTATTAAAACTGTCTTCCAACTCTTCCTTCCTCCCATTTTAGCTCTTCTGATCTGTCTTCTGTAGAAAAAATCTGAGTGATTCTTGTGAAATGTAGATTCCAGGAGGGCACATTCCAGCACCCTCCAGTTAAGGCCTCAACTCTAAATTAATTTACAAGGGCATCCTAAGTGGTCGCCTGCCCTCTTCTCAAATTACACTTGTCAGCACTTCTTCCTTGCTCCTTAAGATTCACTGCCCATGCTCTCTCACCTCCATGCCAGTATAGAAGCTGTTTTTATTTCAATCCATTCCTTCCACTCTTTCTCTTTTTATTTAAGTATTAATTTAGATGTCACCTCCTTTGGGATAATGTCCCTGAACGCTCCCATTCTGAGTTAGGTGCTGCTTGTTTCCTCAACAATCCGTATTTTCCCCACAAAAACAGTGTTTGCCAGTTTTCATTTATAATTGCTTGCTTAGTAACCTTTGTCCCCCTGTGTATTTTTAGTACGGTGTGGGCAGGAAGTTTGTCTATTTGTATTTCATGGTATCCCCAATGTCTAGAACAATATTTGATCTATAGTAAAAATTCAATAAACATTTGTTTTCTGCATGAGTAAACGAATGATGTCTTCTTTTTTTCTCTCTTATTCCTATGGACAGTTGTATTTACAGTTTTTTAACTCACTCTTCCTAACGAAGTTGGAAATCATTCTTTGAATAATTATTTTATTGGCTTATGCTACTGATTAATATAAATAGTTATTATCCTGTAACATTGCTATGCCAAAGTGGTTCAAGGAGTAGCTCTATGACACTTACTTGAAACCAAACCTATCTTTGGAAATTGGCCATACTCTTTGAGGACAAAAAAGTCACCTGGGAAGATTGTTAAAACTACACATGCACGAGTCCTATCCCCTGAAGGTTCTGATTTAGTTGTTTAGGTTGTAACCAGCTTCACAGATTACTGTCATAACCTTCCAGAGTTTGGGAGCCACTTCCTTGCAGCAATTATACTCTGTGGTTTATTTATAAAAATACTTAAACAATGTTGCTACCCTTTAAAATTTTATTCTAATTGAGTTGCAGAGTACTCCCATGTGCAAAGTGATGTATAGCCTTTTATACATGTTTTAGAGGATTTTATAAGCCCGATGTTAAACTCTATTACAATTAAGCAGATGTTATAAATTCAAATATTTGTTTTCACCTTTGCACAACTCAGTATTAACATCTGTACTCATTACATACATAATTCCCTAGACTGAATTGTGTTATGTTTAATGGATACATTTGCTATCAATTAATTATGTAATATTTATTTTACTAGTTAGTAAATATTCAAATTTGTAAAACAAAATGAGATAATAGTATTATACTGTGTAAGTTATGCAAATATTACTTGTAGAATTTTAAACAGCAAAATTCTAAAATAACTTACAATGAAGTAAATTTTATGAGACAGTATTTTAAAAGCAAAAGATACTAGGTATATTTATGAATTTACATATTTTTAAAATTGTATGTCTCAAGGATGAAGGTACTAAAAATTAGTCATGTTAATTGTATTAAATATATTGCAACACATCAAAGTATATATAGCACTATATTAATTAATTAATTATTTAAAAACTGAAAAAAAAATTCCTACAATTAGATTTTATTCTTTAGATATCATGTGTTATTTTAATATACAGTAGATTTTTAGTCATAGTATGACATTTTTAATTCCTGTTTCCAGGTAAAATAATATATATATAATAAAAAGAAAGTATATATATAGAGAGAGAGAAAGTGTTTCAGATTATTTATTTACAGATATTTTCCTTTGTTATTGTTTGTCATACTAATACTAATGAAGGTAGTTTTTCAGAGAAGGTAGAAATGGAGTTATAGCAATATAGAGATGAGGTGGAAAAGGGGTAAGTAAGGAAAAGAAAGAGGAGAAAGGAAATTGCTTAGTTTGGTCCAAGCTAATAGAATTGTATGATCCTTCTTTTCTTCTCACATTCTTACATATTGGGTCTTTTCATCAGTTTTTAAAGGGGCTTCATTACTTAAAGTTTGTGTGAAGGAATAAATTCAATGATTTATCTCTGTTACTTAAAAATGCACAACAGTTCTATAACCTATTGGAAATGTATCTATTAATTTAGTATGTTTTTGAAACATACAATCAGGATCTACTTTTCCAGGAAAATGTTTGCTTTATTAACAATTTCTGTGGTTGTATTTATTTCTTAAGAAATATAAAATGATACAAGAGAAAACAATACAAAGGAAAGTTTTATTTCTTAAAGTAATGTAATTATGGTTTCTGCTATTTAGAGTCTATTTTACTAAGAAAAGTTGTTTCACTCTTACATATACTCCAAATTACTAGACCATTACTTGTAAACAAAAACAAAAAAGAAGCAAGCAAAGTTTGTAATACTAGAGAATAATTACATAACTTACATTAACATAAAGTCATGTATATCTTTCATACTTTGAAAAATTCCTTAAGAATTCGACTAGTGAATTTTAACAAAAATAATAGGATCAGGAGTTTTCAAGTAGGAATTTCAACGGTCACATCATGAGATGCATATGTATGTGGTCAAGAAAATCAGGCATTGTAGTATGTTTTGTGATTCTGTGACCCACTCTGTCTTTCCTCTAATATTAGGTTTTTTTCTTTTTCATTAAAGGTCTCATTCGTTTGCAGGAGCTCATCAAAGCTCCATCAAGATACAATCTTCGGCTTAAGATCCGTCAACTACCTGCTGATACGAAAGATGCAAAACCCTTACTAAAAGAAATGAAAAGAGGCAAGGAGTTCCATGTCATCTTTGACTGTAGCCATGAAATGGCAGCAGGCATTTTGAAGCAGGTAATCTTAAAATACTTAAATTCTTAATTTCTTTATTAAATTTGCATTTGAAGTAGGATTTTTGTTTTTTTAAATCCAAGTGTTAGTGTTACACAGTCAGTTAAACAAAAGGCAGAGAAGTCACTTCGATGTAATTTTCTGATAAAAAGTCTGACAATTGCTTTTAATTAATTGTCTTAAAAGTAATAAAAATATCGATGATCTTCAAAGCAGATTGTTTGAAGTTCTGAGGTTACTTTCAAATGGCTTCAGTGCTGTTTGCTAATGTGAATATTGATTAATGCAATAGATATTTCTATTTTGTGCTGAAATGAGGGAATAAATCAACAACTGAGCAGCTAAATCATTATAATAAACCAGTAGGAAAAAGAGAAAAAAAAAATTCTTTAACTGGCATGTACTGTGAGATGCCTTACACATTTGATCTTTTTTAATCATCACTATAACCAAATGAATTAGGGACTGTCTCCACTTAACAAACAAAGAAACTGAGCCTCAGAAAGATTAAGTATCTTGACCAGTGTCCGACAGCAAGGAAATAGCGGAGGGATTTGTATCCCTCCTACTGATGTGATGTTAAGAACTTTTCACTCCAGAATAAAACACTGCCTACCTAAAGTGACAATACTAAATCAGTCAAATGAAACAATTCATAACAGTGAAACCTCTTAATATTACGTCAGCACTATTCAAACCTAACAGCACACTGGAAAGCAACAATTATTATTAGCTCATATCTTACATATGAGGGAACTGATGTAAGGGGTTATATAGTACGAGGCCATGTGCTCACTGTGTAGTAGAGCTTAAATTTGAACACAGGTCTTTGGACTTTGTTTTTTAAGCTCTTTTATACATTGGCTGACTAGAGAGTAGCCAACTGTCTTGAAACCTCTCAAATGTAGGATAAAATATCTCTACTAGAGAGTCATGCAGATTCAGATGCCAAACTATATCCCACAAAATATAACTACCAACAATAAATGCCTGTTATAACATGGTTAGTTTGTTAAGCAGATGTTTGTCCAATCTTCCAAGATGAATATTGGCTTCACTAAAGTAAAATATTTAATTGGATTTGGGAAATTGCTCTGGTGTTATATTTGGGTAATAAAGAATGTAAGGGGGCGATTGTTGTTTGGGGTTTTTTTTTTTGGAATAAAATGATGTGATAGAGGAAGCACTAGAATCAAGGGTAGGCATTTATTTTTCATTTAATACAAAACAATTTTTAATCACATTTGAGATACACAAAGTTGGAAAGGATACCTGTCCTTTATGCCTGGAGTGAGTGGTGTTGTACTATTTGTCATCTGTTAGGCTTTCTCTAAGCTTCTAACAAGTATATAAATGATCAATTGTCTTGTCTCTAGAGTAACTGACTTATTTTGCTACCTGAAAGTTGAGAATATCCATCACCTTTAAGAACAGAATTTCCATACTGTCTTCTAGTTGTTATATCCATTGTTCTGTACTTGTTTTCTGATGTGTAACCTGATGTTTGCAAAATGAAAACAATTAAAATAGTATTTAAAATATATACAACAGAAAAAGTTATATAATTTTAACAAGATTAGTAGATGAAAAATCAGAACAAAGGGAAAATGAAAATATAAAAGTTAAGATGAAGTCAGATGAACATTATTACACAGAATGCATGCTTTTAGATCCTGTAACACTGGCAGATCACATATATGGTGGTATTTTTTTTTAATTTACCCTGTCCCAGAGATCATTTGTCCCATATTTGGATCTCAGTTAGTCTAGCATATTTAATGGGACTCAATTTTATGATTTATGAAAGTTTTCTGAGATTCTTCAGTATTGACTAATGATGGAATTCCGAACAAATGGTGTAAGAGTTGAAGAGCAGGCATAAATGCGCTTTTAATCCAAGAGCAGATATTAGGAGTATCTAGAAAAAGGGATGGATTTATCAGGTTGGCCTTGTTTGTTTGTTTCTTTTATTTAAACTAACTGAGCTCTTACTAGATATCAAGCAACAGCAAATTTGAAGTTTCCTACCTGAAAACTTTAAGAGTGAATGGAGCTTGGGCTTGGCTAGATTTCCTCTGAGGCAGATTGAGGGCACTCTTTGCTATACACACCTCAGTAGCAAAAGATTCCACCTCTACCCAGATTTGTCAGAGAGAATCTTCTATGGCTGTGTGGTAGAATCTCACAAGGACATTCTATCACAGACAAAAACAGCAACCAAGAACTTTAAAGTCTGCATTAAAGCGTGTGAAATCAAATTTTTTAGCCTGGAAAAATGTAAAAAGCAAATGCAAATAAACTGCTATAGCAGCGAGAAGTAAAAGAAAATCAAAATTTCAGAAATATGTATAAAGTCTACCCCTCCAATTGTTAACTTTCAGCAGTGTATCTTCCAGATATAAGCTGAAGGATAAACTGATTGAAAATGATATGTCTGCATAACTGCTTGTGTTAACTTGTCATGTGGCATTGTTAACACTGTATCAGTTAAGTGTTGAGAAATTCTAACAATATTTTGATTTTGGAAAAAAATAATCTGTGGTTTTTCTTTCCAGGCGGATAACATGGCACAAGTAATTTTCTCTTGTGGCCACTCTTACTTATATATAAGAAGATAATTTTGTTCTTTTTAATGTGGTTTGAAGTATGTATAGAGTTCATTCAAAAGCAGTAACCAGACATAAATCCTATAATTAAAAGAAGGCCCAGAACAAGTTCTTTTTTAAAATCACATTGGGAATTATTAGCGAGACTTTCAAGAGAGTAGCCCAGTTGTTCACTTTTGTTAAGGTCAAAGTCTGGGTACAATCAAAAATAACTAAACTTTTCTACCTAGATCATACTCCATAGTCTATAACTGACTTTGGTTTTCAGAATCACAGGCTGAAGGGAGGTCAACACAAGGCACATAGGGCCCTCAGTTTTCCCTTATGTATTTCCTCTCAAGGTGATGAGGAAGAAACCTGGAGCTGGTGTAGAACACCCATGTCAGAAGCAAACTGGCCTCCCACCTCCATCTCCTTAACCCACTCCTATCCTCACCTCCAAAACACCATAGTGGCCTGAGAGTCCCAGGTTTTCAAATTATCAAGAAAGAAACAGGCAAAAATTTGAGAATGCATAGATCCTAAAAAGGATCTATATCTCTGGGATTATAAAATATGCCACTTTATAAAAGGCATAGATTATGCTCTATATCCAAATTCCAAGAGTTAGAGACCTGGAGTTCATCTTTACTCACTGTCTCAGTTTGTTGGCTAATTTATTCATTCTTAGCATGTCTTGGTTTCTTCACCTGTAAAATAAGTATAATAATAGGACCTATCTCATGGGGTTTTTAATGAGGCTTAAATTGATTAAAATGTGCAATGTACTTTGAATAGTACCTAACACTTCTTAAGCATTATGTGTTATTTATAGTTATACATCTGAATTACTATTTCTTTCAGTTATCTTTTTTCCTATGCCTATTAAGTTGACAAAATAAAAAATATTGACAAAATAAAAAATAATGCTGAGCTGTCACTGAGCAGTTCTGAAGTTGGGAAACCTTTAATACATATCTATCAGGAACAATGAATACCTTCTACAAAGATAATCTTGCAAATTTTTATTTAATAAAAGAAATTTTCTCTTATTTTTCTTAAGATGCAAATTTCATCAGTGTTATTGGCTCATATAATTTTTATTCATTTAGAAAATATTATCTGGTTTCTAAGGGTTGTGTATCCAGTTCAGCTGTGTGTGTGTGGAGTAGGGGGTCCCCACACCATCAGTAATACTTTATACTAATTGTCCTAGGATCCAACTCAATTCAACTGTCTATCTAGAGATAGCATCAGATTCCACAGGTTAAGGGCTTAGTCCTACAAGACTGTCTTCCCATCCATACCCCCTACCTCAGATGCGAGTCACAGATCCAGATTATCACCTGTGCTCTTGACCCATCAGCTATTGACTGGAGGTTCCCACAATGCTCTCCTTAGGTTTGGTTAATTTGCTAGAGCAGCTCACAGAACTCAGAGATACATTTTACTTCCTAGATTACCAGTTTATGATGAAAGGATATAACTAAGGAATAGCAAATAGAAGAGAGGCATAGGGCAAGATATGGGAAAGGGCAAGGAGCTTCCATGTCCTCTCTGAGAAAGCTACTCTTCTCATATCTCCATGTGTTCACCAGCCTGGAAGCTCTCCAAATCTTCTCCTTTTGGGTTTCTATGGAAGTTTCAGTCCTTAGGCAAGACTGATTAAATCACTGGCTGTAGGCGACTGAATTCAATCTCCAGCCCCTCTCCATTCCCAGGGGGTCAGGGAGTGGGACTGAAAGTTCCAACCTTCTAATCCCAAGGTTTGTTTCCCTGACAACCAGCTTCCCCTTCACCTTTAAGGAATCTCCTGAAGTCAGCTTACTTCACATAAACTCAGTTGTGGTTGAAAGGGGCTTATTGAGAATAACAAGACACTCATTTCACCTTTGTGGCTCTGGAGCAATTTCAGGAAGTAAAGAAAAGAGACCAAATGTTATAACAGAAGATGCTCCATTGCTCTTATTGTTTAGGAAATTCCAAGGGTTTCTGGAACCTTTTGCCTGAAGTGGGGAATGAAGATCAAATATATATTTCTTATTATAAATCATAATATCACACTTCCTAAATTCCTTTCCTCTGCTCAATTCTTTGATGCCACATTTTATTAACAAACGTTTCTCTCCTTTAAAAACTACATTTTATATGTCTCAAAAATTTTCACAAACATCTATCTTTTCTCAAGTGAACAGCTAATATAGAAATACAAATTTTATTCTAGCTAATTGGTTAATACCTACCTATGAGCATAGAATACACAGGCATGTAGATTACTTAGTAAACCAATTTGTGTGGTTAGTAGTTTGTGGAAGAGCATTAGATGCACCTGAGGATGCTTGTTCCCTACTAAGAGCTCTTCATTTAGCTCATAAATGCATCACTTTTCAACTATCATTACCAACTACTGTTCATTGATAAACAGCTATTTCAAAAGCATCCTCTATTTTCAAAGAGGAAATTGACACTTCTTATGACTGGAAGTTCTAATCCAAAAATCCTTGTTTTAAAATTGATAGTCTAAAATTGATGAGGACTGTAGAAGAAAGAAATAAAACATAGTAATTTTCAATTGGTGTAGTATTAAGAAATTTTTAAAAATTCTTTTATATGTACAGTGATGATTTACATTTGCTTTCTTAACACTAAGAAAACGTCTCTAAAATGTCTCTTAAAAAAAGTTTCTGTTGGCATAGTACTTTGCAGCACTGTTTTCCTAATTGAGTAATACTGTTCAACAAAATAAAATGTTGTTCCTTATTAAGGTATTTGTAGTGGAGACATTACAAATATAATGAACTAAGATACACTAATTTCAGGTTTCTTTCAAATTTAATGTCTCCTTTAATATGTAAAACCATAAGCTTTACAACAGCAGCATTCAACTAATAGCTTTTGTATCAAGAGAATTGGTTCAGAAATTCCTTTAGTAGCCACTAATCTTCTTTAACTATGGAGAAAATGTTTAGTTTGACCCAATTTTAATGTCATCTGAATAGTATAGATTCTTTATTACATCCTACTATTTTGATTTCAGTTGTCTTATTGACATAATGTATTTCATATAATGTGTACCTTTAATATTAATATTTTATATTTATTTTTATTTTTTACTTCGTAGGCCTTAGCTATGGGAATGATGACAGAATATTACCATTATATCTTTACCACCCTGGTAAGTAATGTATTAAAACATAAATATAATGCTCTAAATTTTATTATAATGAATGTCAGGATGAAAAATGGGTGTTTGAGTAGGAAAAAGTAATACAATGACTGGTGCATTTATAGTTATAATTTATTTTATTTGGATAAAACCCAAGAGGAATTTTCATCACAGAGAATGAATGATTCCTGGTAGGAAGCTGATGATTTTGAAATAATATCATTTCATATATCCATTCAAAATATTGTGTCTTATTTTTATATTACTTTAGAGGGCTTTCACAACATAATGGATTTTAAAATTAGTTTGCTGAGAAATCAATGTTTTAGAAAAGCACAAATTCTTATGTTGTTATCTCAACTCTGTTGACTTACGGAAAATCAGGTTTATTGAAGCTGCTCCTTCAGTAGATTAAATTTTCTATTCTGTTTTTGAGTATGTTAAGTACGATTTAATTTGCAATTAGCAAATTGAATGTTACCTTTATCTCTTGTCTTTACATACCACACAGTTTTTCCTTAATATGCATGAAAATCTGACTTCATCCTTTTGTGAAACCTCCTTATCCTTAACTCTATTTCTTTACGAATACATTATCCTCGTTTTTCTTCCAGTGAAATAGCTGTCTGTCTCTGTCACTAATTCTTTCCTGCCCATCCCCCCAATATGAGAGTATCTCCAAGTCTGGGCCTGTGTCTTATTTTCTTTTTTCCTCTTCAATTATTTTCTTCAGAACTCAGATGTCTTTGGAGCTTCAGTTATTACCTATGTTCATATGAGATCTAAATGTCAATCTCTAATATTCCTGAATTGTTATCTATTGCTACATTGCAGAACATTTCTAATTGTTGTAGAATTAAGATAATTTCAAGTTACTTAAACCTTAAGGTATTGTCCTCTAAATTGACTCATCTTCTGACTTCCTTCCAAACTTCCATTGTCTTTGACTCCTGTATCACCCACAAAATTCTACTAACTTTTCCTCCATAATGTCATAGATACATCTCCTTTCCCACAATGACCAGTCTCACCAGTGCCCTCTCTTTGTTAAATTTTGTTAAGGTTCCCAATTGATCTTGTTTCTAAGAGCCTTGAAGTTACCAGATCAAATTACTAAAATGTAGTTGATCACAATAGCTTTTTGTAAAAATAACTCAGCCCCAACAGAGATTCTTCATGCAGTAGGTTGTATTTTACTGGTAAATACAGTAAAGGTTAACTCTACTATGTCTCTAAATCACTTCCCACCAGGAGACTTTTTGCAGCCTTTAAGAAACTTGGTAATAGACTAGTGGAGAATGAGTTGAAGCCTTCACTTTTCTGCTAATTATATTTCAATACTGTTGCAACTCAGTTCTTCCATAATCATAAGATTTTAGGGAAATCAAGAGTATCTCTTAATAAGGAAAAAAATGGAAAAAAAATCTAGTTTAGCATCTATAGAATTCATTGGCCTGTAATTGAAGGCCTGTTTGGTTTAATTCTAACCTAACTTTCCTGTTTTCTTGAGCTGTTATTCTCTTTCATGAATTCTTTTTTATAACCAAGCTGATCTAGAAAAGTCTCCTGAATAAGTTTTATATTTTCTGTTTTTTGTGTCTCTACTGACATTTTGGCCTCCTTTTGCCTATCAAGAAAAAGCCTGACCATTCTTTAATGGCAGCTCCGACCCCATCTGCTCTATGAAGTTGTTCCTAACTATAAAAATCGAAGATCATCTGTCTTATTTCTGACTCCTCGCACTTACTGCTTCTACTCTTTTGTCCCTTAGCATATATTGCAATACATTATTCACTTACCATTGTACATTTACATATATATATGTAAATATATATATATATATGTATAAAAATTTATATATATATAAAATCTAGCCAAGGAGAGAAATATGTATATATCTATTACTTTCCTTGGCTAGATTGCAAATGTTGAAAAGTAAAAAACCTATAAGTCCCTTATATTCCTCACAGCACAGAGCAGAGCATAGGCCAGCATCAGCAGCCCTCCGCTTAATTTTAGTCCTCTTTTGTCTTTTTGCAGCTCTGTGAGTCCAAGGCAGGCTGTGCCCAGGACCAGTGGTATTGGTCCTGCCCTGGTTCTCAATGTTACCTTTAAGGTCTGGGGATTAGCTAATGCCAGCATGAAAGAAGGCAGAAGTCCCACATGTTGCATGTTCTCATAGACCTCTGATTCCCTGACAGCTTTGGCCTCCTATCTCCTAGGAAAACGAAAGGGCAAAGCCAGAGTATTCGCTCTATACAGAGTGGAAAGGGCAGCCAAAATCTAAAGGGGTCCTTATGGTGAAGTTGCTGGATAGGGTATAAGACAAAAGAACTGCAAGTGTTCTGTAATCAGTAAGGCCAGTCTTGTTAACTTTCTTCCTCAGCTTTTATATAATTTTCATTAGTTAGAAGCCATATTTCATGATCTATCTCAAAAAAAAAAAAAAAAGACCAAGCAAAACAAACAAACAAACAAAAAAAGACAATAACTAATCAAAGAAGCAGGACATAGAAAAACACCTATAGTCAGTGAAATGTAAAACAGTAATACATAAAATTTAAGGGCAAGCTATCCTTAACATGGGGAAGAAAGCTTATGCAAACCTTAAAGGTAGGTTATAGAAAAGCCTGTTGTCCCATTGGTAGAATTGGAATAATATAGATACATGCATGTTTATGTAATATATATATATATACACACACACACACATATATATATTTGCATTGGCAAAACATGAGGGTAGTCTATTTAAATCTTGATGATTTGTGATGTTTAACATCACTTGAGACATGGTGGTGTTGACGATCCTAAGGGAAGCAAGAACACACTACTATTTCACTTATACTTTATTGTGAATATTCTCTGTTCATAATAACACAAAGAAATTTGTCTTTTAGGACCTCTTTGCTCTTGATGTTGAGCCTTACCGATACAGTGGCGTTAACATGACAGGGTTCAGAATATTAAATACAGAAAACACACAAGTCTCCTCCATCATTGAAAAGTGGTCGATGGAACGGCTGCAGGCACCTCCGAAACCCGATTCAGGTTTGCTGGATGGATTTATGACGGTATGAATTCCCACTTAAAGATCAGTTTGCGTGTTTCTATGTAATATTACGTACGTTATTAAATCCTCTGGATCCAACTTCGGTTTAGTTGTTTAATGTTAAAGACATAATATCAGAGCTATTATTGCAAATAATTCTGTTAGCAATTTTCTAAATCAATTTTATATTGCAAATATATACTTTTATCCATGTATCTCAAAAGGTGTTACAACTACAGCTAGAATATTTAATGTAAGGATTTTTAAAAAATTGATTAGTGCCATATATAGGGTAAATTAGAGACTGAAAAGACATTAACCTGAAAATTATCCTTCTGATCTTAACTACCAATATATGATTCCTCTTCATCATGTTGGTTTCTGATGCCTGATGTCATATAAATGACTTAACATCACATAAGAATCTCTCTTGAGCTTACTTACTCTGTGTAAGGCTCAAGGTTAACCAATAATCACATTTGTTTTCAAGTCTTAGTTTAAATCTAGAGACTGGATTAATGCATGAATTGTAAAAGAAGGTTACATTCTTATGTAACTTTAGTTGTTTATACCAGTGCTGCCAATGAAAATCTAATGCAATGCACATATATAATTTAAAATTAATAGCTATGTTAAAAAAAAGTACACGAAAAGGTAAATTTCAATGTTATTAATTTATTTTATTTACCCCATTGTATCAAAAATGCTATTATTTAAACAGGCAATCAGTATAAAAATTATGACTGAGATATTTTATGTTCTTTTTTCTATTAAGTCTTTGAAAGTTGGTGTGTATTTGACACCATACATATTAATTCAGACTAAGTCACATTTGAAGTGCTCAATAGCCAAATGTAGCTACTGGCTACCTTATAGGACCAAGTAGGTCCTATATACTATATACTATACTATTTAATCAAATTATAACTGCCTGATGTATTCTCATTAAATCTATTTTCTACAGACCAGGTTACTGTTACAATTTAGGAAATAGCTCAGCACTTCTGCAATATTTACATTTCCTAGGTCATAACTACTTGCTTTTAACAAGTGTCATTCTAAATGGAAACTTTATAAGCATAAAATCCTTTACCCTGATATGTTTAAAAGCTTTTACTATTATAATTGTAATTTTCCATTAATTGCTTCCATGGGGCCTCGAAGTATGTTTTTAGCAACATATGTTTTGCTAGCTATGTTGAAGCAAAATAGAAGGAAATTTTGTGGGGTTTTTTTTTCCTTAAAAGATTTAATAATACAAATTGAGTGTCTTCATAGTGATCGAAGAAATCAGTTACTGTCTAGGCACCAGTCTTCTAATGGAGAGGGAAACAAATGGCCTTTATTTTTTTTAGAGAAATTATACACTAGAATTTTAAAATGTCTTATATCCTCATTACTTTTTTAAAGAAATAACATGAGGAGGATTTTTTTTCCTTTGCATAAGAAGAGATGAGAGACAAGTTCTAATAGTTTAGTTTTATCTTAAGATCTATTTGAGAAACTTTACTGTGTCGACTGAAATAAATGCACGGCCTAAAAGTTAAGAGTTATGTTTTATTTGGCGGGAGGACTCGACCCGGGATGACAGCCCCTCAGATGGCTC
The DNA here is from genome assembly GCF_048773025.1 of Camelus bactrianus. Lineage (NCBI taxonomy): Eukaryota > Metazoa > Chordata > Mammalia > Artiodactyla > Camelidae > Camelus > Camelus bactrianus. The sequence continues at coordinate 50,407,032 of NC_133546.1, read as the reverse complement.
TGAGGGACTGCTCCAAAGAGGTAGGGGAGGAGCTAGGATATATAGGAGCTTTACAACAAAGACCAGGTAGTTGAAACAATAAAAGATTGCTTGTTATCTAAAGAAAACCAGTCATCTTAAGTTAAAGAATTTAGTGCTTTTCTATGTATGGGAGGAAGCAAACATTTGGGCTCACTGAATTCATTCCTTTGACAAGCACCTAGCTATCTAGGGCCAGTATCCTGTCCTTTGTTATTCTGAGTCCGCTCAGAGTGCACCATTGTGAGTGGCTGCAGAGGCTGGGCTGCAGGCCCGTCCCCACTGGGGGGTGGCGGCAGCCGCTGATGACTTGGTTTCAGCATTCTTTGTTTACTGATATGGTTGCAGTATTTTCATTCACATTGCAGTATTTTTGTTCACAACTGGAAGGAAAATATGTAAGTACATTAAAATGAAGATATTTTTCCTCTGAGGTACTTCCAGATTAAAAAATAACATATAATTGAGAATAAATTGCAAATGTTATACTTTATTCCCAGTTTGAAGACGGTGAATCAGAATTTTGGAACTCAGTAAGGCAGTGTTATTTTTTAAAATAAAAATGTATACTGTCCTTTAAATTATTATTTTAATCATGTGTACATTTTTCCATGTATGTTTAATAGCTGTCTTTATTCTTCCTTAATTTCAAGATGGATAGCTTATCATTTGTTATTCAAAACTATTATTGAATGGTTTTAGGAAAAGTAAATCAATAGGCATGATGCTCTTAGCACTTTCATACCCTAAGACCTCCACTGATATGTGCCCTTCTGTATATCAGAATCACAAAAATAATCCAGCCTTACTTGGGTACTCTCTGTATTTCTATATGATTCCAGTATGACTTTACATGTCATCCCCTGAAGCTTCTGGTAATGTTAAGTAGACTCTTGAAAGATAAATACCAAGGAAGGTATATTGATTTCTTATCCAGGAAGGTAGGGACTCTTGGAGAGAATTAACCTTCAGAAGACAGATCAAAAAGACAGGGTATGGGGAGAAATGCAGTTTTGGGTTCTTTCTTTCTAGCCATGAGTTCATGCTTCAACTCTGCCCTTCTTCTGAGCTGGTAGGTGATTTAGTGGTAGTGGATGAATGCTAGAATAAAAATACACTGATGAGAAAAATGGTTAGCCTATTTATTGAAAATTCTGGGCATTATATATAGACCAGAGATTTTGAAATCTTCAGAAGAATTTTTAATGCCGACATTCTTCTCTTTGTCATAGTCATGAAATGCTTTTCAAGTGGCATCTTAAGAAAAAAATGAAACCTTTCATGTGTAAGAGTTAATTACCCCTTCATTTATCTATTTTTATTTGAGTTACTATACAATATAAAAATTTCACCAGAAAACTTAACATGAAAACATTTTTTAAATGAGCAATTTAAAAGTAAATTGTATGATGAGGATAGGATAAATTTCCTTGTATGAGCACTTTTTGAATATTTCTTACCTAAAAATGTGTACCAGCTATTTATTGTATTTATAAGCAGAGCATGAAACACAAAATATTTTGAAAGTAGACATAAAGTTTGTAATTAAAATAATTATTTCTTTTAAAATGATAACTTTTTTTACAATTTCCATTTTGGAAAATTGATAATATCTTTTAGAATATAAATGATTATATGTAAAATATTTTATCATATGATATTAATTATAAAGTAGTTCAGTATTATAAAAAATAATATTAGATCTGTAAAAAAAAGTTGGTATATTTATGCCTTATATAAGTATTCTTTTTGTTTTCCATTTAGGATTATATTGTAAGCATTTTTCCCAGTTTTTAAATGTTTAGGAAAAGAAATTAATAAGCTATTTCCACCATGAATGGAGTAAGGAAATTAAGAGGATTCTAGTTCGAAAGGAAAAGAATTATAGCCTGGCAGTGTGGAGTTGGCAACATTCCCTTTAGCCAATTCATGAGATCTCGGTGTTTATATATCCCTTGTTCTTTTTCCTCACTGTGGTCCCATTAAGAAATGGGATTATCAGCAAAGTCCCTAGTGCTTGGAGCAAGACCTATTATTATCAGCATCACAGTCATTTGTCACTATGTAAGGGCACAGTGCTTAGACTCTCACATTCTTTTATGTTTGAGCTATAAAAAGATACAACGAATTGGAGTCATAAGAATTTTTCTGGTTGAATTAGCACCTTAATTGACCACTGGGCTAAGTGTTTTGCAGCTAAATGGCTATTGAAGACAAGACCATTTCTCCCATAGTTGTAGTTTCTTCTGTGATCTGGAAGCATCATATTAAAGATAGCAATGTTAGTAGCTCAGTAAAAATTTTATCTTCGTTTGGTATAAACCCAGCCAGGGAACCAAACCGCATAGTACATCCAGTCCCGATCTAATCAAGACAGAGGGAAGAAAGGAACCTTCTTCTTTCACATATAACGTTTTGGGTTTTCTTTAACTGACGGTATACTTTTCTCAAACATTCCCCCCTGCCCACACACTGCCATACGGTTAGTGCTCTAGACCGCTCCCTAGACCTGACCCCTTATTATAAAACCTTTTCTCTACTATGCATTCTTTATTAATTATTCACTTATTTCCATGCTTCTGGGAATGTGGAAGCCCCCTGTCAGGGCGCATTTATCACTGTCCTTTACTGCATGATTGGATGACATTTCTCCCTGTCTTCTGACCAGACGTCTACCTTCCCCAAGCACAGTTACTATAGTGTGGGAACTCACTTTTTCAAATCCATCAGTTTGGCAATGGATATATTTATTATTGATTTACTGAGTTTGCAGCAATTTTAAGTCAAGAGAATGAAATCAAGTACAAACACCTCAAGGTACATTCTAAGCTTAACTGTATCCCGGGACTCCTTTCCCGTGTTTCCATTATGCCAGGCATCTAAATATAATGTACCTGTAATCCATTTGGTAGCACAATATCAACGAATATGCGTGGTGGTTTTTATTAATTAATAAAAATGTATTTTATTAATATGCAACACAAGTTAATAATGACTGTTGGTTGTTTATTTCATTCAAATTACTAAAAGGAGATTACTGGTTTGGGAAATTTAAACTCTTAGATGCTGACCTCTCTTTCCATTTCCTTTCTCCTTTCTTCACATTCAACAGTCATCGAACATTGTCAAATCTACGGTATCAGTATATTCCTTAACTACATTCTTTTTTCACCCCAGAGCTATGCCTTAAGGACCCAATGGTCTTTCCGCTGGCTGTTGCCATAGTCTTCTCACTGAAGTCCCACTCCTTGTATTTCTCTTCTATACTGTTTTTACTAAAACAAACTCATGACTCCTTTTCATTTGCTAGATGAAATTTTAGCTCATTGGCCACACCTGCCAGGTCTTCTATGATCTGGCTCCTGCTACTTGTCCAGCCTCATATTTGCCTGCTCCCTGCTCTTCCGAGCCACCCGTCTTGCCATCTCACCAGAGATGAATCAACAGGGCTGATGTGCCTCCTCATTTCAGCACGGGATGTTCCCGCTGTCTGAACCACTTACCCCTGTTGGAATGTATGACATATTCCTACTTGTGCTGTCATTTTCAGGATGTAAGTAACGTTTCTTGTGTATTAGAGTTACTCTGAGTCCTCCAGACAGTTTACATGTGTGTACTTCATTTATACACTTTAGGTACAACCCCACGTTGAAATTTAAGTCTGGCACTTTTGCGTGTTTTCACACCTCTTTCTCAATAGATTGCAAGTGCTTTCCAGGCAAGAACTAGATTTTGTCATTCCTAAAAGACCCTGGACCTAGTTCAGTGTCTGGTGCACAGTAGGAGCTCATAATGAAGGCATGACTGCCTGACTGAATCAAAGTGTGTGTTAATTTATTCTTATACTGCATCTGTATTCTAATCACTAGGCCTTCTCATTTTGCCAAATATATTTTGGAGAGTTTTTTTTTTTAATTTTCCTACTTGTACTTTATTATCAAAATATCTAATCACTTAGAAAATGCAATTAGGCTAGTCTCAATTATTTTAGAAAAAATTATCTTAAAAGACAAAAACTTAGAAATGCTTTTAATTAAATAGTGAAAAAATAGTGTGTTAGAGGAATAGTTTCCAGTCTCTTTTTCAAAAGAAGGGATAATGTTTATAAGGGAGATGAATCTTTATGTGTTTAAGGTCCAATAATCTTCTAACAGTTATTCTTTATAACAGTAGACCATGGCCCATAAATTTTATAATTTCTTTCCTCATTTGATTAACTTAAAAGATCAACGTTTATATACATTCACAGCAGGGAGTTAGCTCATGTACTAAGGGGCACAAGTGATCACTCTGTTCCTGTACAAAGATTTACCTTCAGAAAAGTCAATGAAAAGAGAACCGTAGAGAAATAAAGTGTGACCAGGCAGCTTTCATTTACTGCTAGCACTGCAAGCCCACCTTCACTGCTGTTGGCTTGTCTTAATTAGCTGTAGCTCTTTTCTTTGATTAAGTTGAAATGAGAATGAATTTAAGACTTTGGAAGACAATGAATCAAACTAACTTGCTATTTTTTTAATCAATAAAGGCATTTTTGAAAAAGCTGGTTTTATCTCATATGCCACTAAAACACCAAAAGTATAGAAAGTAACAAAATAATGAATTAATTACTCTTTCTTTGATCAATTTTAATCATGAGTATGTTGCACACAGTATACTGGATTTGATACCAGGCACTCAGGATTTGGTAATAAAGTCAGTACCTCTTTTTCCTCACAGAATTTAGGGAACTGACAAAATTAGAAGGTAGTGTATGTCTTACTGATCACATCTCATGTCTTAGTACAAAAATCATATTCAAACTGTAATGTTGACTTCATACCAATTTGGTCTTTTTTTGATTGATCTAGTTCTTCCTTCAAATTCTTGTTACATTCTTTGTTTTCCATGCTATTTTGTGACAGCAAGGATGAACATATTTACCAGGGGCTTTACATAACTTCTTAATATTTTGCTGAAAATGGTGTAACATTTCACAAAATTTATTAACATAACTGCTATTTTTATTCTTTGCCACAGAAGAAATATTTTGAAGTCTGTATTCTAATCAAATATGGCAGACGTATTTGCATAAGAATTTTCAGAGTATATAATGAAGTCATGAGAACAACATTCATTGCATTTGTATATGATTGAGTTAATAAATAGTAAAAGGGCCTGGAGTATGTGGCATGAGAAACAGAATGGCACTGTATTTCTTCACTTTATATACCTATTAGTCTTCCTTGATGTACTAAGCTGCAAGTTGAATCTGAATATAAATAATTGAGATGCCCTAACAACCTCCATTGTTTCATTGACATGGGGTGCTCCATCTAATTGCCTTTGCTCATTGGCAGATTAAATAATCAGCACTTATCTAAAGCTGATAAAGAGTTGAAATTTTCATTTTAAGTAATTGTTCCTTACATGAAAGATGGCAGTTGCAATGTAGCATTTCCTTCATACTCATGTTATTTTTTAGGTCAATTTTAAAACTTTTCACTTGGAAAAGTAAGATTGAATCAAAAGACTTTTTTAACCCTTCTGCCATGAAAATCAAAATTTACCTTGAAAGCATTGATCTCAGATTGTGTAATACAAACTTGTAAAGGATTAATACGTTTCTGTTCACAATTTCCCTCAGCTTCTTATTGTATACTTAAGAGCTGCATGGTCACGTATGGCTGTAGTCAGTCACAAATGGTGTGAGGAAGTTTAGCTAGGCAGAAATTTGTGGTATTGAGAAAGGAGGACCCCTCAAGTGACAGTCAGTGACAAGAACACCTAGAGAAGATGATGGCCAATATCCTGGCAAGAGGACTGAGTTCAATATTGCAGAGTCTGGGGACTAGCAATGTTCTGAGACTTAGGACTCCACATCCATACTGGACATCAAGACAGAACTGCTGAGAGTAAGAATGTAACTTTGAAAATACAAAATGCCAAGCAGGCTGTAGAGGTATGGAGTCATCAAACATGGGAAAGCAAACACAGTGCACAATACAAAGGGAATGCAAGTTGCTTAAGATACTAAGTAATTGGTTCTTTTGCTGGAACAAGCATTCAGGTTAGAATGTGGCTAACAGCAAGTTTGACATACTGTTCAGTGTCCTGGATTTGAGGAATGGATTGGAAAACCATGGGAGATAAAGCTGGGATAAAGTTTTTACGTATCAATTAATTAATAGATTATTATAAGTGGGCAACATTTACCATGTAGAAATTCAGAATAAAGTCAACATGATACAGTGGCTGAAATTATTTAAAAATAGAGAATAAGAGATGGCATTGAGGCCTATAATTATCAAGAAATATTATAACTCAGATATATATTCATAATAAATTCCAGAAAAGTTCTGGAGAAGTAAGGTTAACAATTGCTATAAACAATAGTACTTTCTCTTCATTGGCTCTATTTCTAAAACAGAAAGAAAGAGTGAATCTATTTATAAAATGTACAAAATCTGTTTTCTGGCTATTTTGCATTCAGAGTAATACACAGAGCTAAGCTGCATTCTGTATTTGGGAACAGGGTGTGGAATGAGAGGGAGTAGACTGGTGATAATTACTGTCAAAACTATATGTTTTCCTGTACTATTCCATTTTATTCATAATTTTAGGAATTTGTTTTAGGAATTTTATTTGATATTTCAATAATTTTGGAATTTATTTCCAACAAATATTGAAATGGAATACCAAATAAAAGACATCTTGGCCTTACTGAGTCTTTAAAATAAATTAAAAATAATAAATAATAATGTAAATATTTATTAAGTAGCTTATATATAATTTTATATAAAAACAAACAATATATGTTTATGACTTATATAAATCCATATTACTTTTTGATGCTGTTGTGTATAGTAAACTATATACTCTTATTTATTTATTAGAAAAACAGTGGTACTAGTGCGACATTCATAGTACAATTAGCATTTATAATATATGGCATTGACACTAAATGTGTATAAGATTTTGATAGATTTTTGTTATTAAATACAACTATAAAATATTTCTTTATAAACATAACATTTAACTATAGATTTTATTAATTTTGGATTCAGTACATCTGCTAAATTTTAACAAACATTCCCTCTTCACTTTTGTGATTTATAGCTAACAAATTTCAAATTACAGCTTTTTGTTGTTGTTGTTATGCTCAATTTCAGAAGAATTTTATTTAAAAATTGAGACAGCTGGAAGATATTGCAAATAAGTCTATAACTTGATATATAATAACATTTATATTACATGTAATAAACAACTATCATAACTGATTTTCTCCATGTAAATATATACCACAATATATTTCTTGCTTTTAAATTACTTACCTCTGTTTTTCACCAATGCAGAAATTCTCTTGCTTGTTTGATCCAAAGAATTTCCTGACTCTGTTACTAGAAATAGGAGCATACACATACATAGAGTATGAATATTACAAACTCTAGGATGTATAGTAGCCCTAGGAAGTTTGATCCAAACGATGTTATTGTATGTAAACTCTGAGTCTAACTCCTGTTGCATGTTACCTTTTGTACTGACAATCTCTACTATAAAGTAACCTAATTGTGAAACATATTTAATGCTCACTATATCCTAGTGCTATGATTGCCTTGTACCAACATCATGGGGCAGTTATAATCCTCATATTATAGATGCTGATACATAGAATAGGTAGACTATATACAAAGGAAGATCACTGGACTATGGTCAGAAGGCGGTATAAAAGAATCCTTAAGCATTCAGAGGTAAAAGGTAGGTGTGATTAATTCAAAACTAGCAAAAATTTTACAAGTATTGTTTCTTCTTCAACTTTAATATATAGGGTTTCACATCAGATATGGGTGAGGTGGTGAGGAATTGGTCTACTAAACCTTTTTATTTCCTTCCAAAATAGATTAAACCAGTAAATAGGGATGAGAAGCCAGTATCTGAATCCCATTTCCAACCCCTTCTAATGCTGTTACTTTAAGCAAATTATATAATTAACCTCTTTGAGCCTCATTTGTCAAATAGAAATAATAAATTTTACTATGTTGTCCTAAGGATTGAAAGGGATAATGAATTAACATATAAAAATATTGTAAACTTACCTGGCTTCTTATAATTATAAGCTATATTATGGCCTCCTCTTAAAATCTCAGTGCCTTATAAATATACAACAAATTTTGATACAATGCTTATAGCTTAATTAATCCAATCATATTATTTCATCATCTTTTGTTATCTCTTGTGTGCGGTAACACTGTAGTGGATATGTCGTATGTGTGTGTTTGTGTGTGTGTGTGTGTGTGTGTGTGTGTGTGTGTGTGTGTGTGTGTGCTCACATGGTTAGTTGACAAAGAAACCTTTAGAACGATTCATACAGGATCTTAGTACTAGAATCTAGTAGTCTTTTTAAAAAATGAGCCCAATCACTATAATTTGAAGTGTTCTATTAGAATGATATGTCACTATATAACAGATTTTTAAATCTAGCTAGAACTTTGTAAAAATGGTACGTGCTAGTTATTTCTTCTTTTTTAGGTTAAGAAGATGGCTTTGTTGGGCTCAGAATCAAAGGATGGATTTTTACATGAGCTTTTATGCTAGTTATAGAAGACTATAAAATCTATTCTATTTTTATCTTAGGACATGAGTTTTGGAATCAGAATCATCTGACTATTGAAACCAAGGTCTACTTATTACTTCCTTTATAAACTTCTGCTAATTATCTAACATCTCTGAGCCTCAATTACCTCATCTATTTAATGGAAAGAGTCATGTCTACATCATAGTGTCATTATGAAGATTAAATACATAACTTTTATACTGCTCAAAGGCAATATTTGGCACATAGCAAACCCGCCAAAAATAGTATTCGTTTACTTCAAGGCAAATACCATTTCTGCACTTTAACTTAAGTGTTATTTCTGTTCAGGGTAAAGTTCATCATTCTCAGAGAGTCTTTTGATTTCCTGTTTGCACAAATGTAACAATTGAATTAGGATGCAACTATGTAAATACTACTTTAAAAAAAATCAAAGAGTAAGTAGTTGCTTACTTTGATGCTGTGGATGAGATTAAGTGAATGACTGACGTGAACCATCACTCATTTTACTACCAGTGTGATGATGTTCGTTTCATCACACTGGTACCCAAGTAATTGTATTTACATTAGAAAGACAGGTTTTTAAAAGAGTGTAGCCTATATAATTTTGTGATATAAAAGCCTAAGCAATGGTCAAGGATCTAGTCTGATGCACTAATTTTCAAGATGCACTTGGCCAATACTCTTTAAATCAACATTAATAAATCAAAAGACTATTTCAGACAAAATGAAATGAAGAGTTTTAGGGTGAATTTGCCTAAGGGATGTTAGGAATTCTCTAGCTTTATTATGCAGAGAGGAAATATTATGTTGATCTTTCATTTGCCTTTCTAAAAGAATTCATAAATATTTTATTCATTAATCTTCAGAATACCCTGTGACCAAATTGAACCAGAAGGGAAAAGTGAAGTTATTAAACAGACACAGATGTTGAAATGGTACCAAATCAATCCTTCATGAAAATTTCTGTGTATTGTTGTTCATTAATTCATTCTCCAAATATTTATTGCATGCCAACTATATGCAATGTGTGTTAATAGACCATGTGAGTGATAAGAAAAATATATATTTACATATGTATATATTACATGATGTTTGCAGCTGAAGAATTATCAATTAAGTAAGGAAAGGAAAACATAGCCTTAAATATTTTTTTTAAATGCTGACATGTAATAAGGGTATACTTAGAAAATAGTGTGTTTAAATGGGAGTTTATCCGCCTATTGTTAAGCTTGTAATTACATTGGTACATAAAAATCACAGCTTGAGAATTGTTACATGCCCAAGTTAACAAGAACAGTTCTCTTTCTTTGTATTTCCCTCACTGGACATTGTCAAAAATCCACCATTCTGTGATAAATTCAAGAAACTTGGAGACTTGACCAGCTTGATCAAGCCACAACCTCCACCGTAGGATGTTCCCACTCAGAAGTGTGCTATTCAAGCTGCGGAATTCCGTAGCTGCTGTCCTGTTTGAAGCTCTCCAGAAAGTAGGACCCCAATCCTGGAGCTGCTGCCGTACTTGGAGTCCCAGTATTTCTACTGAAAAATTGGCTGGCAAATGATCATCTCTATCCACTCATGCTTTTATTGCCTCTGATGTTAGAGACCATTTTTTGCCAATCGTCTCTCCACATCCTGTCTATTTACTTACTACTGGAACTAGGGCTCAGAATTTTTCCCAACTTGGCCTGGATTCCTACTATTTCAGCTTTCAGCTTTTCAGTTATTTAGCTCTTTAGTTTACACAATGAGCATGCATCTGGGAGCCTGCCCTTACCGCCCGTGTGGCTGAGTCGGCAGCCCGTCAGACACAGGCTGTTTGCAGACCTGGCCCTTTCCCAGCGCTCTCAGGCGTTGTCTGCACTGTGGACTCTCTCAGCTGGGAGCTGTTCCTCTCCCCTGACTGTACGTCAACAGCCTCAGTCCCTTAGAGGTATTCTGGATTGAGATCTTAATTATTTTTCTCTTACCTGTTTCCTTGACCCTTTTGCAAATGTATCCACTTCCTCCCAGCAACTTTCAAGCCCTTGGTATTAAGGAATGGAGGAAAGAGAAGTTTCTGTAAAATCCAATGCGCAGTTGCCATGGCCACCACAGAGATGGTGCAGAGGGGCCTTTCAGCTACTATATATAACTTTTGAAAAAGGTCACTCAGTGGATCTACTCAGAATCAGAAAAAATACACTAAGAGAATTTGCTATTTCTATCTTTTAACATAGAACTAAATTAATAATACTAATAATTGTTATTATTTTTAATTCACATTATTAATCCATCATAACTAAGTACTGAATACACAGGCTACAGTGTGGCGAGAATTTGTAACAGCGGTGTGTTTGGGAAGTTTGGTGTGACTGGGAAGAGAGTTTAGGAGGAGGTAGCGCTTGAGCTGGATCCTGAATTTGAATTTGAACACAAATAGCATCTTGGTAAGACTGGATGAGAGCAGGAAAGCCATATTGGAAAAAGAGAATGGGAAGTCATAAGATGTTCTGGAGTAGGAGCAGGCAATAAAAGTAATATTTACCATTTACTTTGTATCCACCCTTCGTGAAACATCATGCCATTTGTGGTAATTATATAAAGATATGCTTGCCTTACATTGTATCTAATTCTCACCGAAATGATGCAAGATGAGCATTATTTCTTACTTTAGAGATGATGGAACTGAGGCTCAAATATGTATGGTATGTTGTCCAAGGACGTTCAACTCAGGTGGAGGCTGAGCTTTAAGTCCAGGACTTTCTAACTCAGTAATTGGTGCTCTTCCTGCTCCACCTTGTTCCGCAAAAGGCTCATCGGGTGGCTCTGTGCAGGTGCGGGAGACTTACTGCAGGGCTAGGCAGGGAGCTATGATTCAAGTCAGCAGTAATAATGACTGGAAGTAGGCAGAGGGCTCAAAGGAATGGTTGAACAGGAAAGCCTTTTTGAGGTCGGAAAGAAGAATAAGGAGACAAGAGAAGCTTTTGAAATTTCCAGCTTAGGTGACCGGGAACATGATAGTGCTTTTAACAAAAATGGGGCTGCCTGGAGGAGGAGGTGGCTTGGAAAGAGGATGGCATTGACTGCAGACGTGTAGAGTTTGAGATGATGGGAGAAGGACCTGGCAAAAAAGTTGGAAGCTGGAATATTGTTTCTCACTGCAGTAGTGTCTCGGTTTCTTTTCAGTTTCTTTTTCAGAGATAGAGGGAAATAGAGGGAAACATCCTAGTTCTATGGGTATATGTTTGCAACCCTTTATATTAAAGGATCGAGCCAATTTGTTTGGCCACCTAGACTAAGCAGCCCTGGAAGTGAGAAAATTTAAGTCATGGTGAATGTCAGTGAAGAATCACTGCATTTTTTAGTGCTTTTGTTTCTCAGTATTCTTGCCAGAACAGCCCAAGGCTCTACACCAAATGTGTCTCGGGTCTTGGGTCTTGGGAATGTGCCTTAGGAAAAGAGATGTTAATTTGAATTCTCGTCTTGGCTTTCAAGGAAAATATTACTCCTGCTAAATATTGCCTTTAAAAATCAACTTTTCAGACTCCATTCTTGGCCTTTAAATATTTATTCCTCTCTCCAAATCTTTTACTTTATCAAAGGGAAAAGGGAAATGAGTAAGTGATAAATTAAAGGCTGTGAAATGCCTTTAAAATATGAACTTCTCTAGACCCTGAGGCAGGTGCACATGAATTTAACTGACAAAAATCATGCACAGTTTTCCAGATTTGGGAGTCTGCTAGACTAAAATTTAAGTAAATTTTAAGGTAAATTTGAAACAATCAAAATCACAATAAGATAAACACAGATGTTACTCATTTGTTCGCTTTTTAAAGCATCATAAACATTTTGAATGTTTAATACTACTTAAATTTTATTGAATAGATTATGCAGACTTTAAAAATATGTAAACTTAAAAATATATATATGAAAGGAAATTAAAATTTCCTGTTCATTAACACGTCAAGCAAAGAGAATAACAGCTAACATTTTAAGGATGAGAAGCTCTCTTAACCTACCTTCCCTTAACTGATTCATGAGAGTAACCAAAGCTCTCTATCTATTGGTTAAAGTAAATTGATGTCTACAGCAGCCTGGAAACCCACCACTAGTAGGCTACCCTATCAGCCTTCTATATTTTGCCCCCACAGTTGGGTATTCTTAAATGAAGGTTTGTAGTGTTTCTTCCAAAGCCAGTTTATGTTTGTTGTATGTATTAATGACATAATTCAATTAAGTGTTACCTAATAATGAAATACAAAGGCACTTTCAATTAAAAGAAACTAAAACTGGAGATCATGGATAATCCATTATATTTGGAGTTTATTCTAAAAATAAAAGGGATTCCAAACAGCAGACCCATGAAAAGGGTGTTGGCTCTACATTAATGTAATACGGATAAATTTACAGTAAGGTATTTTACATTAAAATGAATTTTAAAGTATATATTTAACCAACCATCTTAATTAACTGGTGAAACATTAGCTTTGGTTGCTTTGGAAAAGAGGTCGCCCATGTGCTTACTTCTATTAAGTTTTCCATGCTCTTGTATATGTTTTGTTAGAAATGAGATCACATGGTATACACTTGCATGCTGTTTTCTTAAAGTTGAACTAATATTTATTTAAAACCTGCTATGTGCCAGGCACTGTTCTTGGTATAAGGATACAGTAATAAACAAGGTAAAGATGGAGTTAACCTTCTAGTTGTCAAATGGAAGGTTAAATAAAAGGAAACAAGCTAGGTGAGGGGATAGAGAGTGAGGGGGTGGGGAAGGCTCTTTAGGGTGCTGAGGGAGATGGTTCTCATCCCTGTCATGATGAGAAATAGGTAGCGATGCAGATTTCTGAGAGGAGCATCCTAGGCAGAAGGAAAGACAAGCGAAAACTCCTTGAGATGGAAACAAGTTGTGTGTGAGGGAAAGAAAGGTGACCTATTGGTGTGCTGAGAGATTTAGAGTAAGGGGAAAAGGATAGAAGATTGGACAAGTGGTCATGAGACACATCATTTAGGGCTTTGAAGGACATGGAAGCTTTGACTTTGATCTAATTGCAATGGAAGCCTTGGCGGACTTCAATGAGAGGAAAGATATGATACGATTCCGGCACTGAGGTGGTGCCCCTGGCATCTGTGGGACATTAAAGTGAGAAGAGTTAGACAGCTATTTCAGTAACGCTGATGAAAGACAGTGATGTTTGGACTCGGGTGTTGCAGTGCAGCTGGGAAGAGTGATAGAATGTGAGATATAATCTGGGGAGATGATGACAAGATTCATTAATGGGTAGATTAGGGGGATGGGGTTAGACCAAGGAGGATGTAGCAGTTGCTGTCAGTGTCTTACCCACATCCCTCTGGCTTTAAGGCTCAGGGTACCCAGAAGACTTGGGGCTGCCAGTGCCTGCTTGTCTATGTCTAAGGACTTTTTCCAGAAGGAAGCTCTGCTCATATGTCTAGCAGGCGGGGAATACTGGCTGGTTACTCCCTTCCTCCTTGGTCCAAAGAAGCCCTTAAGTGAGAATGAATGTTTAAGTATCCCAGCCCCCTGAGTCTTGGAGTGAGAGAATTCTGAGATGACATATCCTTTATGTAATTTCTCAAAATTTCCCTGGGAGATCAAGCTCCACTTGCACATACGATAGCTGGCTTACTTACCGCTTTTTAGTTGCTTTCCCTCCCCTCTGTCACTTCTTCCCTTTATTGCTGATGTTCCCTGCAACTCCCAAACAACCTGCTTCTACTGAGTCTTTGACTCAGAGTCGGCTTCCATGAAAACCCATACTGAGACGGAGGACTTCTAGGTTTTGAGTCTCGGGAAGCTGATGGAAATGGGGCCATATACTGAACATAGAGAAGAATAGTTAAAAAGCTGATTTGGAGGTGAAAAAATTCAGAATACCCTTTTGATGAATAATGTTTGAATTGTTCATTAGATATTCAAGTGGAGATGTTTTGTTCACTATTGTATTCTCTGTGCCTTAACAGTGTCAGACACATAATAGGCACTCAATCAATGTTTGTTAAATGGAAGAAATAATTATTTGGGAAATAAATGATTTTGAGATGACAGATGTTAATGAGGTCAAAATTCAGGTGAAAGGTCAGGATTGGAGTACAGATCTGTGAGTCATCAGGACATAGATAATATTGAAAGCCAAGGTTGCTGGATAAGATCATCTAGGGACACAATGAGGACAGAAGGGAGAGGAGTGCCCAGGACTGACCCAAAATGTCAGGAGTTAGCAAAGTGATGTGCAGTAAGACAGAAGGAAAACGAAGAAGAATCTGATTTCATGGAAGCCTAGAGAAGAAAGCGTTTTGAGATCGACAGAGTGGTCAATTGTGTCAAATCATGCTATTAACGTCATTCAAGTGTGGCGAGGTTACAGAGGTTAGATGAAATGCGTATGTACTTGCCTTTACAAATGGGTAGTGGACTTAACTGATGCCTGGTTCTTAGAAAGTCTTCTTTTCGTGTCCATCTCTTTTTATAGTAGAGTGGTGTTACTTTAGAGGGAATAGAAAAGTCTTTATGGACAATGTTTATGTTTCAAGTGGTAACAAAGGAACAAAGTTGGTAAAATGTATCAAATTATGGATAAAGTATAACTAGTGACAGTTAATATAAGAATCTGCTGTTTTAATATGCTACCAATGTAAGACAGTAATCATTTATAATCGCCGACAAATGACAAAATTAAACATGGTAAAATAATATTTTACATGTCAATTGGTTTCACCATCTACTTTGATATTCTTTAAATATTAAATATTGAATATACAGTTCTTTCAATTGCATTGTTTCTGTATCTTTAATGAGCTATTTAAAATAAGTTCCTTAAGAAGTACAATAACAAAAAATAAAGAATGTTAGGAAATACGTAAGGAGACATGCAGAATTCTAATCTTCTTGCTGGTGTTGTATTCAGTACTTTGCCTTCATCAGAATGTACCCACAGGAACACAGCTGGACAGAAAATCTTCCTGTGATCTTTAGTAGCTCTGTAGTGCCCCGTAAATGACTCAGCTATGAATCAGTGCATGTGTTTCAGGCTTTGATTTTTGTTTTTAGTTCAGAGATGAACATCATGAGGACACCAGCCAGAGAGAGTAATCATGTTTTGTTTCAGGTCTCCTGTAGTAAAAGCTGGATTTTCTTGTTTTGTGATCTACCAAATATCTTCTATGCATATGACAGTTAAAAAATAATAAATCATTTTTAATATATTAGAGACTATTAACCAAAACATGATAACATTAAAGTGGATGTTCCCATCCTCTAAAAAATATAATACCACCCCAAAACATGTCTGTTGGCATATATATTATTCAGAAACTGTATTTTCTCATATTGTTGTATATTTGTGAACATGTACCTGTATTGCAGAACAGTAATTAATCTTAATTTTATAATTAAAAATATATCAAATATTGTATCTGTTTTGGTCTCCCATGAAGCAAATGCAAAGATATGATTAGCTGTACAACAGATTTATTGGCAGATATGCCTATAAAGGATAATGCAGGAGGAAGTTAAAATTTGTAGAGAGTCTTCAGACTGAGACGCCGGTCTGAAACTGTGACAGGAGAGAGGGAAGTTAAGATTGGATGGGAAGAACCTCAGACAGCAATGTATGAATTCTTAACCACGCTGAAGGGGATTTCTTTAGCCAGAGCTTCCCTCTAGAGGAATTTTACATCCGGCAGGAATGGCGTGGTTCTAACAAGCCTGCCACGCTCAGTCTGGTCCTGTGAACAGCCCAGCAGAAGTATGGCCTGGGGAACACAGTGGTTTATACAAAAGTGCAGAAGCTGGAGGCTGTTCATCAGCTCTGTTCCCTGTAGCAGTTTGTCTTCAGGAAGGTCTGGGCAGGGCATCTCCACAGCCATTACATGTACAGGTATTGGGAGTTACCATCAAAGGGATGTAGATTTTCTTTCTTGGTTTCCTTAGTTTATAATGCCCATCCTTAACTGACCACGTGCTGTAAGTGTTATCAGGTGAGAGACCAGGGAAGGACTGTGTAGCTACACGAGGGTCTTAGATTAAAAACAGCAACTGTTAAATAATAAACTAGTCTCAAAACATATGTCCCAATTATAGAACAGTGTATAGGCTTATATGTGTTTGCAAATGAATGAACATGTTTTAATTTCACATATAATACTATTAACAAACTAATTCAAAATTGTAAGAGCATTATTATATTCTAATGGGGAATGCCCAGCAGCATTCAACAAAACAAAGAGAGAAACATGTAAATAAGCATGGAAAATAGTACAGTCAGATTAGAAGGAGCATAGATTTAATAGCTGAGTTAATCAAGAATAGTCATATGACTTACACATGCATTATATGTTTTTAAAGAATTGTGATAGTATAGGCCCTCAGAAACTAAAACCCGACAGCAGAGGGAAAGAGCGAATAGGCTCTCCCACTCTGTGAGCCCTGAAAGATGCTCCACTTACTTTATCTTGACTAATAGATCATAACTTAGTCTTTGATTAACAAAGTCTTTGATCTACAAAAATATTCACAGAGATTGCAGTGTTCTTAAATGATAATTTATTATAGTTATTTTTAAATTAGTTATAATTTTACAGTACTGTTTCTTAAAACTCAATAATAAGCTACAGTGAGTGTTGATTACGTGCCAGGCATTGTCCTGGGTACTACTGACACACAGGGAGGGCAAATCAGATGTCATCCCTTCCCTGGTTGGAGAGTTGAAGTTTCGTTCATTCACCCCTTAGATAAACAGAATATGGCTTTTCCTATTGCTCTTCTAGACACTGAAGATACTATAGTAAGTAAAAAACAGACAAAATTAATTAGTAATGAAGTAAACAAGTGCCAAAATAAAACTGGCTAATAGTTGTATAATATTCCCTTGTAGTTCGAATCTTTTATTCCATATTTAACACTAATAAATTCTTTAATTGAGTTTACTACAGATCCTACAATGTAAAACCCAACTTGAGATATAGAATGTTTAAAATTTAACTTACATGTCAATAAAAAAAGACAATCTGATTTCTCTGAAGAATTCTATTTTTGAAAAATCAACTGAAAGAAGCATCAGTCAACATTTCTTACTTTGCAATTATACCTTTAAAATATATTTTAATTATGTTTTCTGATAAAGATTACTATTTTAAGAAGTTAAAATAATATATAAAATTGGGTAATACAAATCTTCAAAGATACTTCCATTAAAAGTCTGATATAAATTCATCAATAATTTCTAGTCATAAACCCACCCACAGATATATTTTTAACATGAACTTAACTTCACTACACATGGTGTTCAGTAACTTTGCTTTTTTGTTGAATATTTATGAATTTGTTGTCCTTTTTTTTCTTTTCCTTACCTTATCTTTCTTAATCACTAGAGTCTAATATATACCTAATATATAGATATGTAATTTACTGATAATATTTAGGTTGTTTCTAGTTACTTGGCAAACATTCTTATGAAAAGAATACTTTTACATTTGTAAATCATCATAAACATTTTTATTACTTCCTTAGGATATATTCTTAACAGTGTTACACCTGATCAAAGCATGTGCATGCTTTAAATTTTGATGTTTATTTCCAGATAACTCTTCAAAACTCATATTATAGTCTTCCAGTTTTCTTCTGTTTTGGATTGAATTATGTCTCCCCAAAAGATATGCCGAAGTCCTAATTCCTAGTACCTGTGAATGCGACCTTATGGAAATAGAGTCTTTGCAGATATAATCCAGTAAAGATCCGGTCATTAAGTGTGGGCCCTAATCCGCTATGACTGATGTCCTTATAAGAAGAGGGAAATTTGAACACAAACACATGTACACACAGAGGAGAACGTCACCAGCAAGGGGAAACACCAGATGAAGATGTAGGCAGAGATTGGACCTACGCAGCTGCGAGCCAAGGGGTACCAAGGATTTCTGGCAAAGACCAGAAGCTAAGAGAAAGGTTTAGGCATAGAACAGATTCTTCTCTAGATCCTTCAGAGAAAGCATGGCCCTGCAGACTCCTTGAGTTTGAACTTCTGGCCTCTGGAACTGTGAGAATAAGCTTCTGTTGCTGTAAGCCATCTCTGCTTGTGGTAGTTTGGTAAGCCAGCCCTAGGACACTCATACAACCTCTGACAAGATTTGAGAGTACATGCTTACACACATTCTCTCCAGATCAAGTATTCTTATTATTTTATTCCTTTAATCAATCAGAAAAATAAAATTAAAAATACCTAATAACTTTAAACTACATAAAGCTCATCATATAGAAGGCAAAGAATTATTTTATATTTATATATATTTATTTATACTTTTATTTATCTATCTACCAATCAACCTACCTTTAATCCTTTGTTTTGTAAAAGGATCTAAGCAACTGTTTTCCAGTTAAAATAGAAAAAGAATGCTATAAAATTGAAGAAAGGGAAATTTCCATTAAATAAATAGGCTCAGGAGTCATCCTCTCAGCTGAATAGCTGGGCTTGCCAGGTCTAGTTATTTAAGCTGATGGCTCTAGTAGTGGCTGGATTGCAGGGTTAAAACCTCATGTTACATTTGTGATTTCTGGCTGGCCTCTTATCTCTTAGCTCCAGGTTTTGGCAAAGACCTGGGATGGCAAAGAGTCATCTGCTATTTCTGTGGGACAGAAGGCACAGGATTCTTGCCATTAATATTTAGCCTTGCTTTCAGAAGACTTTGTCTGTGCAGCTGAAATACGCAGAGTTAGTTCTGGAAGGGAAAGAGCCTCCTGACAGTGTCAATTCAGGGATGTTCTGGGTTTATCCTTAGCCTCTGGGGATGATATGAGAGGCAAAAATTCCTACAAAGAGCCTCCTGACAGTGTCAATTCAGGGATGTTCTGGGTTTATCCTTAGCCTCTGGGGATGATATGAGAGGCAAAAATTCCTGCAAAACATTCATCAATGCCACTGTCAGAGATAGTTGGTCTTAGGTTGATTTGATCAGTATGACATTTATTATGTTTTAAGCGTAAGAAGAGCCCACTGTGGAGTTCTCATTACAAAGTCTTTTCAAATAGAAAGCATTTAAAATGTCATCTCTTGGGATGATAAAACAATTGCAGAATGTGAGACAGTAATGGTGAAATGGAAGAACAGGGGATTTGCAGTCAGAGGCCTGGATTCTAGTCCTGGCTTTGCTGCTTACATAGGATATGTCCTTGGAAAGATAACTTGAACGTCTATTTTCTCATCAGTCATATGGACTTATAAAGTACACAACAAAAGAGGACTGTGAGGACCAACTGAGACCACATTTATGCAGACATTTTGGAAACACCTATAGCTAAATAGATGCAAAATGTTTTCAGATGTGGCATTTTAGTTTGAGTGGAGTGGTTGAACTTTGTGACCTGTATTATTTCTTCTCTCTTTTATAAAACTTTGAATCACATTGAATCTGTAGAGTAGAAACAAAACAAAAACTCTGTAATAACTAAAAATGTGTTTGATGGGGACTGACTCTGACAGAAAAGTACTGTCATTGAGGATGGTGGCTCCCCCATCCTAGGACTCCTTACTTTCCACGTGGGATCATTCTAAGCCTGAGGTCTGCGTGTCCCAAGGGAGCCAAACCGATAACTATAATCTCAAAAAACTATCTTTGCAGATTTGATAACAGGAAAAGCTATTTAAAGTTATAAATCTGCCTCGATCTACCTCTTGTCAGCCAAGGCCCTCTTTATATACTGCCTCAGAGTTGGTAGGCATTTTGACAGTTGAGTTGACACTTCAGAACAATCTCATGACACTTCACCACTTGACCTTTTTATTCCTAATGTTAAACCAGGAAGGAAAGAAATGAGTTAGTGCCATCACAGAGGTAGACTGCACAGTGGGGGCTCAGCCTGGTGATGACAGTGAGCGCTCCGGTTAGTTATGAATGGGGAAGGTGATTTAAAAGTCCCTGATTATATGACACTGACTACTCTACCAGTTACCAGAACTCTGAATTATGTAACTCTCTTAATGAAGATCATAGAAACTCTCTCTCTAACCTAGAAACCAGAATCAAACATTGGTAAAGCACTAATTTGTATATTTTAGGAGCCCTACTGCTTCCTCACACTATCCATATGTTTATTTTAAAGAAACCTTTGTATTTTTTTCTCCCTCTTTGTTATACAAGCAAGTTACCAACCTCTGGCATTGAGCTCAAAGTATTTCAGGAGAATACTTCTCTCAGGAGATGGTTTACTGTGGTGGAATTCCTATTCTTTGTCATATCCCTATTTCTTTGCCTCCACATCTTTATTTGGTGAATCCCTTCCTGTCATTTCAGGCTCACACTTCCTTAGACACCCTCTGACCATCTAGTTCACTGCAGACACACTCCCTCCTAGTCAGTGTACTGTCATCTGCTTTACTATCCTCACAGCTTTTATTTGTTCATGCGTTTACTCTTTGATGGCTCTCCTCCCAACATAAGAGCCACCAAAACAGGGATCTTGCCTGTCTTGGTTACCACTGTAGCCCCTGCCTCTAGAACAAATGTTATTTATTGACTGAATAAATACAGAAATGAATGACTTTCAGTCTTATCAACTGAAAAATAGAGATTACATCCACTTCATGTTCTTAAAATAATTACATGAAGCCATGAGTGTAAACGTGTAAAGCATCTACCACAGTGCCTAGTGAGTACTCAGTAAATACTGATCGTGGAGGGAAATGGAGTTGCAGATATTTTTAAACCCCCATCCAGAACAGAAAAGTTGAAGCACCAGAGTGAATACATTATTTTATCTCCTGTGGGAGAAGTGAGAGAAATTGAGATAAAAATGGAAAAAGAGTGATTTAGATGAGTATGTTTAGATTTATATCCAATTTCCTAGCTTCAGAATAATTGTTGTGAACAACTGCCTCATTTTACTTACACTGTTTTTATCTTGCTTATCTTTGGCACCTTGCTGGGGTTTTAGTAATCTTGAGGTTTCAAGTCAATGGATGCAACCTTGCTGGTATGGCTGTGTGGACACCCTCCAATGGCTACCCACCTCTTATGAGTGCAACATTTATAAAGATTCTATGGCACAGTAGGAGTCACCGGGGCGATGATAGGAATGCACAAGGGAAACACACAGCCTTTCTGAGTAGGTTTTTATGATTGCACCTATTTATGCCAGTTAACATTTGCTTCTTCTTCTTCTTTTTTTTTTTTTTTTTTTGCATTGCCAGCGTAATTGGTTGCTGAATTTTACAAGATAAGCTATGAGTGTTTATGACTAAAATTAGAAAGATTTAAGACATTCTTCAAGATAAATTCAGTGTGATGATGAAATTTGCTGACTATATAGTAGTAAATATAATGCCAAATATGTTTTAAAAAATTCACAATAGAACATTTTAAAATCATCTTGTGCCTATGTTTTGTCCATCTGTGTCCTAAATTTGGTTCCATAATTTGAGATACAAAAAATTCATGATTTTCTGGAGAGTAATATTCATGACCATATACTTAAATATGTTCTTTCTGAATATGTGGTACTAATATTAACTATTAATAAATTATATAATGCAGTGATTTGCATTAAACAAGACAATTGAATTTAATAGCTTTTCCCTTATTTATACTTAACTTCCTTCGGAAGCCAGCAACTTACATCCAAACCCTCTGAAGCAAAGCATGGAGATAAAACTCCTTTAATGCTGTGATGAGAATTTGAATGTCAAAGAACACTATTGATTTACATGTAAGATCAAAAGAGGAAGTATGTTATGTTAGCTAAATCAGAATCAGCAGAAAATTTCCACTTTAGATCTGAACTCAAAGTATCATAACTAAAAATATATAGTGGCATTTTCATGTATTCTGGGCATGCAAATCAGCAACAGTTGACCAAAATATTGCATGATGAAAGCTAGCAAGCAGAATTTTTTCCTCAAAAATACTAGACTGGCATTATACTTGACATTTAGTAAAGCTTCTTATACTGTTTATTTCTATCAATATTTCCACAGCAATTTGATACTAAGATTGTATTTATTTTGCTTTCTAAATTTCCTTCAACTGCTAAAATGTGAACTATAAATTATCTCCTAGATAGGTCAGATTAATCACTCCAAAGGACAGAGTAAATTTGCAACCAAGCTGAAATTAGAATTTTTAATCATGATTAGAAACATAATTGAAATTGAATGGAGTCAATCACAGGAAAAATTGTATTTAGCTCCTCAACACATTGAAGTCCTTTTGTTGGGGCCATAGGATTATAGTTAATTGGTTATCATTTAGAAGTTTCTTATTCAGTTTTTATCCACTGACCCACAGCATCAGTATCAATGCAGAAAGGCAGAATCTCAGGCTTCACCCTACACTTACTGAATCAGAATCTGCTTTCTAACAAGATCCCCAGTGATTTGTATACCATTGAACTTAGAGAAGCACTGATTTAGCACATCCCTATTTACTTTCTCATTTTTTTTCTTGTGAGTATTGGATGTGAACTACTTTCCAAGGTGGACTGCACTAAAAATATTAATTTTGTTATGAAAGGTCAAATATCCATTAGGCTTTCTAAATCTGTCTGAGGATGAGAAAGCCAGATTCCCAGAGTGAGCTATGTAATATGTATTTTATTTTCTGTTAACTATGCATTGCTGTTTTGTTACTAGTAAAGATTTGAAGCTACCTAAATGCTTGGTTCAGGTGACAAAGGGTTTGTGGACAATAAATTGTCAGAGCTGAATTTTTATTTTTATCACCATTGAGGGACACTATTCTCACATGCATCCAAAGTCATTAACTGTTTCGATGATTCCTGCTCAGACCACAGTGTTCATTGGCACATTGTTCATACTTGATTCTTAGTTTCCAGTTGGATTGCGGGTACAGGGCTATTGTCTGTTTTAAAATTCACATACAAGACACAGTAATTAAATTAATCTTATGGTCAGAACTCTTTTCCTCATATATTTTACAGGCTTTCTCATAAAAAGTAGAGTTCTTCAAAAGCCTAGGCCTATCTCTATACTCATATTGGGTTGAGTATATAAGAATGGCATACTTCTAAGATGTTTGGTAAAGATTAGAAAACAAACAACCCTCCAATTTTCCATTTTACACTGGAAAGTTGTTCCAAAGAATAAAGAAAAAGGGAAATGTGGATGCAGTCCTTTCTAACTGTAGGAGGGAAGGCTGTCAGAAAAAACAGGGTTGTAGCTAAAGGCCCACTGTCTTAGATTGTGAGACTGTTCATTTTAAAAATAAAAATCATACCAGTATTCTACTTGGAATAATAGTGTCTGTCATCATTGCTGATTTGTATGCATGAAAGAAACCTGACCTTTTCTTCTTTAAATTTTATAGCTCATGTGAATGCTGTTTCCTTAAGGACTTATTAAATAGAGTCATTGCTTTCTTGAGAACTCAGAATGCTAACTTCCTTGAGTTAACTGGGTTAGTAGAGACCCAAGCCAATGGGGTACCTTATGTATGCATATACAGTGCCATCATATAAGTTCTGTTTAAAAAAAATAAATAGATGTCACTTAATAAATATGTTTATCAAAGGAAAAACTCCAAGTAAACTTTATCCTGTCCTAGAATGAGCCTTATTAAGCTGTAGAGAGATTCAGTGAAAGGTGATAATAAATCAGTTTCTTTTCGTTGAAGCTACTTGGACTTTTTCATACCAACTAGTTCTCAGTCTAAGTCTGCGTGATGAGCAGCTATTTCTTGCTAGCTTCTGTGCTGGTGTTTAAACTATCTCTTTGGCAATCAGGACCTTTTAATTCTTTTTTCTAGTGACTATGACTAGAAATAAGCAAACTTACGGTGACACTTGTGACACAGAAAGTTAAGCTTTCTAATCCTTGTCTTTTTAAATATCTATCCTGAAGCAAAGAGAGCGACATAGTTGCGCTTTGTTGCCTTATCCTCTTTTCTCTAAAAAGGGAAAATGGAACAAGAGTGAATTATATAGTACCCTAAGAACCTTGACTTCAGGATTGCTTTCTTTCCTTTATACTAGATTAAGTTAAAATTAGAAATCTCTTTTTATTTAAGCTGTCAGGTGAAGTTTATTACTTTCAAAATAAGCTTTCTTCTTAGCGAAATAAATCCTCCCTTCTTTTCTTGCATTGAAACACAAAGAAATATCTAATGCATTTTAGGGTAGCATATTCATTTTTTACTTCCAGAGGTCATATGGAATGGTGGTAGGTTGCCAGGGTGCTCTTTCTGAGCTGATAAGGCACTTTTGCCTTGTCCATTTACAGGAGATGCTTCTCTTAACGGTTGTAAAGTTCTTTTTTAATATGAGGCAAATCAAAAAGATTGTACCTCCAAAGTTAAAACGTCAATTACATCCCCCCAAATAAACTAATGTGAGTTAAAAATCAATTTTTTCAATAACTATTGAAAACACTTTCCACAAGATGTTGTCTCATTTTTGGTGGGTCATTAGTAACCAGGAATGAACATCCTTTTTGACCCTTGACTCCTAGGCTTTTAATAAATTGATATATCTTACTCCACATCTCTTTCTCTAAGAAGAGTATAAAGTTAACACATTTGACTTTAAAAAATTGGGTTTAGTATTTTATTCTAGAGAGATTCATTCAAAAATACCATTTGATATTAACTTTGAAAACGTTTTCTTTTAAATTATCCATTGGGACTTTTTCCTTGGATGCTCACTTTACAGACATCAGGCACAACTGCTCTTTTCTTTTTGATACATCTGTTCTCAAGTTCAATTTTTATCATATGCAGTGTTTAATTTCACTTTTAACACTTCTTAATTCCTTTCACTTTGTCACAAGTCCTATGTTTTGTGGCCATTTTGTTTCTTTTTATCTTCAGTGTGGTTCACTCCTCCACTTAAAATTCTTAAAAATGATTATTGTCATTTTTGAATTCTAAATTAGATAAATTGATTTTGTCATAACCTACAACATAAACAAACAAAATATTATATCAGAGTAAACTAATTTGAAGTGTTTTCCAAGTTTAACAATTATATTGTAAGAAGATACATTAAAATAAACATGTATAAACCATGTGACTCAAAATTAATATCAAGAGCACACTTTGAATGGCTTCAATATTGACTCTAATATTATTGTATTAAAATGTTTAAATTCACTTACAGGGCAGAAAATGAATAATATAAAGGAAATTCAGATAAAAATACCACAAATATGGGCTTTGCTTGAAATGTTATAGGTAAAATTTAGGGATTTTCATAAAGATTATATTTCCTTTTCATTTTTTGTTCAACTTTAGAAACATCATTGAAAATCTGACATTTGCTAGACCTTTTGGTAGGCACAGACCAAATGAAGGTGAAATGAGATAGCATATATCCAGGTGCCATGGACTAGTGAGTAAACAGTCCTGTAAACAAGTAACTGTCATTCAGGGTACTAAGTGCGTGTGGGAACAGAGCACATGGTAAGGCAGGGCAGTCTAGAGACTGCGGTCTGGTCTGAAGGAGGCCCTCACAGAGCGCTTGAGGCTGAGCTGAGACTTGGAGGATGGACTCACTGGCAGACAAGGGGAAAAGCAAGACTGATGGGGAGTGTTTTAGTCAGAGAAAGTGGCTTGTCCAAAGTCATGGAGATACATAACAGTATCGAATATTTAGAAAACTTCCAGGAGTTAATCAACATCTTTAATTATACCAAGAATAAAATATAATCCAAAAACTGCCCATAAATGTTTAAGATATACAGGTTTTTTTTTTTTTTTTTTAGTGATGTTCATTAATCCCGTTTTGAAAAAGAATTATTTCTAATGGAGCTGCCAAACCAGCATACTTGCAAATGGACAGGAAGGAAATGGAAAAAGGCTGAAAAGAAACTGCTGAGATTCACTAGCATTTGTGGAAGAACCATGAAAAGGGAATGCAGATTTTGGCTCTAATTCCAGCTCAGTTCATAAACCTGTTTGGTGTTCTTGAATAGGTGATGCTTGTCCCCATATTTCTTAAGTATAGAATAATATCTGGCCAAAAGAAGTAAGTTGTAGTTTTTGTGTATGTGTGTTTTAACAAAATTGTGCTATTGAAGATGAAAATTGATTGCCTTTGTTGGATATCCTGAAAGAATATTTTGAAATCCAGTTCTTCCAACTCACAGTCCCCCGACTCAACCCCCTCCACCTGGTCCTCTTCCCTATCCCCATATTTCTATCTTTCTACGTCTTCTTTCCTGTGTGAACTCCTGAGCATCTATGGGTAGACCTAAGGCTTCATGAATACAGTTTGAAAATAATTTGCCCAGATCATTTCTAATGTTTTTTAGATGGCATTTTTTTCATACTTCAATGGTGTCTAAATAACAACTAATTTATGCTAAAAGGAAAAAAAAAAAGGAGACACACTAAAGAGATAACTTGAGGACAGTGGTAAAATACACGTTTGGGTTCAATTAGATATTTCCCTTCAGATGAATAAAGATGACTAAAGGGCAACAGCCCAGAAAGGTTCTAGATGTTCTGATGTCCTGACTGATCAGAAAAGTCATTAAAATACAGGGAAATATGCAACTAAAGTTGTAGCCTTAGTACCTATTTATTGATTTCTCTTATATTCCAGGTATTTTAAATTTTTTGATCTTGTTTAAATATCCAGCCTCTCTAGAGTCATACACTAATTTCTATTTGCAGAGAAAGTAGTGTGAGTAAAAGGGGCTAAAAGAATTGTTTCATATTGACTCCACTAACAACTGTTGGAGAGACAATGCTTTTGTCCTGGGCCCTTGTACATATTAAACCTAATCCTCACAGCCTATGAAACATTTACAGTAGGCTCAGTTATTCCCATTTTATAGCTAAAAAATTGAGATTCCAAAAGGTTA
Organism: Camelus bactrianus; assembly: GCF_048773025.1. Taxonomy (NCBI): domain Eukaryota; kingdom Metazoa; phylum Chordata; class Mammalia; order Artiodactyla; family Camelidae; genus Camelus; species Camelus bactrianus. The sequence goes on along the minus strand of NC_133546.1, from coordinate 50,379,636 downwards.
AATTAATTGCTCAGGATGAGGACATCTGGCTGCTTCTCTGGTGCCCTTTCCTCTCTGTACTTTACTGCCTTCTTAATCTCCGCAGGAATCATTTTCCCCTTTCTATCAGCCTTCAAAAGCTTGTTGATTGCTCTCTAATTATAAATACTTGGAGAAAAGTGTGTAAATTGATATGCAAATGATCTTTTCCCCTTAGCAAATTAGCACTTTACTTCCATCTAATTAAGTAGCTTTGTGGAAGAAATGGATTTTTGAAAGAAGAATGAAAAGTGTTTGGATTTGTTCTAGGGGTGTTTCTGGTTTAGCAAGCCTTGTGAATGAGGTATAGAAAAAGGAGTTGTGAGTGGGAGCAGACAATAAAAGCAGAGAAAAAAAGACAAAGGGGTTGGATGAGATGAGAAAATTTAAGCGTAACAGCTGACAGACATTCATAGGGAAGTAAACTGCCTTTTCATCTTTCATCCTTTCCCTAATGGAAACATTTTTTTTAAAGTACATCAAAACTTTAATAATAGGAAGTTCTGTTTCCTCTCATACTTCTGAGTGTTAACACTGACCTATCATTCATTGGAAATTGATACGTTCAAGCTCAAATTACAAATTGTGTTAAGGGCTCAGAACTTACAGGATGTGCTTTTAATTAAGAAAGAAATGATTCCTTAAATGTATTACAATGACTTGCCATAGAAAAAAGTCATTTGTTGCAATGAGAATCGTTACAGGTAAATTGAGGCATGTTAAATTTTTCAGTAGTTTATTTGAACAAAAATTGATTCGAATTGGTCAACATCTAGTTTAGCAGGTAGAATGGAACTCTGAGGAGCTGTACAAAATAAAAGACTTTAATAGGCAGAGGGAATGGGAACAAGAAAGTTATACTAGGCAAAAAGGCAGGTTGATTATTGCAAGGTTACTTTCCTTTAGGGGATGGCAGGAAATCTATCAAGCAGATTACCTAACTAGTGCAGATCGGGCGATTCCTGATTCACTGGTATAAGATTCCATTTCTGGAAGAGCGGAAACTGTAATTAAGCCTCAGTTTGGTGAGGTGGAGCTTAGCATCAGTGACTCCATTTGGGGCCTTTTCTTTTTTTAACAGAATTAATGGGATAAAACTCTCTTCTTACGTATGCTTAGTGGGATTAGGAGCACTGTGGGTGTGTATGTCCACTTCCTTCCATGGTGATAGTGACACAGTTGCCTAATGTTATCTTCAATATTTGATAGTAAAGAAGAATTTAGTACATATGTATTAGATGTATAAATACATGAATAAATAGTACCAATTTAAATTTATCATTGACGCTAACTGATATTCACAATAATATATTAAATCCATAAAAATCCTCAAAAGTTGATTTATGGGTTTAGCAAAATGCTGTATGTATTTGGGGGAAGCCTTTAGTCTTTATTGAACTATGCTACACAGGCTCAGAAATAGCTAGTTCCTATAAATCATATAATATACTCAATTGTATTAGCCATTCTTTTTAATAATGGCTTATTTACTCTCCTGCCCATATTGCTTCACCAGGTACTGCTGTCTGTATCCCTAAATTATTTTTGGATTTACAATGTTTGTTTTTATATTTCATTGATTAAGATAAAATAAAAATAAATACAAACTGGTACTGAGTTCCCCAGCAAGGCTCAACTCTGCTATTGGCAAATTCACTTATCTTATTCTAGGTGCTCTTTAAGACAAATAAAGAGAAATCTTGCTTGCAATTTTCTTTAATGATTATAATATATTTGAGGAGGGAGAATATTTACACTATAAAACAACTGGAAAACAAATGAGTGTCAAATGCATGGTTGTCATAGACATTAGAAGATCTATTTTATTGTAAGCATTTCTCTGGATAATAGTGACAAATGCCATACATCAGAGAAAAGGTCAGGCATATAAGTCTTAATTTAGATATAAAGTAGTCTTTTTTACTATTAATGAATACTGATATTCTGAGAACAACTGAAAATACAGACGTATTGTAAATTGTCTTCACACTCTAAGATTTTGATGAAGAAGGAGAAAAAATTATGAATTTCATGTCCCAATCACAACCACCCTTCCCTTATCTGGGCTGTGCCTCTCCAGTGTATTCTGAAAAATTCCTCGGAGATCATGCTGCCTATATGTAGAGGATTCTGCTGTTGTGTAACATGAGGGAGCCTTTGAGATTATCCAATTCACAATGTTTGTTTTTAGACGAAGATACTGAGGCCCAGAGAGGTCATTTGAGTTTGTGCTCTCGTAGTACTTCTTAGAAGCCAAGATTTGATACCAATTCTGATACATGGTCCTCAGGACAGGAATTTCAATGCTGACATGCTGTTGTCATGCTCTGAATAAAGTCATCACTTTATTATATAATTTGCCCAGTAAGACAATTCTCTTTCTAAAGAAAATACAAATTGATGAAAATGTCTGTGGTAATTAAGCACGCAAAATATAAACCTAATAATCTGTTAAGTATATATTTCCCTCAATATTTCCATCTCCTCTCCCTCAGCTTCATGATTTTCTCACTGTATTGCCCATGAACAATATTTATAAAATATTTTCATTTGAATATATTCCAAAGAAGCCATGTAAGTGCATGTTCTGAAATGTGCTACCTACTGCAAGGGCTTCTTTTCATGCCTGCATAATTGACCAAAGCATTTTTAATTTGTTGCATGGCAGATTTCCTGAATCACAGAGCAGCTATTTGGGTTTAGTATTAAACACATTCTCTCCAGGCCCACTGGTTGTTGTTTTGCTTTCATATCCTCTCACCATTAACTCTGCAGCCACTAGAGCAGAGGAGTTGTTAGCAAAATCTACTTTCACTGCTGGCCAAACATGTCCATGACCTGGTGGTAATACCTGATTCTGTATCATTTGCTTATGTCTGTGTATGTCGTACACCAAGGGATTAACACCCAACAGGAGGGAAAAATGGAGAGAAATTAACTAAGTAACTGTGAACCATCAAATAGGTCCAGATTAAATAATGAGCCTTCAGTAGGCTGGAATAGAATGACATTAAGTCTTTGGAGTTCAGTGGGCAGTCAGATGCACTAATGGCAGTGCTGTGCTGGGAAAGCATGTATTTTAGTTGGAATTTTTGCGAGGAGGTGATTGCACATTACGATGTGAATAGCTGTACTAAATGCATGGAGGTTTTCTGCCAGCATAGGAGGTGATTAAGGCCCCCTTTACCAGATAAGAGCTCACTGGAGGAATGTAATGGTGGTAAAGTAAAATCTGAAAAACAGATGACTTCCCATTTAATAGTCCATTGACTCTCCTTCTAGAGCCACTATAGTTATGGTGTTGCTCTTTATTTTCATTTCACAAAGAAGCACAAGTTGTTATGATATTTTTGAGCTCATATATAGGAAGAAAGAAAAAAGAAAGAATAAAAGAAAGAAAGGAAAAACACTGTCCTGCATTAAAGATAAATGAAATTAATGCAATGATTTGTTTTAAGAAAGATAGTTTTGTTTGTTTTTATTGAATACTTGTTGTAGCTCAGGATGATTTTCTCTTTTCTGCCACACCCTTCCTCACCACCACATAGGTCATTCATCTCTATGGAGCTCTAGTAGAAAACGACCCGGTAAATTGAATGTGTTCCCAATGTCATTATGAGGCAGCCTCAGCATGACACCCTCGGAGAGTTTGTGTTCAAACTGCCATTTGTATTTGAAATAGCTAATGTACTTTCCCCATTGAAAACACTTACACATTAATTATTTTTCTCTTTCTTATCGTATATATGTTCTGTGTTTTCATAGTATGTAGGTTGAATATACCTGAGGAGTATTGTATTTCATCATTTGTTTAAGTATAGCAGCTAATTTGTCTCTTCTTAAACAATATACTATTCAGCTAACAAAATTTTGCTTAAGTTAGAGTTAGATTCAAATTAAAATGTACGTAGTGTTATCTATTAGCAATTCCTAGTGTTTCTGCCCTAGATCTTAAAAGTACCTTAGGCCATTGTATTGGTATTTCTCCTGCCAAAACATTCTAGAATCTTTGTCTTTTTATTTACTAATATCATTTCCCTCATAGCGCATCTATTTTTCTGTATTTCTGAAAATGATAAGTAATAATTCAGTCATCTAAGATTTGCTTAGGTATGGAAAAATCAATCTTCAAATGGCCTTATAGTGAAACAAATTGAAACGAGAGAGAAGAAAAATTTGAGTTGAACTGTATTTGCACACTAGTAAAAAAAAATAAAATAAAATGCAAGACTATACTTCTATCCTTGCTTTGCTGTTGGATAAAATAGCTTCATATTAAGAATTATTTTCAGATTACTCTACAAAACCTTTAAGGCCTGAACCTTAGCATTTGTATTTCTTATGTCAGAGATGAATTATTTTCACATCTAGTTTCCTTTACCTTAAAAATACCACTCATGCTAGGATTGAGGAGGTTCATCAGTAAGAAATCTTGTAATTTTCCAATTTACCAGCGAAATTGAATAGTTGGATTTAACCATTTGGGTGAGGCAATTGTATCTAATATGCCCATTTATTTTTCAGAATGAGAAATTTTTAATAATGTTGCCATTTCTTAAACCAGGAAGTTTCTTCCAACCTGTAAGTACTCAGGACAGTTTAGTTCATTGGCTGTTGCTTCACTTTTTGTTTTCTGAACATGTGAATCTTTTTTTCTTTCTCTTTTTTAAATTGAAATATAGTTGATTTACAATGCCACATTAGTTTCTGGTGACAACGTAGTGATGTAGTTATACATATATATTCTTTTTCATTATAGGTTATTCCAAGATACTGAATGTAGTTTGCTGTGCTATACAATAGGACTTTGTTGTTTATCTATTTTAAGTAGAGTAGCTTGTATCTACTGATCCCAAACTCCTAATTTTTCCCTCTCCCCCTTCCCTTTTGGTAACCATAAATTTGTTTTCTATGTCTGTGAGTCTCTTTCTGTTTTGAAACTAAGTTTTAACAGGCAGGTTTTATAGCAACAACTTGCACAGAAATGAACTATTAATATTTGTTCATTTTTGTTGCATATGCTCTTCTTTACCCAGTAACTTATTCTACATTTCATTTTTCCTTGTCCCCTCTTTTTAAATTATACCTTTTGCACTGGTCTTTCCATTATTTGCATGTCATGCCTTTAACTTGCCATAACCTGCTATGGAAGGCTGACATTTTTATAGGCAACACATACATTGTCTAACACAACATTTTCATCTATTTTAGTATCCTGAAAAGAAATTACTACCCAGATTCCAATATTATGTTGTATGCTTTTCAAGGAACTCAATATTTTCACTCATCTCTTTTCTTCAGATTTATTTTTTCCCAAAACTTAAATGTATGTAATCTCTAAAAATATTATTTTAATCAATCTCTGCCTCACTATATTCATTAACAAGGAGGGTCAGTGATATTTTTACTTTATTAAAAGTACTAGTAGTGAGGAATAAATGTGTTGTAGTTGTTGGTGTTATTATTATTTACATCTACATCTTGGATATATCCTAAAAATATATAGCAATTTGTAGTCATCCTCTTTTAAATAGAAAACATTTATGGTATGGGGAGATTGCTAACTATCTCAAGATTTACTGTTTGTCTACGGCAGAACTAGACTATAACTTATATCTGGTAGATCTTTCTCTTAGCTCATCCATTTTAAAAGTAACTTTTATTTTGACTTTATAGTGCTACATTTGAAATGTAGTAATTCTGCCCTGTTTTTCATCTACTTTTTACTTTCAAATCCAAGTACGAGTGATGCATTTGACTTTACATCATCTGTTTGTATTTACATTTATTTATATGTCTTTTACCAGTTTTATTACGGATGAAGTTGCTTTGTATGAATAGTGAGTAGATGTGATAATAACTCACACCTGTGGGATTTACATGTGGTGCTAATGAGTAAAAAGCCAATGTCATAGTTTGTTTTTAGTTCCATTTTATAGGACTTCACTGCCTCCTCAGCCAGATAGCTCACCTGGACCATATGCATGCTAGAATGGATGCCAACTGTAAAAGCCACTTTTAGAATTGGTTATTGTTAGACAAACTGAGGACCAAAGGAGTGAAATAGTGTGGAGGGTATAGCTCAAGTGGTAGAGTGCATACTCAGCACACAGGAGGTCCTGGGTTCAATCCCCAGTACCTCCTCAGAAAAAAAAAAAAAAAACAAAACGAAAACAAAAACCAAAGGAATGAAATGCTTTGAGATAGTGGGGAGGAGGGAAGCTCCTAATTCCTAGTCCAAGGAAATAAATAGGACAGCGCTGGTCAGATACCAAGAAAGTGTGGGGCCGAAGCTCCCAGGAGAGAACTGACAAGATGTAGAAGCTAGTGATTTAAGATGTGATTCAGGGAGACAGTCATTTTTACTGCCAGTTCTTCTTTCAACGGGCCAGGCCTTCTTACTCAGGGGTACATACACCTTGCCTGTTTTAAAAACATCTTATCTAGAAACTGTATCCTGATACCAATTGCCTTACAGAAAGATGCGCTAGGTTATCCCTGGGTATAGGGAAGACAGAAAGAGTGGGTAAGTAATTTAAATCCATGGTCACTTTTTGAGAAAAGAACTCAAACAAGTGCACTACTTTGAGTGGGTTCACTGCTGTATCTTCAAATATGAAGGATAATAAGACAGCCAAGATTGATAAAGAAGTGAAGCACATTCAACATTTATCTTTTTCTTTACAAGTCTGTCGTTTCACAGAAACTAAATCTACGTAAACTGCAGAAGTAAAATTTTCATATACACACAAATAAGAGACAGCATTTATCATTCTGTTCCAGACCTAATAGAACTCAGCTATGAGTCATATCAGCAAAATGACAAAATTTTCCACTGCATCTAAGATAGAATACTTTTTTAGAAATCTCAAAAATAAGAATACATTGCAAAATGCCTAGCAACATTTTTTTGAGTAAGAAAGTTACCAGAAACTTGAAAATGTATTAATCTCAGGAATATCTGGCAATTGCCAGACTCCATGAATGTAGATATATCTTATACTGCTTGTAATACCTATAATTACAGGATCACAATCCTAGAGTTAACAAAATCTTAGTGATGAATTGATGTGACTCCTTTTTGCAGCTGAGGAAGCTAAACACTAAGCTAATTAAATGAATAATTAGTAAAATCCAATGAAATGTGAGAAACTCAATAGTACGTATACAATAACAAATAGGTATAAATTCAAAATATGATGTCACTTTTGGGCAATATAAGAGAGCTAAATGGAGAAGTTAGATTTCTTCTTTCCCAACTGAATTTAATATCTCATGATGAAAATCTCCACAGATAATTTTAATGTATGTTGTTATAAAGCCTCTCTCTTCTCACTAGTCTTACTGTCTTTTTCTTATTTCACATTGTATAGCGTTACTAAGTGTGTCTATACAACCACTGATATGTTTAAAATACTTTCTGATGGCACTGATAGTAAAATCTCTCCTTTCTCCACGTCATTCCTTTTTTTAAAAATACTTTGCTGAATTGGGTGTGTATATGTGGAACTTGAGTTAATATGACATATTTAAGGAAATCTTTGACTTAAAGCACTAAAGGCAAAGCTATGAATATTAGAAAATTGGTTTGAGAAGGGATCGTAATGGTAATATTAAAAGGAGATAGCCAAATTGGTTAAAACAAACAAACAAAAAAGAAAAATCAGTGCATGTTCACTTTAAAATTAATACTATAAATTATCTTCCCAAAGACTTTCTCAGTTACATTTTAAATACCTGTGTCATTTATTTGTAATTTTCCAAGGACATGGTGATTATGAATTAAAACAATTCATAATTTAGTCCTTGCTTTTTTAAAAATAGAAATGAGTATAACATTATTTTCTGTTTAATTAGCATTTTAATTCCACTAATTGTTTCAGGCTTAAATACTTGGAAGGAATTTATAGCAATCATAAAGATCATTACCATGTCTATTGCAAAAACTCATTTACAATATTTTGATCCTCTTGAGAAATACCAGTCTGAGCCAATGTCAACTTGGAGAAGACTGGAACAGCTCAAAGGCAATTCTAGAATCATGTACTGCTTATTATGTTCTAGGGGTGGAAGAATCAATGCATGTTTAATAAGTTTAAAGATGGGGTTCGGTAGAGAAAAACACCCTACCACTGGGAGTTCACATTTCAACTTAAAGTTGAGGATGATGGGATCCCTTTTAAAGAAAAAAAAAATTGAGAGCAAATATACCCATCTGATAGGTTAGTAGCTATTGTCACATTTACATCATCATTATATTAACCCTCAGTGACATTATAGAGTAGCCACATTTATCTTAGGTTGAGTGGTCATACATTCTGTTGTGTCCTGGACATTCCTGGTTGTTATAGTATGATAGTTAATAATGTTCCCTCCCGTTTTCAAAGGTGCCTCAGTTTGGATAATAAATTATATGGTCACCTTTGTCATAGATATAATCTTTATTTGCCAGGTAAAATAGATGCATAAAATGCATGGGTACATTTGGCTAGGTGAGAAGGCATTAATGACAGATGATCAAGATATAATTCCTATATTTGGAAATTGGCACCTAGCTGGGGAGAGAAGAAATACTTCAGATAGTTCAGATGATACTGAATGAAGCGACAGAATAAGTGATATAAGAGCAGAGGGAGATCTGTGGGCTGAAATGATAAGCAATCACCCCCTTCTCTCCACTCTGACATTTTCTTATCCTCTGGGTATCTGAGGAACTCCTGAGATCAGGGCATGCCTTTTCTGTCTTATCTTCATTTTGTTATTCTCCTATATATTAGTGTATTGGCTATGCTCCCATTGTCTTCCAGCATTAAACTCCATAGAAGTTATTTTCACCTTTACTTTGTAAATTCAATGTATCTAATGGCTACTTTAAGAGAGTGACCCAGGCTTTTGGCTTTTCACAGATAATATCATTCATATATTAAATGGCTGCTCTTATACCCAAAATATGTAGTCCTTCAAAGTGAACTTGAGCAGCTATTGTTTTCTTTCCTTTTGTCTGACCTTTTCCCAGAGCAGATTTCCCAGAAGAAACACCATTAGGAAGAACATTTGAGTCGCTGATTGCCCCACATTTTGAAGGTTGTCTGCTTTTAGTTCTGTGGGATTCCATAAATGTTAAATCCAGAGTTGTCTTTCTTAAATATTTTATTCAAACCACCTCCGCTGAATCTGAACTGACAGGGATTTATAATAGAAGAAGATATTTCTCAAGAAATTGAACCAGGAAGTGATCATTTATCTGTATTTGGCTTGTACATCTACAGGACAATAGACACATCGATTATTTTTTACTTATTTCTGTTCAGAAGACATTTTGATTTGATGTTCATAAGTAAATCATCTGAGAAAAGATGTAATCCTTATTGCTCTACAGGTAGTATAATCATAAGAATGACTCAGTGGTTAATTTTGGCTTTAATGCGTGTTTACCTTAGCTGTACCATTATTTCTGAAATGTACAATTTTCATCTTCAATATTTATAAGGCTCCCAGGTCTCTGATCATAATTCAAGAGTGTCACTTTGCCCTGGTCACTGATAGTCCAAAGACTGTTTTGATTTTTATATTTTTAACATGATACATGTGCTCACCTGATTGTTCAACCCAACAATGAAAATGAATATTTATTCCATACATTCTTTTTTTTTAAATTCAATACATTGTTAAAGTAAATGGCACTTGCTTTTGGTTTTCATTATGTTAATTACATGTTCTCACTGAGGTTTATTTGTAGCAATGCTTTTGTGTGATTTTGATTAGTAAAACTAACTAAATCTAAGTCAACTAGGAAATTTTGAATACAGCTTTTAGTTTTTCAGCATTGTTAAAACCTCATAAAGATTGAAAAATGCACTTATGTACAGAACAACACTAGGATATGCTTAGATAATTATTGTAATTTTCTCTTCATAGAAGGATTTGAAGAGTAATCCTTGTATGTTGGATAACCTCTTATGCAAACAGTGTCCAGAGAAAAGATCTAATCCTCATTAAAAGTGGTTATGCTTGGTTAGCTCTACATTTAATAGAAAATCAAGACTTGCTAGTGCAAAGATAGTGTCTGTTGATTCAGAAGATTATAGCAGTGATTTTCTGGAAGCTAATGAACGGTACTAAAATGAATCAATAATCTAACTGCTACATTTTTTAAAAGCTTAAAGAAAATTTGAATGCATAATATCCTCATGAATTGGTTATAGCTCTGTTTCAATAATAAACTCTGACTCAGATAGGCATACAAACAGGAATCAAGTGTGACAGCAAGGAGCATAAACATTTATAATCACTTGCTTTGATAGGAACCAAACCCATGACAGTTATGTTGGTGACTGGAATACCTACAAATGTAGATAAGAATTTATATTGGTGGAAATTAGAACATATATCCAAAGTAACATATAGTCAAAAATTTCAAGAAATACTGCATGTTTGACTTTAAAATGATTTTAGTGCTATGTATTTTTAGCATTTTATGTGCACAACTGTCTTCTCTTTGGTCAAATTGTATGTCTATCTTATATTTTAAAAACCAAAAATTATAGATACTAAACAATGAGCTTATTTTTTGAAACGAAAACCTGTACTTGTTAATAATTTTATTTTTCTAACATTTCTACAATATAGGAACCAAGTCAAAAAAGGACACAAAGTAATTTTATATTTTGAATTTGTTATGTTTATTGGTCTGCCTGCCAACTTGCCCAGACAGAAACTTACTACCTGCCTGGGAGAATCACAGATATTAATTTTTAACAATATTTGCCTTAAACTGTGTTTTTCCTCTTTGTTTTTAGTATCTCACATTTTCTTCTTCTCAGATTAAATATTACCTTGTATATGGTAAAATGTAAACCTTATTTTTATGAATCCGTTCAGATATATATAATTACTGAAATGTTTATTGAACAGCAGGCACTAAGCTAGATGACAAGTGAATACATGAATCCTCTCAAATATACCTTATTTAACACTACAAAACAACTACTTCTGATTCACATGCTCTTTAAATTGATACAGAGAAACAGGCAACCCTTTAGGGGAAAAAACTCAGAGAAAAATGGATATAATTTTGTATTTCAAGTAACCCTATCCAGAATCATGCAGAGCTAGCAGAAAATAGTGCAGACTATTTGATTTGGGGATGTGCTTTAAAGAATAAAGCCCCAGAGTGACGTCTGATATTCTTGGGGTGTAGAAACACCTTATCAAGAAAGTGAGTCTTGTGAAGATTCCAAGTGAGCGGCCTGGCCTGGCTCTCTGTTGCTGCTGCCCAGCTTCCCACAGCTCGGCTGGCGCTGCTCACCGGGCCGGTTGACAACAGGCACGTCACTTGTTGTACGCTCTCTTTCAGCTTCCTTCGCCTCTTAATGATTTGCCAGGCTGATTTCTACTTTTCCTTGGGGGAAAGTGAGGCTAGTTGAAGTCTTGGTTTCAGAGCTATTCCTGTGACTGTACTAAAATGAGGGCCTAGTCCATTTCCTATTGCAGAGAATACAATAAACACACCACTAAAGAGGAGGTAAGAGTGTGAAATGAGATGTAATAGAAAAAAAGGCCCTGTGGCCCCACCCCTAGAATTGAGGGCTTAGAAATAAAAAGCAAACCTACGGCCTATAAATAACTGAGATTATATATGTGCAGGTAAAGCGCGTGTGTGTGTGTGTGTGTGTGTGTGTGTGTGTGTGTGTGTGTGTGTTTTAGAGGTGAGAACTGTGCGTGAACTATGCACAAACTAATGTCTAAAGCAAAAATGATGAAACAACCCTGTGTAAGACAGTTGTGAATAAATTGCCAAATGGTACTTGCCCGAATGCAGTCAAATTAGGTTTAAAAATAATTTCAATAAATTATTTCATTCAGGTCATAAAAAAAATACCTAATCTGAGAGCCAAACAAAGCTATTTAAAATTATTTTGATTAATTTATCACAGGCATGGTAGTTATAAGAATTAAATGATATGAGTCAGGTAACTGTCGTTGATGAAGTAATAATTACAGATCAGATCACTGAGTACATACTATGTGCTCAACACAATATCAACCTAATTTCATTGTATTATATAAATAACTCAACATTGTAAATATTTGTATTTCCATTTGATTCACAAAGAAACTCATACTTAGATAGGGAAATAAGTTACCCAAATCATATCATGAAGTGACACAGCAAAGATCTGCATCCACATCTCTGACAGCAGCATTGTTTAAAAAGAAATGAAATTAGGTTAAATAAGTTAATAGAGTGGATAAGAGCATGGTTTTTAAAGAAAGTCAGACTTGCATTTAAATTCTGACTACCACTAATATGTAGAGGCGGGTGGACTTGGGTAAATTATTTAATCCATTTGTGCCTAAGTTCCCTCATTTATAACATGGGAATAACAGTACGTCCAGTAAGAACTCAGTATTGTTAACACTGTTAAGATGGATATGTTGCCTTAACTGACTCAGTTATCTGTGACAAATATAACTCTTTTGATACTCATCCTAATATTTTAAGGAATGTTTTCTTTGTCTTCAATCAGGAACATCATAACTTGCCTGATCCTTCACTTGTAATCCCAGACAAATAACTGAGGCTCATAAAATGTAAGAGTCCATTATCATTTCTTTCCAGGCAGGTTCCTGGGTTGAAATAGGTGCTTTGTGATTCTTGGGTAGTAATACTGCTAATGGAATACGGATACATTAAAAGCAACTCTTCTTGACAACCGTTTATTAACAGTTAGCAATTAAATATATTAAGGAGCCTTGTTTTGCACACTCTTTTAACCATAGAACACTAAAGATGTATATGTTATAATTACAATTATTCTTTCTCTTCATTGTCCTGTGGAGGAATGCACTGTAATTCTGGCAGCCAGACTACAGAGTTGGCTTGCTTTCCTTGGACTGCAGATGTCTAATTGCAGGCAACCATTTCATTTAAAATGGCTCATTAAAGTGGAAACCATTTAGCATCAGTAACATGGATATGCATCCATGATTATGCATTTAATTAAAGAAGTATGTTTTCCCCCATTTTTCTAATTTTTCTATCGATCAATCTATTTATGCATCTTTCTATCTACACATACATACACGTACACACACATCCACACACACTGCCACGGAATTATACAAAGCCTTTCTTAGACATTAACTTTATTGTTTTGAAAGAGTTAAAATTCCTTAGCTAATTGTTCTATGGAGTGTATATAGAAAGTACTTATAAAATTATAGAATTTATGTTATTTAATCTAAGTAGATTAAAGAGTGCACATATAGGAATCAGTTTCCTGTTTTATATGCTTTTCTAGATATTTTATATTTCACCTTAGTAAATCTCTTCATTCACTAACTAAAATATCAATTGTTTCATTCCAAAGAATTAAAAAATGGAACTATACCATTTGTCAGATCATGAACAACTGAGTTTGAACAACATGAACAATCACTTAAATAGGGTTGTGAAAAGAGAAAAAGGAAAGCAATTCTGATCTTTCTCATGCATTGAAGAGCAATCATGGAAACATAGTTTTGATGTGATGGTACGTTCTGTTTTTTGTATTGTAAAAATAGTTTTATCTAACAACATTTGTTCAAAAATAGAATTTTGAAATGTATAGTCATTTTACTTTTAATATAATACTAATAGTATTTTAAAATACTTGAAGAGGACAGGCATCTGTATTATAATTCTGTTATCAGCAGTGATGAACTACATGAATTGCAATTAGTTGACTATTGAATCAATATTTACAGAATTTTTACAAGTTATTTGTAAATAGCCTTCGGGTTTTTAGATTCATACATTTCAGTATGTGAAATGTCAGTTAGAGGCTCTCATAAGAATAGCTAAGGCTATGTAATCAGCCGAAGTGACTGTTTTGTGAGTATTCAATTGGTCTAAGTAGTGAAGTTTTCACACCAAAGGGGCCAGGATCAGCAATCACTTCCATGCATTACGGTTTTCACCAGGACAAAAGGCCTAAAAAAAAAGCAAAATCATCTTGCTTCGGTTTATGCCAGCAGTCTCTTTTTTAAAATAAACTGGATAATGTTCTTCCTTAACGTAAAAACAAAACAAGAAAGCTAAGGATAACCTGGGCAGTCTTTTATTAGTTTCATTTTCATTTCATTAAAAAAAACAACTTATTTGCTTCTGCAGAATCTAGATATGCCAATGCACTGTATCGTGTGTAAATCAGAGGCAGTGAAGAAGTCTCTGCTGGGGACTTCTAACCCCATAAAAAAGCAGAAGAAATCAAAAGAGTCACATGGAAGTAAAACTCACGTGTTAAAGCATATTCAACAAGTACGTAAAAATGACATTGAGACTGGTATATAAAATAAGAATACATAATATAAAACCTGCTCCAACCCTGTCTTGTGAGGCAGCCAGAGGTGACCTCATGAGTTCAAGGTCCAAGGTCCATTGGTCTTAGTGGGAGTTTATTTACCTTCTCACCAGATGTTTACACTGCATTCTCTCTCTTCCCACAGGGACTACTAGCATTCCAAAAAAAAAAAAAAAAAAAAAACAACCTTGAAAGGTATACTATTTACCACCCAACTAAAAAAAAATTATTATAAAATAACTGTTATTAATGTCTAGATATATATAATTACAGTGTTCCAGTTGCCTTTTACCCCATTCTTTTTTACCCCCATTCTTTGTTTGTTTGTTTTGTTTTGATTTATTTTTTAATGTATTTTTTATTGGATGAAAGTTTCTCTAAATTCTGTAGTGCTTTACAATTTTCAGAAGTTTCATACACATTGAGGGGAGGGTATAGTTCAGTAGTAGCATGCATGCTTAGCATGCCCAAGGTCCTGGGTCCAATCCCGAGTACCTCCATTAATAAATAAATAAATAAATAAATAAATAAATAAATAAATAAATAAATAAATAAATAAATAAGTAAGTAAGTAAGTAAGTAAATAAATAAACCTAATTACCTCCCCCACCAAAAAAAATTTTTTTTTAAAGTTTCACACACATGATTTTATATTGACCCTCCCTCCTTCCCTCTCTCCACTGGTGACCACTAGTTTGTTCTCTGTATCTGTAATTCTGTTTCTTTTTTGTTTTATTCACTGGTTTGTTGTATTTTTTAGATTCCACATCTAAGTGATATCACACAGTATTTGTCTTTGTCTAAATTATTAATATGAGTCAAAAACAAGAGGAGAAACAAGTGAACATGAGAGTGTGAGAGGAGAAAAACAGGGAGAGGGGAAATGGAGAGGAACAGTGAGAAAAAGGGAGAGAAAAACAGGTACCCAACAGAGGGGAAGGAGTGACATAAAAAGAAGTAAAAATGAGAGGCTCAACCAGGACCTGAGAGAATAAGATGGGAAGTTAAGACTAAGAAGGGGGTGAGGGAAAGAGAGAAAAAGGGCTGTTTGAGTGTGAAGTGTTAGTAAACGATGCTCGTCACATACTGCAATTTACTCAGATGTTCCTCTTCAAAGTGTTATCATATCTTATCACTTCTTTGAAATGCAAAGCAGATGATTGATTACTATTCATAGTTCTTCAACTTTCTTTACAAGCCAAATCTTCAAGTACTTCTTGTCAGTCTCAGTCCCTGTAGCTAACAAGTCTTAGAAATTATTCCAGCAGTGAAGACAGCCTGACACAGTTTAAGGAAGGAATGGATTTAAACTAAACTGAATTGTGACTCTTTTATAAATAGGCAAGTCCTACCCTAACCTGGTTGCCAGAATAACTCTTTTGCTTCCTTTACTTACTGCCCTCCGTTACTGTATAGCTTTTCCAGTGAGTGCTACAAAGGGATCTGCCAGGGAAATCTCTTAGTTACTTAAGGAAGGAGTGGGAATGAAATGTACACAGTGTCTCTGCCCAAGTTCACTATTCTAGGAAACAAGGTAGACACAAGGATACAACTCCTGAGCACTTTCAGACTATTATAAACATAGAATTTAAACACAGTGTAAATTTTAGAATGAAAAGCTGGATAGACATATGACAAAAACATTCCTACACAGGAAGTTTGACAGGAAAGAACCTAAACTCACCTTTTATGTAAGTCACAGAATAGGTAATAGTGTTCAAATAAAAAAGTAAAAATTACAGTTCTCACACAAATAGAAAAATGAACACTTGTTAAATAATTTCTTAAACTCGCGAGGGAACCAGGAAGGTATGAAAACTAGTTAAAAAGAGAATTCAGAGAACAAAGAACATTTATAGCTCAGGAATATGCAAACAGAGGCAAAACTGTTATTTCCACAAGGAAGGGGAGGGAAATCAAATGGATCCTCTACTAGATAAGACAGAATATCTACAATTTGCAGAGTTTTAAACTATCTTCCATAGAATTACAATCTTGGCTTGCCAAGGTCAAGACTGCTATAAATAATACATCATTTTCCTTTGAATTACAAATGTTTTTCTCTCAAACAGTAACATCAAGAACCTAGAGAACCATAATACTCATTGTATTATCTTCAAATGAGTCGTGAGCAGCATATCATGAACATTACAAAAGATAGAAACTTTGACTATACAAATTATTATATAATGCATTTTTAAATTCTTGGTGTTCTTACATGCAAGATCATTGCTTTATATTTTGGTTATTCCTTTTACATGGAATGTAGCATTTTGCACAGTCTAATCAGTTGATCTAGTCTTCTGGGAGGATGTCTTTTCTTTTCCTCTGCAGATGAAACAAATTAACTTCCTGTTTGGTTCTTAAAAAGAAATGTGTGAGGGCTTGATTAATGGTAGAGTTACAGGGTCTGTTTTGAGGTTGAGGAAATGGTATAATTATTTAATTAATTAGGCTCTATTTTTAGGAACTATTATTTTATTGAGATTGCGTTAAATGACGATAATCTTATTTCCTCACTTTACAATAGAAAAGATACTTGACTATTTTTTTCAGTAATATTTTAAAAGTACTATAAAGTGTCTGGCTTTGTATCAGTACAATATGACACATATATGTTTATTCTGTGGATCAGTTTCTTTTAAATTCCAATTCAAATAATGCTCTTTGGAATTTATTCTGAAGCAAAAAGTATCAAATATTATGGAGAACTGAGAATACTCAGACTCTAATTGCTTCTGTGTTTTCATTATCTTTATAATGGGATTCTGATTAGAATATAATATTTGTTTATTTTTCTATTTTGAAAAGAAGCATGTCTAAACGTAAGCATATCTCTTAAATTACTCTTTAAAAAAAAAAGTCAAGCAAGTCTGGACATTCACATCCCTGCTGGAAACTCTTCAGTTACGTCCCCTACTGAGGTCTTCTAGGCTTTGCTCCATCTGACCTCTGTAGACTCTCCTCCTCTTATTCTTCACCTCCATCTTTGCTTTTGTCTTGTTAGTCTTCTGGCTGTTACAAGTGTCTTCTCCCACCTATTCTTGGCTCACACTCTTTCCTTAGCCAACAATTCATCCGTTTTTTTAACTTCCAAAGATCATTTCCTGAGGTCACATCATCCCTGACATCCCAACCTAGATTAATTTTCCCTATAGTAGAGCTGCCTTTTCCTTGAGTTTTGACTTGACTTTTCCTTCTAGGCTTTATTGCAGCACCTGATTGTATCTTCATATTAGATTACTTGGATAATTGTTTATTCTCTCCATTGGACTATAAGCTCCATGAACATGGACATCCTGTCTGTTTCTCTCATCCTTCTATCTTCAGTGCTTAACACAATGCATGTCACAAGTAGGTGCTCAATAAATATTTGGTTAATTAATGGATATAGAGTTCATCATCAATTTCCTTTGTGAATGTGATTAGCAATTAAAATGGCTGTTAATAATTTTATGTCCAAAGTAATGACTGCTACTATTCCATGAAAGTAAATTGTTCAAAGAGCTATTTTGTTACCTTCTCAGAATACATATTGATTAAAATAACTACTGATTACTAATTTTAAAACTTTTATTGACTTAGATAAAGACTTGTTTTTAACTGTTTCATCATGAAGCTGTATTTCTGTGGAAATAACTATTTCCCAAAGTGCTTTTTCCAGAAATCATTCTTTCTTTTATGTCCAATTAGTTATTTTATACCTAAATTCAAAAATACAGTTGCACATCAGCCATTTGGAATAAAACAATGCTAAAAGCTTTAGAAAATGAATAAGATGAGCTTTCAAAATTATCATTTTTATATAATGAATTAGTTATAGGCATGTTTAAACTGAACATTTAGAAATGAACAAATAAAAACTTCTCAGAGTGAAAAAAAATGAAGGAAAATTTTGGAGAATTCCATTCAGAAGCACTAATAGCACCTGTGCTATTATCCTTTTAACCTTTAAATTTGTCTAACTGCCTTTGAATAAGAAGGTATGTCTATATTTATGATTATATATATTTGTGTATATAATTATAGATGTATAATTATATATCTATAATTTGTACAAATAATAATCTGCCTATGGCATGTTTGAGTTTATAGTTCTTCATATGAAATTCAGTACAATTTCTTTTAAAGTGTACAGCAAATGATGCCCATTTGGGTTTTGGGGGCAACTTGTTTGAATAAAATATATGTTTTTCTTCATTTAGATTATACTTTTTCTCCAAAGGATATGCATTTATTAAATTAACGTTTGATACCACTTAAATGAAAAGGGAAAGAACATTGAATATTTAATATTTAATATTAAGGCTGCATCACCAGTGATAGGTTGAAGTCAGCAATCTAAGTGGGGGAAATAAAAATAAATTTTTGCAGGATTTTCAGTGTAGTTGGGAGTGTCTCCCTCTGCTAGGGCTGCCATAACAAAATACCATAGAATGAATGACTTAAACAACAGAAATTCATTTTCTCACAATTTTGGAAGCTGGAAGGCTAAGATCAAGGTACCAGCAGAGATGGGTTTTGGTTGAGACCTCTCTTCCTAGCTTGCAGATGGCTGCCTTCTTGCTGTGTCCTCACATGGCTTGCACACACACATCTGAGAGAGACAGAGACAGAGACAGAGACAGAGACAGAGAGACAGACACAGAGAGAGCAAGAGCAAAAGAGAGAAAGCTCTCTGGGATATCCTCTTATAAGGGCACTAATCTCATCATGAGGTCCACACCCTCATGGCTTTATCTAAATCTAATTATTTCTCAAAATCCCCATCTCCAAATGAAATCACATTAGGGATCAGGGCTTCAATATATAACATAATTCAATCCATAGCGTTCCTCTTCTGGCCCCCCAAATTCTTGTTCTTCTTACATGCAAAGTACATTTATTCCATTCTAATAGTCCCAAAAGTCTTAATTCATTCCAGGATCAGTTCTAAAACCTAAAGTCCAAAGTCTCATCTAAGTATCATCTAAATCAGATATGGATGAGACTCAAGGTACGATTCATTTTGAGAAAAAATTTCTCTCCAGATGTGAATCTGTGAAAGCAGATAAATTATGTGCTTCCAAAAAACCATGGTGAGGCAGGTATAGAAGAAAAGTAAGAAATAGTAAAGAAGAAAGGAATGACAGGTCTCAAGCAAGTCCAAAACCTAGCAAGGCAAATTCCTTTAGATCTTAAGGCTTAAGAATTATCCTCTTTGACTCAGTGTTCTGCCTTCCAGACCCACTGGGGCAGTGGTCCTGCACCTGAAGCTCTGCTGGGCTGAGGTCATGCCCCAAAGTTCTGCAGGATGGGGATACCTCCCATGAGGCTCTGCTGAATGGAAGTCCTGTTCCCAAAGCTCCAGGTGGACGCTCTCTAGCCTGTTGACACTGAGGTGACGGTTCCACCATTTGGAACTAAAAGATAGCTCTGATGATCTCTGAATTGCACTTAGGGTCATTCTTTCCTTTTCTTGAAGAAAAGCACTCATTAGTAACAAATAACCGTATGGTCTGGTCCTGTAGGATCCAACAATTCCAACAGACTTCCTTCATTGTGTCTTCTGTTCTCTCTCCCCTTTAGTTCAAACTGGCAATGTCTTTTCTGGTATAAGCTCATCTCTATTCCTGGCTTCTGCTGAGATGGCTGGTTAAGTCCATCAGTCACACTCATGATCTCTTCATCAAATGGTTTTTCAGCCACACCTTTAAATGTTTTCTTCAGAACAAGTTTTGTCATATTTTTACAAATGGGTAGGATTTTCCAAATCTTTGAGATCTGGTTCCTTTTTAAAAGCAATTCTTTCTTCAATTCATCTCTCCTTTTGCATTTTACTGTAAGCCGTCATGAGGAACTAAGCCATTCTATCAATACTTTGCTTAGAAATCACCTTAGCTAAGCAATGTGGCCAGCTGGGGCATACCAGGTGAAGCCTCATTCACACCTCTGCCCACTGCATGAGCAAACTTGTGCAGTTTCTCAGTCAGTCACACACCCTCTGCTAGGAGAGCATGTGGTGCACCGCAGCACCATGGCAGCCCTGGCCCATCTCACCCAGGTAGGGCTCCAGCTGCCGGCATCATTCCTGCAGGGCTGCCTCACCAGGCCACACAAGCCAGCCATAACGGCTGGCCACACCAGCACCCACAACCCCAGCCTCAGGTCCTAGACCCCTGCCTGCGCCTGTCCGTCTTCCTAGGCAGCTGAGGGAAGAGGTGCCCGGCTGGGGCTACATCACCCCCAGCTGCCAGGGCTGTCTGTGAGGCCTTGAGGCCGAGAGCAGGCTGGCGCAGTTCGGGGGAGGCCCTGTGGCCTCAGGCTAAGGCTAATTAAAAAGGAAATCACTTCAATTAAATATCCAGTTTTATTGCTCACAAGTACCTTCCACAAAACACTAGAAGCCAAGTTTTTTGCCACTTTATGAGAAAGATCACCTTCCTCATTTCCATCTGAGACCTCACCAAAATTGCCCTTACCATTCATATTTCTAGCATACATCTGAAAACCCTTCCAGCCCCTCCCCATTACCCAGTTCTAAAGCTGCTTTCACGTGTTTAAATATTTGGTAGAGCAGCAACCCACTCTCAGTACCCAAATCTGTTACTAGTCAGGGTTCTCCAGAGAAAGCGTGACTCAAACAGAATGTATCTATCTGTATAAAAAGACAGAGAGATTATTATAAGGAATGGAGTCATGTGATTACGGAAACCAAGCTGTCCCAAGGTCTGCAGTGGGCAGTTCCAGTCTAAAAGCCTGCAGACTCAAGCCCCCCAGAGAGCTGAAGCTTCAGTTCAAGCCCAAAGGCAGGAAAAGACTGACGTCCCAGCTCCAGTCTTCAGGAAGGGGTTTTGTCTTACTCCTGGGAGGGTCACCCTTTTTGTGGTATTCAGGATTCTAACTGATTGGATGAGAGCCACCCACATTAGGGAGGGTCATATGCTTTACTCAGTCTTCCCAGTTCAAATGTTAATTCCATCTGCAAATACCCACAAAGACACACCCAAAATGATGTTTGACAAAATATGGGCATCCTGTGGCCCAGTCAAGTTTGAAATACAAAATTATTCATCACAGGGAGACTAGATTTTAAAATCCTGAGAAACAATGGGAAAAAGAGGCTGGAGCAGATCCTACAGGGTCTTGATGTGTTGTGTTGTCCGAGAATAGGTTCTTGCCTCATGCAGAAAAGAATTCAGGAGCAAGGTATAGTAAAGCGAAAACAAGTTTATTTAGAAAATACACACTGCATAGACGAAGTGGGGTCTGCCTCACTCGGAAGGGAAAATAGCTTAGGAGAGACATATTCCATAGGCAGAATGTGGGCCATCTCAGAAAGGTGAGAGGGAGAGAGACCTAGAGGTGTGGGGTGTTTAGTTTAAAGTAAAAGTAGATAACCCACACTCCACAGACAGAATGCGGGCCATCTCAAAAGAGAGAGAGCAACTGAAGTGTGAAGTTGTTAGGTTTTATGGGCTTGGTAATTTCATATGCTAATGAGTAGGAAGATTATTCCAACTAGGGGACAAGGAGTAGGGATTTCCAGGAATCAAGCCCTGCCCACTTTTTAACCTTTTAAGGTCAGCCTAGGAACTGTCATGGCGCCTGCGGGTGTGCCCTGAAACTCAAGGTCTACTGGAAGTCAGATATTCTGCTGTCTTGGTTCTAACCAGATTGTCCTGTCCTCAATTGCTGTGTCACTCCTTCAGTGATTGTGCCCTGCCCTCTTCCCTCCTGTTTCCAGAGGACAGGTTAAAGAATTTGGAATTTGTCCTAAGGCGAATGGGGAGCGCTTGGAGAATTTTAAGAAGGATAGTAAAGTAATCTGATTAAAAAAGAAAAAGATCATGGGGGAGTTGTAAGGTAAAGCAGAGAGCAAGGTGGCACTGTAGTTCGACATGGTGGTTTGGTCTCAAGTTGTCTCTGTGGAGAAAGAGTGGAAAGTTTTGAAATATACTGAGAGATTAACTTGATATGAAATGTGAGTAAGAGGGAGATGTCAACAGTGGCTGCCAGGTTTCCAGTTTTAGCAAATGTATCTATGGTGTGCCATTTACCAAGAGAAAAAAAAAATGAAGGAAAGAGGAAGTTTGGGGGAAGATGATGACTGCAGTTTTAGGTATTTGAAGTTTGAGAACCTGGTGATCACATCTGAGTGATGTGGGTCTGATGTCCCCATGTGTAATCTGGGGTGATTATACTCACTGTGAGTGACCAGGAGGCCCTAGGGAGAGAATGTAGAGATAAAGATGGATAGAGGATTTAGTGAAATGGCACCAGTGTTTAATGGACAGAGGAGGGAAGCACTGGGGGCACCCTTGTTTGCCCTTGGTTCCTATTGTGTTCAGTATATCGACATGTGTACAATATCTTAGAAATATTAGGGTCTAGAAAAAAGTAGTATCACAGTGAAAAATGTGCAAAAACCATGACTCCATTTTATCTCTAGGTTTAGGTCATGTTTTCTTAGGAGTTTCAACTTTTATTGCTTTTATGTTAAATTTCGCAGCTGTCAGCAAAATGCTTTTGTAGGCTGCAGGTCCACTTTGGCTGTAGATGTGAAAGGGGGTGGTGCACCTTGGAAGAGGCTGAGTAAAAATCAATCTACTTCGGAATTGATTAAAATCAGGAAAAAAAATTCCAATTTCAGCAGGATATTTAGGATGAGAATAATTAAATGAGCTTTAGAAGCAAATGAATTATTGATTACTCAGAAATGTCAAGTCTAAGAAGATAGAGATTGAGATGTATCTTTTTCCCCCCTCCTAGTGAAAAGAAATAGACAACTCCTCCCCTGTGTAACTTAGAAGTAAATTATTGTGTGGAAGATTTAGAAACTTATCACAACATTAATAGACAAAATACGATAAAATTATGTGAAGAAAATTCTTAAGAATTTAATAACATGATTTTCTACTATCTCTAGAATTTGTGCTTTGATGATAGAGTGCAAATTTTGGTTTTGTATTTTTCCCCTGAGAATTGTTCTGATGTTTCTATCTGCCTTATATTTACAGCTTCTTGGCCCCCTATCTTTCTTATCCTCAGAGATGCTGGCTCCATTCACTCATTCATCTGTCCACTCATTCATGTGGTAAATATTTATTAATCAAAAGAGGTAGTTTGTTCTCACAGGGTTACACTCTGGAGTAAGGTTTCTCAATCTTGGCACCATTGACAATTTAGGCTAGATGATTCTTTGTTGTAGGGGACTGTCCTGTGCAATGTAGGATGTTTATTGCATCCTGGGACTCTACCCAATACATGCCACTGGTACCCCTGAAAAATGTCTCTGGACAGTGCACCATGTCCCCTGGATGGCAAATCACCCTGGTAGAGAACCACTATTCTAGAGAGAGGAAGTAGTAGAAAATGGAAAACGTAACATCAAATCAGTGGCGATGAGCTGTAAAGTAAAAGTAACTGGACTGTGGTAAGAGAGGTAGCAGGGGCAAGAGCCCTAAAGGTTCTGCATCAAGGCCAGCAGTCTGCATGGAGCACAGACACAGGAAGACCTGTTTCTCTTTCCACACATGCTTATCATTCACTAAGAGCCTGTCTATGAGCTTGTCAATTAAGTCAAGTGCCTGATATATTATTTATACAATGAAATTATTTCTGGTTCTTGACTATTTGTAAAATGCCACAGTCACAGCAAGGATGTTTTTTTGGGTATGTCAAGTCCCTCAACTGAATAGAGCATTTGTAACTTCAAATGGACTATCGTGTGCTATCGATTTCGCTGTCCTGCTTCTGCCACTGGGAAACATGAAGATCAATAAGTCCTGGAGGCCCTCAGTGGGTGCTTGCAAGGTATATTTATTTAAAACCTTTCCATTAGTTTTTGTGTATTACGTTATTTAATCTATCTTAAAGGAGGTCTGAATTTTTATGGGTTTCAGAATTATCAGCATTCTGAATGGGAGCAGCTGTGACACTGTGATAAATGAAAGAGGAGTGGACTGTGAGTAGCACGTGTGAATTCCAGCTCAGGCTCTGTTATTGGCTGGCTAGGGGACCTTGGGCAAATCATTTCACCTCTGGGCATCTTCTCTTCAAAGGGACTATTGTGTGTGTGTGTGTGTGTGTGTGTGTGTGTGTGTATTAATTTATTTCATAATTTTCCATGAAGAAATGACAGTAGATATGAGCATTTTTTAAATGTTATGAATAAATACATATTATATACTTAAATATTATATATGTACATACATATACATATAACCAAACTGAACTTGGGTCTGCTTACCCACTACACAGCAAAGCCAATCTCCTGACACGAGGTTGTGGTGAAGGAAAGTACAGTGTTTATTGCAACACCAAGCAAGGAGAATGGACAGTTCATGCTCAAAAGACCTAAGTCCCCAGTGGCTGTCAGGGAAGGGTTTTTAAAGGCAACATTTGGGGTGAGGGTTGCAGGGTATATGACTTTCTTCTGACTGCTTGTTGGTGAGGTAACAGGGTGGCGTTCCAGGAATCTTAGTCATCAGCCTTCTGGTTCCAGCCAGTCTGGGGTCTGCACGCTTGTGCTCAGCATGTAGTCACCATCTTCCACCTGGGGGAAGGTCTTAGTTGCTGCAGAATACTCAAAGATAGGGGTCAGACTGTTATGTACCTCCCTTGAGGAGGAACTGGGATTCTGTTTTATCACTGAACTACTGTTCCTTGACTGGTTTTCCTTTTTAATTTTATTTATTTAATTTACTGGGTTTTTTTTTTTATTAAAGTATACTGAGTTTACAATGTTGTGTCAATTTCTGGTGTACAGTGACTGCTTTTCCTTTGTTTCTGCATTCCCTCACTTCCCTAACTAGTAACTGCTTCAGTCTGCTCTGTGGAATTCAGGGAAGGCCTAGGAGACTAAAGCCTTTTCCTACAAATAAGAAGCAGTGGACATAAAGGGCCCTTTGCACCAGGAGGGCCCAGCAGGGTCCTACTTAGTTTCAATCTCCCCTTTTCTTTGATATTCCTCAATCCTGAGAGAACAAGGGTGGCACAAGTAAAGGAAAAAAAGTTTTAGATAGAGTGAATTATAAACTAAGCAGGGGAACTCAGTTTTAGAGGGACTTGGTTTCACATATATCTTTTTAAAAATCAGGTAAATGTATTAAAGGTAATTTGTATTTCTCAGATACTGCTGAAGCCAAGGGAGAGCAATTGTCACTATTCTGTTGCTCACTGTTTCTTCTCATCAACATTCTTAACTTTTTCAGGTCCCTGCACTACCCTGGTCAATTTCCCTCTAGTTTGCCGTATTTATCTTGTTCTATTGAAAACTTAACATCATTTTCTTTAAGGTGTGTCCTACCCAGCAAACTACAATGAGGCTCTTAAAGCTTCTGTTCTAGAGCAGTGATTCTCTTTTTCATTAGCACTCCTCAACCCCCAGGGAGATTTTGTAGACATTGTCTTCCTAATTGCTCACCCCATGAAATGTTAATGCCACAGATTTGTTCCAGCTCAACAACCGGTTTTGCCTTCTGGGGGTGATGTAGCAAAGTCTTCCCTTCCCCACCTCATTAAGAATGCGTGTTTTAGATTCCAAGTTGGAGTCTACATTCCCAGCAGCTTTTTAGTAGATCCAATCCAGTCCAGATTTGCTGTGGCTGTGTGGTATGGAAAAGTGGGCCAACCAGTGGAATCTCCTGTTAAGCTCCTGCTCTCCAGGCTGGTTTATCCTTCCCAAATCGCTTCATATCTCCAAGAAGTTCTTTGGCTGGAAAAAAGCATTATATTTCCTGTTCCTGAGTTGTTGAGAGGATTGAGTGAGGTGACACCTAGCAAGCACTTAGGTCAGTGCATGGCACACAATAAACACACATATTCTTTATTATTGACATCTAATAACAACAGCCAAAAATAGGAAAGGAAAAGGGTAGGTGGCTAATGCTGTTAAGTCACACTGCTGTGTTTTGCACTTGTGCAGCGGTTGTTTTAATTTTATGTTTTAAACTGTACTTAAACCCTAACCTTTGCTTTTGTTTTTTCTTTTATCCTATTAGATTTGACCCCCTGTTTCAGCCTGTCATCTGCAAATTTAGTTGGCTTTTGTGGTTTTCAACCCAAATGGAAAAAAAAAAAAAGAAATAAAGCAACAAGAAGCTTTGGGGAGGACAAGGTCAGGGAAAGGCATAAACATGCAAGTATCTAACTAGTGATCTCTTCTAGGATAGTGATTCTTGTTGTGGGAAACAGCAGGGCGGCCCCTCGGTGACATGGTGACTCGCAGGTTGGTAAAATAATTTACTGGAGATAAAATATGGGAATAGAAAGGAGAAAAGGGAATTAGGTGAGCTGTCATAGACAACAAACACTGGACCACGCCGATGAGAGGTGCCTGTGTGAGCACCGAGGGCCGGTTGTTGGAGTGTTTTATAAGGTCAGGTCACAAGGTGCCTGATCGGCTTGTGCAAAAGTTTCTGGTTGGTTGTAGGTGAGGTGGGAGGTTTAGGATCCATGAAGGGTGGTGGGGTTTATGACTCTGATAAGGCGGGCTGAAGCAAGCCAGCCTGAGCTGTTGTGAGACTAGGATTACCTAGGGCTATTAGTTAGGAGAAACACGCCCAGTAAAGAATATACTTCATCTGTTGAGGGATGGCAGGCAGACATGTGAGAGCCGAGGAGGAATGGTGGTCGTTGGACTTTGAAGGACATCAGTTGGCCCAACAGGTCTCTACCTCAGCTGTATAAATTGGACTGAGGGGTGACCTCAGTGTTGGAAATATTACAAAAATTCACCTGGTGATTATAATGTGAAGTAGGGTCACTGTATATTCAAATAGTAAGGAATCCATTAAAATAGACCACCTAGCGCAGACTTCTCTGTCTCTTTACAAGGCGATTACTAGACTTTTCACATTATTCCCTGCTGAAATCCAGACACACCCTATCTACAGAATTTATCTATTAGAAGGAAAACTCTTCCTCTACCATCTTTAGGTTCATAAAATTGGGCCTGCAAATAAACTGACAATTGACAGCTTAATAGGGGTTAAAAAACAAACAAACAAACAGAACTCACATTCACTGTACCTGTGAAGAGTACTCAGCCATGAGTAATGATGAATAGACACAAGTGAAGATTTTTCTGCTATACCAACAGAAAAGGGGGAGCGGTTCAGGGCCTCAGTGGGAAGGTTTGTTGCGGGTTTTATTGGGCTTTCTTATGCTAATGATGCGCAGTCTTGCACCATGGCACCATGGCAGAAACTCCCTTGGAGGGGGTGGTTAACGATCACTGGGTTTTCAGGAGACTTGGTGTTAGTCAGATGAGGCAAATTCAAATAACATTTCTTTCTGTATCTTCTGTACCTCAAATGTTTTCACTTTAAAATAATCTTTATGCCCAAACTGTGATGGCTTCATCTGATAACACTTAAAACCAGAGAGGTAGAGACTGAGCCATAGCTACATCAAAAAAGCCAATTTTATTTTTATGGTATATCTGAGTGTTTACTATGTCCCAGTTTTGTTCAGGTAGGCCACATAATTTGTTCGGGGTCAACAGCTAATAAACAGCGGAGCCAGGATTAAACCAGGTTTACCTGACTCCGAGGTCAACATTCTGTTACAGCCTGTTGTTCTCAGTATGCCCCAGTGATTACTGCTTACTTTAGATTCTAATTGGGTTAATAAGCTATCATAAAATTTTGCTTGGGATGATTATGAAAACACACCTTCTTCTATATCTGGAAATAGCAAATGTACACCTTTTTCAGTTTTTAGCATATTAAAGGGGCTTGAACATCTCATTTGAAAAATTTCTCAGCATATTGGGGTGCAATTCACTTGAGCACAGGAACTTTAAGTTTAGACAGCTAAGAGCTGTCTTCCTAATGACTCTCTCTGTTGGACTTCAGAGGCCTTTTTCCATTGTCTTTTCCATCATTTTCCCATTTAAATCTTGTTCCTTTTTCTAATGAAAAACGAATTAAGATTGGAGTTCCATGGTTTCCTATTTTTTCCCTGGTGTTTGACAGTAACTCTGTAGGGAAGGGAAAAATTTTCATCTACCCTTTTAGGATGCCTGCCCGGGTCTGAAAAGTAAACTAACAAAGATAGATTATAGGGGAAAAAAGCATGCACGTTTATTTAATACAAGTGTTACATGACATGGAGGCTTCATAAGGAAATGAAGACCTGAAGAAACAGTTAGACTTGAGTATTTTTATGCTCAGTTTGATGAAGAGTGGACAACCATGGAGGAATGTGATAGGTTAAGAAGCAAGAGGCAATTGTAATAAACTAGGGGAGACTTAGCAAGGCCTGTTTGTTAGGATTCTTCCCTTTGTCTTCAGAGATGAGAATTCTCCTTTTCCCCAGGTATAGGGAGGGCACCTCTCCTATGAGGCTTTTATAACTTGTTTCAGGGAAGAAGGGTGAGGTTGGGGAAAGAAGTCAGAGTGACCTTCCTGCTTTTGCTATTTTCTTTTAGCTTGAAATAGCCAATATGACAAGGTACCATATGTTGGGGTAATATGTCCTGAACCCCACCAACGCCAGCCTTTAATACGTCATACCAAGTGTCCTGTGTGGTAGGGTCTATCATTTCCATATATTTCACTTACTCAAAACGTAAATAAAAAGTAATTAGTACTTAAGGCAAATATTAGGGTAGACATTATAGTTGCTTTATCTAAGCAGTAATTTAATTCTGAGCCTCCTTGTAGGCAAGGCAAAAAGCAAGCAAAATGATTTATGCAATTCCTGAAACTAAAGGGAAACTATTTTATTAGTTCATTTGAGAAAATAGCTTTTTCTTGCTCTAAGGGAAGTTTATTAAATTAATACTTATAAAAGGAACATCAAACAACACTATCTTAAAAGACTGTAAACAGCATTCTTCATAAAGCTTAGTTTTTTCAACTTTTGATAGAAGCTGAGGATGTAATATTAATATATTATTCAACAAAAGAGTATCTACTGGTAATGAAAAGTGTTATAAACAAGTCCTAGATTTTGGAAATCTAAATTTTAGATTTATACAATTTAGGGAGTATATCGGAGTAAATAGCTGCCCTCCTTGTTTGATAGCATCCACACAGCCAACAGCTGAACATGTTGGGTCAGCTACTCTATTGCTGCTTACCAATAGGGTCATTGTTTAAAACGCACCTGGCACAGTTATGCGTGTTAAAAAGGCTGATCGGTATTCTTGCCTAGGTGAACAGAGAAACATTCTACTAAGAATAGATGGGCAAAAGATTACGTTGTAAAATGTAGTTTTTTTAAGCTAATCTTAAGTCTGATACTACCACGTACAAAACTGAAAGTGAGGAAGGAAAATTTTCTTAGTCATATCCTCTCTTTTCTGTCTCTTGTAAATGTCTTTTTAAAATTTAGCTCTTTAGGGTGCACCCCAAGCAGCTATATTTTTAGATGTTCGCCAGTTTCCCTCCTCATCAGAATCATTTACCATTATAACATTGTAATTTCGATTTTCAGAAAACTTCTTTTCAATCCTTTCTGATTGAGCTATCTCACCATATAAAAATCCTAGGTCTTTCTGCTTTCTGAAAATTTTGAAACCTGATTGATTAAAACATGGACTAAGTTACATCTCATAATTCTCACCTACTGATCACCCTTCCCGAAGATTGTCCTAAACCTGAGGACAGCAAGTCGTGTTCCTGGAGTCCCATCATTCCAACTTCCCCACCAGTGTCTTCTTATTGATCCAAAGTGCCTGTACCACTTCCTCTGGCATCTGAGACATTAAATTGCCAACCAGCCAGGCAAGCACAGAAATAACTTCTTTTGCTGACTAACACTCCAAGGAGAGTTGAGCACTCTTTTTCCTCACTCCTTCCGATCATTTGCATAGCTGATCACTCTAGCTTTTTGGGGTGTGAATGTGGAATAATCATCCATTTCAATCATCTAGCCAAATAATCTATATCATCCTCACAAATGGTGCCACTTACAATCCAGTCTACTTTTATTGTCAACATCCTGCTACCTTTAAATTTCTATCCAGGAAGATAAGATAGATTTGACTATTCCGTTCTTCTTTCTAGGAGAAACATTTCTTCAATTAAACTATACACTTGCACTGCTACATTCTAATATTGAATCCCTCAGTTTCCCTTGGTAAGTATACCTGTGCACAAGTGAAAGGACATGTACACACACTTAACACTCTGGCCATCGATACATAGTTCTCTGAAGACACAGGTATTTTCTATAATCCAGTTGTGCTCTTCTATGGACACCTTGGGAAACCCCCTAATCTTTTTCTTTCTGTGTCACATCTAATTTTTATCCTTGCTAACATTTTGATATTGTTTTTCTTTCCCCATAAATTTTACTTTAACATTCTCTGGACTAGATTGGCAATTCACCAGAGAAATAATAGTCTTTCCTATGAAAATACATTCCATACTTAGCCAACACCCACCAATTTAGCTATCTTAAATCATGATTTTGCCACCATCTATTTAACCAACAGCTCAGCATTTTTTCCTTTCCTAAATCGCACGTTCAATTGGAGGAAGAGTTTAAAACAATATGTGGGTCCCAGGAACCGTTTAGTTTCCTGCCTCTGATATCATGGATTCTGGAAATGGTTTGCATATTTTTCATGATGATGTCATTCCCACTCACAGAACCAGCAGGCGTGGGTAGTTGTCAGCAGGTGTGATAAGTCTTGGCAGTTTTTCTATCATGTCCTGTTTACATGTTCCAGAAAGAATGCCCTTTCTATTTGGCCATGACAAATCTATGTAAAATTTACTCTTCCTTCTTGGTGAATGACAGACTTTATCCAATTAGATAGCACTCATTTTTTCTTGAAAAGTGGACTGTTGCTTTCTCCTAAGTCACTTATGTCTGGTTTCTTGGATCTTTTGGAATTTCTGTGCTTCATATCTGTGCTTTCATATACATATTGCCTATCTTAATTTATCAAGTCAATACTATTGTAGTCAAAATATACAATATTCAATTATATTCAAAAATAGTCCAAAGATTAATAACACTATTTTGCAATGACAACATAAACAGTAATGTTGATAGACACATCATTCACTATTATTTGGGTTGTTTAAATGATATCTGGGTACTAATTAAACTCAGATGGAAATAGAGAGAAAGACTATCTCTATGGCTTTTTGAGGCCTCAGAGCATGAAAGAGAGAGAACTGCAATGCAGAATTTATCTTTGAATATTATTAAACAATAATTACATCTTATTTTGTTCTGTGGCTGGCAGGCCATGTGCTGTAGAGGCCAGCAGCCAGAGTCTCTGCAGGAGGATTTCAAATTCTGCCAAGTCAGAAAGAGATACAAGCCAAAGGGACCTGGCATTGCAGTTGCTAGAATTTCTCCTAAAAATGTTCACATTTTAGGTAAAAATAAACAAAATGATGTTACCATAGCACCTACCATTTGAAACCAGGGACAAATGTAAGTTATAAGATGATATGAAAATGGAAAGTCCATAATATTTATCTAGGCAAAATAAATACCTTGGAGTTAGCTATTTCTTATTCTATAAGTTGTTAGAAATGAAGCAGACTAAGGTGTATTATCTACTAGGGA
The DNA here is from genome assembly GCF_048773025.1 of Camelus bactrianus. Classification (NCBI taxonomy): domain Eukaryota; kingdom Metazoa; phylum Chordata; class Mammalia; order Artiodactyla; family Camelidae; genus Camelus; species Camelus bactrianus. The sequence continues at coordinate 50,347,753 of NC_133546.1, read as the reverse complement.
GTGCCACAGAATACAGTCATAATTTGGTTCTATCATTTATTTGATCAATTAAGCGCAAAGCAGATAATTAAATAAAAATTATTTAGTGGTGATAACATTTGTATTCTGGGAGTTAATCATCCTTGTTCAATTAAAGGAGAAATTGATGTTAGAAAATTCTGGACAGCTGAAGACTTTAAGAAGGATATTAAATATATTAATTAAACCATATGAAATTGCCATTTCTGTAAGTCAAAAATTGTTGGTATCTATAATTTCATATGATTCAACCTAAATAGTTTAATGTGTTTTTTACATCATAAATATTTATGTAAATTTCTCCTTTTACCAGTCTATAAATTCTGCCTCGGCGGAACTGTTGACGTATGTATCTCCAGGGTATTTCTCAGTACCTGATGATACCCACTAGGTACTAAAAAATGTTGAAGATTTTAGTTAGTTAAGAACCTGAAACTATTCTCCAGGATAGTCTCCAACATTTTGATCTACTATGACTCAAAATATATGTATATTTATTTAATTACAATTATATTCCAATTCATTACAATGTTATGTATGCCACAAAATATATAGAGAAAGAAAATGCTAAAAATTTTTAAAAATATAATTTTTTTTCTTTTTTTTTGTCTAAGAGGAGGATAATGGTCTAGGAAATTCCAAAATACTTGTTAAATTTACAAGTGTTTAAAAGAACCAGTCACCTAGTTTAAATCTGGCTTTTTTGTTGTTGTTGTTGTTATTTTATTTATTTTAAGGAAGCTAGATTAGGGCATTCCTAAAAAAACTAATGTTTATTAAATGCCTAGAATAAGAAAGATAAATTTATTTCAGTTTTTAACTTAACACATTACAAAAGAAGAATATTTCTGTAAAATAGATTTCAAAGCTGAGACTGAGACGTTAGATCCAGATCCTGGCCTAAAACCTGGTCTGATAATGAAGCATCGCACGTGGCTTTCCTTCAGCTGATGACAGTAGTATTTCTTTATAATCATCTACCAATGAGGATCAAAAATTGGACGTGCTTCAGATATTTAAGCTTTTTATATCTATATGATCTGTATGAAGAAAGTGGTTTTCCCTTCATGGTGAACAAGAAGTCTCTTTACTAAAAGCAGCTGTTCAATATTTATTCATTTCTTGGCTTCTTCTATAACAATAGCAATAGTAACACAAGATTAACTATTATTTATTGAGCACTTGTATGTTCCAGCTTCTATGATAAATGTTTTACTAAAATTGTCTCATTTAACCCATAATTTTTTGGTTGAAGTATTATATTTACCATTTTGCAGTTAAATATATTTAGGCCTAGAGAGCCTAAGTTGGCTAGAGTCACACAGCAATGGCAGGGCTAGGATTTGAACATAAGTTTATCAGAATCCAAAGCCCATATTCCAAAATCACAATAAATACTGCTTCCCTTTTCATAAGAACCAGATTTTGTGATGTGTCCATGATGCCTTCATTTTTTCAGCCTGCTCACAGAAGCTCAGATAAATGGGTTTGAAAACCACTCAATCATATTCATTGGAAATTGGATAGAAAATAAAAGTATCAAAGCTTTTAGCAGAATCCTTTCTCCTCTTGATGGCATAACCAGTATTTCTTCCGTGGGCACTGATTAATGGCACACAGCGTTGCAGGACTATTGCACGTATCTATAGCGGCAGCTATAGTAACAAGATTCATCAATGTCTCAATGCTATGGCAAGAAAAAACATTCAGGAAGAATGATGCAATTATCTTTCTGTGCTTTCAAGCTTCTTATTTTTGGACTGTTAGCAACTGAATGGTCAGAAGGGGAGAAGTTTTGTAACTGTATATAGTTTGCTCAAGGCATGTGGACATATGATTGGTAGAAGAATGGTAGACTTCCCATGCTTTCCTTCATACAGGCACACTGGCTATTTCCTTCACTGCTTTTTCATTTATTTTTCATGCCTTTTCTAGACTTAACAGGGCAAATGGTCCGAAACTAGTTCCCCAAAGAATACTGTCATCAATTTCAATTTAATTTCAAGTTCTGTGAGCATCATAAAATATTGTGATACAGTGAAAAAAAGTACTGGATTAGGGAGGAAAACATTTGGATTCCCTTCTAACATGTACCAGCTGTAAATCTATAAGCTCACTTCTGTTTTATAAATGTCTTTTGTTCTTTTTCATGCTTACCCTTTAATATGGCAAATTTTAAATACGTACAAAAGTAGACAGATTAGTAATAGTAAACTTTTATGTACTCTAGCTTCAAAAATTATCAGCTTACTATGCCATTTTATTTCATCATTATCCCTCCTACTTCCAGGTCCCACGTTATATCAAAATAAATCCTAGATGTCACATTATTTAATTCATAAATATTATATATATATACCTGAAAATTAAGGACTCAAAAATATATAACCTAAATAACAGTGTAGTACTTAAAATTAACAATTCTTTAACATCATCACAATGTTCTAAAGTCCAATTGCCTTATACATTTTATATATTTTTTTCTTTATAGTCGGGTTTTTAGAATTGGAATCCAAATTAGATCCACTCATGATAATAAGCTGACATTATTTCACTGTCTGGATTTTGCTGATTGCATCCCCATGGTAATCATTAACATATTCACCTGTCCTCAATATTTTCTGTCAATTGATAGTTGGTTCTAAAGACTAAAATCACATTTAGGTTGGCTTGTTTGTTTATTTTAGAGCAAAACTACTTCATAGATTATATTGTATTCTTCCATCAGAAGGCACTTAATGTTTGGTTGCCTTTTGTGATGTTAGGATGACCAATGCCCAGATCCATTAATTCAGACGGGCCAGATGAAAAGATTCTATTTCTCTCATTTCTTCCTCATTTGTTAGCTGGAATACTTCTGGAGAAAAAAATCTTCCTTATTTATTATTTGGTTTCCCAGTCATACAATTTCATGTAGGAAGGAAAAATAAATGCTTGTTTCCTTTTATTTATCAGTTTCCAAAATAATAAATTACCTCATTATCATCTATCAACACTAATCAATTAACTTAGTTTTGTGTTATTACAAACTATAATTAACTATATTTGTTATGTTTCAACTCATTTTAGTTATTATTCTTGATTTTCAAGTTACTCTGTTTTGGTGATTGTAAATACATCAAAAGAGCTTTATATAACTTTAATTCAGACCTATTTCTCATCAATAGCATCCTTTATTGAACATGAACAAGATTTTCCAGGTTTATCTTGTGTTATTTTTGCCCAGCCCTAGAATCAGCTGTTGGTCTAAGGTGTCTGGTTCCTTTTGGTGGGAAATGGTACATCAAGACTATAACATGGACCCTGAGGGTACTGACTCACTGCTAACGAGTTACCATTGTTTCTAGGTCTTTTCAGTAGACAGAACTGGGAAATATTTATTTTATTTAAAATTAAAAGATAAAACACACCATAAATTTACTTTGATAGTTCACATTTAAAACTATAGGATTTTTATTTATCTTCCTGTATTTTATATCAATATCTCCTTTCCCAGAAAGTGAGAATCCAATTTCTTAATGACACCAGAAATGATAGAATTATAATTTCATAACTACTCAGCCATATAAAGATGAAATCTTGCTATTTGCTATAACATGAATAAACCTTGAAGGTATTATGCTAAGTGAAATAAGTCAGAGGGAGAAAGACAGATACTATATTTCACTCACTTGTGGAATATATGTTAAAAAAAACAACGAGTGAACCCAAGTAAATAAACAAACCTAACTAAATTAAACAAAACACATAGATACAGAGAACAGAGTAGTAGTTACCAAAGGGGAAGTAGGTAGGGGGACTAGAAACTAAATCTTTGGTAGGTGAGCACACTATAATGTATACAGAAGTCAAAATATAATATTGTACACATAAAAACTTACATGATGTTATAAACGAACTAAAAAAGAGTAATACGTAGCAAGTCATTTGCTGTATCCCACATACACAAATATTAATCTCAGAAGCCAACAGCAGCACTAACACATAAAATGGTAATATGGGGAATAAGGCTGTATATGTAAAAGTACTCTGTAAATTTTAAGCTTTGTACAAAGTTAAGTTTTTTATGTACAATCATGAATACACTTCGGAAGTATTTCCGTAAGTCTCCAAAGGGCAAAAATTATTAGGTGATTTTAACTGACACATACCTTATATTAGCAGGTAAATTTTTCATTTTAAATCTGCAAAATTATAAAACGGAACATTATAAATTAATGTAGAAGATAATAAGACTAACATCACCATCCTGCTTCTAAAACCCTTTGTCGTGATATTCCTATGAGAATAATAAGATTTCCAAAGATACAAAATCATTTAAGGGAAGAAATCACTCTGTTCTTCTTTCCTAAGATCTAGAATTTAACATGACAATACTATCTGGTGTGTTCCTTATATAGAGTTACTGATGGTCTAAAGTCCTCGTGGGGGAAATGAACTTGGCATACAGCTATGAATAAAATCCATGAAAAATAAGTATTTATTTCCAGATAAAATACTTTAAAACACTCATTTTCTTTCTGTCTTCACTTCTTAAAGACTCTGACCATTACTAATTAATAATCAGTTAGGTTTTGTATTAGTATGACAAAGAGAAAGAAACAGGAGAACACTAACTCTATTGAAAATGTACGGCTTTTATTTCTCCTGCATTATAGTTTCTAGTTTCCTGCATGGCAGTCAGGTGTTGCTGGGGTTTTCTACTATGTAAAATCATATGGAATATTAACAATGTAGGATACATTCAAATAATAATGTAAATAAATTCATTTGAAAAATAATCTTATGTTACTAGATGCAGTCATTTGGTTAATTTCATTTATTTTTAAGAATGTTCTGCATATTACCTTTTAAAATTTAATTAATATGTTTGTTTCCATAAATTGAAGCTATCAAATATTATTAGAAATTTATGCACATTGAAGTATGAAATGAAAGATAATGATAAATTACTTTTGCTAAGTAAAAATAGAGGAAATATCCAATTAATAGTTGCTGGAGAAGAAAACTGTCACATTTCCCCTTCTTTATAAAAATTCTTCCTTCTTCCATAGCATGTGATCTTGATGACAGAAAATTTATGTTGGTAAAGTTACTAACTTACCTTCTTTCATTGTGTGTTTTGCGGATTATTTTTAGAACTTGGGATTTAGGTGGAAGTACTCATACACCTTAATTAGCTGGTACAAATGCTAAGCCATAACCTCACCTCAAAAACGTACTTTAATTTGTGTCAAAGTAAATTTCTTTTGAAAAGTGAATCACTCCCAAAGTTATGCTTTGTATATAATTGGCTATCTCATCTCAAATATGCTTAAGGAAACAAAGATACTGGGAGGCAGGAGGCAGTGCAATGCATTAGGGGACAAGGTCAGGCTTTTACTTCAGAATCTCTGACCGGCTTAGCTCTCCGACCTGGGGCCTTCCAATTAGCCACTGAACATTTAGTGAACGCTTACCATACACCAGACCCATAATACCCACCCGTGATAACAGTAACCATAATCTTTCTCCTCAGCATTTAAGGTCTCATGAAGGAAACAAACAAATGCATGATTGGTCTCCATACAGCATGGCAGGCACTGCGAAAAGGGAGGATGGGCTGCCAGGGGAGCTCAGTGTAGAGGCTCTTTGTCCACATCCTGAGCGGTCAGGGAGGTGAGGCCTCTGATAACTAGGAATTGGACTCTGGGGAGCAAGGATGAATGATCCATGTAGTGGGAACAGCATGTGCAAAGGCTCAGAGGTAAGAACACGCAAGTCTGTGAGGAGGTGACTCAGCCTTCAGTATGGCAGGATCATGGAAATCAAGGGGGTAGGGGTAGTGGGACATGGAAAGGGCTAGGTGACAAGAGGCTAGAACATAAAGGGCCTTATAAGCCACATGGAGAGATGTGGACTTTGTTCACTCAGCAATGAGGCTCTACTGAAAAGTTTTAAAACTCAGTCAAGCTTAAGTCTGGAGAATGGATTTCAACAAATTGATACCTGAAGCAGTGGAAGAAACAGGAAAACAGGTCATTTAAACTCACTGTCCCTCATGCCAGGGTTAGCACAAAACGTCACTAAAATCATCCTAACACTGTGAATCCAAAGCCTCTTCTACCCAGTCTAGATGCTCTAGAGTTTTCAAGAAGGTTTTTGCCCCAGGGGGACGTAAGGAGAGGAAACTAGTTCTATCTTCCAGATAAACTAGTGTGTCGTCTGCCCTAGCTTGTCATACAGATCAGAAGTCACGCTACACATGAATAAAAACCTGACTTGAAAGTGTTGCCTACTTGGAGCAGAGCAGTATCAGATGCAGCACTATGATGACATTAATAGAATACGACAAAACAGTAGCTAAATATTGTGAAATATTCTACTCTCTTATAGGTAAACCTATATGTATACTTAACCTTTTGGAAAAAACTGACTTATATAGTGCATTTCATCCTAGGAAAGCAGCTGATGAAACATTATTATAAGGGAACTATATCACTTCCATTAATTGTTGAACACAAAGACTTTAACACCCAGGGGAAGGTGTTTATAAGGAATACTTTCTGTTGGGAGAGGATTTGCAGGTGCTTCGCAGCGAAGTTTTTATACTAGAGGACGTTTCTAGGGGATGTACAGCCCCCTCCCTCCAGTTTTGTGTTCCTTAATACCATCTGAGGCCAATGTGATGCCATAGTACCCCTGCTGCACAGTTCAGACAAGACTAGCTGAAGAGGTAAGCTTCCCTGAGGGAGTAGTTAGAAAATTAATTAAACGGAGGGAGGCACTGGGATATTTAGAAAACAAATTAGTCAAGACCAAACACAGGCAAGAACAAAAATAAGCAATAAGAACCAAAGGAGAACCTAGCCTTCCTGCCGCTGTTCTAAAAGAAACACGGAGATAATTTTTCTTAGGAAAATCAGTTTCCTCTCTGCACAATAAGGTACATTTATCAATGGCTAGATATTAAGCGTTTTATTCCAATACTGTTTAAAAGGTTTGTTGCCTCCTAAGCGAGGGATTAAAGCCAACTGCGAATCTCAGAGGCTGCTCTTAAATATTCTTTGGAAGGTTGTTCCAGACTCCTAACAAAGGAGGGGTTCATGAGGGCTTGGTATGAAAATAAATATTCAGCTCACTTTGAAAACGGTTTTCCTCAGATGGCCAACATTTGAATTTAAAAAGTCATCTTTTTTTCAGTCCTGATTGAACTGAAATTACCAGAGTATTAGAACTTGTTAGACAAGTAGGCTCGATCAGTGTTACTAGTTTATAAGACAGAATTAACTTATCTGCCAGTCACCATTCACCAATTTCTTGATTTTCATGAAGTTTGGTCAACAAAGTGGCATGAATTTTTGGCTATCACACTTAGAAAGAATTTAATTCTCGTAATCCTTAAATTGAGTGGATGTTCGGAAAGGCAAGGATATCTGTAGTATATATGCATTTAATTTTGAAGAGTGACCTCCTCAAGGCTTGTAAATAATTACTTGCGAAGAACTGGTTGAGGTTCAAGTTCCAAAAACATGTTGGCTTAAATAGCTGATGGGACAGGCAGTCAGGGAAAAAGAAGAAAAAACCTTGCTCCTTTATTGATGCCACGTTATTGGGTTATCATGCCTTTTCGGCCTTTGAATCAATGTATGTTAAAGCCCTGTGTTACATGATGTATCAAAAGAAATGTATCTTCAAACAGGGGAACTGAGGCTTAGGCCACCATTTTCTGACTAAATCAATAAATACGTAGTACCTAACTGTGTTGTGGGGGAGATAAAAAAGCTCAAAACAGTTCAGTTTTTTCTGGCACATACAATACAGTAAGTCTGGAAAATTATGAACATGTTAAATTATTAAAATGTAAACATTAAATAAAAATCAGATGACTCTTCTCTTTACATAGTGATAGTAATAACAGCTAAGTTTTTGTTTAGTCCAGTGAAGCATTGTTTCACTTCACTTTCAAATTGGGATTAAATTTAACTTACTTTTCCAGCATCTAGTTGAGGTAAACACAATTGTCATTCCTATTTCAATGGTTAGTACACTGAGGTTCAGAGGAGATGAACAGCTTGCCTCAGGTCACAGGGCCCAAGATTCAAACAATGAAGCCTGTCTCCCCTCTCATCTCACAGTTGGAGTTCTTAAAGACTCTCCTTTAAGTCCAGGCACAAGTTCTGGAGACCTGGCATTAATAGAACTGAGATTCTCCCAGCTCCAGTTTGGTAAGACTGCTCTTGTGGTCTGCAGATAGAGAAGAACATTTTCATGCATTTTCTTTTTCAAATGTATCACCTTGAAAGTTTTGTCCTTTACTCATTCCACGCTGTAGTTGTATGTTTATAATTGGCATCTCAGTTATCCATGATAGCTTCATCCCTGGCATTAATCGGTAAATGCATCGTGTGCGTATGAAAAAGTAATTAAGCCTCAGTAGGTTGCCTAAAAAGTATACTGTATAAATATTTTAATATATTTTAATGTAAAATATTTTAATATATTACCATGTATTTTAGTAACTATCTTGTTTTAACTAAGCCAGAGCCTGTGATGTGGGGATTATTATTCACTTGATGTATTATCCTCTTTAAAATATAGTTTATGTCGTTCGAGGCATACTCGGATTATTAAGTGCACATTGTTTATAGTTAAATGACTTGCTGATGTTCATCTATTGCTCCCTGTTGGAAGACACTCCAATGGTGAAAGAACGTCTCTGCTGTTTGTTTAATTGTGCCCTAGGGTAGAGATGGGAATGTGTCTAGAAGTGAGAGAACACCAGCTTTAATAAGCATACAATGCAATTTAACAGTTCATAAAACAGTAAAATTTAATTCTGGACTGAGAGATTTATTAAATTTCACTCAGCAAAATGGAGTATGGGATATGGGAACAAGTGAGAATTAAGTCAAATGATTTCAGGGGTAATAGATTTTATTACCTGAGTAAGTGGGGAATTATTTTTTTTTTCGAGCTATTTCTTCTTTATTCATTCTTTGGAAATAATTGGCTTACATAGGCAAGCTTTTTGCAAACAAAATGAATAAGTTGGGAGCAAATAAAAGCTTTTGTTTAACTTTATTTGTTTAATTTCAAAAGAGTAAAATGATCCCACTGAAATCATTCTGAGTTTGTGACTGAAATATTCTAAATTATGAGTTAAAGTATTTTGTATTCAAGTAGACTTGACTGATTTTCTTTTTTTTTAAATCCATTTACAGTGCCCCCAAACTAAATGATGCTTGACAACACTGCAGTTTCAGATAGTTTCATTTCTGCATATCAAGTAGCATATTAAAAAATTCTTAGGCATATTCTCTGCATCTGTAATGATCGACTGACTCTACTGAAGCTTTGCCATAAATGGACAGTACACACTTTGCTTTTTCCGACCTTTTATATTTAAAGAAATATTAAAATCTGAACATGCTGTTGAAGAGTGTAAGTTACAATTGTATGATTTCCTTAAATGTTAAGAGCTAACATTCCTAGGTTTTTTTCCTTTAGTTGGAGTTGAAAAAAATTTTTGGTTAAGGAGAGATCCTCCTGCAAAGCTGGAAGTCTCTTGATTTGCATAACAAAAACAGCAGCTAAAGACTGTCCAGAGATTTAATTGTGTTCTTACATACATTGTATCATTTAAGCCTCATTACAGCCCAGAGTAGTAAGTAGGGCAGGTATTGTTACCCCTATTTTAAAGCTGAGAAAAGTGGGGTTTAGAGAGGTTATGATTTACCAGAGGACATATGGCCATTAAGCGTAGAACAGATTTGGTCCTGGTTTGAGTTTAAGTTATAAAAACACCATTAAGGCCCTTTGCTGTGTATTAAACAGCAACATTTAATGTCATTAGTTTTGAGGATTTAAATAGTTTTATTTGAGTTATCACTTTCATAATAATTACACAAAATCTACAAGCAACTTCAACAGTAATTCATTTCATTAGAATAAAGCTTCTCATTTAATGACCACTAGCTAGATAACTGCAGCCCTTTATTTTTAAACAAAAATATATTTTAAATTACTTAACAATCTTGGGTGATGATACCCCTGTGAGAGTTTTTATAGGCTCCCTAAATATGAATTTATCAATACAAAATTAAATGAGTTAAATTTTAGAATTAAAAATACATGTAGCAATGTTAACACAATGACTCTTGTGCTTTGCATCATTTTATGTTGCGATACTCGCTTAGTGAATATAATTTTTGAGACAGCTACTGCTGTCAGACAAAATTAACTTCTCATCTCTTGAAATTGACAACTGTGTGTTTTACATCATCTCTACAGTATCTGTCTCACATGAGATACTTACTACATGTTAAACAATAATGAGAATCAAATGTCCCTGCTAGTTGATGGATGGTCTAAAGTCTCAGTGACACCCTCGCAGTGAATCTGAATAAAACTCTCCCAAGACAGTGAGATGCCTCCAAGAACTCATGTATTGAGTGTCCTCTTTTGACCCCATTTAGAGGTCATAGCTCTCGGACCCAGACAGGAGTGCTGGTAACACAGGAGTCTTTTCAAGGACACCTACACGCAGAAATCACCTGTAGGGCCAGTATCACTGTATCCTCTGGTTACAAAGAGAAATATTGTCCACTGTTGGGTGGTCTTTTTGGTTATATCCGGTGCTAATCACTTAAGGCAGGCAAGCAGGCACATTTACACCTGTGATCCTGATGATTTCATCTCCCCTTCTTTTTGTTGTTGTTCAAGCAACTATGTAGGTTTAAACAGGTTCCCTCAAAGCAAATATAATTAGGAAATGGATGAGGACACAAAATTGTGTAATTGTGGCCCCTTCATTTCTCCAGAGGGTTCCTGATAGTACACACGCGCTATCCCTGTTGGCTGTGTTGCAGTTTCCTCATCATTCTGCAATATTCCTTTCCTGACTATAAAATCAGCAAACTTATACCTTCTAAAGTCGTTCACTAGAATATGACTTTAAGAGCCTTTGCCTTTCCTCAAACTCATAATAAAAACTTTTCCGGCTAGGATAATTCAGGGTTATATTTTTAACAAAACCAGATGCAAAGGTTTTACCTAATCATATCTTGCCATAGGGTCCCCAGTTCTTTTTAAAATTAGGTACCTCCTAATCCCTCTTGGAATGAGAGGGGATGATTTAGGTTTATATATGCCTCTGAATCTGGGTATTCAGGGTGACAAGACCAGCATTTCCCTGGTCTAGTTTGATAAATGACTTAGTCTAAAATGGTGTCATTACGTTCGTGCCTTGACAGGGTATGAAGTTTGTCCAAATTCAAGATGCTAATTACAGCTTTTCTGGGTAGTTAATATTCAGCTAAAAAGTAGGTATGTCACATGGGTCAGTTTCAGACACCATGAGGTTAATCTAGAAGCAAACTAAAGTCACCATCAAAGTGTAATGTTTTCAATACATTCAGCTTTTCTTTTTTGGGATAATCATTTGGCTAGGAAACTTTGTGATGACTGAGTCATCAGACACAAAGCGCTTGTTTTTAACTGCGCGCCTCCTCGAGGCAGACTGGGCAGTCCCAGCGGCAGGTGCGGGTCCCAGGGCTGTCTGCAAGAGGCTGCGGTGCCAGCACAAATCACGCTGGGTGTTCCTGGGAGACACTCATGTACACATGAAATAATGTTTCAAAGAACATCAAGGCCGTCCTCCAGAGGAACAAATAATGACAAAAGGACAATATAAAGATCGAGGGTCTTGGCAGAAAATCAAAGGGCCGCCCCCACTGCTTTGATTCCTTGACAATGTGGTAAGAACATTGGAGTCGCAGGATTTGTTTTTAACAGCTGAGTGATTCCCACAGCACCAAAGCGCTAGGCTGGTGTGATCGTCCTAATTCACTCAGTCCTGAGAAAGACTGAATTGGAGGTTTCTAGAAATGGAATGTTGGCCTTGTTTAGTCACTATCTGTTATCTAGTCACTGTCCGTTATCTGACTAAACAGCTCAAATTAACTATTTGGATATATTGTTAATGTTTATGTATTCCAGGAGATAAACATTTATTTTCCATAATATAAGGAAGTTACCATCTTATAATTATGTTCAGTTTATTCAGCCAGTCAAAATCATCTGTACCTTCTACTCAAATCAGTTTCCTTTCGACAGAGACATATTCCTCTGCTGCTATTAACTCTAAAATAGCCGGGGCAGGGGGACGGGGTTCTTTTCTCTTATTCACTCAAGGTTTAAGAAATTTGCCCAGTGAAACAGTCTGTCTTTTATGGAAAATGACATATTCTTGTGTAATTCATTTAAACCTGATTGAAACTAAAAGATAAAGGTTTTTCCGGAGTTGGTTTCACGGGCACGTGACTTGCACAGTCACACAGGGCGCCACGCATAGAAGGGAGCCGAGCTCGTTTTAATGCTGGGCTGTTGCTATCTTGTAGTTCTTAATATTTGAATAGGGGCCATGCCTTTTTAAAAATTTTTTTTACTGGGCCCTGTAAATTATATAACCAGTCCTGACTGCTGTTAGTAATTCTACAGATCTGTCATTTGCACAATTAAGTCTAAGAGCAAAAACAACTTATGAATTTTTATCTGATTTGACAGGGGGAGAGATAGGCATTTGCCTTTAAGGAAGGTCAACCCAAATTCAGAAAATTTCTAGTTGTAATTCCTATGCCTTGGCTTCCCTGACGCCGTTACCTCCTGGCTGTCTGTAACCGTGGTCTCCCTCTCACGCTCTTCTTCCTGTATCATTCAGGGCTCTCTTCTCTCATTCTACCTTTACTCCTGGGTGTCACTTGTTCCTGTGCTTTAATCCTTCTCCATAACCTGATGATTTCCAAGTTTAAATCCCTGGCCCATACTTGTCTCTTGAAACATAAATTCATATATCTAACCCATCTTGCAGACACTTCTAGCTACAAGTTTCAGAGACAGCTCAAACTGATCATCTTCCAGCCTGAAACCTCATGTCGACTCATGGAGAAACAGCAGTAAGTCAGGTCTCTGCACCCGTGGAGATGATGTTCTAAAGGAGGGGAAGGTGATCACACTCTGTGTGTGTGTGCGTGTGTCTGTGTGTGGTCAAATAGTGATGAGTATTCTGAAGAAGAGTAAGACAAGGTATGAGAGTAAAGAGTGATTGTGAAGGCATACTTTTGATAGTATTTATCTACATTATTTTTTCTCCATGAATATCACGACCATCTTTCCATTAGCCTAAATAATGATAGACATGAGAGTCACTATAACCTGCTATCTGTTTGTCATTACTCCTTTCATCTCCCACATAATCAGTCAAGGATAGAGCCTACTTCTAAATATTTCCTGAATTCATTCACTTTTGTCTCTGTTCTTAATATGCTTATCAAAACTACTGCCATCACTCACTGTGATCATTTTAAGAAGTCTTCTGAAGGATCCCTTGCCTTTAGTTTTGCACCAAAGTGCAGGTCATCTTCCACACTCACGGGGAGTAGTCCTTCTAAAAAGTAGATCTGATCATGTCTCTCTCCTGAAAACACTTGAGTGGCTTCCTGTTATCCTACAGATAAAATCCGCACTCATTGGCTTGGCTGGCAAAATCCTCGATTTTCTGATTTTTGCAAGCTCCTCTGCCTCATACATTACCACTACAACCCCCCCGGCCTCCCAGTGGGGCTTCAGCCATAGGGAACTTTCTCCAGCTCTTCAAAACTATTGCTCTCTCATTTCTGAGCTATCACACACCCATCTCCCTCTTCCCCAGACTAACTCTTATACTTCCCTAGTGTCAACATCACTTTCTTCTGAAAGCCTTCTCTGAGTGACTCAAATTAAATTAGGGTTTTTAGCATGTGACTGGCATGGCACTCTGTCCCCCATTTCAAATTTAGCATATAACACACTTTATTTTACTGCATCTTCAACTGCCTACGTTTTACTGGGTTTAAAGGCCATAAAGACAGGCACTACCTCTATCTTGCTTGTATTTGTGTCTGTAGCATTAGTTCAGAGCCTAGCACAGGGCAGCTGATTATGGAATACATGTGTGCTATTTCTGTGTGTCTCTCTCTGATTTCCTTCTGAATCTAAATGGTATTATGCCTGTGTTTCTGTACTCTTATGTAAATACAAATGCTGGTAACAATTGGGGCATATCATATTGGGTCTTTAACAGCTGGCATTTTTTTCTAGGAAGAATAGTGAAATGATTCAATTATTTCAGACCATGTTTCAGTTTTAGAAAGTTCTTTTACATCCTCTTTTGCAAAAGCTTACCTGGGTTAGTCTTAAAGTTAATCTGCGTAACCCAGAGGTAGAGAGACCTGATATACTGCCTAGAGAAGGCACGTGAAAGCAGAGACAAGATATTTTTTCCTTCAGGAAGTATTTTTTTAGGAAATCAGCCCTTTTCTCTCCCTTTCCATGAAGCAGAAATTAATCTTGTAACCTGTTCTTGAAAGTCTGTTGAAAAGGCAGGCACTGCCTTTAAATGAGGTTAATCTGGGTGCATGGTGATTAAAATACCCTTTATTTGGAAATAAGGAACATGTTATATTTAGATTTCCTATACATCTACTGAAATGTGGTTTCTCAAAAAATTTTCTGAGTCATTTATCTGGAATCCCTTTTTTTTTTCATTTTTGCATCACAAGTAAAGGCTTAATTTCAAAATATTATATATGTTTAATTCTATTAAAATTTAAATTAAATGATTAACACAACATTTTAAGCTACCTTTATTTTGCATGATGCATTGATTGGAGTAAGGAGCCAAATATTTAAAATATTTTCAATATGAAGATATTACTTATTTATTTTAAGAAAATGATAAGACTAGCATTATTGGAACAACATTTCCTGGTAAACTCTATATACTTATCCCACTTCTGCTTATAATGACTGTTCACTGACTTGGGACTTGCTTTTAGAGAAAACTGAGAAAATTAATCTTAATACTTAATAGACACTTTTAAGAGAAAAATAGCTATATCATTAATTATGTATTTTTAATAATTACCCTTGATGATTTATTCTAAATCTTATGGTTATATATTTGATACCATTGAGGATATCAAAATGATATCCTAAACAATTCCTCAAATATTTAAACCCTTCCTCAAAGTCATGTTTGACATAAATAAACACATTATGGATTTCTATAGAATTCAATTGGGAGAAGAAGATCTGCTATGTTTACCTCAAATGTTTTTTTATTAATAACAAAGTTGGGTATAAATAAATACATAAAACAACTGTGTTTGTTTAGAGACATCTCGTCACGCCATGTAACTGTCAAACTGTTTTAGGTAAATGCCGCATGTCTTTGTGACCAAATGACTTCTGGGAGTGTCATCCTCCAGAGCTGGGCTGCCTGCTAATCGCTCAGCTCAAGAAGAGGGGAAAAAGCGTACTAGTGCTTTTCCAAGTGATCCTCATTCTTAGGGAGCGTGGCTGTAATTTTATTTAATAGCTTGGGGCTTCATTTGCAGGAAGCAGAAACCATGTTAATTAAGAGAACAATGCTTGTAGAAAAGCTTTAAGATACTACTCGATTAATCACATTTTCCTTTTGATGTCTGTGTTTAGAAAATCATTCTTGGTGTCCTCCGCCGCAGTTGATGGCCTGGCTGGTTGGTTGTAGTTGTCCAAGAGGGGCAGTCTGTCGATTAATGTGGCATCCAGGCAGCTCTTTTCATCACACCTGATAGTCTTTTTTTCTTCATTATTTTTGGAGGGGAGGTAATTAGATATTTATTTATTTATATAGGGGTACTGGGGATTGAACCCAGGACCTCATGCATGCTAAGCCCACACTCTGCCACTGAGCTATACCCTCCCTGCAACACCTGGCAGTCTTGAGGCCTGACTCTTACTTCTGGTTGTGTTTACATATGAGAAGGTGAAAAATTTGTTGTTGAACTTTAGGGAAATTAGAAGTGGCTCAGATACACAGTGAGTTATTATCTAGAATTCAGAAGAAAACATTCTAGTTTTAATTAAAAATTTTTGATTTTAGTCTGTTAACTCATACCTCGCAGATACTGCAGGTTTGGTTCCTAGTAATAGGAATGTATTATTTTGTAATACGGACATGTCAGTTTTAACATCCATCTTTTCATGTGAATAAATACAGCTTTAGATAACAATTTTAATAATGTTACAATATTCAGTTATATAAACATAACATAAATTAACTTTATGAGGAACATTTAGGCTACTGTATTTTTTAAAAGCTTAAACCATGTTGTAACCATATTTGTGTATAAATCAGTGTGTTCTTGTCTTTTTGTTTCTATGGAGTAAATTCCCAAAGTGAAATTACAGTGTCTACTTTGTGCTTGACACAGTTTCCAGACTGTTTTCCAGAATAGCATTACCAGTTTTTTCCAGCACCCAATGATAGGTGCTAGTACGTCATTACACACCTGTGCCTTGTGAGGAAATTGTGATTTTCCCTTACCTAGAAATTTTACTGATTCTTTCTCACCTCTGGATCGAAAAGGTGAGTTCATGCCATCAAGAAATGAAAGGTGCCTTTTCAAGGATGCAAAGCTCTGGATGAAAGCTGGCTTTTCAGTGATCTTTGTTTCATAAGGCACACTGCATTATCTTAACAGTGGCAGAGCTAGTCTCTAGAATAGATGGTTAACTTGTGTTGTTTAGATACTACGACAGATAGCAGCAATTTATAGTATCATAAAGTGTAATGGCTTCAGGGAAAGCAGAATCTTTGAAATTTGATAAGCCTGGGTTCAGATCTCAGGTGTGCCCCTTACTGGGTGATTTAAGCCTAAGTTCAGAACCTATTACTTACATTGTTAGATTGTTAAAGAAAATTCAGTTAAATAATATCTAAAAGGCCCTACCACAGTGCCTTATGGTAGGAGTTATGGAAAGTAATCTTTTACCCAAATAACTTATTTGTGAAGTATCTACTTTTTAATTTAAAAAAGGCAAAATATTATTCATAGGATATAGTTAAAAACTGATGCAATGTGATAATGTTTTATAGCAGATATGCTTATTACTGTTTTTTCATGTCTGTAGTAAACTTCACTCTTTTAAACTCTGGTGAAGGATGTCCTTATGACTCAGCTAGTTTCAAAGAATAATGAAATAAAAGTAAATGTTATTCTTCTGCTTTGCATGATGGATATGTGTAAACTTTATACTGGTTCCTTGGAAACAAAAATAGGTGCAAATACCTAAGTATTTTAAAAATGTATTGAATTCTGTTCAGCATTTAACATAGAATACTTATTTTTGCCATCATTTTCCCTTCAGAATGTAAGTACATATGGATATTCATTAAATAGCCCATATTTATGAGGTGAGAAAGGAAAGAGAAGACACTGAAGGATATACAGTTGTGGGCAAGATGAATGGAGGGGTTGAAGATCAGGAATGCAAAGGTGCCAAAGAAATCTTATCTGATGCCATGAACTCTGGAAACACAGGTGTCTGCTCAATAGTGGTGCTGAGGTGCATCGCACTGAGGTGCGTTTGATAGACTCAGATGCCATCAGTGAGTTTTGAGTCAATGCATGCTCTATAGGACTCCCATGAGATTCCCAAATCTAGCTCATGAGCTAAGCTCAAGGATAAAATTAAATTCTGAATGTTTTTTAATTTGAATTTTTTCTTACAAATTTATCAAATTTCTATTTCAACTAACAAGGAAAAATATTTTAAGCTATTCTATCTTTAGAATATGTAAGATATTCCATCTTTACTGGCTCATCATTTCTTAAATTTCTTTTTGGTTCTTCGGTGATCTTTCTTTTTTTTTAAATGCCTTTTAAGATATTTCTAACATCTTCTTGCTGCTAATTTCTCTGTGGAAATTCTGTTCTTTCTGGTTTCTTCTGAGTCTCTGCCGTGTATCACCCTCCATTCTTACTTTGGCTGCAGCTGTTCAGTTGTAAAAATCCAAACTATCAGATTATTTTTCCTTCTGAGTAAAGTGGCATCACCCTCACCTCCTGTTCTTTGTCTACTATGAATTAATTTCCTGAATAGCATAGGATTCAGCACACACACACACACACAAAGAGTGGTAATGAAAGTCTTTTATGTCTCGGTTTGTGATTTATAATTTGTTTCATCAAATATAAAAGTCAAAAGTACAAATGTCAAGAGTTAACCGATACAGTGGTCATTTACAGTGTTGATAGCAGTCTGTTAACCTACTGACTAAAAGGGCATTGGAGAGGGTTAGTTTGCATTTGGTTTTGGAGTCCTCTATGATTTCTTTCTTAATAAAGTTCACAGCAGTGTACCATTAAAGTTTTTTTGCTTCAGTTCACATCCTGATTCTCCCTGAACCTGTATAATACACAGTAGAAAGGGTAGTGTTGAATTAGACAATATTTTGATCTGTGTAATTTTTGGCAGGCCTAGTGTATACTTTTGTGTCATCTCACAGTTGCCTCATTTTGTGCTTTTATAAGTGTAACCAATTCACCATGCTATGGAGCTGTCTTAGTAGTTACCTAAAAATCTACTATATTGAATGTTTTTCTGCAAAGAATTAAAGGTCTTAATAATTAGAAGACAATGATTATACGTTTGGTGAATTTATTTAATGTAACATTTATATTTTCTAGTATTTTCATGTGCATAATTGTATATGGCCTGCTTTTACATGTATTTTCCTATTTTTCTAAACAAATATCCCAACTCTAAGAGGAGACAGAAGTAGTAATCTCATTTTGCCTTGAGGAATCCAAAGCCTAAAACTGCATTATTGAAGATTCTTTCAGTTTCAGTTGTCTAAAATTCCGTTAAAATTAGTGAATAGCCAAAAGAAAGCATATTGGTTCTCTAGCTTGTAAAGTACAGGAAAATGTCTTCAAGTATACTTGGATCTAGGTGCATAAAGAAAGTCATAAACTGGCTTCTCTCCATCTCTTACCTCTTTTTTTTGTCTGTATTGACTACATTCTCACACAGAGGTGCAGAGGTGACATCAAGGTTTATATCCATCCACTGATACAGAGCTTCCAGAGAAAGAATGTGCTTCTTTCCCAATGGCTTTCTCAAAAGGCCTGGATTTAAGTTAAGCTTGTGTCACTTGGCTGTGTCTGAAGCAGTGGTTGTTATCAGGCCTAGAACACCTGGAGCTAGGAGTTTGGGTCAGGGAATAGATGCAAGGGGGAAAGAGTTCTTCTGTCATAGGAGGAGACACTGAGGAGGCAAAACAATAGATTCCCATCAGAGATGTTTCGTGATTTAATCAGAATAATATTTTTGGTCTTCTGAGTTCCATGTTCTACTCTTTCAGTCTTTTATTTTGATCAGTTACAAGACAAAATGACACATAAAGGCTCAACTTTGAGAAAATCCTTTAGTATATCTATTTCATTAAAGAACAAGTGTTTTCTAAATGTCTTGAAAGGATATGTTAGGAGTCTCAGATTATGAATAAAGTATAATTTAAAAAAAAAAACTATTGAGAATTCTGATTTGACCTTATCACTTGACCCACCATTTTTTCCAACTTTTGTTTTCTTAGCTTGTTTCTACTCCTTTTGTTTTTTGAAGCTATGGGTGTTATTAGAAAAATCATTTAAACAATAGCTACTTTCTAACATATCAGTAGATAGGCACTTCCAGACAAAATTGGGTTCCCCGACATTCCCCAGCATATGGCATTATATTAAGAAGGCTGATTTACTTGTTGGTCCCACCCACCTACTATGAATACCTCAAAGGTCTAAATCATTTTTGATTTCCCAGTTTTATTGCCCAAACTCATAACTGTGTTTGATGTCAGTAACACAATAATATTTATAAATATTATTGAATGAGTGGCTCAAACTGTAAAGCACTTAGAGACAAATGAAAAAAAGATAATTGGGAGAGCATATGTTGATAGGTGAAAAAGGATACTCAAGACACCCAAGAATGTGCAGGCAAAGGCATTTCCTCATGGCAATAAAACAATAAGTAGTTAAATCAATGTATTTTTAAAGTAGGAAATAATCAGGTTAACTAAAGTAGTGAATGGACAGGGAATCTTCCAGTTAAGAATCTAAGGTACACTAAGATGCAAATATGCAAATCGATCCTTATTTTTTTCCTCAGAGACCACTTCCTGTTCTAAGTTGATATTTTCCGTGCTGAAATACTAGGAATTCTCAGTTACTTCCCTCTATATTTATAACATATTTAAAGAGCTTTATAGTTCACATTTTTCTAACTTTATCCAACTTGATCCTTACCATGTGAAGTACTTTACTGTTTCACTTATTTTAAAGATGAGGTAAACGAAGCTAAGAAAGATAACATGACTTCCAATCGTGACTAAAAGGTTATAAAACTAAAGCTCTAACTCCCATTAGCTTTCTATGAAACTTTTACTTTTTCACATTTCTATGAGAAGTTACTATTAAAATTTTGTATAGAGTAATAAGCACAATAGAAAAAGCTAAGCACACAGTAAAAACATAAAAAGTTGTAAAGGACACATTAATATGGTTTGTTTGCACACCATTTTATTTTTCCAGAAATATCTGTACCAATTTTCACATTATTCTTGAAATCATGTTTGAAATAGATCTTTATGATAATTTAATTTTTGGTTTAGGTAAATAATATATGACGTATTGGATTCTCAATTTTTACAGGCATTTGGAATTAGTGTTTACATGAACATTTTAACTCAAATCCCTGATTTCTAGTGTATTTTTGGTTTGCATATTCCTGGATCTCAATGTAGAAAGAATCAGTCTGTTAACATCATAAAAAAATCAATTTTAATTCATTATATTGAAAAAGTAAATATAAACAATACTGATGAATATAAATTTTTAAATGCAAGAAGCTAATTTGAGCTCCAAATATCAGGATAATTGGATGTATTGGACACCAGCTGGAAGCGCAAAGAATACTTCCCCTTGATATTGACTCTTCTCTAGATCAATAGCAGTTCAAAATGTGGTAAAAAGCAGACAAGATTTAACAGGACCTAAATTATTAAGGCCAGTGCATTGTTGCTAGAGTTCATTAACAATCTCATCAATACAGTGTGGCTCATGGACGTTAGTACGAGCTTCATGGAGCATTTTAAAAGAGAATGAGACATCTCAATGGACTGATCTTAGTGGAAAAATTTAATTAGGTAAGAATAATTACATTAGTTAAATGAAACTTTTAATTGAAAACCTGTTGGCATTTTCTTACCTACTTCACAGCTGTTCCTTAATCACTTATATTTAAAAAGTGAAGAGTTTCTCTACATGGTGTTTGAGAAACATCTAAACATCTTGGAATTTGTATATAAATGTTTAAAGTAGTTTAGAAAGTGTGGCAGTAAAAACAAATAGGATTTTCTGCTTGGGAAATGGTGCATTTTAAAGATAGATGTAGGAAAGAAAGAAAATTATATAGAAAACGTTCACAGTAAATACATATAATTCTTGGAAAGAATGCAAAATAGTCATCTCCCGAAGCTTTCACAATTGTAATGGTAAAACTCCATGGACTGAATTTCATACATTATAAGGCTCTAAAAGCTTACAGAGATAATGCTGTTTTGTAAAATTATCTTGTTGAGCGTTATTAAAAAAAATGACAGCCCAAAACTGTATAATAAAAACTTAAAGAGCCAATGAAAACTCTTGCTGTCAAAATTAACATTGACCATATTTCAGACTGATTGTTCAAAACAAGTCAATTTGTTGTCACTATTTTTTGGGGGTGGGGTGGGGAGACTTTCAGCTTAAGACAGAGTGTTGGTTTGAAGAGACATAGGCATTTTTTTCAAATTCACAGATTTACAGGAACACCAAAAAACAGACGCATTAATCACTCATTGCATTATTGTGGCCCAGGACATTTCTTTTCTGAACCCTAGCAACACTGTCATCCAATACTGTTTCATTTGCTTAATCCTCAAAGCATTGCTGAACTTGAATTTTCTTCCTAAATCATCAGTTAGACTGTGTGGCTAAACTCGTTCTATTCTTTTCCCTTCTTCTCCTTTTTTATCTTCCCCTTAAGCTCTTATCCTCTTTAGCCCTCATAGGTACTGAATGCCATACTGGTAGCTGCAAAAATCCATGTTCCTTTTAAAGGTCTCTCATCATGCAGTTTCTGGAATCTCCTTTTATTCAACTAATCTGTGATACAGGAATCACCTTGGTTAGTTTAAGAGCATGAAGAGTAGACATATCCATATTCTGACTGTCTTAAGAGGGACAAAAGATGATAAAATCCTGGGATATTAGTAAATGACTTTGGATAAGAGAGAAAGGGTTTTAGTTTTTCTCTGCAAAGTATCAGGAAGCCAGGGTGGGTTTTAAGGTGAGTGAGAAGTTTAACAGTGAAGTTCAAACAACAAAGAATATATAATACAAGTATTGGCAAGTATCATTGGACCAGGCAGGACTTGGGTAGAGTACGAACACAGAAAATGGCTTAAAGAAAAGTGAGCTTTGATTTCTCTTATTTATAAATTTGTATGAAATGTTGATACAAAAGTTTATTTAAAACGCACACAAAACAACAAATTACGAGGAGGAGAGAGATAAATAAGGATTATAATTGTACTACAAAGGCCAATATAAATCAGAATGAAAAGTGAGTTTCCTAGGAATAAAAATGTAAACCACAGGACACCTTAAAATCCACCCGGTTCTAGCCCCTCCTTTTACAGATGAAGAAACTGAAGACTAGAAAAAATTACGAGGCAGATTTATCCAGGTTCACATTTGCTGGTGTGTAATTATCTGTCCAGTCCTTCGATTAGCAAGAAATGCAAGATATTGTAATATTTTACCGCTTATATTTAAATTCTAAACTTGTTAGGTAATGTGTGTGTATTCAGTAATTTTTTTTTTTTAGCTCTGAATTGCAGCATTGTGTACACACCACATTTTATAGGGATCAAGTTGTTGTTGTGTGATAATTTCCTTCCCGCTCCTTCGAGTTCCAGAACTTGATCAGTTTCCTTGAACAGCACGAGGCCTGTTCCCTCATTTAGGCTAACAGTGGGTGCAGGAAGGTTGAAACATTATACTTGCTAAACTGGTTCCTCATTTTGGATAGTATCCATCCTGAAGAGATTACTGCTCTTCTGGTGAGCAGCATCATCGTCATCTAACACCTGCCTGTGCACCACGAGCCAGGGAGTGTGCAGACTGCTCTCATGTATTATCTCATGCAGTCTGTGTAGTCCACGCAGCTGCTGGTAAAGAACTCCGTTTCAGAGTAGAACAAAGAGCCGGCAACACAGTAAGCATAATGGCAGCTGCAGTGTAACTGGGAGAATTGTCTCTGACAATTGGCTCCCGACTGGCTCTGAGGGCATTTCTTCTTCAGTCCCTCAGTTTAGTTAGCAGCCACCGTGCACCTGCTCTGTGCCGGGCAGAGCGCTGGCTGCAGTGTGCCAGCCCGTAGAGTGAGCACCAGCCTGCCGTCCATGTGTGACCCTCAGCCTTGCTCAGAGTTGGGGGTAATTCTCTGTCCCCATTAGGCTTGTGCTCATTGTGCCAGGGAGCTCCGGAGGTCAGAATGCACCCTTTCCCCACCATCCTCAGAATTCACTTCTCCTAATCAAAGAATCAACATTTCTAATTGTCTTTCTCTTGGAACTATCTGGTTTTTGGAAGGATTTTTGCAATGGGGGTAGATATGACAGATCATCATTTTTCATTTCCAATTATAAAATGAGGAAACCAAGCAAAGGGGATTTAAATTTTTTTTGATTATTTGTGTTAGATGGAAGATGAACTCAGTGAAAGAGCTGGGATTCATAAGCTTAAATTCCATTTATTAGACCATGGTGCTCTTTGTGCTATGCACTATACTTCAGATGGGAATTCAGAAATGAGCAAAATCTGAGACGTAGGAGTTCCAGAATGGATCTGCCACCTGCCGGCTAACTTTCAGATCTCAAAGGGGACCTGCCTGCACTTATTTAATGGAAAAATAAATGTGTTCGCAGAACTGTTACTATAAATTCATTTAGAAACGGGACAGAGGCTGCACTCACATTCCTCCCAGCTCTGAGCTGCTGGCAGATTTGGTTCACTGTACCTCTGGGAGGTAACACATTCCAGCTAGATGGCAAAGTGTGATTGTTATTCAGAGCTTCCTAATATCTATTTATTTTACAGTTTAAATGAACTTTTTGGTTGAATTCATTAATTTGTTGGTAAATGTTTTATACACTTACTATGGGCAAGACAACATATGGGATACTATGCGGAGTATTACAAAGATAGGTATGGTTATTATCCAAAAGATGCTTGTGTCTAAAAAGGAAGATAAAAAGTGAGAAAGCATAAACAGTTTTATAAAAACTAGAATGTTCAAGGAGGAGATCAAATAACAATCAGTTGATGCTTAGTTTGTGAAGATTCTAGATACTTCCAGACTAAAATGAAATCTATGAACTACCTTCCCAGAAAAATACACCATCAGTTCTTCTTTTTTTTTTTAGTAGCTTTATTGGAGTAAAATTGATGTACTCTAAACTTCCCACATTTAAATTGTACAATTAGATAAGTTTTGACTTAAGTATACACTCATATAACCATCACTACAATTAAGATATGATCGTATATCACATCACTCTTAAGAGCAGTTACATTTAAAAGTAAATTATTAAATACAATATTGGGTGTATTTGGAGCCCAAGTCAAGAGCCCAAATATGCAAAATATGCTTTAGCAGAATTACATTGTTACAAATGTAACTCTGCTTGGCATAAGGGAGAAAATAAATAGGAAAAGGCTGTATTCCAAGCTCTCCCAGTCAAAATTCAGTGGGGTACCCAAAAGCCATGCTCCCTGGGGAAACACATTCCAAAAGAGTGCCTCCCCATTGGGAAGGAAGATAAATACCTTTGATAGCTTTTTGCTAAGAGAAGCCTTTAGTGTATCTGGGAGATTTTATGTACCAATATTCTCTTCTATGATCGTATGTAGTTCAGAATTGTTCCTTTCTAACTGTTTCATCCTTCATGCAAATAAAAACTAAGCTTTATTTTTTTTATAACTCCTAGAACATCTATCCCAGAACATCTATCCCAGAACTTCGCAAAGAAAATGTTTAGCGATGATGATTAGAATGATCAAAAACTGAAATGACATATGCACTCAAAATGGACATGCTTGGTAATAACTGCTTAGTACCGGATTCTTCTTCTGAAGATGAAATCTAAGTACATAGAAATATTTTAACTATTTACAACATCCATTGTTATTCCTGTTTTTGTATATTTGGGGATGTTTCAATTATATATCCAAAATAAAAAATATATAAAAATGGTAATTTTTACCATTTGAAACTTTTGAGGGCATCTAATTTCCCTAATTCCTCAATTATTTAGAAATATGTAGTGGACTTTTTCAGAGCATAAAAGAAATGTAAGCATACTTATATTTCACTGTTCTTTCAATACTTTAAAGTCCTGTCAGACATGGGGTTGTTTGAGACAGAGGAAATAGCACCGGGTGACTAAACCAATTTCTGTGGCAATAACTCAACCACAGAAATTAGCGTTTGTCACTCTTCCACCTGCATTCCTGTTACACACTCTATGCCTAAAAGTAATTAGACCAGGTATAAGATAAACCCAGCAATAAGTTAGGGAGATGGTTAATACATATTTAAAATATATGAGAAGGCACTTCTTGAGATTTTTCAAAGCCACCTGTTTAAAAAGATCACTGTAGTTTTACTGAAATGTGTAGGACTATATTGCACATTTTTAAAGGTTTGCAAAACAAGTTTTTGGCCGGCAGACGTTCTTTGTAGGTTAACTAACTTATTTTGGCAAGTAAAATAGAGTTCCAACTCAAATCTAGTTGGAGATGGCCCTCAAGGGGGCTCCTATTGCTACTGATAGATGCTTGACCGAGCATGAAGCATGGAAGTCCACACTTGGCTCTGTCTGTTCCTTCCTAGACTGCGCATCCTTCTGGGCTGTATTCCCAGGGTGAACAGGTATTCTAGCTTTCCAATAAGTGTGATCTATTTATATATAAATGAGTAATTATACTTGAAAGAAAATAGAACATTGTTTTGTCTTTGTTGCTGATTTTTTTTTTCTCTCTCTGCCTAACTTTTGTCTTTGTAGTTTAGAATCTGGATGACTATAACGTTGTTTAGCCCCTTCCTATGGATTTTAATAACCAAATTGTATACATAGTCCATTTAAATTTAATGGGTTGAATTACAGTCATGTTTAACTCTTAAGCTCTTTTTAAGAGGTAGCTGTGATGTACAAAGAAAAAGTCTGATTTGGAGCCAAATGAACTTTTATTTCAATCTAAGTTAAGAGACATACTCTCTGTGGGACATAATTGTCTGGTATTCAGCAGAGCCTTCAAAACTACGAGACCTGCTGCCATCAGTTTCCCTCCATTGCCTGTTATCGTTTCAGTGGGAATATGGTTTAGGTTATGGTTATGGTTATGGTGGTCAGGATGGTGGTTCTAAGAATTAAGCCTTGCCTGAATCTTGTTTTTAAGTTTTGTTTCAGAGTCTCTTTTTTGCCAGAGTCTTGTTATGATAGCTTGGACAGTAATTCTAAGAGCTAAATTTTGCCTAAATCTTGTTTTCTGAGTCTTGTTTCTCGAGATGATGAGTCCTTGAGAGGATTAGTTGAACCTTTCTAAGCTTCAGTTTTCTCCTCTCCAAAATAATGATAGTCATGTCACCTAAAACATTGAGTCTTTGTGAGATGCATGTAAAGAAATTGATGCAGTTGTGTGGTATAGAGTAAGCATGCAATGTAACTCAATAGTATTAATAATATTATAAAAATGATGACAAAGAAATTAGCCCGTACTTTTCTCTTCTTCTGTTCTACTCCGCCCTTCTTTCCTCCTATTTTCCATCAAGAGAAGAGCCAAGGCAAAGGATTGTAGAGTCAGTATGAGAGGGTGGAAGACTTGGCAAGAGCAGCTCAATCAAACTCTACAACTGAGAGTTGGGAGTTGAGATGTTCCCTCAAGCTTGATCTTGAAAGAGACTCTCGGACTTTTGCCTTTTGAAAATCTAGTGAGCAGCAACTATATAAAATAAATCTACTTCTTTCATGACATTGTTCTTAGTTAATGTTACTAACTTTCTAACTAACCTATTATTGACTCAATCCCATGCATTCATATATTTCTTTTTTTGTGAATTAATATTTATCAATTCTTCACAATCCCTACCTTTTCTTACTTTGCAGTATATCTTCATTCTGTGAATATTTACTGCTTATCAAAAATTACATAGATTAATGTATTCAAGTGCTTATTGATATTTCTTATATTTTGTAACTTCAAAATAATTTAAAAATGTTTTGCTTTATTAAATGTAGAGCACTGAGGAAAAAAAAAAACCAGAGAGAAGGATGTCAATTCTGGATAAACTGTCTGAATTCAAATCCAGCTCTACCCCTATAGGCTACGACTTTGGACCAGTTACTTAAATGTTCTCTGCTTCCATTCCCTTTTTTATACAGATTCAATGAATTTCCAACTGCATGATGGTTATGAGAATTAAAGGAAATGATTTAAAGAGAGTGCCTTACCCATTGTAAATACTGAATGAACATTAACTGGCAATAATACTAAATTAAGGCAAGTTTTCAAGCATATGCATTCTTATGAAAATAAGAAAAAAAACATTTTTGATAAATCAGAGTGTTCTGAAAACTTTTCAAAGGTGAAAGAATTTACATATGTACAGTTTTGCAAAGAAGACAGGAAAGGTAAATCTGACAGGATATCAAGTCTAAATGGAAAACAACTCCATATTATCACATAAAACAGCTAGTCTGAAAGTAGGACAAGAAAAGCACTGCAAGCAGATGGAAATATTATAGAGAGTAGTTTCAGAAGTTCTATTCTTTGATTTATAATAAATCAACATATTTTAAACTGGAAATTCCAGAGGAAATTTGATCACCAACTTTTTAACTATTTACAGTTTTCTCTAGTATTTATCTTATAGTTTAATAATTATTGTCTTCCTTTTATAACTACATTTAAAAATCACAGATAGATTGTTTTATTACCAACTAGTATATCCTCTGATCTTGAAGTTGAACCTATGTACCAAAAATATTTTTCAAATTTCTTAATTAGGCAATTTTTTTTTTTTCCTAGCACTGTCAGTTTTAGATAAGGTTACCATTCTAGGACTTTCATATAGGTCACATAAGATCATGTAAGTCCGTAAGTCATGGCAGGATAGTAGGAATATCACAGTTTGTGTTCTTTTAGTTATTTTGTGGCAATAGATCAAAATTTCCATCTTAGGAATAATTGCAGAGGTATTTAGTAAACTTTCATCTTAAAAAACTGTAAAAAAATAAAAAGGAAAAAAAAAAATTCTACTCACAGCTAACTCCCAAGAGTAATCATTAATATCATTTCAGTGTATTTTCTTCCTTTTGATTTTTTTTTTTTTGGTTGTTGTTGTTCATATAATATGCAGTATGATGTTTAAGAATACTTACTATGAGCAGAGAGGCTGTTTGAATCTGGACCTCTCCACTTCTTAGCTGTGTGACTTTGGTTAGTTACTTAACTTCTCTCAACCTTCGTTTTGTCATTTATAAAATGGGAACAATATCAATCTTTTTAATTAAACCATTATTGTGAGAATTAAATAAGTTAATAATATATTAAGTACTCATAAAGATGTATATAATGGTTTATGCTGGAAATACAGTTCTGTATAATCTATTTTTACACTTAGCATCGTATCACATGCAATTTTTCATCTGATTAGTTTTCAAAACATGATTTTTAATGTTTATATAAAATATCATTGTGATTTTATTGTGTGCCCTTATTTTGAACCTCCAGTAGGTTTCCACGCTTCTTTATTTTTTAAAATAAATAATGTATGTACCTTTAGTTCTTAACTTTGATTTTCCCTGGGCAAATTCCAGGAAGAGAAATGACTGTGTTAGAAAGAAACTGAATATTTTTTAAAAACCCCCTTGTGGTGCAACTTGCAAAATTGCCCTTTATCTTCCCTCCAGTAGTAGCTGAAAGTGTTCGTATCTCTACACATTTGTGGGCAGTGATATATTCTAAAAACTCATTTTCTTTTAAAATCAAATATGTCTTTCATATCTGAGTAACTTTTTGATGATCACCTGTGTGGTCTGTAAAATAGGTCCCCTGAATGTTAAGACAAGTATCAGCCTGACCCTCAGGCTCATGAGACGCCTGTATCCAGTCTGTTCCGGTCTTCACTCTGCAGCCATCAGAGGATATGAAAGTAGTCAGCTGATATTTACCAATGCAGGTTATGAATCTGAGCTGCATTCGCCAAAGACTGATGAACTATAAAATGGCATTTTTATGTTCTGTCATTGCGTTGTGCTCTTTAGCCATCTTCCACTTTATGTGGTAAAGTTCCTTAGGATTCATTTGCATGAAAGCCACCGTGTGTACTCATTTTGTATTGTATTGTAGCAAACGCTATAATCTACAGGGTTCCTATTCACTTTGGAATTCATTTCACAGCTCACTAATTGTGTGAATGAGAAGAGGAAATACATGCTTTTATTCCGAAGCATGCCAAGCAGATGGCCCAAAGTTCATTGCTAGCAGCATTGTCAGTGTGGCTCTCTTCTGTAGGTAGTGAGCCTGGCATCGATCCGTCGAACACAATGTGAGGGTCCATTTAACACAGCACTTGACAGTCACTGAGCCTCTGGTTTGTTATGACTTATAAACATTTTATTTTTTATCATCCACCTCTAAAGCGGTCGGTCATTTGAGCAGGTGCAGGCACAGTAGAATTCATATTCGCTTTACTCGAGAAGCCAAAATGAACTTTTATTCATATGGAAATTTTGAGAAAAGAAAATAGTACAGGGGATTAAGCTTAGTTTCTTGAAAAGGGATTAACACATGTATTGAGATTCAAAACTTTGGCATCATTTCTGAGATTGAACCTTTTGAAAAGCTGAATTGGAGACAAAATTAGGGTTTGTATCTTTAACCTTTTTGAGTGACTCTCCTTTCAAACCTCTTCTTTTCTTCCTACACAAGGAAATTATTTACTTATTTATTCTTAAGTTCAATATATAATTTATGTTATCATTCAAAATGTTCACAATTGCATTTCTTGTGTGTGTGTGTGTGTGTGTGTGTGTGTGTGTACCTGCACACGGGCATGCGTGTAGAGGGGCAGAGTAAGCTAGAGACAGAGGATGTGACAAAAAAATGAAATAATAAATGTTCTTACACATTTCCTACTTCAACAGAGAAACTAGGATGGTCTGAAATTGGGTTATCACTTCAGGAAAGGGAGGGTAGATCAGAAGTTCTACTGGAGCCCATGTTGTGACATGATCATGTTATCTTATTTAAGAGAACCACACCATATGGAGAGACTGTTTTCTCCCTTACAAAAAGAAAAACTGGGTATTTCTTTCACTCTTTCTCTCTTTGCATTTCCAAATCGCTTACGGGCTTCACGAGTTGCATTGACTCCATTTTTCCTTTTGTCTCGGCTTTCAGACGGACGCTGCTCTCATGTACGATGCTGTGCACGTGGTGTCTGTGGGCGTCCAGCAGTTTCCCCAGATGACAGTCAGCTCCCTACAGTGCAATCGACACAAACCCTGGCGCTTCGGGACCCGCTTCATGAGCCTAATTAAAGAGGTGAGTCAGGAGAAGCAAGTCCTGTCTTGCTTGTCCTCAAACTGACTGAACTGAGATTTTTGCAGTTTTCCTGACAGGTGGCCTTTTATCTTTTAGATTAAACTTTCTCTCTTCCCCTATACAAGCAAAATTAACATTTTTACTAAATAATATAGACAAAGGGAAAAAAAATACATGACAAATAAATGGATTTCCTACAAAATATCTATGATTGTGTAAATATGAAAATCAGTGACCTGTCATTTATGACATTATTAGTTTTCAAGTTTTCACCTTTCTGAATCTTTATGTGTGTTACTTTTTGTTTATGTGGAGACACAGATGTTTAAAGAATGTTTATGTTGCAGGCCACAAAATAGGCAATTAATTTTTAATATGAATGCCATTTGCACTACACTAAATTACACCCAATTTGTAAGTTTTAAAGAATTGTTTTTTAGAGCTACGGTTCCTAAAAATAACGTCTAGTTATTTTAATTGTATTAGAGTTAACATAAAACAGAATATATGCATTCATAAAAGTGCAAAGTCTACTCTGTGTTGTATAATACCACCATTTTTATGGCCGAATATCATTTCTAATTGTGTCTGTTAGAGTTTTAAATCAAGCGTTCCCATAGTGAGAAAAAAAGGGAAAGCTCTTAAAGAGAACACACACACACACACACACACACACACACACACTCACACTCACTTCACACACACACATTCTTCCTATTCTTCCCATACTTCCCATTCTTGCTATCCCGAAAGAAATTCCTTTGTCAGCTAAGGCTATTTTTTATTTGATTGCAACAGGAATTTTCATACAAAAGTTTTATGAAAGTTTAATCTTTGCTGTGAAAAGTCACAGATATTACTGCCATAGAAGATTTTTTCATTAATGTCTTAGAAGAAATCATCAGCTCATCGTGTAATAAATTATTAATCATGAAGGTAAAAGTGCAAATAAGATCATAATTAAGAATCTTTAGGTCCTTGGCGAAGAATACCCATGAATCTTCCTTGTCTACTTGTTACTGAACTCTCAGGTGAAATTACACTCCCGAAGAGCATGTCGTTTTTTTTTGCGCCACATCCTGCATTTACTTCTGGTGTAAAACTAGGCATCGGAGGGCTGCAAACGTAGCGGACAGATGTGGCTAGTTGAAGATGAGCTCTTCCTGAAGGCAGCACTTGATAACTGAGACATGTGCCAGACAGCCCTATAAGGAGCTGTTGTATGAAACTCACTATTGCATTTCTTGTAGGGTGTTATTGGGGACCTTGTCCACTAAATCACACAGGGGCACCCTTCTGAGGACCAAAAAGAGACATTTCTGTCAGGCCTCAGTACCAGGAAAAGCTGTGCTTCTCCTGGGCAATTGTTAACGGCATAAATTACACATCTTGTATGTTATGTTTTCATCATATTTTCTTCTTTGCTTTAGTTTCTGGAAAGTTCAGAATTGAATTTGTGACTGGATTTATTAGTTGCACAATTTCACCTGCTGTTCATTTCCTCGTGCTGGCTTTAGCTCAGATTTGTTTTACTATTCTACGCTTCTGCTTCTGTACTTCTTGGTCCCATGGCTTATTTTTATACTAATATGCAGTTTTGTTAACCACCTGCAGTTATTGCCTTTGGAAGAAATTGAATTAAATTTTTTTTCTTTCTTATTGTAGACCTGTTAACACGTTTTAAACTCAGTGTTGACTTGTTGTAATATGCGTAGAGATACATATTATCGTTTTTTTCTATTTTACTTGTAATTTATTAACCTAAAACTACTTTAGAATCCCTACAAATAAGTATCTAAGAGACACATGGAGCCTAAGAAATGTAGTGATAACGATACTCATTTGTAATCCTTATTGACATGTTACCATCAATGTCCTGGGTTTCACTTATTTTGTTCTCGGTATGTATTCTTTCAAATATAATTGAGAGTCTATGTTACATGGTTTAACTTTTTCATATATAACTATTTTTTCCAAGCTATTTGCAAATGACAAATAATATGAAACATCTAACTTGGGCCAAATGCGAAATCTTTTTTATATTTTAAAAAATCAGCAATATTTGCTCACCTTTGAGGAATGAAGCCATTGTGTAGCTAGATTATTATATTCTCACTTCCTTCCACCTGGAGAGCTCCTTCTACAGGAAGTGTAGCTGGATGTGAAGGAATGTTGATACATTTCTCCCAGTCTCATGTAAGGTAAAATAAAGTAATAAGTTAATTATTCTTATATTAAGAATATAAGTGTTTAATTAAATTAGGTGGCTTTTCCTAGATTCAGTTTCTTTCATTGTAATAAAATGTTTATTTTCATTTTAGTCTGATGTTAGCAGTGGTATTTTATAATAGCAGTTCTATTTGAGATATTTACTATCTCATATATTATAATAAGTGACCAAATTCTTCTCACTCTGCTAAAAGAGGTTTGCTATTTAAGACATATTCCTCAAATTTCTCATAAAGGAAAGTTACACCCGCAAAGTACATTATTTAAAATGAAAAGTTTACAATAAATTGAGACTATAATGCCATATTTAGAAAAAAAAAAAACTTCCTTCAAAGTTCAGAAGAGAATAAAACATGTTAAATATTAAAAATGTGTAGAATGTAAATTTATGAGAAGTAACGAAGATAATGTTTCCTAATTTTTTTTGGAAAACTGTTTACCTTTCTTTCTTTATTATTGACTAATCTATGATTTTTGTTTGTTTGTTTTCCCCATAGGCTCATTGGGAAGGCCTCACAGGCAGAATAACTTTCAACAAAACCAATGGCTTACGAACAGATTTTGATTTGGATGTGATCAGCCTCAAGGAAGAAGGTCTGGAAAAGGTACTTGAGGCATCCAGTTTATTTACTTTATTAAGTAAAATATATCCTAATGAAGAAAAAAAAATTCATTGACATTTAACTTTCTGGAGTAACTCTAAGAAATACATCTTCAATTCATTATATTGAA
The DNA here is from genome assembly GCF_048773025.1 of Camelus bactrianus. Classification (NCBI taxonomy): domain Eukaryota; kingdom Metazoa; phylum Chordata; class Mammalia; order Artiodactyla; family Camelidae; genus Camelus; species Camelus bactrianus. The sequence continues at coordinate 50,314,217 of NC_133546.1, read as the reverse complement.
TATAATAACTGACAATTAGGGATCAAAGATAAAGGATGTCCTAAGATAACTGGAATGTTTTTATTTTCTCATCAGGTTTTTCTGATGCTTTTCATATAATATATAATCTTAATTTAATATATAACATATATTATATTACATATATAATATATATCAATACCTTAATTAGCTGAAAGGTTTGATATAATAATTAGAAATTACTTGGTGTAATATAAGTCTTTGTATAGCCAGCTTATAAACACTCGTGCCTGCGCAGACTTTCCTGTTTAGTCAAACCATGCAAAAGGACTGAACGCTAAAACATGTTTCTACTGCTGGGTCAAATTTAAGAGAAATGTCTGAATTAACGTACACAAGTAAATTAGATGCGAACACAAATGTAACACATTACACTGGATTTGTCTTTCTTGATTCTATTTATAGGAGTTGAGGGAAAGTACAGGAAATGCTTATAGAATTTGTATGCTTACTTTAAGAACATTTTAGTATAATCCTTTGCTTATATTTGTAATATATGCATTTAGATATTTTTCTGATGGATTCATTGAAAGTTACAGGTTAAAAAGATATTTTGAGAAAAACTTGAGAAAAAATTCTGTTTGAGATAATATTGCTTTAAAGATAGAAAATTATATTTTATCTAACAATTTAACATGGGGAAACATTCATAGATGGAAACTGAGGAAGGAAATTGAGTCAAAAGAAAGGATCTTTTAGCCTGAGAGAAAACAGCTTATATTAATACAGATTCAAATGATGCAAGAGAGAGAAAACACATATTTTTTATGTCGTCAAGGCAAGACGTGTATCATGACCAACTGATGACTGAAGTTAATAAAAGTATCACCTCTTCTCATTGAGAGTTTCAGGTTGTACCCTTTCGACAAGTCCATGCAAAATCAGAAATCTTGTCTAATAAACTGGAACTAAAAATTCATGAGGCTGTCACTTCTTAACAACCTTGCTTCCAAGATGAGAACATTAGTCTATACCCAGGAATGGGATTGATAATGATGGAGTTTAGTCAGCTTATGTGGGTTTATCCCAGTGTTTACTGGGGATGTTATTACCTCATTTTTTGGAAGTACCCAAGTCACTAGGATGAGCTTTGACTATTGCTTGTATTTCAACACATCAACATAAAAATAATGATGCTCTTCATGTTACCATCTTGGACTCAAAATAAAGAAAATATTAAAGAAGCCTTCTCCAGGCTCTGAGGTGATATTGATAAACAAGATACAACGATGTGAGTTATATGTGTTGCCCTGACATTTCATAAATATTTTCTGTTCTCTGAAATTTGAAAATTTTTGATAAATTAACTACACACAGTCCTTATCCTTAAGGGGCTCCAGGGGCTTTTCATAGAGAGGGATCATATGATACACATTTTAAAATAAATACAGTGGAAAGTCTGTTTCAAGCTTCAAAAGAGTAATGAAAGTATATTTCTGATAAAAGGTGTAATTAAGGAGAGTCACAGTATATGAGGTGCTTAGAATTACCTTTGAATAATGGAGCATTATTGATTGGTAGAGATTGAGTAATTTCAGAAAGAAGTATCAATATAGAGAAAGAGATTTGATCTCACACACACCCATACAGTAGAAGTGGGAAATACAGCTAAAATGCTGGTTGGTGTCATACAGTGAACACCTTGTCAAGATATTTGCAATATCTTGGTCTTGGTATACAATGTAAGTTCAAAGATAGAATAGCCAGGAGGCCTATGCTTGGGAAGATATAGTTTGGAGTAATTTTAGTATGGAGCCCTGAATTTAAAAGTTACATAAAAGTGAAAGTGAAAGATGAATAAACAGTGACAAGGGTATTAACTGAACCTTCAGCAATGTTAGTTCAAAGTATAACAGAACACTAGGACTATGTTTTTAAGGAGCAAATGTGGAACCAGGTAGCAAAAGTGGGAGGAGCCAATTATAAGGGTAGAAATCAAACACTGGAGAAAAAAATTAGTAGGGGAAATTAACACTAGAAAGACATTGGCACAAATCTCCTGAGAAGACAGATGAAGCACTGAGAGTGGGTGAAAGTAAGTTAGAGAGAAAGGGAATTAAGAGGTTGTATCAAATGGTTTCAATATCTTTGAAAATTAGTACATGAAGTCATCAGGTAAAAGAAGGAGGTGGGATTTGGTTTAGTCAGATCTTAAAAATAGTGGAAATAATTTTGGAAATGCCATTTGTGGCAGACTTGACTTTGACTCAAGTCGGAATAAAGTGCTGCTAAGTAGCAAAAGGTACTCATTTTGTCATTTATTAGAATGGTTATGAGATCGAGGACTAGATTCCGACAGAATTGGGTTTACAGACAAGTTTCTTAATCCCTCAGTAACACAGCATCTTCAAAAGCATCATGGGGTAATAACAATAGTTGTCTCATGAAGTCTCATACGCCTTGTTAGTCTTACTTTTATTTTTTCCTGGAAAGTATAGTTACTAACACAGAGCTGAAAAGGCAGAGTTCCTACCATGATAGAGTTCACACTTTGGAAAATTCAATAGATGGTGATTCTGGAGGCTTAAATTACAATTCCATTTCTGTCACAACAAATGAATGTATTTCATCCTCCCACCCAACTTCTCCGTGCCAAATTCCACATCTGAAAAAAAAAAAAAAAGAGAGAGAGAGAGAGAACGCAAAGGGCTTCCCTCTTGGACAGGCTGAAGTGAGAATATCATGGTCTCTAAAAGAGTCTAGAAATACCATGTTAGTAGGAGTTAAGGCTGGGAATTTTAACTTCCCCAATTCTGTCTTCTCATGCTACTGCCTTTTCCTAGTTTTGACTTGGTCATCTTTGATCAGTAAATTTCATTTATTCACTTAATTATCTAACAAATAAGCAATGAACATCTATTTTGTGCCCCAATGAAGGCTATACACCAGTGAAGGAAACCTGCCAATAATAAATGGATTCAGAAAATTGTAATACAAGATTGGGCAGTAATAAGTGCTAAAAAGAAAGATTATCTTGTTTATATGTCATTAAAATGATATATTTTGAATTGTGTTCTGAAGTGTGAATCTTAGGATTGAAACAGATAGTAGGAATAAAATTCATGCTTCTGATGTTTATAACCATGGAATAGATAAACCAGGAAGGAGCAGGTATGTTTCTGACAAACAGAGAGAAGTAGGACATATTCAGGGAAGTAAGCTTGGGGCTAAAATGCTACTATGGACACATCTTTCCACTTAGATAGTGCTCATGGATCAAAGTGAATTCTTTCTGCTTTATGTCAATAGGGACCTTGGTTGGAACCCAGCCCAGTTAGCCATGGTCTAAGAAGGGTCACAGATACCCCGTACACAGTTAACCACATCAAGCTCTTGGGCCGTCTCTGACTCAGAGGTGGGAGAATAAGGGGATAAAACAGTAGGTGACTTTGTCTACCTCAGGCAATAATAGGGCAGTTTCTTTCTTGAAGAGTCTGGTATTGGGACTACTAACACTAAGAAAAGGAAAATCGGAATAAGTGATTTTCCGAGCTTGAATTCCTCTGGTCAGTTCAAAGACCACCTTGTATATTCTACTTTCAAAATATGTTTAGAATCCTTCCATTTCTCTCCACATCCATTGCTACAATTAGAGCCAGGGGACCTTTGCCTGGACATGTACTTTGGCACTTGAACAAGCCTCTGTTCTGCATCCCCTTGTAACTCATCCCCTAAATCACAGCGTCTAGCTGATGTTTTTAAAAGCAAAATGATCCGTGTCATTTTCCTATTTCAGCTCATTTATTTATTTCCATTCTATTTTGTTAAGATCCAAACACGATTTATAATGAATTCCTTACCTCTCCCCCTCAGCTCTCACTACCCTCTTAGGTGTTTTCTATGCTCCAACTACACTGGCTTTTTTCGCATTTCCTCACAGGTTCAAAACTTGCTATTACTTTGGCAATAGAGTTTTCGCAATCTGCAGTACCCACCCCTATCCCCTTTGCCTGGCTAACTTACTCATCCTGGGAGTTGCAGCTTAAATTTACTTCCTTAGATAGGGGTCCCCTAAGCCTAATCAAATTTAAGTTTCTCATTGTGTCCTGTACTTTTCTTCCTGGCACTTCCTGTAATTGTGTATTTATGCTTTTTTTTTTAAAGCTGTGTCCCTAGCCAGAATACACATCCTGTTAGCTGGTGGGGGCAGGGAGGGGAGTGTCTCCTTTCTCAGTATTTATATATTCAAGGCCTAGCAAAGTGTCTGGCACAAAGTACATCCTCATGATATATTTATTGACTGTTGAATGAATGAAGGATATCTATGAGACTCTTAAGAGATACTTCACATAGAATGCTTACTCAAGTGTCTGGTGCAACGTTATTTTCCAATAACATGGATTTTTTTTCTCCCCCAGTTTCTCCAGCTTTTCTCCATACTAACAAAGTGGGAAGAGATAGCTAGCAGTTAAACAATCACTGGGCTTGGGCTGTGGGTCAGGGCTGACATCTGGGCTTAGGAGGATGGCAGATCGGGTCTTCTACATGGTGCAGTTTAACACTTTCTGACACTAATATTACATCGAAGAATAAAAATAATTGTATCATTCTGTTTATAAATTTTCCTTTTTTTTCTTCCTCTAAGCTTATGTGTGGAGATAAACAAAGACCACTCAGATGAGAACAAACAAAAGTTATTATTCAGAGCTTGCTAAAGCCAGGGAGCAACTTGCACTTGGCAGAGATTTAAGGGCAGGCAAGGGAGTAGAAAAGCTTTATTTGGAAATAAGGGAAGGCCTCAGATGTGCTCTGATTGGAGATTGTTGGTATAAGGAACTAGAGGTGAGCTAACAAGGAGCAAGGTATCTTGGGTGATTGTTTTGGAAGACCTATTTGAGTCTTTCTGTTGCTCCTGAGCTGAAAGAGTTGCGAGGAAAAAAAAACTAGGGAAGCTGGCAGTTATTGAACAAATCTTGACCTTGACTTTTCTGGGCAGATTGTGCAGAGGTTATGGTTTGGCTTCCCAGGATGCTTGCTCCAGAGGTTCTGGGTCAAAGTCTGTTGTCATGCATGGTTTGACTGTTATCTATTTGTGCATTCAGACTGTCAATGGAATCATTGAAGTCATTTGGAAGGAGAGGAAGAATTAACAAAAATGAAAAATGGCCAAGAAAAACGGACATAATTGATATGAGGAAATGCAAAAATTTCTTTATAATTGACACTAACATTAATTTTTTAGTTTTTTAAAATATGTAACTAGGATATGATTTACCATTGGAAATGTCTTAACTTTACTTACCTAGTCCTCTGAAGCTTAGCTATGTTTTAGGAGAGGCCAGATTCAGATGGAACAACAACAAAAAAAGATAGTAAGGCATATTCAGAAGATTCTTACAAAAGGATTCTGTTTAGAGCAAAAATGGTTAGAAGGATTTTACACAAAATAGGTTTGAACTGAGTTGATGACACTACATGATAATGGTGCATTTCCATTGCAAGCTGAGCTATCTAGAGGCCATTTAAGAAAACAACAAAGCACTTAGACTTTAAGAAGAATTACTTCTAAGAAACTATAGTGCAATAATAAAATCACTTAATCCTACCACATTTTTGATTGAATTTCCTTATTGAATATCCATTGCAATAACTATGTACATCATGTGCTTTCCCAGAAAAAAAAAAATCAGTCTCTTACTATTCTACTTCATTGGTTGTTCAAATGGATTTTTATTGTACTAGAGAATGTTTTCTTCTAAATAGAGATGTTAAACTAAAATCATACTTGTGTACCTCTCCTGTCCTTTCTGTAGCATTAGAGCTTGCTATCTGTTCTGGTTATTTTGCTGATAGTCCCTTAAATGTGATATTTATAGTAAAACAGAACTTGGAGAATAGAATGTTCTGTCTTCTCAATGGAAATGTCTAATAAATCCTTATTGAAATTGGCTTTTATATTAATAATATAATAATTTAGAAAAAAGCCCCATAAAGATGAAACTAATATATTTTCTGTCATGAAATGGTGCTGAGGACCCTGGAATTGTTTAGGCCTATAAACAATCATGCTGTGTGTTTGCTTCAGCATGCTTTTGTAATAAAATCAGCTTCTAATTTGTGCGTCCTTAGGGAAAATCTTGAAAAAAGAAAAGTGGCTATAAAAAGCCATCTTATGGGATATATGTTTGTCAATTTCTACAAAATTAAGAATTTATACAAATAATATAAAACAAGATAATCCATATTGGCAAACCTTTAAAAAGTTTAAATTTGTTATACTTTACTTTCAAGTGAAGCTTCATTTCAACTTTCAAAATCCATACTTTCTGATGATTCACTGTTTGCATTTGTATCTATCAGTATAGAAACTGCTATCAGCAGTCATAGGCTTCTTGCTGAAAACGCAAATATTTTGATGATACAGGGAGAGAGTGAGAATTAGTACTAAAACCATGCCTGCCTGAGTTTTCAGGCATATATGTTCCAGGATCAGAACATGTTTCAAAGTGTTTTTTGAAGAAATTTTTTCTGTAGAATATATATATTTTAAAGAAGAGTGGTAATTTCTTTAGAAACTTTTACTATCGAACTTTCTCTTGCCTGTAGAATCCTATAATCATTACCTTCCTATGAAAAAGGTGTCTAAATGGAATTTGCAGTCTTCAAAATTTATCTAAATCTAAAAATTCACACTAGATAGGTGAGAACTATTTTTTGAAAGATTTGTACATGCCTGATACATAGCAGTTTTTATCTTTCTCTCTTTGATGGCATTTGATACATACATCCTGGTCCCCATGACAACAATGACCCCTTTTCTAGGAAATGAGATTTCTTTTGCCTCCCTGCAGGAAAGCAATGCTAATGGTGATGTTGACCAGTAATCTTTAAGCCAGTGGGAAATGTGTTGTTTGCTTCTTAAAAAGCAAAAATGCATCCTAGGCAGAACTCAACCTTAGTGTCTTTCTTTGGCGATGTTAACCATTTGATTTGTCCAACTCTTAAAAAGAATCATTGCATGCCCTACCACACAATTGTACTGCTATTTCCTGGTTTTGTTTTGTTTGTTTATGCATGATGTTTATGTTTAAAAATCAGTGGAATTACCTTAATTAAGGGCACACAATTGCTTATTTTGTCTCATCAGAGAATACCAAATATTGATTTTTCTCTTTCAACTACTGAATTTGAATTAAACATATATAATAAACGTAATTGTAATGCATTGGTTTGAATTCAAAGTGATCTCTGAACTATATTTTTATCCTTGAAAAAATATCCCTTAATTGAATATTATCACATTGTTGTATTTGAGAACAGTTAGTTCATCAATTCAAATTTTATTTAAAAAAATCAAAACTACCACCTGTCTCTCAACTCTTTAAACATATTTAGGGTTGACTTTGCCCTAAACAAAAAGAAAAATCTTAATGGTGAAAAAAATCTATGTTTAGATGGGTCATCCATTTCTGTGAGATCATTATATAGTTATTGATGTATTGTTCTATTAATGCTGTAGTTCTCAAATGGTGAAATTTCAGACACTATGTAAACTGGTTGATAGATAGTTTTGGAAAAGTGATTAACTGAGGGGTTTTTTTCACTGTCCTCATAGGCCAAACCACTTATATATGAACAAAACCCAGTTCCCAGATAATTATTCTTTTCTCTTAATTCTCCCTGTCAGGCAGGACATAGTCATTGCTATGAGATATTTCATGTTTATCACTGAGAGATCAGGTGCCAGTTCTCTTTGACATGCTCTCCTGTTTATACTTAGTCCAATGGAGGTACAATACTGTTAATTATTACTAGACAATATTATTATTAGACACTAATGTAAATAACTATCTCTACTTTCCATTTACAAATTTAACATTGGAAGGGGTGAAGTAAGTGAAGGAAAAAAAGTCTGATTTACCTGCAACACTTAGTAAGAAAACTACTCTGTTAAATAAACTCTGTCCCCACTATTCATGGTCCATATGGGCTTGAGAAACCTGAGCTTGCAAATTATCCACAAGGAATGGGTGCACTAGTTAACAGAGAAGTATACAGCCCACCAATGTATAATCAGTCAATTGGAGAGAATATATACCTCCCAAATGTAAATTAGCATTTAATATCAATACCTTTCTTCTGCTTTCTACTTCTCAATACCCTCAAACAGTACTATCAGTGATGCCCTTTATTCTCAAAGAAATGGTAAATACACTGCAAGGCAAATTATATGGGTCATATGGTTATAGGCAACTAATTATTGGGAAGAATTTTTTTTATTGAAGTATAGTTGATGTACAATATTAAAATATTATATAAGTTATAGGCATACAATATAGTGATTCACAATTTTGAAGATTATATTCCATTTATAGTTATTATAAGATATTGACTATAGTTCCTGTATTGTACAATATATCTTTGCAGGTTATTTTATACATAATAATTTGTACCTCTTAATCCCCTACCTCTATATTGTCCCTTCCTCCTTCCCTCTCTCCACTGGTAATCACTGGTTTGATCTCTATATCTATCAGTATGTTTCTTTTTTTATTATATTCACTGGTTTGTTGTTATTTTTTAGATTCCACTTATAAGTGATATTATACAGTATTTGTCTTTCTCTGTCTGACTTATTTCACTTAGCTAATACCCTCCAAGTCCATCCATGTTGCTGCAAATGGCAAAATTTCATTCTTTTTTATGGCTGAGTAGTTTTCCATTGTGTATGTATACTACATCTTTTTATCCGTTCATCTGTTGATGGACACTTAGGCACTTAGGTTGCCTCCATATCTTGGCAATTGTAAATAATGCTTCTATGAACATTAGGGTGCATGTATTCCTTTGAATTAGTTTTTTTTTTTTTGGATGTATACCCAGGAGTGGAATTACTGGGTCATATAGTAGTTCTATATGACATGCTCTCCTGTTAATACTTAGCCCAATGGACGTACAATAGTACTTCCATACTGTTTTCTACAGTAGCTGCACCAATTTACATTCCCATCAATAGTGTACAAGTGTTCCCTTTTCTCCACATTACTGCCAACATTTGTTATTTGTGTTCTTTTTGATAATAGCCATTCTGACAGATGTGAGGTGATATCTCATTGTAGTTTTGATTTGCATTTCCCTGATGATTAGTGATGTTGAGCATCTTCTCATGTTCCTATTGCCCATCTGCATTTCCTCTTTGGAAAAATGTCTATTCATTTCTTTTGCCCATTTTCTAGTCAGGTTGTTTTTTTGATGTTGAGTTGTATGAGCTATTTATATATATATATTGAATATGAACCCCTTATCTATCATATTATTTGCAAATATCTTCTCCCATTCACTAGGTTGTCTTTTTGTTTTGTTTCCTTTGCTTTGCAAAAGCTTTTAAGTTTAATTAGGTCCCATTTGTTTATTTTTGCTTTTATTTCCTTTGTTTTAGGAGATAGATCCAAAAAAATATTGCTTCAATTTATGTCAGAGTGTTCTGCCTATGTCTTCCTCTTGGAGTTTTATGGTTTCTGGTCTTACATTTAGGTCTTTAATCCATTTTGTGTTTATTTTTGTGTATGGTGTTAGAGAATGTTCTCATTTCATTCTTTTACGTGTCAAAAAGAATTTTTTTAAGGCAACTTTATTTAATGATAAAGATTCTACATTGTACTAAGACTTTTTTGTAATGTACAGTGTGGTTTCTCGTGATCACCACCCAGGCCTTCTTTGGAAAAGAACCACTTTGACTCTTTGCTCAAGACAGATGTATTTGTCTATAATTAAGTCAAAACAACATATAATCAGAAAATTCTTTTCCTTTTTACATTGTTTTGTAATGAACAGCTGTATTGCTTTTTTTTTTTCACTCCCCAACATCTATAGTTATATTGTTAGTAAAGTCAAAAAGACTTTGGAAATAAAATTTTGATAGATTCTATTGTGCCAACTGTTTTTTAGTGGAAAAAATATTTCTTAACTTTAAATGAGCTTGACTTCATATGTAACTAATATTTTATACCTAGTTTGGAATGTGTATTTTGTTCCTACCTGAGAAAGTTTTTGGTATACTTGTCAAACAAATTATTATTGCAAGTTGCACAGAGAATAAAAAAGCATGTCCCACTAATTCTACTAACAAGAAGCAATGCTAACATACATGTTTAGATGAAATTATGAAGTGCTAATTACAGATGAGGTAAATAATTATATAGCTTGGGGGAGGAAAGAGAAACATTCGACATAGAGGAGTAATACAAGGTACAAAACAAAAGATGTTTACACTGAGAATACTGTCAAAAACAAAGAAAAATAAATAAAGCATGAGGAACAAAACATGGAAAACAGAATCTGTAAATATAAAAGAATGGACATGTAATATGCATTCAGCATTTGCCAAATGAGTGAATGAATGAATGAGTAAGTTTGGAAAGTTAACAACTTAAAAAAAACCATGAAAATCTATTATGTAATAATTTACTCACTTATTCTATTCAGTCATTTATTCAATAAATATTCATTAGATATTTATTATATAAATTTCAAAGTGGTGACATCCTTCCTTTAAGGCACTTAGAGTTGAACACAAGAGTTCAAGGTAAATAAAATGAAATATAATTTTAATTCAAAACAAAACATAATGGAATTTCTGAGACAAAGAATATAACATTTATTCCTGCATTCAACTGATACATTCAGTCCTCACATAGAAAGCCCCTGGTATGTTCCATAGTCAAAGGCTTTGGGATACAAGGATGAGTAAGACAGTCTCTACCCTCAAGGGATTTCAGTTTAAACTAGAGAGAGATAAAAAAAGAATTACAATTCAAATGTAATATGATATTTATGTGTGGGGTGTATGTATGTGGATACACACATAATTTGTTCTGTCCATTGCTACGCAGAAGAGGAGACTGCTTTTCCAAATTTTTCCATCAGTGATCAAGATATATATGTTAGGTAGTGAACGGAAAACATATTCTATTTAAAGAATATAACATTTGTAGAAAATGTGACCACATGAATAGTTCAGGAAAATTATAAATGCAATAAAATCTACCTTCAGAAAATGGAGAAATGCCTTATATTTCTAGCAAATATAATGAAAAAAGAATTATAGAATCTGTCTCTGTCTTTCTGTCTCTGTCTCTCCTGATTGAGATTTAAAACTTCCAAATAGAGAATACTGGAAGCTTTCAATAAAAATACACTTACCAACAAAGAAACAAGTATTAGGCTGCCCTCAGTCTTTTTTAGTAACATTAAATATTAGAAAACATGAATAAGACTTACAAAGCTCTTGAAGGAGAAAGGCTTTGACACAATATGTCTTTATTTAGTCAAGTTTTCTTTATACAAGAACATGACAAAAATATTTTCAGATCTTCAAACAAACAGAAGCATGTCACATAGTTATCCTGTCTAAACAAATTGTCTTGTAGAAGAACAATGATAAATGAAAAGCAAACACTCAGCAAGAAAGAGACTGCGGCTAGAAATCCTACTAAACATCAAAAGCGGTTAAAACATACAGAGAGAAGGTTTTGAATAATTGTTTTAAAGATTAAATGAAAAAGTACATTTGTTTTCCTTGGAAGAGAGATGATTTGTAATATTACAAAGCAAATGAAAAGGAGAGGTAGTGTCCACAACCCCAAATTAAATTAACTAAAACTGTGAATCAGTGTATGTAGTAGCAGAATGGACCAAAGCAGTGAATTTTCATAGAATAGATGACATTTTAATCTTTATGATCCAATATTGATTTTATAATGTGGTTGTAAAAGTTTAAACAAAAGTTGACAATACCATTTAGTAGACTTAAAACTTCATCTCACAAATTACTACAGGAAAAACTGTCTACCAAAAAACCCAGAAGTAAAGAAGAAATTGTGAAGACCAGATAATATGATAGGAGCAAGGCTAAAAATAAGATTCAGGGAGAAAAAAGATCATTAAACATATTTATGATGAGCTGCTAATAAAGAAAACTATAAAAAGAGAAATATGTTGAAAGTGTAAGTATAAATAATTATTTATTAGCAAATGCAAATACACAAATAATGGCAGCAAGGTAAGCATGATTAATGGTAGATACTGGTTAGGTGAAAAAAATTCATTGGAATAAAAAGTTATTCTTATGTAATAAAATATACTATCTAGAAATAAAGGCAGTAGTCTTAAACTGTTATATCATCCAATTATTTAAGTCAAACTATTGAAAGTAAAAGATGAATTGTTAGAAAGACCATTGTATTATACCATGAACTGTCAGAGGAATGGTAACAGACACAATAGCTTTGGAAAGCTATGTTGCAATATGTACTGCTAATCCTAACAACTCATAATTTGGGCTCAGTAATTCCAATTCTAGAAGTCTGTTTTTAAAATAATAAAATATATAGGCAAATATTTGTAATAACTGTGTTTACTGTATAAAGCCTTCTTTATAACAATAAGAGTTAAATTGTGATATGTTTACATGATGTTCATTTCATATAATAATTAAAATTAAGAACATGATTAATTTTTAATGCCAGAAGAAAATGCTCACAATTTTGTAGAAACAGCATATATTTAATAATTTATATAATAAATTGTAGTACCCTTATATAAACACATTACATCGACTTCTTTTTCATTTATTCCTCACAATAGCTCTGAGGTGGATAATGTTATTTCCCCATTTATACATGAGGAAGTTGAGGCACAGAGAAGTAATGTGCCCCGATCTCCTGATGGTAAGGGGTGGAGATGTAATGTGATATAGGTAGTCTGAAACCCTCTTTGGAGTCTGGACCATTAACTACAAGGCTGTGATGGAAATTATGCAAGGAGCACACATGTAAAGATAAAAGACTTGAAGGAAGTACACTAAAGCATTAGCTATGATTGACATGGGTATGTGCATATGTCCAAAGTTTAAATAGATGTTCTCTTTTATGTTTTTTGTTTTATAATTTCACAACAATGAATATGTATTCTTTTTATGAAGAAGATCAAGTTTATTTTAAGAACCATTCAAAACATTAAAGATAAAAATGAATAATCACATGATTTTCTATAGTTCTTTGTGGTTTCTGAAGTACTTTCATATTACTTATCTCATTTGATATTTATAATTAAAGCGACCTTGTGATTGATTATCTAAACCATTTTTATTTCTAAAAAGGTTGCTATTAATATTTATACCATGAAGACAATGAAAACTTGAAATATCCAAGTAAACCAGGATATAGATTTACTCTACTTAAAACATCTCTTTGAGGTCAAGAGTGCTTAGGTATCTTTATTACATTTCTTAGTGAAAAAGTAGTTAATGACTTGATTAAATCACACAATGAAAAAAGCACAGTTCTGAAAATATATTACAGGAAAAAAAAGATTGTCTTGACTTAGTCTATGGCTCTTGTGATTAAAACAAAACAAAACAGAAAACCCCACTGGTGACAGTTTTCTCAATCAATAGATGTTTTTGAATTATACAGTCCTAAGAAATTTAAAATCTACAAAATTGTACAAAATGTTATTTAATTTAAAGTTTTATGCAATTGAAATTTCTGAAACTATAGTATTCTGCTCAGGAACCTGAGGTTTATAAAAGGGGATACCTAGTATGTGTGATTATAGGTTATCATTCATGAGCCAGAACACCTTCATCCAAATAATACTAGGAAAGCAGCAGACAGAGAATGAAGCTAGATAAATATGTTTAGATGAGTGAATCTTTAGCAAAATTGTTTTCTATACAAGTATTCATGGTGGATGATGGTAAGTGAAAGGAGCAATATTTTTCATTAGTGATTTGGTTAGAAAGTTGAAAAACTTACTGGTCAAGCTTGAGGGTGTCATTAGGCAGATGACAGTGAGCAAATGGTATTTGCCAACGCGTTGGCTGGTGGAATTATATGTCTGAAAAACGATTTAGCCAATAGTGAAAAAAAAGGAAATAAAAAATGAGGGCCAAATGTATAATAGATATTAATTACAGATTGGGGCAAAAAGGCGGAAGTCACTGCAAAATACAATCTGCAGATGTCTTGTATAGCCAACAGAGTTTTTTTGTTTTCGTTTTAATGATTTTGAATTGGAAACACTTTAAGCAGGTCAGCAGGCATTCTGGATTTGGCATCCCTTCTGTCCTCTGCCCAGGTCCCCAGCAGGGCCTCTGCCACCTCTGGTGGTGCCTTGCTGGGAACTTGCAGCTCTGGGAACATGCAGCCCAAAGCACATGGCTCTGGGAACATGCAGCCCAAAGCACATGGCTCTATGAGCAGAGCAGGGACAGGATTGTGGTCCCTGCTTGTTCTTGCACTTTGAGATTTTATGAGATTTAAAAACTGCACACCATAGCCTGGAAATTCTTACTACTGGTTCATACCTTTTCATGTCACACACTGATGTAACCTGTCTGGCTCCTGAAGGCCTTTCATTATGGATCCTAAATTATAATTAGTCTCTATCTCCATGACATCATGGCATAATAATCTAAAGTCATTTAATACACCAGTAGGTAATTCACTTTACAAAGAATGCTGGATCAAGATTTTTTTCCTTATTTTTCCCTTATTTGATTTTTTTCTTTATGTACACAAACAAAAGGAATATATAGTTTTTAACAGTAAGAGGAAAATAAAATATGAGAAAATATGGCATGAGGGTTTTTTTTAGATATTATTAAAAATATTTATATTGAATCCCTAGTATTGTTAAATGTGTTCTTGAAAAAGTATACTGGGGTTTGCATTTATATTCAACTATCAAAATGACATATCTATTCTTATGAAGAACAGAAATTATTAACATTTCCACTTTTCTGTTTCTCCAATTAAAAGGAGATAGCTATCTTAAAAAAATAGTATGAAAGCTATGCAATGAAAAAAGAGATCAAGAAGAGTACATGTGGTGAAATATAAAGAAAACAAAAGAATCATCACATTTAATTTGGATTTATGCTGATGAAATCCCTGTTAGCATATTTAGGTGGATCAGGGTAAATATTATCTGCTAAATCAATGTCACTTTAAAAATAATTTAATTTATAGGCAGTTCTTAACTTATGATTTTCCAGCTTTACAGTGGTGATGGTGCAAAAGCAATACACATTCAGTAGAAACCGTACTTCGAATTTTGTTTTTTTTTTTACTTCTTTTAAAATTTTATTTGATTTATTTTTAAAATATTTTTATTGAAGTATAGTCAGTTTACAATGTTGTGTCAATTTCTGGTGTACAGCACAATACTTCAGTCATATAGGAACATACATATATTCATTTTCATATTCTTTTTTTACCATAAGTTACTACAAGATATTGAATATAGTTCCCTATACTATACAGTATGAATTTTGAATTTTGAATTTTGATCTTTTCTTGGGTTAATGAGATGTGGTATGATAATTTCTTGTGATGCTGGCAGCTAGAGAGCTGCAGCTCCCAGTCAGCCACTCCATCACCAGAGTGAACAACTGATACACTTACTACCATTCTGTACCCACACACCAGTCTGTTTACTTTTAGCACAGTATTCAATGAGAGTTACATGAGATACTCAAGGCTTTATTATAAAATGGGTTTTGTGTTAGATGATTTTTGCCCAACTGTAGGCTAATATAAGTGTTCTGAGCACATTTAAGGTAAACCAGGCTGAGCTGTGATGTTTAGTAGGTTAAGTGTACTAAATGGATTTTCAGTTTAATATTTTCAGCTTACGATGTGTTCATCCGTAAGTCGAGGAAGATCAGCAAGTACAAAATTTTATTTTAAAGATAAATCAGTAATTGATAGCTTATCTTTCATCTGAAGAAAACAAGTTGGATAATTGGCTCGAGGGATGTGGAAGACAAATTTCACGTCGATGACTCCCAGGTTTAAGAGGGTGGGAAAAGTAATACTGACTAGGAAATGCTGATTCTGCATCCCTTTTTGCTTCTGCTTTTCTTTCGTGGTTACCATTGTTATATGACATGCAGCGGTGCAGGTGCATGTATGTAAACCTCCCAAACTATGTATTTAGTGGCATCTTATGCTTATATGTGTGTCCAGAGTGTGTCTGTGTCATCCTACAGACTGTGGGCTGACAACTGCTGCTCCAGGAGGGGCGAGGAGGGGCAGGAACACTCTGTTCATCCCACCCATGTTCCTTATCTGCCCCTCAATTGCACCCCACCCCCACAATCTGCCCTGGAATAGGCTTGGGTGCAACACCCAGAACCCACTCCTCAAATAAAAAGTTCAGAGTGGATATTAAAAAAAAAAAAGCTCACTGTGTTTAGTGAGTATAAAATTTCTGAATGCAGAGAGTATATGGCCTAATGTATCAGAGGGTATTAGTTAAATAAAATACGTATTAAATAGAATACAAGTAGAAGTACTGGAATGGGTTATCCAGATGAGATTGTGCAATAATATCCTTTCTTTGGAGTATTTTTAAAACTGCAAAGATATATTTTCAAAAGCTCCAAAGGTAATTTTGGGGATTATTTTGCCCTACTACGGGTTTTGCAGATACCATTCAATGCCTCTTTTAAGCCTGCCTTTACCCATTAATTTATCCCGGATCCACAGATTTTGCCCTGTCTTTTAGCTTTGTCCATACAATATGGCATGTTATCTTTGTAATGAAAGGGTAAAATAGATCCATTACAGTAAAAGATATCTGCTGTTAATGAGTTTCTAGCCAGCTGTTAAGGTATCATCAAATGTGGTTTATCTTGGTGAATGAAAGTTTGAATGGAAAATTAAGCTCCCACACTGACTGCAGAAGTGCAATGGATCATTTTGTTCTTTAATGTCACACTTCACTGGACACACTCCACAAAGCAGTGAATCATGCTTAAAACAAGCAGCCTTTACTGAAACAACAGCAGACAGTGCAGCAGAGGTGAATAATAAGTGTTAGCAGTCTTAACTTTCTCTGCAGCGCTCTCTCCCAGGTGCCTGATGGACAATTTACAAAGTACACATGCTATCTTACAGATTGGAACTTGGGATCCAGCCAGTGGTCTGAATATGACAGAAAGTCAAAAGGGAAAGCCAGCCAACATCACCGATTCCTTATCCAATCGTTCTTTGATCGTTACCACCATTTTGGTAAGTATTTGTTTTTCCATTCTTTTTAGATAAATGCAGATAAGCATGGAAGTAGATAGAAAAAGACATTGTAATTGGAACAGTAATGAACAGAATGTAATGTATTTTACAGTCATTTAGCAATTACTGTATAACTGATGAGTCAATGTTAATTTAGTCACAGTTTTATTTTGTTAGCCTTTAATGACGTAAATTATATTAATGTTTGGGCTGCTTATGTTGATTAATAATACAGCTTCATATATTACTGGAAATCTTTCTGTTTCTATAAAATTAGTTACTATTGAAGAATTGTCAGCGTTAAGATTTGAAAAATGCACAAATTTGCCGCTGTATAAATATAGGGATGTGAAGAGCCGCGTGTGAACTTTTCTTCTGCTTTCATCTCCTGCAAAGTATTTCCGAGGGCATATCACTTATTTTTCAGAATTTTTTTTTCTATTATAATTATATTTTAACCTTGCTTTCAATTTAATTGTTTTCATCATGGAGAATCACTTTTACTTTACTAATCTCTCTAATGAAATCAAATGACAAGTGCTTTCTTAAGCTAGAAATATTTTCGCCACCAACAGAATTAAATTAATACTGATAAGTTAGATATTTTTACCCCTCTTGTAATCATGTATTTCAATTAGATCACACAGTAGTGTTCACTTATGTCTACTGTGCCGTTTGCAAATGGGAATTTTAATTTTAGGCTAAGCGAGGAGCTTTTATATGATTTAGTCGGTACTTTTTACCTGCAGAATAAGTTTGTCAATGCTAGTTCCTGAGTCTCCCTGGGTCATCAGTAGGAATGTGAGATGAATGGCCAGAACAAACCACCACACACTTTTAGCCTTTACATAATTTCTAAATTTGATTTATGTTGGCAAATCAAGTTGGGAGGAATTCATAATCTTGTCCTTTTAGTAACAACGAAGGGTGTCCAATCTCTAGGTATGTCAAACCAAAATAGCTTGGG
Organism: Camelus bactrianus; assembly: GCF_048773025.1. Classification (NCBI taxonomy): domain Eukaryota; kingdom Metazoa; phylum Chordata; class Mammalia; order Artiodactyla; family Camelidae; genus Camelus; species Camelus bactrianus. Next base: position 50,296,214 of record NC_133546.1, on the reverse strand, counting down.
CGAAAGACTCTTGATAATGAAGCAAAGCTGGTAATCATGAAATGACACTGATGGAAGTTTATGAGGTTTTTTAATCACTTCCTTGCTAAGAACATCAGTGAATACTTGTTCCATCATATCCAAACTTCCCAGGTCCCTTTTAACTTAATCTATGTCTCCCTCTCTTTCCAAAGATAACTCTTATACCCAATGATCCACCAGCCCTGGTGCTCAGTCTCGCAGGAGACTAGTACATCTTTTTTCTGCCAGTATATCCTGCATCTCGTTACTTGCTGCTGGGACGGTTGCAGTAACCATGTGACTCTCCCTCCTGCTGACAGCCTTCCCCTTTGCAGTGTACTTCACTGTCTACCATGAAGATCCAGTTCTGTCATTTTCCTGTTTCTCTGCTTGTAAGTCTTTAATGAATCCATATTGACCATTAAAAGGGCCCTCAAATTTTGGCCCTGATGTTCAAAGCCTTCTACAGTCTTGTCTTCTCCCACCTTCCTCTCTTCATTTCCCATTACTCCCTTTCAGGAGTCCTGTGTTTAAGCTGAACTGGAGTGACCAGTTAGCCTGTTACTGTGATTGTGTTAGCTCTGTTCTCTTAGTTGCAAGATGTTTCTCTCCGTTTCTAAGATAGTATAGAACTTGTCAGTAGTTTATATTATTTAGAATTAATATTATACTATTCTTCAGTTATTTCACGTGTGCAGTATTTCTCCAGACATCACTGGCAGTTTTTTGGAGGAAGAGGCTCTGACTAAGTCTCCTGTTTTTACACCATATGTGCCTCTACAGTGCACACAGAGTAAAGAATGCTGGGCAAAGGATGTCTGTGGACTTCTACAACTGGCCCCCATACTCCTTTCTGTGTTCTCTTTGATCCAGCCAAACTCTTAAATACATCACTTATTTCATGGCTCTGAATCTTTGTTTAGTTCTTTACGTGCCCCTGTGAAAGTTCTATTTATCCTTCCAGAGCCATCTCAAATGACACCCCTTCCGTGAAACTGTTTGATCTTTCCATTAAATTGTGTATGTTGTAGGGAGTGATATGTACATGTTACATATCACAGTACTCTATCATGGCACTTACCATGCATTGGTTTTTTTTTTTTTAATTTTAGAAATTTTGTGTATATCTGTGTCTCTATTTGGCAGTAATCTGTACAAACCCAATAATCAAATTTTACACTTTTTAGATCTCTCAGTGTCAGAGAAAAGTGCCTTGAGCATAGAAGGCTCTCAATATATATTTGTCAAATTAAATTAAATAATGACATTTAATTAAGTGGAAAATTAGAGGGAGTAAACAATTTTCAAATGACTATATTTAAATATTTTTCAAGTGTGTAAGTTATTGCAAATGTCTTGTTCAAACAAAGTAAGTGATTAAGACTACCCATATAATTTCTCAATTTTGCTTTCTTATTCAGGATTGTTTTATAAGTATCAGGATATTTTTCTCAATAATAAACAATTTTATATCTACTTATAAACAAGTGATATTTAATCTTAACTTCATATCAGAGCCAGGTATAAAGCTTTTTAAAAATTATTGCTACCCCAGACACACTCGATACCTTTTGAAACAGTATTTATAGGCTTTGTACATTGGACATCTTCATTTTTAAAGTTCTGCAGGTAATTCTGATTTATAATGATGATTGAAAACTATTCCTCAGATAATTACTTTATATAACTAAGATGTAAGATTACATCTGGAACACACTATAAGCTTACATTTTATTAAATAGGTTATTTACATTTTAGACATTGTCACAGTATTGGTTTCTAAGAGATTCTGAGTTTTGGTAGAAAGAAAGTCATTTTATTTGTTTTTATATCACTTAGTTGAAAAATTATTTTGCTGACTACTCTGATCATAGTGTATCAACAATCAGGAAAAAAATGAAGAGATCATTTACTTTATATAAGCCAACTTGATGTAATTTACTGATACTTAATTTATATTTTATAAGGAGGTTATGATCATTTGATTTATGCTATAGTTATTTTGTCCATTTGTCTCTTGGAAAATCTTAAAGAAGATTCTGGCTATGTTGTGAATAATGATATCTCCACAAAAAGAAGTTCATTTATAATTCTTCTTTAACATTCTTATTGTGTATCTTAAAAAAAAACAGTGAGGTATTCTAGAATTTGACATTATCACTGTGCTTATCATAATCAGCTCCATTTCTCTTGAATTTTATGTATTTTTTTATTTTTATTCTTTCTTTTTTTATTTAAAAAATATGTACTGAATGATGATGACATACCACACTTTATGCTAACCACTGTGTTTGATGGACAAAACAGACATGGTCTCTGCCGTTATGGAGTTTAGAAAATGGTAAGGATTCATAAGGAGAATTATACACACACACACACACCCCATACCATGTGATTAGGATATAAGAGAAAATAAATGGCATGATGACTTTTACAGAATTATCTATACTGGGATCAGGAGTGGAAGGATGAGTTGGGTCAGGCCTCCCTGGAAAAGAATAGACAGCTGAGACCCAAAGTGTGAGAAGAAATTATCAAGGTAAAGAACAGGGGAAGGAGTATTCTCAGCAGAGAGAACAGCATATACCTAAAGCAGGAAAGATCTTGGAAAATTGGCAAAATTGAAAGAAGACCGTGGTGACTGAGGCTGGTGCTTTTATCTGCTTCTCAGCTTCATGAAATGTGATTATATGATTATGGTTCATTACAAAAAAATAATAGCACACATTTTTGGCATGCTGGCTACATGCTGGACATTGTTTCAAGATTTACTTATTTAATTGTCGTAATAGCCATTTGAGGTAGATACTATTATCAGTACTATTTTACAGGTGAGAAAGCTGGTATTCAGATTGCCTAAGTAACTTCCTCACCGTCACAGAGCGAGAAAGTAGAGGAGTGGGGTTTCAGGCAATCTGTGTAGCCATCGTGAGCAACCAATAATGTAAAATGAAATCTCTAGAGGCCTGATGTGGAAAAGTCTAATAGCTATAGTGTATGATTGAGAATTGCTCACCTAAAGCAGTGCTTCTCATTCAGAAATCCCATGTATACCAGAGCGCCATGATGCCATTACAGGTGTGTCCTCAAACATCTGGACACTTCCCTCAGACGCCAAGGTACAGGCTACTCTTGCTTGGATGTCTTGGGCCTCTTTTTGTCTCCTCTCCTAATTGAACACTCAGTTTTCTTTCCACTTCTTTAAACCATAATCTCAGAATTTTCTGGGCAGTCACAATAGTATTGGGGCTTATCTCACCTTTTCTCTTTAGAATTAAGACTAAGCATCTTGTTTACCAATGTCTTTTGCTTCTCTTCAACAACACAACCTATACCCAACACACTGCATGGATGTAGTGTAGAGTTTTATCATGGAATGAATTCATTTTAGAAAGCTCTAAACACTTTTCAAAATATTTATTTATTTATTTATTTATTTATTTATTTATTTATTTATTTATTTATTTATTTATTTATTTACAGTTTTGGATTAAATGGTATCGTATAATTTGGAAATTATGTAACTACACCTGCAGGTCTAGACCTAAACCTCATGTCTACTCATGCGCTCTCTTTAATAGTCCTCGTATTACCTCTCTGGTCTTTGAATTTCAAATTCAATGGTTGTTTTAATTTCCTTGCTTCTTGTGTTTTTCATTATTAGCAGCATTAAAAATTTCAACCTTAGAATCATGTTTTCATCTATGATGATTTCATTTATTGCATAGCAATTGTTAAAGTATAAATTCCTAATCACCAAAAATAGCAATAAAAATACTAATTCTGAATGAGAGGTAGAAAGCCTTTAAAGAATAAAATGTGCTCTATTTTCAGCTTATTACCCTCACCCTCTTGTCTTTACACTATGGATACACTAGCCAGAGGCAGTATCAGGTGGCTGAATTATTTAAGTTCATATAGGGAATGCCTCTTTTCCCTCTGTGTTGTTGTCTTTCAGTAATTTTTTTCAGGCTTGTCTAAATATGTCGTGTGCTTCCCACTGTGCTGCTCCTGTAAAATAATTGGTTTTTGTCCATCAAAAGATTACTAGCACCAAATGCCATAGTACATGTTCTTTCCCTTGATGACTAGTAGCACTTTAGCTTGCAAATGACTATGAATTTGATTACTGTTTTAGAAAAATCACATATTCTTAAGGAGGGTCTTTCTACCCATTTGCTCAATGAATTTAACAAACATGCTTGCATCTGCAACTTAGTCTTATTTTTTATTTTCTTAGCACTTCCTGGAAGGTTGTGTGTTTCAGTACTGCTTTGACTTGCTTAGGCCTGTTAAGCTTTATTGCTGCAGCCCACAGACACAGGAGGCTTATCTGGGAGCAAACTCCAAGGACAATGGAAGGAATCACAGTACAAAAGAGAGAACTAACCGAATCATCCCCTAAACGATTCTGCAGCTTCTTCCATAATATCAACAAAAGCAGATTTCTAGGGCTTCGAGTCTGTCCCTGCAATAGGTTTTTCCTCTGATTCTTCGCTTTCTATTGTCACAGGACTGTCAAGCACGTAGTTCTTAGAGAGTCACTAGCATTCGAGCTTGGAAACCCAGACAGTGCAGCTTTACAAAGAAAAAATGATTTTCATTCTTATCAATCTCTATACCATTTCTAAGCAGTTTTTATCATGTATTCGGGAGATAGTAAGACCAAAATAATGTAAGGAAGATATCGTATGTACAGACATACATGTATAAGTATTACTTAAATGTTAATGTGAGCTGAGTGCCTCATTCAGACTCAGGCTTATACCCCATTCCTGCAACCAGCTTACTCAAAGGAAACCAGACCTTTTCTGGCCATTTTTTCTTTGACGGAGATGGTGCTTACACTGCATTTCTCCCTTTCATTGTTGCTCTAATAGCTTGATGTATTTTATTTCAAATAACTTCTTATATTCTCTTAGACCTCCATATCAGTCAGATCAACATAAAACTTTTGGTGGTGGTGTCATAGAGAAAGAAACTGTGTGTTTTAATGTGAAATTAGGCATAATTTTTAAAACACTAGGGTCTCAATTTTTAGAGCTTTATAAGTGACCAGAACTTCATTTTTTACCACATAATCACACACACACACACACACACACACACACACACACACACACACACTTCCTTAATCTTTCTTTATTAAATCTTATTTTTAAATGCTATCATAATAAAGGTCCTTAAATATTTTCATTTTGTTGTTATATTCTTTTTCATTGCCAACATTATTGTCAATACCATAATTTTCTTGAAGATTATTTTATTAGGAGCAATAGATTAAGTCTGTTACAGAAGAATGACTGGGGAAATCTGAATTTTGGGTTCAACCTAACCACAGCAGACTACATGGAAATGAAATAATTTTGCTTTAGCTTTCTCATTTTTAAAGACGCACTCACAATGGTACCATGTAAAATTACACAATCTATATTTCACTTATGCCCCGATCTGAGATTCAGATGTAAATTTGCAACTACTTATGGGACGTATGTCTACCTGTGTGTTGAGGATCAAGACTCAACACGATTCAGATCTCCTTCTTCAATTCAGTCGTTACCATATCTGTTCCTCCTGTATTTCCAAACTCTGTTTATGGTTCCAGTACTTTTCTACTCATTCAAGCCAGAGTACTTACCCCAACCTCTTTAAATTCCATAGTCACAATTCAGATACCAAAAAGAAGGAAAGGATAGATTATTCTAAGGGAGTTTAACAAAGAAGTGCACCAAGGAACACTTTGAACAAATGAGAGATGGTTTGTTCATGGGCACTACTGAATGAGGGATTTATAGAGTCTGATTTGAGAAACACTATAACCATGAGCAAGAGGAAGGAGATGACAATACTGAAAAATCAGGCACAAGAGTTCTTGGGAATGGATTACATGTGGGGCAAAAACAATTGAAAGAGATGGATGAGGACTTCAAGGTTAAAAGCCTGGGAGGCGGGATGTTAGCATTGCCGCAGAACATGATAAGGATGTTGGGAAGGAAGGTAATGAGCTCCATTTAGTCATATCTGAATGGAGATGTTGGCAATAACTTTGTGTATTCAGATCTTGATTACTCATGTAGGGGGATAATAAATTAGATTCAGAAATGAAATGCAGTTTGGAGATTAGCTAATAGGTGCAGTCTCCTTTCCCATCAAACCTTTTACTGGAAGAGAAGTGAAACAGCACATTTGATTGATTTGAGCTTCAGCTTTTTTTTCCCCCTTTTTCCTCTTACACTTATGTATTAAGCTAATGAAATATTTAATGGCCAAAATAGAAATACCAGTAGAAAGACAGTAACAACCAAGATCTCCAATCTAAACTGATAATTCAGTCAAGTGAAGGAATTAAATAGCATACCAGGTTTTGCTAACATATGAATGATAATCACTAAGCCGCACCCTCCTCCAAACCCTTACCTCTCTGACATCAGCAAGTATTTTTCCTGCGATGTCAGTGAACAGCACACCTACCAGACCTCTAGCAGCCCTTTTTGCTTGAAAGCTAATTTCAACCTATTACACATCATTATTTCTGTAGGATTCACTGCAATTCCAGGTAATTAAAATACTACATTTCAGGGGGAAAGATGTTCTTCTCCTCTTCCCAGATCCCGGTAGATTTTCTATAGATAGAGAGCAAAACAAAAACTCTTCTTAGGATGATAAGTATGGCCAATAAAGACTTAGTTTTTTTATATGTTATGTATATGCTCTGAAGTTATTCTTTTGAAAGGAGGTAAACAGAGTTTGCAGCAGCTAAAATGTGATGATTGTGCTTGCAGTGGTGTCCTAAAGGGATTTGTGCATGTGTATATGTATGTGTGTGTATGTGAATTAGGCATTCAAAAGAATGTCTTTGCTTACTAGACTTGCAAAACAGAAGATAAGAGAAAAAAATTTATAGATTGCCTCAGAATGCCCTTGAATTAAAAAAAAAAACAGCAAAAGTCAAATAATAAATATAATTTATTAAAAATTATTAAGGTAAAGTACTCTACGTCAGTAGGCATGGTCTCCATGCTAGCTGCACTATTTTGTTGTTGCTTTAAAACATAAGCCCCAGATTATGATAGTTATTTCTATCCAGAAAGTTAATGTGAAAGTGACTTTTTAATGTCTTGAGATCTCAAAATGAGGTTTCTTTTCCAGGCAAGAGGACAATATATGAGCTCATATGGAGACCCTCATCAGTACTTTTTGATCCTAACAAACCAGTCATCCTTAGTGTTGCCTCGTCTTGAAAACATTAAGTTGTTCTGATGGTAGCTGCTACGTTTTTCACCTTTCCCTCCTGGTATTCTCATTTCCAGTTGTGACAGCCTGTAGTGCACCCTAGGCTTCTGACATGAATATTAATTAGAGATGGCAGAGTTCAGACTCTAAGAGCCATGGTGAATAGAAGGAAATTTAAAGACGAGGAATCAGACAACGGAAAGATCTTTCTCAGCACTGTATCAGTAAAAGCACAACAGTTGGAATGGCCAAGGCTGAAAAAAGAAATGAATAATGCTGCCCAGTTAATGGAGTAATAACATTCAACTGTGTTATTATTACTTATACTTATCGGTTACTTACTGTTCTTGTTGGCCATTTCTTGCCAAATAAATTGGAACTTGTTTTTTCGCTTGTCCAGTTACATTTCTATGTATTTTTCCAACTGCTTTTAGGGTAATCTGAATCATTAAAATGTAATGAAATAGTAGTAGTTAAGCTTATTGTTAACTAATTCCCTTAAACATATGATCTTTTTCCATTTCTAAGATCAGAGTTTACTACAGACATTTATGACATTTCCTTAATTTAGCTAAGAAAAACATAACAAGCTTATGTAGAATGACTAAAATTAGTTTAGACCAGTGGTGGTATTTATTAAAAGCAGTGAAGTTGTCTACAGGCCCTGGATAATATAAGAAATTATAAAACCAAGTAGTGAATAACTTTGCAAAAGTTAATGATACTTGTTAAATCTCATCAGGTTAAAAAGAGCATTTTAAATTAATGCCAACAAACACCTTAAAGTGAATTATTTATGTATAATGTAGCAATAAATTCTGAATTTGTTTTGAAAGAATTTATAAAGCATGATTAACTAAATTAGTTCTAAAATATATATGTTTTTCATAATATTGATAAATACAAATTTCTTTTCTTTTTAAATCATCTTCCAATTCTGAGACTCACAATTTCTTTCATACTCATTAACCAAAAGTTGGCTAATTCTAAAAATCTCTATTTTTTTCTCTCCATCATAATAAATATCTCCATGAAATTTTCTTAAATAATCAAAAATAGCATATATTTTTGAAGCAATTTAGGATAGACATAGGAACAACCAGCCATTTTTAGAGGGAAAAAAATGCAAACTGTTTAATAGATAGGACATGAGAATATCAGCTCCTTCTGCTCAGAGGTGTTTAGCCCTGGCTTGGCTCCTCACTTGGCAGATGGCCTGGTGCCCTTATGCCAGCTGTCAAGCAGAAGACCTTTTAGAAAAGCTACTTATCATGTTTCCAAATCAGATTTAAAGAAAAACAGAAACTGAAGGAACAAAACATTACATTCTCCTTCACTAAGAGCCTAGTTTTCTGTTTAAACTTGCACTCTATGTTTCATCTTTAATCTTCTGTTCCAGTACTGATACTCTTTTATTATTATTGTTGTTGTTGTTATTGTTGTTGTTGTTGTTGTTGTTAATTCTAGGATGGGTTTTACAGTGCTAACAATTAGAATTGTCTGCAAATCTGCAAAGTATTCACTAGATGTCCATAATGGGAGTTAGACTCATTAACATTAAATAATATGCTGCCTCTTAACTTTCCAATAAAATTCTCAAGGAAGATTCAGGGAAAAAACAACACAAAAACAAAGTAAACAGTGATAGTGTAAGAACTCCACAGCATTTAACTTTTTTTCTGGAATGATTTATTTAATAACTGATACAATGTCATTTACAGTTCCTGACCTATTCATTTTATTACTTATTTTTGAATCAGTTTTATATTGTTCATTGATACGTATCAAGGTATTCAAATTTATGAACATAGATTTTCACATATGGTCATCATGTATATTTATAATCTAGGTCTACTGAGTCCCTTTGTCATGTAAAATTCTGTTCTTTATTTTTTCTTCTTTTAAAATTTGGTTAATTAAATTTTACTAAAAGACATGTTACTTTTACTAAAAGAAATGTTTGTACTTTAGCCATTTTCTTCTTTCTTATTTTCTATGTCACTAATTTTTCTTCTATTTCCTTTTTATTTCCCTCCTGCTTGGTTATCTGTCTTCTAGCTTCTTATTATTTAAGTGTTCCATTTAATTATTTTGTTTTAAATTATTTAACGATAATTTTATATATGGCTGAATTTTTCTCTGAAAAGTGCTTAGAAGTTAGTTTTAAAATAAAAATTACAGAGTAAAGCTTAATGGTTGGCAGAGTGCTTCAGGGTTACACAGAACCTTCATCTCTCAAACCACACCAGGCTTTGAAATTAAAGCCCACACTGTTCTGAAAGGAATGTGACTTTCCATCTGGAAGGTCTAATAAATACTTAAGTCTGTATATTGTTCTCTCTGTTGTGTAATTTGTGAAAGGAATCCCACAGCTCACAGTCTGGGTGACATTGTCCTGACTGCTACTGCTCTCAATCGAGAAGGAGAAACAGGCTTGAGAACTTACTTTTGACTGATGCAAACTTTAATTTCGCCCTCTAGATTTTAGCATGGTGAATCCAGAGTCACTTGGACTTAATTCCTCCTTCAGTTTTCTGCGAAGGTCAGGGCAAAGGAGTGTGGGTATTTTCCCAGAAATGTGTTGGAGAATCTATCTAGTTTTCTCGTTAGTACAGAATATGGACCTCTGAGCAAGAACTTTTGATGGGGAGAAGAACAAAGTATTTTTTCAGCTGCTTTTGAGAGACCAAGTCTTCTTGGTTTCCTGTAGCCTCATATTTAGCATCAAATCTTTGAAAATGATAGATAAGTTTCTTCATCGATTGCCTTACAACTATATATTTGAAAGAATTTTTTTTCTTTCTTCCCTTCTTCTTCTTTTTCTTTTTTTTTTTTGGAAAGGTCATGAATTCCAGCTAAATGAGTAGGCCACCTTGAGCACCCTGCCCTGCCCTGCCAACATCAGTATACTATTACAATGGTGGGACTGTGGTGCCACCTACATCTCAACAAGAAAATAGACTGAATTTTGGATCTACAGTTTTCTATTCCAAGAGTCCATTCTTTTTTAAACAGAATTCATCACCAACAGTCAGTCTTCTCTTTTCACTCTGCTTATACAACTTATTTCTTAAGAGCCACCCAGAACCTGCTTTATCTCTTAAGTAGAATAAAACCCCTTCTTGATGACATGTTCATATATTTGCCCCAGTGTTTTTACATCTTGCCTACAACCTGCCAATTATCCTCCACACACGATTTTCTGTACATATCTGAATTCCATGCCCACAGCTCTTAGCAAGACTTTGTTACTCTTTCTTTTTACTGTTGGGGGTTTACTGTTTATATTTGCCCAGAGCCTCAATAGTTCGCAATTTTCCAGGAATTAGAAGAGAGGATCCAGTACCTGCTTGAGCTATATTTGCTTTAAGAGTAGGAATCGATTACGTGAAGAAGGAAGACAAGATATTTCAGACTGTGAGGAAAGTATTTTTGAAGGCACCAGCATGTGAAAGAGTTTGGAGGATGTGAATAACTAAGTAACCCACTACAGCTGGAGCACAGACCATGTGGGAGAGAAGTAGTGGGTGAGAGTGAGCAGGCAGGCAACAGCAGAGTAGAAGGCCTTTGTAAGTCTCCCGAAGGAATTTAGACAGTATGCTATTCATAATGGGGCAATTTTGAAGGATTTTAAGTACATGAACAACATAATCAAATTGAGATTTTTTAAGAATCCTTCTTAGTATTGGAGACGGAATTGTACGTAGTTCACGAGCTAAGATTTGGCGAGACCGGCCAAGAGAATATTGCAAAAATAAAAGGTGATAAGGTCCAAAGTATGGCATTTTCCAAAGGGTTAGGGGGAAGGAAGTCAAATTTCCAAGATATATAGGTTAGAGGATGGGGATACATAGTAACAGTTTGCAAATTGGAGTTTCAGAAGAGGTCAGAGTTTAGGGAGACTTTTATTTTTCTGGCCAATGTGGCTGGAAACTGAATTGATGTGAAAAAGCAAATTGGGGTAATATAGGTTGAACTTAATTTTGAACATATTGCATTTAATTCTTCTATGGGATATTTGTCTGATTGGCAGTTGGACATGTAGTTCTAAAAGTGAAGAGAATGGTCTGGACTGGAGATAACATTTGGAGTTCTCAAAACAGACAGTGGCTGGCATTATGAATAGTAGCCATGTTGCTTAGTTAGCACATATATGTTTTCAGTGCATCTATACCACTGAACATTTCTCTCTTTTCCTGATACTTCTGTTGACTTTATCCTAAAACCTCCTGTATTCTGTTTGGCTTGAAAAGTAATAATAAGTTCAGGGATTCCCGAGAATATAAAGAGTCTAGGGTTAAAAAAAAAAAGACAGTCTTTCGAGTTAGGCTCAAGGGTCCCTGGTTGTCAGATGACAATCATGAGACTTTCAACACCAGTATGTTCTTACTATGTCAGGTACTTCCAACCTAACTTCCCTTTCTGATCAATATCTGATTCTCAGGTCCTGATTCCTGTGTTTTCAACCACAACTTGATTACTTGACATTGATTCCTAACTGCTTCTCTTTATTTGAGATTTAAATGTTACTCCTAATGACAGACTGTATCCTGACTCCAATTAACCCGACCACAGTGACTCAAAAAAGAAAGGTACAGACTTCTTTCCATGGCAGAAAACACATATGTATTTCGTTTTACTGGCATCGTTAAAGTGACTGTTTTTTGCCTAGAAATCCAGAATAATAGATAATACCCCAGGTTCTTATCCATTTACAGTCACTGTATTTTATTAGGTCCACTCTTCATAAGGCATTTATGCCATTAATTTATGTCATTAATTAGACACCTAAATAAAAATGAGTACTATTAACCTGAATTCAATAAATTTTATGTTCTGAGCTCTCTTAGCTTTAGTTCTATGTAGTAATTAATTAAAAGAAATAACTCATGAAATTTTTCATCACTTTGAGCAAACCCATATTGGTCAAACAAACACATTTTTTTTATCACTTCATTTAAGAAGAATATTTTATACTGCATTCAAATGTAATTAGAGCCAAAGGCCATAATTTTTTTTATGTTTGTCAGTTTTGTGTTTCTAAAAAAAAAATCTAAATTTATATTTCCTCATTTGAATTTTTAAATTTGCAATTGTTTGGCAAAGATGATACTATCTGACCTTAGAAACAAAACCCTACTTTTACAATACAGCATGCACTTTCTACACTTGGTAGCAGTAGCATCCCATGTTTATTATTTGGTTCATCAGAATGTTGGAGTGTGCTCCATGATTCTGACAGGTATGTGATACAGGCACAACCTACAACTATTCTGTGGTTTAATGGCTTTTAGAAAATACTGGTTTAAGCCAAATTCACTATGCTTCTTTATCACTAAGTCTTTAATAAGTTCATGTGTATTGTGGGTATCTCAAAGAAATACAATTATATAGAATTTCCAAAGATTTTTAATTGCAGAGTGTTTTCTTAAAAATAAAACTTTTGGGATAATTTTCTAGAATATGCTATGGACCAAAACACTATATTAAGGTGAAATCAATGACTTTGAAGCACTGATTAATATTTATGATGAAATTTACTTACATATGCAAATCCATGAACTGCTTACCCCACCAACCATCCACAGAGGAGTAGACAGTTTCTGCAACTAGTTGACACTTGGTAACTGAATTTAATACCTAGCTGAGAAAGGGCTTTTCTGTAGGCTGAAGGGACAAATGGAAGCCAGAAAATCTAGAGTCTGTCACTTAGCAGATGACTTATCTTGGACAAGTTACCGCAACTTTATAATGAGGATAATAAATAATGTGTGACTTAAAGTTTGTATTAGAGATAGGAATTTGGAAAATACATAACATAGTTCCTGGCACAAAATTGTCAGTAAGTGATCATTTTTAATGGGTACAAAATAATTTGAGAATTAAAAGGTAATGAATGGTGCTCACATGTACTATTTTCCCCTAAGACTTTCTAGAGTGTCTATGAACATCTTCCCCTTAGACACCATCATTCCTCTTCTTCAGGCCATGTGCTACTTCATTTCTCTTTCCTGAACGACTCTTACTTCTCCCCATTTATCTAATTTATACTCATTCTACAATCCATTTTACGATGCCCATTTCTCTAGGATGACTTATCTGACCTCCTTGGGACATTTTTACTTTACTTTAGCTGGCACCTAATGGTCCTTTTATCTTACAGTTTCTTTCTTAGGCACTTACATGAAAACTCGTATTATTCGTTTACATTCTCATGTGCAAGTTCTGTATTTTCAACTAGATTAAAAGGTACTTAGGAGAAGCACCTTTGTCCTAAAGCAGGTTATTTTCTTTTAAGTGATGGGCATTCAATAAATATTTGTTGATTTTATTGGTTACAAAGAGCAGCAGCTGAAAGTCAAACTTGTCATTCATTATGTAAAAAGGAACTTTCATCATATACATGCTGGTAACCACTACTGATCATGGGTGAATAATCCTCACTGCACATATTTTACGTGCATATTCAGAAACAATGAAGAGATTGTCAGTATTTGATCAACTTTTGGGTGGGATGAGGTTAAAAAAACCAGTTAGTAACAGTTTTTTATCCTAATCCATTTTTCTAACATATTTCAGCCCTTTTTAGAGAAACTTAAGTAGAGCTAGTGGATGACTAATGTTGGGTGCTCCTTTCTAAGACCAAAGAGCCTCTAAACTTTAATTGTTGCACTAAATTATAAGAAACAGAATCCTAATGATTGAAAACTCCATTTTCCAACAGTTTATATCTTCATCCTCTTGGTTTGGTTTATCTCTGTCCCAAACATGCATTCAGATTCATCCAATATCTAAGGAGTAAGAAATTACCTACAGGGAGAATATTAAAGAAAAAAATCCTCAACCTCATTTCCTGCATCAAAATTGGTTTTAGGCAGATGCTTAAAAATAATCTTAGGAAAGAAGATGCCATTCTAAGCAGGATATGAATTCAAGCACTGATGATCAACAGTGATTACATTTAGATAGTTTTTCAGAATTTTATAGGAATACAGTTTGCTTCCTAACTTAGGTCCCCATGATATTATCTTCCCCTATCTTTCCTATTCCACACAAAACATACAGAGCTATTTATTCTTTTGAGCATCTACATGAATAATTTTCTCTCTCTGAAATATTTCCATGTAGACCACTTCTTTGTTTAGGTCAGTGTTTTCATTGCTGACTGCATACAGGACAAGCTACATGATTTCTATTCCCAGTGCAAAATAAAAAGGAGGATCTCTTATTAAAAGCTTATTAAGAATAAAAATAAGTAAAAACCAAGTTTATTCTTTATAACACAGGGAACTTTATTCAATATCTTATAGTAACTAATAATGAAAAAGAATATGAAATTGAATATATGTATATATACATATAACTGAAACATTATGTTGTACACTAGAAATTTACACATTGTAACTGACAATACTTGAATTTTAAAAATTTGAAAAAATTATTTAGAATTTCAAAAGGGCACCAACAGAGTATTAGACCTAGTACAGAACTCTTCAGAGTGTTCTGGGTCCTGCGCAACTACACAGGTCACACGCACATTAAGCTGGCCCAGCTACACATTACAATCACCTGGAAAGTTTTGTGAAAGTAATGATTCCAGGGTAGCACCCTAGATAAATTACATCAGAATCTCTGGGGGTAGAGCACAGGAATCAGTATTATAATTTTAAAAGTCCCTTCGTGTTTCTTTCTATACCTCATATTTCTTATTGAAAAATGGACATTTTGAATATTACAATTTAGCAGCCCTGTAAGTTAGAGTCTACCCCTCACTCCCTAGGATTTGCTGTAACTGTTATTGCTGTTGTTGTTGTTTGCTTAGTGACCTTGCTGAAATAAATCAGTGAACTCTATATTCTTTGTTGTGTGTGGCCACTGGAGTGTGTGATTTTGAGGTTAGAGGTCCTCTAATGACTTTACTGCGATTTCCTTAAATTCCTGGAACAAATTAACAACAATCAAAACCTTTCTCCATCTTTGTAGTTTTTATATTGAGACACTCTCTCACTGTTTAGTCTGGCAGTTTACAGTTCTACCCTTCTTTCCTTTCTGCTTGCACAGAGCCTGAAGTCCAGCCAGAGTAAATGCTTCGAGTCTCCTCAGGTCTTTTCTGAACATACATCCTACCATAGGCATGTATGTGGCTTTCTAGATTTCCTTGAATGTGCTAGGACTTCTCGCAACCCTTATTGTCCCAAGTATCTCTTTCCTGAGCCTCTTCTTTTCCTTCTATGCCAGGCATTTTGGTTTATTTCTTGTCCTTGCTGTTTTCTCTAGCCCTTGAGCTAATTCTTCAAGGAACCATCACAGAGGTAAAGACATAGGATCATTTTCTTTGAGACTAGGCTCATAAAATTCCCTACAGTACCCAAAACCTGCACCAGGAATGCAGGCTGCCATCTCCAAGGCTGCTGCAGAATTGGGGAGTGGACAGTAGTAGTAACTTGGTAAATTGATATGCCACAGAGCTCTCCTACCAAAATTCTGTAGTTTTTCTCTTCACAAAGCATCCTCCTGGTTGTTGTGAGTTTTTATTAGATTCCAGAGTTGCTAAAAAATAGATTTCTAAAAACTCTGACAGTTTTTGCCGACTTGTTCATTGTTTCTGTGGTCACTTTTACTCTACAACGGCAAAGTTGAGTGGTTGCAAATGTATTGCCCACAAAACCAAAAAAATTATTATTTGGTTTTTAAGAGATATTTTGCAGAACTCTGTTCTAGAAATTTGTATACAAAATTTGAACTAAAATATTTGATTAATGAATGCATGAATGAATACATTGGTGGAAGATTGGATGGATGAACAATAGATTTTACATTTCTATTTTAACATGAGGTTATTAATTGTAGGTATCTACATGCATTTGTTAAACATCATATAAAACTTACAGTGTGCTCTCTTGGAAAAGCATTATAATTCACTGATCATCTTTGGAGTTGCTGTTTTTACTTACAGGAGACTATTCCAAACAAAAATGATGTTGGCAAATTAAAGCCAAAACATGTCAACTGAAAACATGTGTTAGTATTGAGAAAACATTCTTACTGATATCATAAGCTCTTTATTTTCAGGTTCACATCATGCACTGTGTGTTCTTAATCTGTGTAGGAGTGTTGCTTATTAGAGCAGTGGGATAAACTATGGTCAGATAGTTAAGTTGATAACTTATTTGTTACAGAAATATCTATCTTCTTGGTGTCGCTGTCTATGATAACGTCTTTTCATCTTTATTCTCCCTTTTGAAAGCATGATTCTTCACTTTGCCTTTTCTTGAGCTTCCCAGGGCAAGAAGTTGAGATCTTTTTTTTCTCTTCTTGTGTTCAAAGGTAGAACGTCTATAGTTTTAAGGAGTTGACTCACCTCTCTCAAGAGCCAACATCAGCAGCATCGTTGCCCCTGAACATCATACTGCCCATTCATTAGCCTTCTATTTCTAATAAACTTTGTAGCACCTACCTGATCTCTACCCTCTGAAAACTAAGTTGCTCTGTTATTATTTATTATTTAATGCTTTCAGTATGAGAGCAATGATAGGTTACAAAGAGTATGTGCATGAGGCTCAGAAAATAGAAAGAAATATATGATTCTTGGGAAAATATTAACTGCTCAGCTCAAGTTTTAATCTCCATAACTTTAGTTTAATATAATGTTATTATTGTAAACATGTCTTTTTCATTTGGCCTGTAGAAATGCTTTTTTTAAAAAAGGTGTTTTTTATCAACCCTATCTTCATTAAGGAAAAATTAAGGGCCATTAACAATATAAACATTAATTCACAAAATATAAATATTTAATAGTTGATATTTTTACTCATAAACAACTGGAGTTTCAGCTATTTTCCACAAACTAATTTTAAAAGTTTTCTGGTTATAAGGGTAAATTCAAAACCAGACCGGGACTAACTGAAGATCTCTTTCTGTTTTCCCAGAGAAATGATTTGAGGACCACAGTGACGTTGGTCCTGATGTTCACTGGAATCCTCTAAAACAAGACAGAGTCATGTTTCTCAAAAATGTACTCTCTAGTGTTACTCTCCCTCTTGTAATTAATGAAGCAAAGTAGCCATGTAAATAATACAGGATTACAGAAAATAGAGAAAATCTTAAATTCATCACTAAATTGGGAGCTCCATAAGAGCTGGGAATTTTAGATATTGTTTTGTTTTTCATTGTTGCATACCAGGAGTCTAAAAGAGTACTGGTATCGATAATAAGAGTTTAGTACATTTTGAATAAGTAAACAAATTCGTTATTATCCTTATTATTTTAATAGTAGGAGATATTTTACATGCATCATGTAAAATTAATTTGCATTTTTATGTCCCTAAGCTTTTGAATATCGTGGGTAAGACAATGATAGTTCAAGGGTTAATACATGAAAAAGATAATTTCTCTCTCTTCAGATGAGGGCTGAGAGATATACGAGTTATACACTTAAAAACATAAAGTTTTATTATATTTAAATAAAACATTTTGTTCCCCTTAACCTTAAGACATATTTCACTTTTTCAGAACTTCATTTTGGGTTTATTCTATGCCAACTCTCAGTCTAATGCAGATAAAAATACATGAGTTATTGGGTTTCTTAAAACTGGGGTTGATAGTGGAAATGCTGACAAATCCTTATTACAGAGCCCAGTGGAATGAAGTGCCTTTACCTCTAGCAAATGCTGATGTCGAGATTTAAGTCTATGTGAGAAATCAGTAAAGTTGCCCAGGAGAGTTTTATCATATTATTCATTGAACTCAGTATGTGGTACAGTAATTGCTTCTGGTGCCATTTTTCTTTTCTTACACGAGGTTATTATTTATCCTTGTGCTGCGTGAAACAGAGAAAGAGAGTCTAAAGGAGAGTCATAACTCGATGTAAACTATCTTGTGACACAGTGTAGCTGGAGATAGGAATCACAGCTGGAAAAGTGTGTCTTACTTCTCAAAATTAAATATGGGAAGAGTGACACTAGACATAGTGGAGATCCATAAATACTAAAAAGATGCACTCAGACAACATATTTTTTCCTGGTGATATGAAAACCTGTTTAAAATATTTATCTAAATAGGCTTTTTAATCTCACAGGGATCAACAAATTTATTTGCCTATAACAGAATTTTTCTTATTAGCTGATAAGTAAAGGAAATCAAGTTAATACGTAGGATGGTTACTACAAAAAACTGGATTAGTGAGATTTAAATACCATAATAATGTTTAGAATTTTTGCTCTGCTTTTGTAC
The DNA here is from genome assembly GCF_048773025.1 of Camelus bactrianus. Taxonomy (NCBI): domain Eukaryota; kingdom Metazoa; phylum Chordata; class Mammalia; order Artiodactyla; family Camelidae; genus Camelus; species Camelus bactrianus. Next base: position 50,277,749 of record NC_133546.1, on the reverse strand, counting down.
TGAATGCACGTATATCTTTCACATGCCTCAAACACTCAAGTAATTACTGACGTTCATCTTATTTTCCCCCAGTGTTCAAATGAGCTTGTATGAAAAGTATACCATAGATATTTTGGAAAAAAATTTTAATAGAGACAATGATGACTTAATAGTCCAAATGAGTAAAAAACATTTTTTAGACACATATGTTGCTGCCTAAATCTGTTGGGCTTAAAAATGCTATTTTTACAAATTCTTGAAGTACTTTTATGTTAAAAAATTGTGTTCTTACTTGGAAAGGAGATAATTTATGATGCAGAAAATAGAATTACTTCTATTCTGTCCTACAATGTTGTTTTGATTACATTGCTCAATTAGTAGATGTATCACTATTTTGCATGCAGTATATTGGCACAGTGGTAATTCCAGTTGATTGAAAAAAAATAATGCCATACAATACATATTAAGTTATCTAATGAGCTACGTGTAATTATGCATTCATATGAGGTTTGGAAACAATCACTAGGAGCCATTTAGTTTGGGAAGTACAGTGTAATGGTAAGCAATCCAGTAATCTGACTACCTAGGTTGTATACTGGCTGTTGACTTTAGGCAAAATACTTAGCAATCCGCCCTCAGTTTCTTCATCTGTTAAATAGAAATAATAATATCACTGGCCTCACATGCTGTATTGTTGAATAAATGAGTTAATTCAAGGAAAGTTCTCAGAACAGTGTGGGCACTTGGAAAATGTTAGATAGTGCTATTTCTTAGTGCGTGGAGCTTGAAAAGGGTCAATCTTTGTGACTTTTAAGTTTTAAAAATACACATCTATTTGCTTATAAATAAAAAAATGACTGAAACCAAAGTATGAATTTGATAGTTAATCTATTGTACCAACATGCTTCTTTGACTCCCATTCTACCAGCTCAAAATTCTCTAGCTGACCCCTCCTCTTTAGGGGAACATGATATGTTTTTCTCAAGTCCCTAACCCTCTGTCCACGGGTTAGGAACCTAAGGATTTGTTACCACTATACCCAGACCCCATCGGGAAACATAACTGTGTTATGATTTCTTTCCTCCAAGTTCCCTTGGCTTCCCCAGTTGACCAGAGCAGTCCATTTCCATTCAGTTTATCACAGCAGTCATTTTATTTGCAAGCCTGCTATGTGCCTGGTGATGTTTGGCATTCTTGATACAAATTTAAGAACCTGTCTTGCCATTTAAATTGTTCAAGTCTAGTTCAGAAGATACATATGTAAATCAGCACTCCCTACTCCACATGATAAATATTATGGTAAAAATATTCAACAGTTGTCGTGAGATAACCAGGAAAAGAGGCACCTGAATATGCCTGAAATGTGAATACCCAGCACGAGAAAGTTGTTTAGCTGCAGGGCTTTCTCCTCTTCCAAGGTAACAAGAGCATTTAAACTGTGATCAATGGAAATGTGTTGTTTAACTTTAAAGACTAGAAGACCAGGGAGGCATAATATGAACTCTCAAGGGTAGAAGAAGTCTGTATCTGTCATGTTTGTAGTGTTGAGCTAGCAAGCCATAAAAAGACAGGGAGGAAGCTTAAATGCGTATTACCAAATGGACAAGGCCAATCTGAAAAGGCTACGTACTATATGACTCCAACTATATGACATTCTGGAAAAGAGAAAACTGTAGAGAAAATAAAAAACATCAGTGGTTGCCAGAGGTTGGAGGGGAAGGAGGGATGAACAGGTAAACACAGAATGTTTGTAGGGCAGTGAAATTACTCTGTATGATACTACAATAGGGTCATTATATATTTGACTACAAATATATAACGTCATTATACTACATGTATTTATATATTTGTCAAAACCCACAGAAAGTGCAACCCTAATGTAAACTGCAGACTTTGAGTAATAATGATGTGTCAATGCAGATTCATCAAAAATAGCAAATGTGTCACTCTGGTGGGGGATGTTGGTAGTCAGGGAGGTTAGGCATGTGTGGTGGTAGGGGTATGTGGGAACTCTCTGAACTTCCCATTCAATTTTACTGTGAACTTAAAACTGATGTAAAAATAAAGTCTATTAAAAATCCATCAAAATTACTGTGTCTAAAATAATGAAATACTATTAAGAAGCTTATATCAACCAGATTCCATTTGTTTATTTCTCAAAACAACTTTAAAAGCATGGTTAAACACACTCAGAAATGAGAAAATAAGTCAGAAAATTAACTAATTTATCATTTAATTGATCTTTTCCTAACACCTACTATGTGGCAGGCATTGTGTTAGGTGTGGGAGATACTATAATGAATCAATGTGGTTGTTATATTCCAGGGACTGAGCCAAACAAAAAAGAAGTAAGCCAACAAATAATATAATAGAAATTAGGTTAATTATTATGAGAAAATAAAGTGTTGAGATAGAGAATAGCAGGTTTCTTTTTACATAGAGAGCCCAGGAAAGGTTTCACATTTAATTTGAGCCTTAAAGAAAGCCAGGGGCCTACCATCTGAAGGGCATTAAAAACAGATAGAATAGTATGTAAAAAGTCTCTGAGGCAGAAAATAACAAAGTATTTGAGGAACTGCAAGAAAACAGGGTATATTGAATTTAAAGAGAAGATGAGGTTGGAGAGGAAAAGGTTGAGTATAAACCTTTACGATGAACATTTTGTTCATTGACCACGTTTCTTGAGCATCAACTGGTTGCCAGGCATTTTTACAGGCACTGAATGTATTAATGAACATAATTTCTAACGTCTCTACACTCAAGTAGGGAAAGAAATTCACACACACACCAATAAATAAATACACATATACATACATACACACGTATGTACATACATGCATACATAATTCAGATTGGGCTGTGAGGAAACAAAGCAAGCTGAAACCATGCAGAGTAATTGTTATATAGTTTGTTTTCTTTGAAGAAGCGATATTTGAGCAGAGACCCGAATGATGAGAATGAAACAGCCACGTGAAATCTTAGGAAAGGTCCTCCCAGTCAGAAAGGGAGAGAAAAAAGTCTTTGCAAAGACCTCAAATCAGGAATGAGCCTGGCAAGCTTGAGGACAAGTCCAGTGTATCTGCACATAATGAGAAAGAGAAATGAGATGCTAAGGCTAGAGAGGAAGGTGGTCGGGGCCTTGAAGGCCAGGGAAAGCAGTTTTGCTTTTATTCTAGAGTCAATAGAAAGCCACTGTTGGGTTTTAAGCAGATGCATAATGAAATCATATTTACTCTTCACAAGATCTCTGTGGCTTTCTGCGGAGGATGGACTGTGGGGACATGTAAATGGAAATGAGAGGTAGGAGGCTACTACAGGAATCCAGATGAAAACTAAAGACCGTATGAACCATGGTGGTAGCAGGGATGGTGGAAAGAAATGGATGAGTTCCGGATACATTTTGACGGAAGAACTTACAGGATTGCCAAAAGTTAGGACAGAGTGAGAGTGATTCCTTGGCTTTTGACTTGATCAATTTTGGTGAGTGCTGGAAACATTTATCAAGATGAAAGCAAATGGTAGAACAATAGATTTCAGGGGTCATGGGAAGGAATTTGAATGTTATTGTAAATGTATTGGCAATCTATGGGATAGTTTGAAGTGGTGCAGGGGATATAACTCAGTGTACACTTTAAGAAGATCATTTTTGATGCTCTGTAGTGAGTCAGCTAAAAGAAAGGGAAGCAAGAATGATGCATCAGTGCTGGCCTGAGTAACTGGAAAGTTTTTGGAAAGGTTCCTGTTTTCTGAAAGTGGAAAAAATGGAAAAGGTGTACACGTTTCGGGGAAAAGAATTCCATGTGGGAATGAAGGGATGTAAGATGTCCCTAAGACGTTAAGTGGTGCTTACAAGTGCTGCTGGCTATGTGTGCCCAAGACTTACTTTGAGAGGTCTGAGTCAGATAAATTTTGGGGTAGATAAATTTTGGACTCATCAGCATAAAGGTGTTATTGAATTAAAGTATATGGGTAAGATCACTTAGGGACAAATTTTAAGAAACGAAAGGGAGAGGGACCATAACCACGTCTTAAGTGTTATCTACATTTAGACTAAGGCAGAAGAGAAGGAGCAGCACAGGGTCCTGAGAGGGAGTTCCCATTGCTGCAGAGTGTCAATAGAACAATAGGGGAAAGCTAGGTCAAAGGTAGGGATGGGAAGAAAGACAGAATTAATCTTGTTTCTCAAATGAGTATGGGCAAGCTGACACATTGCTATTTGTCCAAAACTTCTTTGGGTCTAATGGCCATCATGAGATGACTGTTGTTCTCCAGGGGTTGAGAAGAAGGTGATCGCGTTCATAGATGAACTGGCACAATGGCCTCCTAAGATTTTTCCCTTTGCAGTGTCTTTCCCTAAGAGAGCAGCTTCTAGAGGCTTTGCCCATTGTCAAGTAGTAAGTAATAGAGCTGACTGCACCCTGGTTTACTTATAGCAGAGTCTGCCACACCGTGCTCCGCCTGCTCCCAGTAAAATAGACTGATACATGGAGTCTCTTAGCACATGGTTAAACACACAGTCTTTAATAAGACCTGCTCTGCAGAGCCTTACAGGATTTGGCTCCTCACTTTCTCTTCATTCTCACCTTGTTCAACTAATTCCCTCACATACTGGATGTGACTTCAATCCTATTGATGGCTGTTGTCCTTTTCCAGAAATGCCCTAGTGTCATATTGATCTCAAGCTTTTTACTGCTCCATCCTTGGCCTGAAATGCTCTTCTTTCAGATTTTCAAATGGCTAGACTCCTTCTTATCTTTTAGGTTCTAGGGTATGTTTCATCTCCTCAGAAAAGATTTCCAGACATATTACTCAATTTTGTCTTCTTATCGTGCCAGTTACCTGTGGTTCTTCTATATCTTATTGCTCTAGTTTATGTTTTTATACCATTCATCAGCATCTGTAAGTCATGTGTTCTGTTTGTTTAGGCATTTATTATTGATTTCCTCTTTTATATCATGAACTTCTTAACTCAGGGATTTCTCTTTTACATAGAAAAGGGCTGGCTCTCAGTAGGTGCTCCATAAAATGTTAGCTGAGTGCATGAACACTTGATAAATGTTAGTTCCTTCTATATTCTAAAGTAAGCTACTACTTTCTCTCTCATAATTCTAGCAGTTGTAACTTTTATGGCTCTTAAGACAAAATGTGATAATATATGTAAAAGGCCCTAATCCAGTTCTTAGCACATGGTAGGCAATTAAGTAATAATTTTTTTCATTCTTTTATCAATAGATCCCACTGAAAGAGCATGCCAGAAATTAATTATATGGTGTAATTCAAATTGGGGTATTGCAATGATGGTGATTTTATACCTTAGCATTGCATATTAGATAGCATATATCATATTATATCTTATTTTTTGTATGTGATATAAGATGTGCTAGAAGATATGGAGCATATATTTTTATCACATTGTTGTGGTGAAATTATTATATTTAAATACTGTCTTCTGAGACACAAACATTCTCCAAGTAATCTACCTTCTTAGTGTTTCAAACTGTATTAATTACAATTAGAAGAAAATAAAATTGACTGCTGTCCTAAATTAATGTGAAATTTTCTGTCTACTAAGGTAAGTTATAATTCTGATAATAAGTTTCATGATTAACTGATACGTCCTACCTTCATGTTCACTGTTTCTAGGAAGAACCCTATGTCCTATTTAAGAAGTCTGACAAACCTCTTTATGGGAATGATCGATTTGAGGGCTATTGTATTGACCTCCTCAAAGAGTTATCTACAATACTTGGCTTTACATACGAAATTAGACTTGTGGAGGATGGGAAATATGGAGCCCAGGATGATGCCAATGGACAATGGAACGGAATGGTCCGTGAACTAATTGATCATGTAAGTCCCTTTTCTTATTATTTATTACCTTTGGAAGATTGCTAAAAATGTACTTTTTTTTTTTATGGTTAGGGCTTAATAAGGTCAAAAAATAATAATACATTTTGAGTATATATTTCCTTCAATAATTTTATTCAAAGGATATGGTATTTTTGCCATTAAACATAAAGAATTTAAGGGGGTTTTGTATATATACATATATTTCTATTAGAGATAGATGTCTGTCTTTAACTAGTAATTAGTGATTTAGTATCTTGAAGTTTTTTGTCTTAATTTGTAAAGTGGAATGTGATTTCCTAATGTGTGAATATCTTTTTCACTTTTACAATGCTAACTTTCTAATCAACAGAGAGAATGGGTGATACAAATTCTAAATGTCATGGTAAAAATTTCCTGTATGAGGATAGGATACTTCTTACAACTAGAGATGAGAGAAATCTATATGCTAAAACTATAGAATAAGGTACTGGATAAAAATAAGGCAAGAATAGTAAGCACACTGAAGCAGAAGGATAGACATTTTATTTTTTAAATTAAATAAGCCAGGCATTCCTTCTTAATCAGGAAAGCATTACTTCATAATTTCTCAGTTGGTAGTATTAATTAATTCATCTATTTGAAATAAACTCTTATCTTTTCAATATCGTAAGATTGTATATGACTTCGTGTTTTGCAACTTTTAAGTTTATTTTGACATTCTCCACAATATTAAGGCATATAATTATTGCTAAGAATTCTACAAGATAATAAAAATAATTGTCTTTGTAAAAATCATTGTGAACTGTATCCTAAATAAAAAATTATTACCTACAGAAGTAGCAAATATAGGCAGTTTTCAAAGCATTTTGAAAATACTTTGCTATCAATTATAAAGCTCATTGTGAAGAATAAGAGAATAAGGGAGATCTATCTATCTATCTATCTATCTACTAGTCAAGAAAAACTTAGAAGGCAATTGTTAGACACAAAAAACAATACAAACCATTATTTCAAAAATTTCTTTTTCTTCAAATTTTCAACATAATTTCTTTTCATGATTTGGAATTTATTCAGTAAGATCCTAAATTTTTACACTTGATCAGTTATTTCCTACAAATTCTGCTTAAATTTTAATTTTGTAAAATTTATTAGAAGGTGATAATTTGGAATCAAATATAAAACCTTAAGCTGTATGTTAATTTCTATTATACTAGTAACTGTCAGAAACCTAACTTAAGATGGTTTAAGTAACTCATTAGTTTGCATCTTTGAGAAGTCCAGAAGTGGACTTGGCTGGATTTAGAATATCAAGATTTAGTTTCTTTTGCCTCAGTTTAGCTTTTACTTCCTTATATTTGTCTTACTCTGAGACATGTGCCTCCCAATAGGTGGCAAGAACAATTGCCACCAGCAGTTCTAGATTAACCATCCAGGTACAAATATAGCACCAGAAACCTATAATTTTATCAAAAGTTCCAAATTTGGTTTTATTGACCTTACCTAGGTCATAAAGTAATTCCTGAACTAATGATCCTATTTAGAGGAAAGTGGTATTCTCATTGGATATCCTAGAGCATATACTTGCTCAAGAAACCAGAAGGCAAGGTCAACCGCTTTAAAACCACATAGATCTAGAGTTGGGGAACTCTGGGTTTTCAAAGGAAAATCAAGGCATTTATACCTGAAGAAACTGGAATGGATGCTGCACAGACCAATACAACAGATATTCACTACAGAATCTGTGAATAAGTAGCTTATGTGAGGCTTTAGTTAGAACACAAAAATGTTGTATCACCAGTGCTTTGATGCATGTATTTGTCCTGTGTGCTTAACTAATGCTCTTTTAATTAAGCTTTTTAAGATTTAAAATAGATTAGAAGTTTTAGGTTTCTAGGATTGGTTTCTTTTTGATTTCTTATGTATGTATTTCTTTAAGAAAATTATAGAGTAGAAAATGAAGATTAGGGTATACAATTTAGAGCTATGGCATACAAGATAATGGCACACCAAGTGAAGGAATAGCAAGGAAGGTATTAACATTTGATATTTATTTCTCAAAAATTAGTTTTGATTTTGAGTGGAGACCACTGATCAAGATCAGTTATTGAATCATTTTATTCTTCTCAGTGCCATATCTGTCACTTCACCTTCTACTTTTTCCTTGCTGGAGTTCTGTCCTATTTCAGTGTACACTTCCTCATGTCTCATATTGTTGGCTTAGCCTTGGTTTTTAATGTTTAGCATAAGTCACATTAAACTAGAATGATGACTGTTGTTGGTGTATTTTTCTTTGTATAACCTCAGCTTAATTTGCATGTTCATGAATATGCTAATTTATATATAAAGCAATAACTGAACTACTAATCAGATCAACACCCTGAACTTCTCCCACTCCTTTACTTTTCTTAGATAAGATTATCTTCTCTTATAGCTTAATTACCATTCTCATCCTGAAATTTCACCATTTTACATCTTCAGCCCTGAGCTTTATACCCATATATCTAACTACCTCTGGTATATTTTCCACTTAAATGCTTCATAAGCACCTCAAAAGAAGCATGTTCTAGACTGAATTTATTATTTATCTTCCCTGAATCTGTTCCTTCTCAACAATTTTGTATATCAGTACACGGCATCAACAATCCAACAGGTTTCCCAAGCCAAAAATTTAGTAGTCATTTTTGCGCTGTTTATTGAATGTGATTCTTAAACAATTCTGAAAGCTGCCCACATCTTTACATCTCCACTGTCACATGGATTAGCTTCCCAGTATGAGACTCTTTCCCTTCTAATCCTATCTATCTGTTTTGGTTCAGCTAGAGTCTTGTCTCAGAAAGAGAAATCTGATCATGGCCCTCTCTTGCATAAAATCCTTGAGTAGTTTCCATTGTGCTAAGGATATAGGACCAACTATGTAATGTATTTACAAGCCCTTCTCCATTTGGTTATGCTTTATCTCTTATGGAAATCTTTTTGACCCTTCAGATCTACTCTCAGACCTTCTCCACTTTGCTTTCTGTATTGGGAGTTTGTCCTACACAGCGTAAATCAACAAGGCTTCTCAGCCAACGATCCAAGGGAGAATTTCCATACCATTATTCTTATCACACTTCATGATAATTTTCAGCTTAATATCTATTCTCTTTACTTGCATTTAAGTTGTATAGTAGTTACAATATCAATCAGGACTGTTTCAGTTGCAAATGTAAGAAACATGTCTAAATATAATTTACACAAACATATATATATATTTTTAAAAGGCCCACATTACTGAAAACATCCAATAGTGATTTTCACTTTAAGTACATTTGGACTTAGAGTCTTAAAGGATGCCATTGATGCATTGACCTCTCTTTCACTGCCTTGTTGTCTCTGGGCTTTACTCTCTTCTCTAAGGGTTTTATTCTTAAACGTTTTTTTTCCATATAGTGACAAAGGTGGCTCAAGGTGACTCTAGGCTAGCGGTTGTCAACTAGGGGCAATTTTTTTCTCCAGGAAACATTCGGCAATGTTAGGAGACTTTGTATTTTCACAACTTAAGGAGGCAGGGGAGATGCTGCTACTGCCATCAAGGAGTAGATGCTAGAGACGCTAGCCTGTAAACGATGCGCGCAAGATAGCCTCTCACGACAAAAATCATTTGCCTCTAATGTCAGTAGTGCTGAAATTGAGAAACTCTACTCTAGGCTTACCAGGTTCTTAGACTCCTCCTTTTGAAAGAAATCTCCTTTTGCCAAAGTTTCAGCAAAATCTATGGCAGGATGTTGGGGTGAGGTGGGAGGGGTGTTAAGTGGACCAGCTTGGGCCATGTGTCCGTCCATGACTAATCCATCAGTCTGGGATTGAGGAAGTGGATATTGGAATGGCCAGACCTGGGTCATATGTCCATATCTGAAACTGTGGGATACAGTCCACCCCACAATTATAAATTATGGTACTTATAATTTTTATGTGAACTTGGGGACAGAGGCAAGTAATATTTATTTTATACCAGTTATGTGCTAGACCATTTTCTAGGTTTTCTAGGCTTTACTTGGTTAAGTAGAAAGGGAACCATCTTACATTCTTAAGTAGAACCATCAAGAGGCTATGCTTATTCAGGTGTTGTAATGGGGAAATCTAAAAATAAGATCTTCTCTCAATCCAGTAAACCTCTCCATAAAGGTAGACAAAAAAGAAAATACTTTTATTATTGAATAAGCATTGTACCAGAGTGTGATGCACACTGTAAGCAATTTGCTAAAAGATTACAAAGACAGAAATATCACCCTTTTATATAGCCAAGTAGACATAATCCATTACATACATGTTCTCAAGACAAACAATAACTAGTCCTCAAGAAGGCTTACTTTTTTTTTTACAGTCCTGAAGAAGTCTTGAGAGCACCATTTATCACACATTGTTCATATTAGACTTATTTGGTAATTGGAGTGACCATCTGTGGTAGATAATAGGCTTTATACAATAGAAAAATAAGCTACTGATGTCTTTATGACAACAGGTAGATTTTAGGCACTCATCCACCAAAGTTCAGCTTCTGTCCTCCCATAGGAAATTAGAGATAGGGTATGCTCTTCCTTGGTGATTCCGTTTCAAAGAGATACTCCCCAGGCCCTTGAGAAAGGCATCCCCTGGTGGAAACCTGGCAAGAAGCTTACTTTATTTTAGAAACAGAGAGAAGGAACTTAGAATTATAAATTTTCTAAAGTAAATGTTCTAAGAAAAGGACAGGGGTCTCTTCCATTATTTTCAACAGGGAGAATTTGAATCTCTTATGTTTAATTTGTATATGCCTTTACAGTTGCAAGTCTATTTATTTGAATAATAGTTGATTTTATCACCTTCTTCTCTATCCTTCCTTCCTGAGAGGACCTTCAATGCATGGGGTTTAGTATGGTCTCTCAAATTCATTATAACCTAACCAAGGACAGTTCTTGGTGGTACAATATGAAGATAAAACCTCAGAAAGGTACTAGAAGAAAGTGGCTCCATAAGGCATCATTAGTCCTTGGAAAATGACAAACTATTCCCCTGAAAACACCTTCTTCCCCCATCATTTCCACAACAGGGCTGCACAACATGGTTTACTAGGAAGTACTTGGTAAGACAGATATTCATTCAAATCATAATTCTTCTACTACATGATTATATGCCTTGGGCAAATTGCTTTAAACTCAGTCTTAGTTTTTTTAAAAAAAAAGTAGAGATAATATATTAATAATTAGGAACTATATATATATTTCCCAATGCAATGGCTGACATAATAGATAATAAATGGACACATAACTAATAAGTTCAAACTTTGTGTTCTCTTACTTATTCTGTCTTTTCCACTATACTGTGTTTATGAATATTCCTGTAGAAGACTAAAAGTAAAACATTCAGACACTATTACAATGAGAAAGATGTGGGGATTATAGTTGCTATTGATATTAAATTTGTTGAACCATAGTAAGTAAAATCAGTGTTACATTTAACATAAAATGTATTCATTGGAACCTTCAATGTTCAGATATCTCAGTGCTTTCCTACCTAAATGACCTATGTCTTGTGAATGGCAGTTTTATATTAGACTTAATTAAACATAGAGAAGAATTAATAGAGAATCAGATTTACTGTTAAATTAGCAATAGGTAGGTTAAAGGGTGCAATGATGTTTAGCAAAGCAGGGGCATCTAATTTTTTCAAAATTACTATATAATATTATCTATATATGAAATAAATCATTATTAGAAAAATCAGCATGTTTCTGGACATCCTTATACCTATTTCTCAGTTTGGTATTGTGTCAAATTTGAGTTATAGGTATGACACTGTTAACAGACTTATTTTCCTGGCTGGCATCTTTTAAACCAGCAATTCTCAAATGCTTTTTTTCAAAAGATAAAAAATTTCCCAGAAACTCATTATTTGGTACATTTCATGAAATGTTGGTAGTATGTTCCACTACAGAGGAAGTAAAAGTGGAATGTATGCAGTTTTTCCTTAATACAGATGACCTACTCTTTCAAATATTTTAACTCTAAGAGGTCTTTCTATCAGGCTGACCATTGTTTGAGTTTCTTTGATGATTGGTGACCTGGGCCCTTCTGTTTGAAATTCATTGGGCAGCTATAATAGCTGAAAATTTCTGTGAGACATCAAACTGATTAAAATCTAAATCAGGACACAATTTTATCATATCAGGTCACTGCATCCACCGTCCTCTGCATTGTTGTATATTATAGTAGTATTCATTTGCTTTGAATATACTGAAAATAACTAAGAGACACAAATAATTGGATTGCACAAAGTGTTCAGTATTCAAGAATATTTATTGAAAGAATGACACAAATGGTCCACAGTGCTGCACAACAAATGTTAAACTCAAAGCCCCATTCTCCTTAGAGATTATGCTATATATTTTCCAAATGCTCTTATTCTTATGTTGTCTTCCAAGGGTCCCAGTGAAAGTGTCTGTTCAAGGACCAAGGAAAGAAAGAAACAGTGACATATTTTCCTCAGGAAATTAAAGCATCATAACTTTTTTGTATAATACTTTATGAAATATCTCATCAGTTTTTTCATTCCTAAAAGCAAGCTTAGCTATTGAACCTGACATAGTAGAAATGAAACTTTCTAATGCAACTATTGTGTTAAGTTGGGCATACATTTTCCTTGCAGCTTTGGGGTGTGTATTGCTTATGGCTAATAACTCATTTGTGGGCTCATGAAATAACTGTTGTACGTTATTTATAAATCCAACTAGAGTTATTCATAAGCATGAAGGAAAACACCTAAGCTGCAATAAGCTATTAGCACATAGTATTATGGGACTACTTGAAGGAGACAAGGGCAGTTGAATTACTTTCCAGTCTCTGGTGATGTTTGCCTTGGCAGTGGGGAACTTCAGGAAGATTTATGCTTGTAAACATCCATACATAAGTTAATAAAGCAGGATGTCAAGTCTCTGTTTGTGCAGGTTAAAAATAGACCTCAGATCTGTCCCTACCTTTCAATTTTACACCTACCAACCTAGTTCAGACTCTTGCCACCTCGTTATGTCTTTATTATGTACTTCCTGGCTCTTCTTTAGGAATCCACCTACACATTTATAGTCAGATTTTTCTTTAATCACTGATGTCTTCTCAAAGCTGTCCCACTCAAAGTATTGCAGAGATACCGACAGATTGAGGTATAATATTTCACGTACTCACGTTGACCTTTCATTTATTTCTCACTGTTCCCTGACATCTAGTGGCTTGTGTGCTCTTACTTTGTCACCTGTTTATAGTTCACCTCCAGGGCTCTGTGTTGGGACACTGCTCACTAAGACTTTTTTCTGACCTCTTCACACGTCTGAAGAGCCCACTTTTTGGAACACGTGTAGAGCTCCTGCTTCTGCTGCTTGATTACAGATACTCTTTGTTACTTGAAATTCTTCGTCCTTTCATCTTTCACACAGAATAAGCCCCAGCTGGAGGCAAATTTCCACATGCCCTTAAGCCAGTAATCTGCGGGGGGCTTCTCTGACCTAGTGTCATAATGCTGATAAAATGTGTGAGGGAGTACTGTGTACTCATACTCCACAGACCTGCATTACTTCCTAACTGCAAATCTGGGGATTTGGATGCTATCTGTCTATGCTGCTTAGCCTTGGGAAAGCTATTTACTCTGCCTTAAGGTCAGTTTTGTCAATGTACATGGGAATAATGATACTCATAGAATGATGGTGTGGATTCAGTGTTAATATCTGAGAGTGGAGTAGCACTGTAGCCATTTTTAACTCAGTCAGATGCATCAGTGGGACAGCAGAGATGGAGGATAGATGGGGGAAACACAGGGAAGGGGAGGAAGACCATGACAAGAGGAAAAAACAATTTAAATGTTGTTAGACTGTGATGCAGAACCCACCATGGGTCTCATGACTTACTGTGTGAAAGCTCCTGACACAAATGGATGCTCTAATGTACATAGACTCAGATTTAAAAACAAAGAAAAAAAGAAAACCTAACGTCTAGTCAAAAACTGCTACTTAACCTGGTGTGCAAACACAGGAATTGAGTTAAGTTCTATGACTGGACTATTTAAGGAGTCTTCAAGTCATAGTTGAGAAGCTGATTCTAACTTGAGACATGAATATATCATGCAGGTCTTGGTAAATAGGAAACAAGACAAGGTTTTTTTTTTTTATTATTACTATTATTACTGTTAATATATCAAAAGGGGGTGCCAAATGCTTTCTTTCATGTTGCTTTATCTTGGCTAGTCAACACTATGAGTTTGATTATGGTTGAACCATGATTAATTTAAAACCAATAATTGGCAACATTTGCTATAATATTATGAGAGGAAAAGGGCAGCTTTTTAAAAAAATAATTAACAACTAAAAATGAGAGATTTTTAAAGCCATGGTCTCAGCCCTTCCACCTCATTAGAATTGTTTAGATTAGACTAGGAGAAGTGTTCATTTGTTGCTTAGCTCTTTTAGAGATACCAAAGAACTTTGCAGCCTTTTTGTGCTTAAAGTGACTTCTGCTTTAATATTATTATTAACCCTTTGTGGTTGGTAAGAGAGTGGGTTGGTCAATAAAAGCTTTTTTTCTTTTCCTTTTTAATGAAGCTCTTTTTTTAAAAAATAACTTCAAGAGCTGTTGAAATTTTAAAAGCAAACAAACAAAAACTTGATCATTTGACAGATTAAAAAAAGACTGAGAAAATTCTGTTTTAGTTTGTAGAATAATTATGGCAAAATGGGAAGTCTGTTAGGCTCTAATTCCCTCTTATCTTGCATAGTTTTTAAGAAGACCAGTGATGCTACGGTTTTCCAGCTGCATGAATGCTTCCCAGCAAGCTTCCTCAACAATGTAATTGGTATTTAACACTATCAAGTTTTTTTGTGATTCATAAATGACCCTCATTTATTTATTTGAATAATAAAGACCTCATTATTCTTTGCCTTGCCTCCTGATTGTTCTTTATATACATACTAGGGAGGAATTCAAACATTTGTTTTTCAAGGAACTTAAAAAGTCTCCAGGTATTATTATAAAAATGGAAAGGCTAAATCAAAAAACAGTTTCTACTAACTGGGAATTGACTTGTGCCATGGCTTTGAATTTCAATAGCAATGTTGTCTCAACTTTAGTGGAAATACTCTGGTATTTTTCAGTTAAAAGCATTGAATGAGGGTAATATTATTATCACTAATATTATTTTCTTATATTTTAGGAAAAATAAAACATGGAAGTGCAAATTTATTTATAATCCCCATGACGCAAAAGTGGCAACTGCAAACATGTTTGCTGACTTTGCTTCATGTTTCTCTCTTTTAATATAAAAGTTATAAAACATTACAGATAATGTTGAAGTCCCTTACTCACCATAGATCTCTCACTTTAGTAATTTCCAAATCAATTACGAAAAATAAAATTACATTTCTCTCATCCCTCCCGATTGCAACCACACATAAATTTGGTATTCTCTTGGTCTATTTTGTATAAATTTCTCAATAGTATTTGGTACTAGTGTACCATTTTTATTTAACCAGTCCCTACTGAGAGAGATTCAAGTTATTTCCAGTGTTAGGCTGTGAAAACCATTGCTGTCTTGAAAAGCCGCATCTTGTCTTGTTGCCTTGTCTTCTAGATCACCTATGCAAGAACTTCTCTAAGAGATGTACTGAAAAAGAAATTGTTGGTCAAAGGTTATGTATATTTTCAATTTCACTAGATGAATGAAAATACTGAATGAACAATGTTGAAAATATTGCTCTGCAATTGTTTCACCAATTTATATTTCCACCAGTAGTTTATAAGAGTTTCTGTTTCTTTGCAAAACCAGTAACTTGGGAGTCTCACTATTTGAATTTGGTCAGTCTGGAGACACATGGAATCCCGTTGCTTTAATTTGTAATTCCTTGATTACTAGCCTCTTCTCCCTGATCCATATTTATTGACTTTTTAGTTTTCCCCTTCTCTGAATTTTCTTTTTACTTCCTTAGCCTTTCCTTATCGATACATAGTTATATTTTCTGAATACTAATAATGCAAATATTTTTCCTAGTTAGAATCATCTTTTATTTTGTTTAAAGTATGTGTTATGTGTCTGTGTGTTTGTGTGTGCTTTGTATGGATGTTTGAAAGTTTGTTTGTCACATTTACTTTTTTCTTTATAGTTGTGATGTTTTTGTTTCTTTTTAGGGGAAATTCTTCCTTAACTGAAATTCATTAAGACATTCTATTATTAAAAGTTTTTGTTTTTCAAATTCAGTTCTTTCACCCACCTGAATTTTGTTCTTTAAGCCCACACTGGTTGGACTCAACTTAAGTAAACGTCTGAATTTCTTCTACCCTTTTCATGAAGATACACAACCAAATAATCCAGGCTAGACATATTTGTTAATAAATTTCCTTTCTCCGAAAAAAGCAACTTAGAAAACAAATTGAGAACTCTTGTGACTATTCACTCAGACATTAGAGCTAGATATTAAGATGAGTACATGACATGTTAAAAAGGGCTAATTTGTTCTCTAGACTGAAATTTTTTCTTAAGTAGGTTTAAACAGAAGTTGTTAAAAGTACAAATGTACTGTCAAATAGTTCAGAAACAAAACTATTGGGGAAATTACTCCTGAAGAAAGAGATCAGAGACTAGTTTAACCCTGATTTATATTATCCAACAGATTGTGAGTCACTGGAAATTATACTATAGTTGATACTTATCAACCACTTATTGAATGTCTACTCTGGGAGACCCATTGCTAACTACAGCATTAACAATATCTCTAAAATATAATAGTTTTATTTTACTTTTTTAAAAAAAGCAAACAAGGCATGTTAGGTGTTAATAAAGAATTTTCTTCCCTGTATGTAGTTTTGCAGTAAGAAATATTTAAGTGGTTTTTAAATATGAAACATTTTTTTAAAGCTTTAAGTTTTGATGCAGTCTCAAGATTTTTAAAATAAACTATTTCCTTAATGATGATCTTTTGGTTATTTGCTATTCAGTTGTAATATAACAAAAACCAGCATTAAGGATTACTTTATTTTGTAATTATATAATAAGTTATTGAATAAATATCCCCCATGAATACTGCTAGGTCTTCAAACAAGATTCTTGAATTTAAAATACTTAAAATATTGGTAAAATAAATGTTTCAGACATAAATATTACCAGGAAAAAAATAGCACAAAGACATAATTTGAAGCTTAAGAGGAAGCAAAATGCTGAATTGGGATTATAGAGACTCCTAGAGATATATAAAAACTCCTGTACAGTCCTATACGTGCTATACATAATTTTTCCCTTGACAAAACAGCATATAACTAATCAGTCTTACACTGCAGGGCACTGAAACGTTTCCTTGACATAGTCAGAAAAGTCTTATTTAAAAAACAAAGCTTTTTAAAAGCCTCTTAAACGAACAGGGGAAAGCAGATTAGAATGGAGAAGGCTTGAAGTTGGGAATTTGATGACAACTCAAACAAATAAAGTATACATAAAAATGAAAGTAGAAAAGTAAATTAAGGACAAGGGTATTCTGGGAGAAAATTTCCCATATGAGCATATCAGAAATCTAGAACTGTTTGAGTTCAATAATAAGAAGTTTGTACTTGATTCAGAGAGTGTATTTACAGTGACACTACTGAAGCAGTGGGCTGGAAAATTTCTTTCTGTGTTATGTGGTGTTATTTAATAATGAACACTGATTTGCGTCTATTATTATCCCAAAAAGCAGAATAAATGCAACTGAAAAGAGATATAAACAAATGTGGCATTTCTAAAGGCGACAATTTCTTTAGACCATAAAACAAATCTAAACAATAACAAAACAAAGTCCTAAGCAAAAGCTAAAAAATTTTAAAAGTACAACCATAGCATGAATTTTCTTAATAGAACAAACATCATTTTTTGTTAACTGTGTATTTTCCTTTCACGTTATGTGGAATTGCTTTTCAAAGTAAATTTGAGTAACGCAAACAGTACAACTGCCAAAAAATGATATTGTTCATGATGCCCCTAAGTGGAAGTATAATCCAATACCAGTAAGTCAGCATTTCTGTGTCCGTCACAATTTTAGGCACTGAAGATAAAAAAGATAAATATCTCCTAGGTGAGATAAGCAGGTAAATAATTTTCATATACTTCAGATAATGCAATAATAGGGATATTCCCTAGTTATTTTGGGAAACCTGCAGGGTATATATCTAATCCTGTCTGGGAGGAAGAGGATCAAGGAAGTCTTTAAATTTAAACTGCAAGAAAATGACAGATGGCTTATCCAATACACTATTTTTAGTGCTGCAGTTAATTTAATTTTAGCATCTAGTTCTACCTGAAGGATGCTGTTTTATATAACATCACACATGACTAAGACATTGAACTACAACTTGGTCAGATTTATTTAAATGTACTGAAAAACAATTCAAGATAAACTCTGATGTGATTCAGAAAACTTTTGAAGACAGGATTAACATAAAAAAAGATTTATATTATCTCTTTGCCTGGTAGGTTTATTTTTATTGATTAAGAACAATCTGTTCAGAATGCATTTATTTGGTATTACGTAATTACATGAACATTAAGCAGTATTGTTTTATGCTAAAATCATGTGTCTTTACCCATATAATTTAATTTCCTGGTCATTTCTGATTACATTTAAGGTTCCCTGATTCCCCTGGGACATTCAGTTTGCTAAAGATAAAGCCATTGAAGGGAAGAAATTTATTTTTTGCATATTTAATTATGATATTTCTGATCCAATTTTTTTAAACATTGTCCAACCTGGATTGTTGGAAGATGTATTCAAGCACAAATATATTTACCTGTTCATGTGATAGCATTTAGTTTGGTATTAGACAATACAAAACTATCTTTTTATGTCTTTGTATTTTCTTCTCCATGGAAACAATTAACTTAACTTTGATACTTTCTTATACACTAAATTCTTTTTGTTCACTTTACATTAAATTTTAGCAACGTTTAGAGTCCAAATATCTTTTCTAAAGTCACTTTCTGTTTTTCAATACGTATATCTTGAGGCTTCTCTCTCAATTACAATATAAGCTCTGGGAGAAACTGCATCGCTCGGACTTAGCACAGTGCCTAATACACAGTAGATTTTTAATGACTATTTGTTAAAGAAATCAGTCCTATTTCCCCACTGATGTCAATTTGGACAATTCCACTTACAAAATTACTTCATAAATAGGAATACAGCTCAAATGAATTTCCCCAACCATCAGATTCTGGCTATTAAAGTACATGCCTTGTCTCCTCCGTGGAGGTGTCAGTGTCTTAATTGAGGCAGGGATGATTTCAATGTTCCTCTTAGTGTCTCCCACACACCCACCACAGGGCCTCACACAGGGTGGAGATGGTCAGTAAATGTCTGCAGAATAAATAGATGGCTATAAATTGTCCACCTAGCCTCTACTCCTCTGCACCCTCGGGGAGTGCAATAAACTTCACATCACACCTGTGATTACGCTAAACCATAGCTATGGTATCATCTCAGATTCCTTCTGAAAGAGATAATTTCAGGTAAGATTGTTGAACTTACTAAAAGTTAGAATTTTAAAATGGAGAAATTAGTCATAGCTACAGAATAATAGATGAAAGCATTCTGAAATGTAGACACATAAGAAGTCATTTTCCAAAGTTTCTTAAATATCACCAGATATATCAGATAATACATGATGAAATAATAGGAGGGCATGAGCTAAGGAGAACACTTAGGATAAGACACTCAGACAAAGAAAGTACCTTTGTACTTATATCCCCGAAAACCGTAGGTACACAAAAATTTAAAGCTGTCACAATTATATTTACATAAATTAAATGAAACTTGGTTACATAGGGCACTATTGAAAGAGAGCTTGTCCTCAGGGAAGAAGAATAGAAATATTGTGTGCACTGTAAGTCATTGATATAAAAGTAACAATTTTAGCATCAGCTTGTTAGGAAATCAAGTCATCCTGATCATCTGAGAGTTTATCTTTTAAGCACCTTAATACACCCTTTTTGGATGGAAAGATTTCTAGACCGCACTACGTATATTTCACTTTTTCACACTGTAGTGCAGTGGACATAATCCAAACTCCAGTTGAATACTTCGTATCCGTCAGTGCTTTCATGATAGCTTTATACTTTACATCACAATCACCTAGGAATATGAAATTCATGTCTACCACTTTTTTCCCTAAAGTTCGTGTTTGAAATGCTGCAAACATTTGCTCAATAACCACACATTTTGACTCTCTTATTTTTTTTCATAGGTTCAAATGGGTATCTGTTGACTGATTCACCCTGTCCCCACCTCCCATCTCCTCCAGAGAGTCATGTACTTACCTCACATTGTAACTCACCTAACTTCTTAAATTTATTTCCTATGATCTTTTATTTATTCCAAACTTCCTGAAATACACGTTAACTCCTTTCCTACACAGACTAAGTAAATTTCATGTCTATTTTCAACCAACATTTGAATACTTTGAAAGTCAGTATTTTTAAAGATATGTTGATAATAAGCTGAATTCTGAGCTGTGCTTCATGCACCAAGGATAAGATTAAGTTGAACATGTTTAGAACTGACAAGACTGCTCAGCAGAGCCACCCGTGCAAACCAGTGATTCCATAGTGGAGATCTCTTGACTCTGGGTCTGGTTCTTGGTTATTGAAGTCTCCAGTACTTATTATGCAGTTGTTCAGGAGTTACTGAGCTAACTAACCACACAAAATTGATCTTGAAACCAGAATATTAATTTTTATATGAGTGTAACAGGGATCAGTGTTTCCCAGTGTTCTTACTTCTATTCCATAGGTGCAAATAAAATCAACGGAGAAATCAAAGGATAAAGCCCAGGTAATCAGATCTCTTGTCCTGAACTCTTGTAATATTTCTTCCTAAGTACTGATACAGGGCATTAAGAACCAGAGCATCGTTTATTGAGGATAAAAACCTACATCTACTATTTTTTCTCTCATTTTACTAGGCAGACTATCACAAACATTTTATCTCAAGGATGTTCAGTACTATTAAGTGAGCTATCATATTTTTTTAAAGAAACAACAGTTTTTCTTGATTAGATTGACAAGAGATTAGTTAACACATTGATCATCTCTCTTAGGACAGTTTCACTTTTATCATCTAAATTTGCTCCATTTCTTTTTTCTTGACTTCTTTTGGATTGCATGGACTTTCTTCAGTCTCATTCCTTTTTTCCTCTGTTAGTTTGAAGGTATAAGCTTTATTTTGATTTATTAAATTAGAGGCTATTTTAGCAAGCATACTTAACAAGCTATCAATAAATCAATATTTTATATTTTTCCAAAACAATGCAAGGACCTTAGAAAGCTTAAACTGCTGACGTCTACTATCATTTTACTTCTAACTTGAATTTTATTTAGTATCACAAACAAGCCATTGATACAGTTATTTTGTAAAACCAATATTTGTTTAGACTGAACACATTTAACACATCCGTTTGCTTTATGCTCAATTCCTTCTTATATCATAGACCTTCTGTGGGGTCATATTTTTTTCTATAATATATACTTTAGTAAAGGCTTTCTGTTGGTAGTAAATTCTTTTTCTAAACACTTTCCATTTCTTTTCATTGGAAATGTCTTTATTTCACACTTATTCTTAACAGTTTTTTGAAATATAATTTTAAGTTATTAGTTATTTTTTTCAGTGTTTTGAGAATACTTCCTTGGTTTCTTCAGACTTTCATTGTTGTTCTTGTAAAGTTAGCTGTATAATTGTTATTTCACCATATTTTCTTGTCTTTTTTCTTTGATTGCTTTTAAAATCTCCTTGTCTTCATTCTTATGAGTCTGAGTTCCCATTTACATATCTTGCTTAGTTTGCATTGACAGTCTACATAAGGATTCATGACATTATCAGCTCTAGAAAATTCTCAGTCATTATTACTCTCCATAGAGGTTATTACCTTTTATAAATCTGGTTAGATTTGTTTTGGAACTTCCATGTCTTTTGAGCTCTATTTTCCCACTTCTTTGTCTCTATGCTGTGGTCTGTATAATAACTTCTCACATATCTGCCATTTTACTAATTCACATTTTAGCTTTTCTAATCTGTAGCATGATTCATTGAATTTTTAATCTTATAATAATTTTTACTTTTAAAAGACATATTAGGTACTTTTTTATAAGTCTCACTTGTCATTTTCATAGTTTTTTGCTCTTTGAGTTTTGAATTTCTTTCTTTTATTCCTTTAAATGTAATATACATATTTATTTTATGCTATATATAGATAATTTTAATATCTGCATTCTTGAGTATATGATTCTGTAATTTATTATTTTTACTGACTCTTGCTATGAAGTTTTTCATTGGGTTCTTTCAGATATTTTACTGTTAGACAATACATAATCCTGAAACATCATCTATTGAAACACTTGAGACATTTATTAATATGAATTCCTTCAGATAAATTTTATATTAGTTTCTGACAGGTATTTAGTGACACAACCAATCCAGAACCTATTAACAGAAATTTGGATTTGATTTTTGTTTGTTTGTTTTGAGATCACCATTTGAGGATGGATCTGTGGTTAGGAATTCTCAGAGCAGGCATGTTTCTTCTTATTGTCATCTAAGAAAGGGCAAGTCTAAGTCAGGCAAGGATCCCCACCATCTACTTCGATGGAATGGGCTTTATTCTAGATAACTCACTGAACATGAGTGCCCTAGGATTGTTGGTTTTGTACAAAAGTCTCCAATCTGATCTTTCATTTTGCATTTTGCAGGGGACCCAGGCCTTATCTTCTGCTTTTGGCTTCTTGCCCATCAAACCTCAAGCTCTAGCCTATGAGGATTAGAGGATTGCAAATGTCCTCAGTGCAAAAGTCAGCTCATAATCTTTGGCTCCATATTTCCTTTACTTTAGTTGTTCTGAATTAAAATTCTGGTTATTTAATTCTTCTGGAAATGTGGCTGGTGAGACATTTCTACAAATACCTAGTCCCTTTCAGTATATATTGGATTTTGTTATCATCAGCTTCATTTTTTAGGAAAATGACATTTTCCTGGGCCCAATCCCCAGATAGGAGATCATCAAAATTAAAAATTTAATGTTTAGTTTATTAACAAAATAGGGGAATGATAAAAAAGAAAGCAGGGTGATTAATATCATTGAGAATAAATACATTAAACAAGAAACCTGAAGCACATGTATTTCATTTATTCGTGGAAGGACTGCTTTGTGCACTACTCTGTGCTAGTCACTACCAGTGACACAAGGTGACCTGGACTTGGGCATTTCCCTCTAGACTATATAATGCAGAACAGAAACTAGATATGAATATGTAATTACCATAAGAGATTGATTGAAGTGTCATGATGCACGCATGAGGGATGGAGAGTAAATGCAGAGCAAGGAAAGAATATATAGAATTGGAGACATGTGAAAGGTGGTGTGGGGAGGTGGCATTGTGAACGGGTCTTGAAGGATCTAACATGATCAGAGTCGTGAATCAAAAAATGTATTCAGGCAATCTGTTTTTGAACAAACACCAGTCAATATCATTCATAAAAGAAGGCAATGTATACAAATCCGTATAGATGATTTATAATCACTTTCTCCTAAAATATTATTCACTAGTCAGCAGCATCTCTCAGTCAGCAATTGCGATGAATCAGTTACAGGGATATGCACATGTATATGCACACATACACACACTAATATTTTGTTTGATTTTCCTTGCTTGAAAAAGCTAATTAATGTTTAAAACTACAGTATAATGCTCTCTCACCTTAGGATCAACATTACAAAAAAACTGCAATCTAAAGCCAATATTTAGAAGTCAAAATTTTAACAAATTGTTTAGGCAAATCAGTTAATTATGTAAATAGTAATATTAAGTTGAAACATAAAATTGGCATTTTTATAGATTAAAATATCATCAATTTCATGTGATCCAACCTATATATTTTTTCTACTCATGATACCACTGAAAGATTTGCAGGATCTTGTCTTACCTTGGGATTTAAATATATAACCTTTAAAGATTAATCTAAGAGGACATTAGATCCTTTTCTTTGGGAGACAGTTGTGGCACAAATTCCCTTCTCATATTTCACAAGCTTCCTTAAGACTCCAGATCTAATGAGAACTACTAACCAGTCTAATAGTTAAAATGTGGTTTCCTACAAAAACAAATACAAACAAACAAAAAAACCTCCTTCCTGAAGCCCTGTTCAAGGCCCGCATTTTCTGACAGTGCCAGAGGCCTGTCACCATTGTTTAAACCTTGGCAAAGTTCAAAGGGAGCTCATCAATGCACAGTGAGAATTAATGTGCACCACTCATGACCCTGCTGAGACCCTTTGTTAAAACAGTCAATTTCTATGCTGTTTATAAGGTTGTGCAGTAGTAATCCCTGGACAACTGCCAGGAAGAGCCATAGTAACAAAGCAACCAGTGTCCTTCTGTTTTCAAATCAATCTGTCATGGTGTAAAGAATTTTTTGAATTATGATGAATCCTTTTGCCAGCCAGTAGTTTTAGGTCATTCTAAGACCTGAAGTAAATGATGTTACTTCTGTGTATGTGCCATTACAGATAGATTCATTCCCATGCATCTCTACATAAATTTTTTATGTTATAGTTTGTGATAATAGGCGAGGTAGAATTTTCTAATTAAAGTAGAGCATGTAATATGCATACAAATAGTACTAGTGTTCTGATGTGTTCTTGCATTGCCTCTATATAAATCGTGTTGCATTTTTAAGTATTTTTTAAGACAAGTAAACTTGACCTTCACAATTTTTTAAAAAGTAATTGGTGTAGTATTACAAGTACACACACACGTACATGTCTATATGTATTTGTATATACACAGGGTACATATGTTTATCAATATGTATAAATGATATACATATATGTATATGTATACTAAAACAGTTTTAAAGGAATTAAAACATCTGAGTAAAAAGCAGGTATTGTTTGAATGAATTAAGATTCAGTGTGTTGTCAAGGACAATTCCTTGTTTAAATGTCAATATCAACCTGGATAATTTAGTGGAGATTTGATCACGGCTTCATTTGCTATCCTGACAGAAATCTATTCCTCAATTCATTATTCCTTAATACATTTTCATTCTATGTTGAAAGATAATCAGTCCATCAAATATATTTTCGTATTAAAAAAACTTTAAATTTATAACTTGTAGAATAACTTTGCAGTCAGTCAGGTTTCCAAATCCCTCTCCATTCATTATTGGAAAAATGATTTCAGGCAACTTGCTTAAGTCCTTGAGCCTCACTTTTTTTTTTTTTAACCTGAAAAAGAGTATTGACAAAAGCATGCACTTCATGCTAAAGATTAAATGACATGAAACCTATCAAGTGCTTAGAATAATGCCAAGTATATGATACGCTTTCAGTAAGTGTTAGCTGTCATTAGTATTTTTTTTCCTAGTAGAAATAATAGCAATTATCTGAAATGAATGAAAACATAAACTCAGGCATCTCACTGCCTCTTCCACTCACCCTACTTGTATTTAAAATGTCAGAAGAATAAACAAAAAAGGAAAAGTCTTCATTCCCTCTGGAATTTAGGGATGGGGCCATCCCAATGACAGTTTTTTTCCTACTTAGCCTTAGTTTTTTTCCTACTTACACTTGAGACTAAAGAGAAGGAGGAAGCGAGGGTTGACACCTGATCCCATGCCCCTAAAATACCAGTGTGTGTCAGGATTTAGTAGAAAGCAATGGAAAATTGCAATTTGTATCTCCAGTCGTGCATTTTTTAAACATGAAAAGATTCTTTAATCTTGACGAAATATACCTCAAAAATTTATTATTATCAGACATTATAAAAATTCTAAGACTGATCTATTTAATTTTTCCTGTATTTTTGTTTCTAGAGTGTGCTGGGCTCTGTTGACTTTGCTCTGACCCATGTTACCACTTTGTCCCTTTCTTATGAGCCATTTATTTTACTCTCTGATCCCCATCCTCTCCATCACTAATAATCTTCCTTCATTTCCATTCTCTTCATTGATTGATTGTTTCCTACCTGGTTTGGCCCCTCTGCTGCTGAAATTGCTCTCTGTAACCCTGTCAGTGATGGCTACTCTGTCTCACCCCACTTATCTCGAAAGGCTGGGTCAGATCCAAGAGGCTGCCTGCCCTAGGCAGCACTAGCTAAACTCAAATGTCTTAGTAGTTTATCCCTAGAGAAACTGTTCTCTCACTCCCCCTGTGTATTACAGATTAAAGCCCAGCTGAGGGCTCTGCTCCATATTCTCTCACTAGAACCCAAGCTGATGGAGCCACAACCACGTGAGCACTGCTGATTGTCACATCAAGGAAAGAGAGGGAACATGGTGAACTGGACACTGTCTCTTAAAAGTTTCTTCTTAGAAATGAAAGCACATGACTTCTATTTATGTTCCATTGACCAAAGTAAATCATATGGCTGTGATCAATTTCATGGGAGGAAAAGAGTACAGTCTACTATGAGCTCAGAAAAAGACAAGCTGGAATATAACTGAATACCCCCCAATACCATATTCTCTATTGCTGTTTCCAGTTCTTGAATTCTCTAAGCTCCAGAAAAGCCATGCTTCTTTGTGGCACATGTCTCTGGATATACCATTCCTTCTCTTTTTTGAGTTATCTTCTACTCACTTTTTAATCATCTTAATCACAGTTACTCATCCACTGTTGGCTTCAATAACCAGGTCCTAGCCTTTCACTTTAAGATGGTTGATTCTATGATTCTAGATCAATTCATTGTCCTTACAGAAGGTCCATTCATCACCATGGACTCTAAGCTTCTTGAGTTGTTCATTTCCAGGAGACCTTTAACTACATTAGTCTTAAATATGCCTATAATTGGATCATAATCATTATTGTGAGCCAATATACACTAACTCTTAGATCAATAACTCAGAAATTCGATTCCTTTCCTTCTTGCTTATAAATATATTTGACCCCACTACACTCGTGTTTTACCCTATCAAACCTATGAGTTGATTAATCGTCTGTTTATTTTCCATATATTAATTCTCTCTTCTCCTCACATTTCTCCATATCGACCTTAGTTTCTGTGGTTTATTGTTACAAATATTTTCTTCTAATACAAAATTTTTTCCTTTGTTGCTTTAAAGCATTCACCTCCTCAAAACTTGACCCTGTATTTATGTCATTGTCTTCTTCACTGTGCCTGACTTAAAAGAATAAACTCAAATGGAGAAAATCAACCTATTGTGAAGAATGGAACAACTATAAACTGGCAGTAATCCCAAAATGAGCTGTCAACACTGCCACTGCTGCTACAAACTTTTTCCAGTCACCACACTTTCTTACATTCCACACACGGCTTTTAAAGTTTCTTTCTACTTACTCAAGTCTACCAGTCCCTCTTCCACTTACAGTAGAAAACCTGGTCTCCTGCTTCCAAGAGAAACAGAAACCTCTAGATAAGAATGTCCTACCCCAACCCTCCACCACCAACAAATTTACAAGCACTGCTTCTTTAGCTGTTCTCTTCTCTTCTAGGTTTGATGGAGAAATTGGTCCTGCTTAAGGATGTTCTTTTCATCTTTCTTTTCCATTCTAGCTTTTCTGTTCAGGAATTTTTAGACCCATGTCTTTCTTTCTTTGCTTTAGAAATCTAGGCCTTTCTCTTCTGATCAATTTCCAATGTATTTTTAAAAGATTATGATTTCTCATTTAAAAAAAAAATCCCTTTCATCTGTCACCCAGTGTTTCAGTTTCCCCTCTGAGACAAACTCCCTTATCTTCTTTACCTTTCTTCTTTAATTGGTTGCGCCAGCTATTTCACATCCCACCCATGATTCTTTTTAAACTAACACGTCATAAAAATTACTCTTATTACTGTCTCCAAGTTGCTAACTCCAGTGGCTATTTGTCAAGCTTTATCTTATTTGATGTGGAAGAAGTTATTTGTTCAGCTTACTACTCTGAAGCATTCTTTTCTGCTGGCTTCCATAAAACTCTCCTCATTTTCCAGTTGCCTTTCTTAGGTTACTATGGGCTATCTTTTCGTCCTTGGACTTTTAAGTGCTGCTAGAAAGAGTGCATAGTATAATAAACTTAGGGAAAAGAACCCTACTGCTTCATTTCTTGTCAAGATGATGTAGAAACATCTAGCTTTGACAGAATCCTTTTTGATTACTACTCATAACAAAAACTCATGCAAAATAAACAGAGTAAGCCTGACTAGAGCTATCTAGCTTCCATAAGTAGGGCATGTTGGTCTAGAATTATCCACGGATTTAAAGTGCTCTATGTGAAATCTAATTCTGAAGGCATGCTTGCTGCTTGAAACCAGCACCTTGGATGTGGCTTCCTTACTTGTGAAAGTGGCATGAAAATACTGGTGCCCTGAGCTTTGGCTCATTTGAAAGTTGTCCTATGAAAACCGAAAGTCACAGATTTAGTCAGATAACTAAGAACTCCATCGAGTTACCTAATTATTTTGGAACTACATTAAAAATACCACCAATATCATATCACTAGGGAATGTGAACCTGAAATCACCTTTATAAAACATTGATATGGATTGGAAGACAAGAGAGGGGTCACAGAGTGAAAGAAATAATAGAACCACTAGAAATGGATCTGTAAAGATATTTGGGTGAGATACGGAATGAAATCGATAAAAATAACAAAAAAAAATGTAAGCTCATATTGAAAAAACACAACTGAACACAAATTTTTCCTTATGAAGTACATTTTGTAGAACTATCTGACAAAAACTGTAAAATAAAAGCTAAAGGCAAAATATCTTTAAAAATTCTATGAAGCATCTACAAAAATAATTTTTGTAAAAAAATTTATATAAAAATATGAAAAATAATAAAATAATGAAAGTTAAAATGTATTAAAAGGTATAATTTTAAAAACTCGATAGACAAGGAACATTGAATGCAAAAATAGAACAACTTAAAAATACTGATTAATTTAATCAGCACCTAACACAGAAAAACAAGAAAATACAATTTATGAAAGACGAGCTAAGGGGCACAGAGGATAAGTGAGAAACACCAACATATATCTAGTAGGAGTTCCAAAAGAAGACAATAGAAAGAATTTGAAAGAAGCGATATTTGAAAGATAGTAGCTGAGGATTTGCTGGAATTTTGGTAAAATGTGTATCACTAAATCAAAAATGTACTCTGAGTAAGAGAGGCTAGGTTAAATAAATAAATAAATTGACCCAACTGTGAACAATACAGAGAGAACAACAACAACAAAAACCATTAAAAGACAAGCCACAGACTGATTTCCAATGCATATATTTGACAAAGGAATTTAAGTATATGGACTATAAGAACTTCTCGCAAATAGTCAATGAGAATGAGATATGGATAGAGACATGGGTTTCTGGAAGATCAAGGTCAAGTGCTCCGTGAGCTGGGTTTGATGATATGAGAACAATTCCTGGGATCTAGGAAATAATCCTCTTATCCAAGTGGTGGGCAAGAGAACAGATTAAGGCACCCTAACTACCTTGCTGTCAATGAATGTTAAGTAGCAAGAGGTAGTATTGAGGTATACCATCCAAATGGTGAAGTGGGCAGGTAGAAGAAGGTACAATACCATAAAAACGATGCAGAAAGCCCCACAGTTCCAGCTGAAAGGTAATGTGGCTGTGGCTGCTTAATTAAGGGGTCTCCAGAAGTGAAATAGATCATTTCAGACTAAGGATCTTGCCATCTAAGACAGAGCACTGGATTGGCCCAAAACATGGGGACTTTGAATGACTGGCAGATAACCAGCACATTGTTCAAAACTGAAGCTAAATGAGTCTTGTTGCTGGTGTAGAGCTGCTCCCTTCCTCCACTCTCCCTGATCCTTCTTACACCTCTATCCCAATCTCAGCTTATTTATGGACAAATATTAGTAGAGATTGGGCTAAAGTCTTCCTGTTTCCAAGAGGGACCCAAGACCAGAAATATCCATCCATGGATATTAGAGAACTTTGGTTATGTAAGAAACTTGTATTGCTTTGTTGGATACAGAAGACCAAGGCACCATTCTACCTAGTCTCATTGGTGTCATGGGTCATCCGCATTCTGCTGATCAATTTTAGTCAAGATCCACAAAGAGGAAAGCAATCTACTGTGACCTTATGTTAAGACCCTTTGGGCCAATTCAGTGAACTGTAATTGTTGCTTCTACATCTGTATGTAATAAAAGGAGTTCATCTATAATGTGTCATTTCTTAAGGCCCAGAGGGAATCTTCTCAGTCATAAAAAGTTGTGTGTAGAAAAGTCCTAGTATCTTTGGAATCTCATGATTCTAGTGACCCCTTTGAACTGTAAGTCTCAATGGCTGATGCCTTTGCCCCTTGATATCCTGTGCCTGAAATTTTTTCTCAGAGTTCTGGACTCATCGCCTTCTAGACACAGCTACCATCTACACCTTTCTAAAAGCTGCTATTAGTTTTCAACTAGACCCTCACTAAAACTGAATGCCTGATCCACAGAAACCTTGCATCTCCATGGCCTGAGAGTCCTATTTTGAGGTTGGCCAACTTAGACTTTAATAACTAACAATATGGGAAGGCCCTAAAAGTTTCACTTATCAAGTGGAAATGGTATATTCAAGAACTCATCCAGCCAGGCAGCAGTGACAACTTGGCTTTATATGAAATGAGGTAACTATCCTTGTGGGGGAAATTTTATCCTCCACTTCACAGCTTAAAACAGCTTTTGACTAACCAGGGTCCTAGATTTATAGACGTTCTTCTGAATGCCTAGGCTTGGTTCACCGACAGGTGGAAACGTAATGTTGTTCACTGGGCTCCTGTGGCTATTCAACATCAGTGCTAGCTGCCCAGAACCCAGACTGGGCCTGATCATTCTTCCTAGTGGGCAGAAATCAAGGCCATTCTCATAACTCCAGCTACTGTCAGTGCCCTAGGTTTTAGTCTGCCCTTTGGAAAGCTACATTCTGGTAGATTAAATATACCCCTCTCTGGGACCACCAACCATGGAAACAAATTCTGGCTGCTGATTAGAAAGTTTGCGTCACGAATAAATTCAGAATCTATTCTTATTAATTGCTATGTTGGTCTTTCTCGCTCATAGTTTAAATCTCAAAGTTATTCCATGAATCTTCTCCTAACAACTCCATTGATCTTTTCCTCATACAATTCATTGTGTTTTTTATCATTCCTCTGGATATTTCTTGCTTCAAGGAATCTTATATAAGCTCTAGGACGGATCATGTTGAATTATCTTTCCATTCCCACTCTGCCTAGTCTACCAGTAAATACTGATGGATAGATCCTGTCATATTGTTTCACACATGAGAAAATAGAAGCTTATTTTAACTCTTCTATGAGATATATTGATGTGAACTTTTAAACCAGGGAAAAAATAGTAATTACCTTCTGAAGTCATAGATATTTAATATTTTTATAATTTAGTCTGTGTTCCGAGTCTTTGTTTTTACATGTACAGAGGGATAATCAGATTGACTATTGTCTCCTCTTAATCCTGGAAAAACTACATGGACGTGTAAAAAGATATCAGTAGCCTTGTAATACAGAAGCATTTTTTTCAACATGTTATTTAATATTGGATATCAGAGGCTCATCTGAATTGCTCAGGCTAAAATATTTTTAAAAGCGGAGATTATTTTTCATTACCCTTAAAATACAAAATATAGTGACTACTTTTAAGAAATTAAAATTAAAGTATAACAGTCCTTTAACAATTTACTCATTTCATACTTTAAAAATAGTTTATTTATTTTCAAGAAAGAGCTGTATTTGTACTGAAGTTAATCTACATGTTTAGGTCAAATGAAATTTTTTATATGTGTATTTTGATCTTTACATTTTCTTTTTTTTTCCTCATTCTTAAATAAAATGACCACAAAAATTCTACAGATTTCGCTGATTGCTTGAAATTGTGTTTCTTTTGATTAGTGAAGGTTTTCAAGGTAGAATACGTATATATTTAAATGACATATATTGTTCTTTCTTACTGGAATAAAAATAGAATATATATTCAGTGAATAAAAATTATAAATTGAGAAATAATACAAAACAACTAAATTCTACTAATAGGAAAATTATCAACATTTTACTAATTTATTTTTATTGTTGAGTCTATCCAACTTCTATATATTGTAGAACTTTTCAAACACATGCAAATAGAAAAGTAAAGTGAAATTTCATGTACCTATCACCAACCCTCATGGATTAAAAACTCATGGCTAATTTCATTTAATCTCTACTGCCACAAATTTGCTTGCCAACTGTATTGTTTTGAAGCAAATTCTAGACTTCGTGTCATGTCATGTACATATATTTCAGTATTTATCACTGAAAGAGAGGAACTAAAATTTTAACATTGTTTAACAAATACTAATATGTACTTTGTATTTGTTCTAAGTATAAGCATTTGATACAGACTTTTGAATGTAGGGAATTAAGTAAATTTATGTTTTAGACTTGACCTGTTCAAAATAAGTTAGTTTAATAATTCAGCATATGATATAAATGTATTTGTAGAACAAATCCTGGGAGAGATATGTTGTATGTAGCTAAATGTTATCCTTGTTCTGTCGGCAAATATACAGAAGATCTTGTTATAACTTGTTCTCTACAATATTTAAATGAGCCTAAAATCATTTAAGTATGATAATGAGGCTATATAGAAAAATTACCTAGTGTTTATTTGCATTTTTAGTTGGAAAAAGGGATAGAATAGGTTTGTTTATGATTTACAAGTGTCAACTACCTTTCCACTCGTCTCATTCCCTCTCATATTGAAGAATGAACCACTCTAAAGATCACTTTTAACATTTTTAACCTCCTCAGCACAGTCGTTGTTTTTAATCTAGTGATTGAAAACTTTCTTTACTATTACCACCTATGGAGCCTTTATGTAGTGGTCCCATTTCAACTCCAGATTTTGAAAAATTAATGTACATTCTAATAATGAATATCTTCTTATATTAACCCATTAGAATAACCATTGGACAGGCCAGTAAAAGCGTAGCGCACTGTACCTTGTGCATACTTTACCTGTTGTGATTATTAGGTCTTTCCCTGTATCTGTCTCCATGTTAGTCTTCCCTGTACTGCTGTCACCTGAGAAATGAGACTGTCATAAGCACCTTTGTATCCTAAACTTTGCCCAGGCCCTGGTACCTACTTGAATTTTCATAAACCTTTGTGAAGGAATGTTTCTTATTGTGATGGATATTCTAAATATATTAATTCTAAATTTATTCTAAACTGAGTAATTTCCAGCTTTAACATAAACTGATTATAATGGAAAACTTAATGGCATTGATTATTTGTAACTCTTACAAGGTACCTATTATTTTTAAATTGATCCTAGAAATTCACTGTGCTTAATCTATTGTCCACAGAAGAATGGTTTACTAAAGCAGAATGATAAGTTCACAGTTCCATTAAGAAGGTTCCTTGTAGTTCATAGTCATCCATTCTAGTGCTAGTAGTTGTTTCTTGGTCCACTGGTTGTGTTCCCAGAGCATTTAAACCAGGAAATAAAAAAAGGTTTAGCTGAAAATACATAGGTGAAAAATAGCTTAAATCAGTAACAATGAATTGCGTGAATGTTTTGTAGGAATAGCCTGAGATTTTAAATAGCGTTTTGAGTTGTTTCTAGTTTTCTGTTGTGAAACTTTCATATAAATTTGTGTCAAAGAATCCATTCAACACATCTCTTTCTTTCCAAGTACTTGCTTGATAAATATATAATAACATTGAGTAATATTGTGGACTTTCCCCTTGTTTTGCTTTAATGTGTGTTTAAACATTAGAGTTGTAGAAAGTATTAGAATATTATTCTTCTTTAGGTTATTATCTTTAGCATAGTAAAAAATTTTTATTTAAACTATAATTTTAAAAGACATGAATTATTTTAAAATCAAGAAGTCTGTAATATCAAACATCCAGAAAGAAAATCTCAGAAACACCATCATTCAGTGCTTTGCTCATGAATAACAGATATACTAAATTCCACTTTGGAGTATTAATATGTATGATTTCCAATTGTTTTTACTAGAAGTTTAGTTTCTTGAAATTATCAATGTGAAAAAAAAAATTCCTCAGTTTCTGTATATGTATTTTTTTCCTAGGCGGCTAAACTAACTCAATTAGTGCATTAAAGAACAAATAAATCTTATGGAAATATTGCAGTGACAGAAGAAGAGATATTGTAATAATTCTAGTACAGGAATAGTAATATTTATAAACCATCCAGTTGAGAACTTACAGTGAAATCAGATCTGGATGAGAATGAAACAAAACAAACAAAATTAAAATAATTAACCATGCCCCACTACCAAAAAAAAAAAAATCAGTGTTTTGAATCCATGGCTCTTCTGAAGAATTACCAGTTGAGAAGTTCATTTTTTATTCTGTCATTGTTGACAAGGTTGGTAGATTTAGGCAGTATCATTTGAAATTACCAGCAGGCTTACTGAAGCATTAATAAAGTGACAGCGCCGAGGCAGCAGTGGAATCTACTACTGTTTGTGTTTAATTCTTTCTTAATTGTCCCTATTCAAGTCCTATAAGTGAAAGAAACCTTATGTGATAACTTGATTGACTACCTTACTTTCTGCTGTGTATTATGTGGTTACTACTTGGTTTGGGGAAAAGCCAACTAAGAGCATATTTTTCAAATATAAGCTTGTATTTTTGTAAACCTTCAAATAGATCTTATGCTGTGTACAGTATACTATATATATATACAGTTCATGGAAGTTCAAAATTTGGTTTTTCACATATATGAAATGTATGTAACTTTAAGGCCATCAAAGTTTTTTCTTAAATACAATCCAGTGAGTACTGACCATGGCTTGAAGTGATTTCTTGTTAATTATAATAACTAAAGCCCAGCTTATCACAGACTTGTTAAATATGGAAACTTTTAGTAATTTATTATTTCAGTTACATCAAAAGTAGAAATCATGCACATAAAAAAATCTTACTTTTTTAACTTCTTCTTCCTCTTATATGATCCCAATATTAACCACATGATCCAGCATGTCTCACCCTGCCAGAGACAGAGACCTGAAAGCATCAGTGGACTGAGGTTGGGATGATGGGAGAGATGAAGGAAAAGAATGTTTTTCCTAAATATTCTTATCTTTATTACTATGTGGTCTTTACAATAAAAATGAGGCAAAGCCAATCTAAAAAAAGCTTTTTAGGAGAAAAAATCATTGAAAATATAAACCTCAAGAATACTCTTCTGTAGAGAAAGTTAGGGAATCCCGGGGGTAGAATTAGTAATAGTGATAGTTTTATCCACTCACTCATTCATTTAAAAGTATTTATTAATGACTACTATTTTCCAGGTACTGTACTAGGCACTGAAGATATAAAATTGGACCAAATAGAGAAACTCCTCACTCAAAAGGGACTTCTGTTTTATTGGAAGAATGCTGACAACAAGTGACAATTTCAGGTCATGATAAGTTTTATGAAGGAAATGAAAATGTGGTAAAAGATAAAAGTCACCTTTGGGTGACTGACATCTGAACAGACACATAATGAAGTAAGAGAATAAACTATGTAGAAGTATGAGGGGCAAGCTTTCCAGGTAGAAGGAATGGTGAATAGAAAGGCCTTGAGAACAAGAATGTGTGCACACGTTTGGAGATTAGCAAGGGAGCCAGACTTGTTGGAGGAAGAGTAATCCAACTAGGGCCAGAAGGGTGATTGGGATCAATATTGATAAGCCGGGCCACCTCTTGCAGTGCTTTGTAGGCTGACATTAGATTTTTTTCTAAGTGTGCTGTAAGTCATTAGAAGATTCTGAGCAAGAAGTGATAATCTGGTATGTGCTTTAAAAAGAACTTTCTGGTGTCTGGATGAAGAACACTAGGCAAGAATGAAAGCAGGGGACCAATTAAGAGGTCGCCACAAGAGTCCAGGTAGTGTGACTAGGAGGACAGTGGTGGAGGTCGTACACTGTGTATACAGAGGTGAACCATGTTTCCCTGAAAGTGTACACAGGGGCAAAGCATTTGTTCACATTGTACATTGTGAAGAATTTAGGAAAGTGTGCTATCACTTATAAGTGACACTATAATTAATAAGCATAATTAGCTAGCTTACATTTCTTAACTAAATCAGTGAAAATATTCCAGTTTACCCATATGCACTTACTGTTTAATTATTTTACCCATTTACTAAGCATTTCACAACATTATAGAAAAGAAAACAATGTTTAGAACTGGTTTTTCTTTGTTAGATTGCAAGAGCTTTCAGAAGTATACATAAGATGTCTCACTGACCAGATCACACATTATAACATAACATCATTATATGCTTTGACTCCAGGGACTTAATAAGGAAGGTTTTCTCAACGTGATCAAATTTGGAGTCATTGTGCCATTCAAAAAGATATGCTTTGTTATCTAATTTTTGTATTAAGGAATTAGAAATTAGACCAATAAATTTTACCATTGTTCTTTAATCTTTAATGAGACTTTAATCAAAGGACCGCTATTAGCTATATAACTCCATAAAAAGAATTATTCAGTTCTCCCTAGATGGTTAGCTCACTAGAAATTATATTAATGAACAAATAAATCTTATTTCTAGAGCAAGATTAGAAAAAAGTTTAAATTTAAATTTCTTTTAATTTTCTTTGAACATTTTAGTTAGTTATATTGAAACTGTATTCAGCATTTACTAACCCATTCTTTGGTGCCAGATTTTGTCTGATACCTGAGAGATGTTAGATTGATTATGATCATGGGGCTAAAGACAATTTGGAAGAGTTTCACATAGAATGATAGAATAGTAAATTAATACTTATTAAATTAATAAGATAGCTGATGCCTAGGTATCTTTGTGCAATTTCCGGGGAGGGACACTTTACCATTCTCTCAGTTCAGTGCTGTGTGCTTTGATTGAAGGAAATGCCAGCAGGCTTCAAAGTGCCCATACACTCCTAAGAACAGGGACAATACAATTGCAACAGTACATACATTCAAAACTCTATCATATTAGGTGACTTACATGGGAAAAATCAGAAATAACAACATAAAGTATTGTTATGTGTTAAATTACATGATTAAGTTTATAAGTGCATAGTACTTTACTTAAGAGAAATTAATGTATATAGAATGTGCAGGGAAGGCTGCATTGGAGGAAAAGAATTGGATGTGTCTTACGGAATTTGTATAGTGCAGAAAAGGGAAGATCATCTGTAGCAGGGGAATATAGAAACAGTAGAGCATAAGAATTAGTTATAATGCATTTGAATGATTGTATAGAAAAATGGTGGGAGATGAATATGGTTAAGTCATACTTTCCTTAAACTCTCACAATTCTGGTTTTTGTATCGTAGAAAGAAAATCCCACTACAAATTTGGTAGAGCTGTTGTGAGAT
Source organism: Camelus bactrianus (assembly GCF_048773025.1). Classification (NCBI taxonomy): domain Eukaryota; kingdom Metazoa; phylum Chordata; class Mammalia; order Artiodactyla; family Camelidae; genus Camelus; species Camelus bactrianus. The sequence goes on along the minus strand of NC_133546.1, from coordinate 50,240,563 downwards.
TTAATGAAAGTATTATCGGCAAAGATTACAACACAGTCTTGGCTCACCGTGTTCACATTTGATGCTAGTTACTGCTAAGATATTCCTTACTCTTATTGCTCCTACCCTCCCCATTCAGGCCTTTGTCATCTCAGACTCTTTCTTCAAGCTGCAACGCAAGTATAATTGTTCGGTAAATTCCTCTCTGACCCAGTCCCGCAGAAGTGAGCACACTATTCATATAGCACATAACAATTTACTTGTTTATTTTTCTTTCGATGAAATAGGTTTTTTTCAATCTGTTTTGACCATGGGCTGTTTCTAATGCAGGACTACTTTCTTCTTTAAAATAAAAAAATCAATTTACTAAATCCATTTTCATTAAATGATATTAACCTCTATCTACAGAGATAAAAAGTTCTAGGATTATTCAGTTTTACCATCAAGCTCTCTTCTCCAAACGCTCAGTCTTGAATAGCGTGATATTTGATCCGAAAATACCACATCTACCATTATAAACATTTAATAACATCATGATTAGATTCCAAAATTATTATATTATTAATAGATTTGTAATGAAGTTAGGTCTTATTCATAGATAAGGCTATTGTGTATAAATAAATGTTCATCTTTATTATTGCAAGATAGCGCTGACGCCTCATTTTTAAAATTGATTTTAAAAATGTATTTGATGTGCAATTAGATACTACTTTTTGACAACTGATGTTTGATATGTTTTGTGTACTTTACTGTTAATAGATAATCTAGTTAATTAGTCAATCAACATAACACATTTAATTCTACTAACTGAGGATATAGTTTAAAAAACTGATGTTATTAAAAATAATTAATATACTTAAAAAAAACAGTTTTAGTTTTACGATAAAGTTGTACAGAAAGTAGAGTTTCCATATGCCTTCTCCTGTCCTACCCACTCTCCCCACAATTTCCCTTATTATTAACAGATTCTAATAATGTAGTACATTTGTTACAGTTGATGAAACCATCACTGATACATTATTATCAGCTAAAGTCCATAGTTTACATTAAGAATCACTCTGGTGTTTTCTAGTTTTGTGGATTTTGATAAATGCATAGTGTCATGTAGCCCTCATTACAGAGTCATACAAAATAGCTTCACTGCCCTAAAAATGTTCTGTGTTCTACTTATTCATCACTCTCCCCCTCTCCTGAACCCTTGGCAATCGCTGATCTTTATACTGTCCTTATAGTTTTGCCTTCTCCAGAATATCATATAGTTGGAATTATACAGTAGGTAGCCTTTACAGACTGGCATCTTTCACTTAGCAATGTGCATTTAAGGTTCTTCTGTGTCTTTTCATGGCTTAACAGCTCATTTCTTTTTGCTGCTGAATAGCATTCCATTGTATGGATGCATCACAGTCTGTCCATTTTTTAAAAATTAAATATTTTAAAGTGTTTATACCTTTTGTTTCAAATGACTAGTTTCTTTTATAATTGAAAACATATTACATAATTTTTTAATTTTCTTTTTCCCTTTAATATTTGGAATAGAAAATTTTTTAGGCAATGCTAAGTAAATTTTGAAATTTGATGTAGGTCTAGTCAATCCTACTAATATATGCCTATAAGAACAACTTTTTTCAATTATGTAGTGGTTTTGTTTTAATATATGTTATTTCAGTTGTTTCCTAACTTTGGTTGATATATATTATGAATTAAACATATTTAAGCATGTTCACTTACATGTTTTGTATGTGGTAAAATTCTACTTTCCATGAGCCTAGGAGGAGGGCGGTTACAAAGTTAAGTGGCACATGATAAACTGTGCTGAGTATTCAATCACCAAAACAGGGACAAATCACCACTTTATGGTGTTCTTTTTTTTTTTTTTTTAACCTGGAAACCTCGTTTCTTAAATTATCAATTTCTTTCTCTAACAAACTTGTTTACTTTTTCAAACCATCTTTGTTTCCTTTTCTTCTGTCTTAGACGAAGTGCTATCTCCCTATGGAAAATAGAACTCTGCACCTGACCCTCTAAATTCTGACTATAATCTATTAACTCCTGCCCTTGCTTCTGTATTTCCCTTTCTATCTCTGTAGACTCTTTCATAACTGAATGAATGAATGAAAGAAAGAATGAATGAATGAATGAATGAATGAATGAATGAATGAAAGAAAGAATGAATAATGTCTCCATGATTCCATTTCTATTTTCTGAGATGAACGTCATGGTTAGTTCTAGGTATTGATTCCAAAAGCTTAGTTATCTCTTTGGTTCCAGTGTTCAATTAACCGTATGACAATGAACACGTTTTTCACTTTTATGGTTTCAGTTTCCTTATCCAAAAATGGGAATAATAGTAGGATTATGTAAGAATTAAATGTTACAGTTCATGTAACTTTCTTAGCACAGTTCCTGTTGTATAGCAAATGCTTAAGACACATGAGCAATTATTATTGTCAAATTGATATTCTTTGATTATGTAAATGAAAATATGAAATATGATGGTACTCTTCCCAGGACTCTGAAGATCTGTTTTTCCTTCCTGGTTTCTTGGAAATGTGTTTCTCTTTCCATTGCTACTCTCAGAGATTCTCTATCCGAGCATCTCCCAACCCTCTCCACCACAAATGCACACAAACACGGTTACCCAGAATAATAATGTTAACAAAGTTAGCCTCGTAGAGAAGTTTCTTCCTTAAGTCCCCCAACAAGCCCTGAGGCAAGGAAACAGTAGAAGATCAATCTCATTCTCCTGTACATCTTTCTGCAGCTTCTTAGGATGAGCATTTCTCATGTAATCTCTGAAAACTCAGTATGTTTATAAAAAGAAATATAGAAATATAGCTTCCCATCATAGATGGGAATAGATGCCTTTGTAATTTAAAATATTACAATTATTTCTTTCAATGTGTTAGAGCTTAAGTTCATCCCTGACAGATGGTTATAATATGGTGAGTGAAAAGCATTAGTAGTTTAACGTATTTAAGCTACCGTGGAAAATTAGCAACTTTGTGAAAATTGAAAAACTCATTTCTTAATGCAATTTAAGCAAGGCTGCAAGGATTTTCATTAAATAACATAAAACAAATTAGAGAGATAGAAACAAAACTCAGGGGCAGTAAACACAATCACATTAAAAGACCATTTTCACAATGTTAACTATTTAGACTAAAACTTTTTTTATTGAAGTATAGTCAGTTTACAATGTTGGTTACTTTCTGATGTACAGCATAGTGATTCAGTTATACATACATGTATATATATTTCTTTTCACATTCTTTTCCACTCTAGACTGTTGTAAGGTATTGAATATAATTCCCTGTACTATACAGTAGGACCTTGTTGTTTAGGTATTTTATATGTAGTACTTAGTATCTGCAAATCCTGAACTCCCAATTTATCCCTCCACTCTACCCCTACCCCCTCTGGTAACTATAAGTTTGTTTCTATGTCTGTAAGTCTGTTTGTTTTGTAAATAAGTTCATTTAAGTCTTTTTTTTTTTTTGATTCCATGTATAAGTGATATCATATGGTATTTTTCTTTTTCTTTCTGTCTTGCTTCACTTAATATGACAATCTCCAGGTCCATCCATGTTGATGAAATGGCATTATTTTATTCCTTTTTATGGCTGAGCAGTATTCCATTGTGTGTATGTGTGTGTGTGTGTGTGTGTGTGTGTGTATACACCACCACTTCTTTATCCAGTCATCTGTCAATGAACGTTTAGGTTGCTTCCATGTTGGCTATTGTAAATCAAAGACTAAAACATTTTAACTATACTCTATAGTTTTAAAACCAGAAAAAATGTTTCTTAATTATCAGCTAAATATTTTGAGGTAGTTATTATTATTATTATTATTATTATTATTATTATTATTATTATTATTATTATTATTATTATTATTATTACTACTACTACTACTATTATTATTACTATTATTATTAATTAGACCAAAGTATTTAGAAAATCATAATTGATGCTGTTTTTACACTTTAGATTAAAAGTAATTATGAGCAGGTTGAATAGCATAATAATTCAGGTGTTGAATGTACAGCAGTTTCTTTCATTTTTTTATCCTAGAATTTTTTTCTTTCTGTGTCTACTTGCAATAACTGCTGATGTGCTAATCTAGAAACCCAGAAATGAGTAACAGAGTAAATCAGATGCTTCATTCCAGAGTGAAGAATGCTTTAAATGGTAACATGACCATTACAGGGACAATTCTTAAGTGTAAAGTCTTCATTTTGTTTAATTTGGTTACCACTTTCTTGTGACTTAGAACCATTTTTCCTCCTTTTTTATGTTTCTCTCTACAGAAAGCCGACCTTGCAGTTGCTCCACTGGCTATTACCTACGTTCGAGAGAAGGTCATCGACTTTTCCAAGCCCTTTATGACACTTGGAATAAGTATTTTGTACCGCAAGCCCAATGGTACAAACCCAGGCGTCTTCTCCTTCCTGAATCCTCTCTCCCCTGATATCTGGATGTATATTCTGCTGGCTTACTTGGGTGTCAGTTGTGTGCTCTTTGTCATAGCCAGGTAACATGCTCACTTTTGTGATTTTTTTGGCAATTGTTACCTCCTTTTTCTAACTAATAATTGTCAAAAGTCACAATCAACTTTACTTTTCTTTTTCTTTATTTCCCCTTGGGTGCTGGAGAATAATGAACTTTTCAGAGATATATAACTTATTAAAATGTACTATGATGCCTTTTGGGGCAGAAAGCATGCTGGTTGTGTCAGTAAGCTGTAAGTGTGGTAGAGTTTACTTTTATTAAGCAGAAGCTAAAAACAGTTCAAATCACTATGATATAAAAATTATTTCTTCATTTTGAAAATTTCTCTTGAACCAGACAACAAAACAATATATTTTACTAATTTAAATTAATAAAACAGTTATAAGAAAAACTAAAGTGGTAAACTTTAAAAGGAGGCTTTAAAAATACAAACCAAGACTAATTAAAAATAAGCATTTTAAGTATAAAAAGAATACCATGATTTTCTACATAAAATTTGTCTGTTTTTCACAGGATAAATATATCACCACAAAAATTGCCTGATTTTTGTTGACATGTAGAGTATATTTCAGTCATAGAATCAGAAACTCAAATGCCTAAGTAAAAATTACAAAATATTTTTATAAGGCTTTTAAAATCTATGATATAGCTCGATATATGTTGCCTTTGCTACTTTATTGTTACTCTGGAGATGGAAATTTGTAAAAATTTTTCATTTATGCTTTACCTCACTATCAAAATTTCAACATGATTTCGTTTATTTTTGCCTTAATTAAGAAGATGAAAACTATCCTTGGGCTCAAAGCTCTATTGTTTCTTGAATGATCTTGGAAGTCACATACTTATTATAATCTTTGAATCTTTATATTCTATCAGACATCACAAAGAAAGCTCTAAATCCAAGATGAATTAAAACTCTACATACAATTTTTCATGTTGACAACAACACTTATGATATACAATCAAAATTTTTTGCCTTACATTCAAAATTAAATATTAAATATGTAGGTTATTTTTCAATTACATTATGTGGGGTCTTCTGATCAGTTATCAGTAAGGATATTTATCCTTCCTTGAACTTTTTTTTTAATGAAGTTATATATTTTTTTCCTAGCAGTGAAACATGCTTAGTATATTCAATTAAAAAAAGAATAAAATCAATCTTACAAGGAGCATAATATTTTTGGTATATTTTCATAAGTTTATATTTTTATAATTATACAGATATTTTTCATATATTCACACATAAATGTTACGCAGATTTATAATTTTCTACCTAATAGGTTCAATATTAACACATGAGTCTTTCAGACAATTATCAGTTGTATCTGACTGAAAATTTGTATTGGAACCATTCATGCATGTAGCATTTGTAGCTGTTTGGTGGGTTGAGTAAAAACTTTTTATTTGAAGTTTACAGTTTTTCCCCAAAAATGAGAATCTGAAGTATGAAGTTCATGAACTTTTAGCTCTAGCTATTTCCATGTTGTGTGAAAATAAAATGGACTTCTCATTTTTGAGTATCTTTGAACCACTGCATCTTTTTTATAGTGACCAACACAAGTCATCCTGTTTTATATGTGTTCAGAGAAGTAAGTTCATGAATCGCAGCTTAAATAATTAAATGGCTAGAGAACTTTGCAGCTGGCCCACAGAGCAAACAGACAAAAAAAAAATATTCTGAAATATAGAAAAAGCCTTTGTTGATGTCTACAGGTACACCTGTTCCCTCCTAATCAACTTAACAAAAATTCTCAGGAAGGTTGTAAACAACAAAGCATAGAGGAAATTATCCTGAGACAGTTGTGAAGCAATTGTGTGGACATCAATCAAGCTGAATTAAGTTCTAATAGCTGTTTCCAGGAAATCTTAAGCAGGGACTATTAGGTTACCTCAAATTCAAATTAGAAATTTTAGATATTTCTAATTATCTGAGCCAAAATCTTCTGAAATTAGATTCAAAAGCAAATACTGAAACACTTGGATTTTTTCCAGCTTAAAAGTATATTAGCAAATAGAGACATGGTATGGATATGCACATATCTAACTTCTAGAAATTTCTAAAATTGTCACTTTGATAAACCATCAAATAATATAACAATGTAATATCTGTATGATTATAATAGCCTGTATTAATTTTACACCAAAGAAATTCATCCATTTCATTCTATCTTAGAACATAACATTAGCTAGTGTGCCATTTTTAGTGTCTTTAAATTTTGGAATATTACCATTGTATTTTGTGAGTTATTAAATGAATGGATTTGAGAATGATTCTATTTCAACATCTTATTCAATGATGTGAAAACAATTTCATATAGTTTGAAAAATTAAGAGTAATATCTTTATTTATGGACAAATTAACAAATGTTCTATTAAATAATAAACAATGTAGAATATCCTATAAAAGTAAGAAATAATATTAGACATTCTTGGTTAAATAATATATAATATAAAAACCAGTTCTTTACAGATTATCTCAGAATATTTGTTCAATTCTCGACATTATTATAATCTTGCATAAAATTGGCAAATTAAAAAATCACACTAAAACTCCTGTTAAAAGACGGTCTCCTGAATAGAGCCTATTTAAATTCTAAATGGACCTTCCAAAACCAAGCAATATTGTTTAAGCAAAATCCATTCAGACAAGGTATTGAATTCTTGCTACCATGAAAGAAGTTCATGATGTACAAATATATACAAAATGTCCAAATTTCAATTCTAGAACTTACCTTTCTAACCTAAACAATATCATCATGACTATTTGTTATCAATTTAAAATAAATGTAGCATTTAATTTTACCTATGAGTAAAGACTATATCTTATGCCATATAGAGATCACTGATGAACTTACTAGGATCATTATTGATGTAAAAATAAATATGACATTTTCTTTATGTATATTCTTTGTCCTTATCTCCATAATGATTACAGAGAAAAGAAAGACAAAATACATTTAAAAATTCTCAGATGTATGTTTTATTCTCACTGAAAAATCACAAAACAAAGTTCTAAAATAATACGACTTCAACAGCAAAATCCATATTTATTAATTATTGAAACTATGTCATATTGAATTCTAAGTTTTGTAATATTTACTTAGAATTAAATTTTATCTCAAAATTAAAATATATAAATTATATAAGTATCATTAAAATTGCTAATTGGCATTACTTTACTTTTGTTTTGATCACCAGCTGATCTTGTCCTGATTATTGTTATAATTAATCTTCTCTGTCTTTTTCACTTCCAAACCACACCTTCAATTTGTTTTGTTTCCACTGTAATTATTCCATCAATCATTCACTCAATTATTCAAATATTTCTTGAACCTGTAGTAAACACTGGATAATTAGTTCCATAAAGTATTAAACACTAATTCATATTCCTCATACATTAATTAATTTATTCAACAAGTATCTATGAGATGCCCATAATGTTCTGAGAATTGTACCAGATGCTTAAATCCAAGAACAGACATGACTGGATACATTTTTTCATCAGTAAACTCATAACCAACCCATTATCTAATAATAAACATATATATTGGACTTAAATGAAAGTCATGAAAATATTTAATAGTTATTCTAGATATTTCAATGAATTCCAAGTATTTTAAATATATTTATATAAATATATATTCATATATATTTATAAAAATTCATATATTTTAAAAATATATATGTTATATACTTCTAACATATTTCACTGAAGAGAAAGATACAGCTCTAAAGGAAATAATACATTAAGCAGATTGTTAGTTATCATTAGAATACTTGATTTGAGGCTTATAGAATATCTGCTGTATCACAGTATTAACAACATTAAATTTATGATAAATTTATGGGATAATAATTATTAGAATTTGTTTTTAAAAGTAAATTTAAAAGTAAATTGTGATTGTGATACCTTTTTAATATTTCCCCCTCACCCTTGTTTTATAAGAAAAACAATTATCTAAGAAATACTTGAAAATGCTCTCAATTTTTTTTAGTGAGTGTTAAGACAAAGATGCATGGGCTTATTTGTTTGTCTTGGTATGGTTTTACAATCCATGAGATCTTGCAAACAGTTGCAGTGTTGTTTATAGCATAATGACACAATCAGCATGCTTATCTGAATTAGCTGAGAACTCTTATTAAAGAGTAAAGATGAACCTGAGATACTGTGTTCAATTAGAATGGCCTTATCCTATGTATTTCTAATAACAGCTCTTAGCTGACAGAGGATTAGGAAGAAATCTTGTCCATGATGGGCTTGTACCTATAATCATATGTGCCCTTAAATCTTTTATCCCTCTCTTTCTGTTCTTTTTTTTCCTTTGCCTAGGTATATTAATATAGAGATGGCAGTTAGTCATATAAAAAGTCTGGTTAGGGAACCCACCCTTTACATTAATATTTTCACCTTGCTTCAAATATTTCCTTTGTTTAAAAAATAGATAATATTGATACAATAGATACTATTTATAAAATTAGTCAATTTAAATTCCTATAATATTAGACAATTTAAAAAATTTTTGTAGCCATAGTTGTCTCCAAGATAATCAGAGCTGTTTTGAAATTTAACATGTAAATCTTGGTCTAGGGTCCTTAGTAAGTTTGGCATACAGAGATGAATAACTGAAGATTGAGCTTAAAAGAAAGGAATAATGGTATACACATTTCTCTCCAACAGGATTGATGTAACCTTAATAATTATTCACTAAACATATAAGAACATTTCATATTTTATTCTGAGATTGGCATTTTACAATTAGATACAGATAAGCTCTGGAGAAGAAAAATAATACTATACCAAATTTCGTAGTAAAAATATTATGATTTCCTAGATTACTTAAATGAACAAATGAATGTGCCAAATATAGAAAAAAGAGTAAAAGAAGCCAAGCAATATTGATTAACCTAGCCTATTCTTAGGAAGAATAGCAAATCAAAGTATTCTTAATGTGTCAAATACATAGCATTAGTTTTTCTAGGTTAAAGGGAATATAGAAATGAATGTATGTTTTTGCACTGAAGTACTTCGCATGATTTTTAGGATATGAGAATATCATCTGTTGGATTATTGGATTAGCAGGGGAGCAAGGGACAGTCTCTGTAGAATCTGCTCAAGAGTTTATTATTTTACAGTGACTGCCAGGACTGTCTTGACATATGTTTTGGGTCTAACATGGTCTCTGGTCACAAGATGACAAGGCTATTGCCATACTGAGAGGCCTTATACTTGTAAAAATATTCTGTATTTCTCTTGAAGCTCAGAGGTAAAGATGTTCTAAACAGAGTGTTTTTGATGGTTTAACCGAGTTTAGCAAACCATGTCCAAAGTGCTTGCATTAACAGCTTTGATGTTGGCTCATGACTAGTGTGCAACAGCTTTTACATTTCTGTCACAATGATGGGTGACATTTAATCTACGGTGAAGGGCAACAATGAATTATTGTGCACTTGGAAATGGATTACTGTTTTGGTGGGATGTTCAATGTTAAGCTAATCTGCTGTCAAAAGGACTGTTGTCACGTTGAAATGAAATGCCAATTTTGTTGTGTGCTTTTGCCACCAACTTGCCCACTTCTTACTAGAAAATAATTCTAGTTTTACCTCTCCATAACATAATTTCAGATACATGTTACTTTCTTTTTTTAGTTATTTTTTTTTTTACTCAAGTAAATTGCAGGGAAGCCTATCTGTTATTCCTCTTCCCAGTTAGCAGTTTCCATAGAATTTAATGAAAATTTGGTTTGAAATAGTGCTGTTCTGCTAGTATGCCTTTTACACCTGTTAAAATGATCATTATAATTGATTATATGAAGAAATAAAACTCAATTGTGGACCTAAAAATCAACATTGAATAAAATTGAATGCACTTTAAAAAACTACATATCCATAGGACATGAGGCTATTCTACATTAACAGATCTTTTTTCATACCTGCTATTTGATAAATCCATTATAAAATAATATACTTCTTTATTTTTAATGGTTCCAGTAATGTTTATGGTTGAAAATATAAATGAGATTACTAAGCCAGAACAAATTCTTAGTTTTTGTAATTAGCAGAACCAAACCAACTGAAACTAAATCAGTGATTTATTTTTAACTATGGTGAATATGGTATCTAGACAATTGAGGCAGTAGAAATTTTGACTGAAATTATCTGTATGGGATAAAGAAAAGAATCTCAATCATCATAGGAGAAAATAAACATATTTTCCACTCCTCAATTTTATAATTATGCTAGACATTTACAAGAATAAAATATTTGATAAAAAATTGAGTAAGACAAAGACCATTTAAAATTCAAGTGAATTTTCTGTAATCTTCTATAATCAAATGCTTGTTGGCATTTTTTAAAGATAATTGTGCTTGAGTATCTTTTAAAAGTTTCTGCAACCCTTTCCAAATCATTCTTTTGCATAAAATTTTTTCTGATTGTCAGGACAAAATTAAGTATAAATGCAAGAACAGAAGTTTGATAGCCCATTTTTATTTTTCTTATCCTGTGGATAAATTATTTGCCTTATTTTTACTTGCCTCCATCACTGAATTGAACTCAAAGAGTCCTAGAAGCAAAAAATCTGCCTCTGCCTAGTCATTCCAAGTGTGTCCATCATTCAATAATTGTCTTGGCCAATGAGCTTCTGAGAACTATGTCACCCTATGATGATTTGTTTCAATTTAGAAGTTCCGCAATGCCTAGCTCAGTAAATCACAGAAATTAATTTTAATAAATTGCAGTACATAGAATCAAATTTAAGAAACTTGAGAATGCTAAAACTTGAAGTTGAATGTTTATTAAATTATTATATTTGTTACAAAAAATGGCACATCTCTGTTCTTAATGAATCCTAAGGAAACATGTAGTAATATTTTACACACACACACACACACACAGACACACACACACACACCCCTGATGAGAAGCAGTACTTCGTAAAAAATTATATTTTTCTTTGAAACATTTAGAAAAGGAGTGTAGTGGCTCTTTGGTATTTGCTACCATGTCTCTTACACATTTTTCATTAGCTAATTCAGGTGAAAAGCTAATAGGACAAGAATAATACTCTGAATGGCTCGTTTCTCTTTCTTTTTTTTTTTCTTTTCTTTGCTTTCTTTTCCTTTTTTTGACCATTAGAAAGAAATTCTTTGAGATGACTCTTAAGAAAGAACCAACAAGATAAAAAGAACCCAGAATTTTCACCATATGATGCACTTATTCTTCCAAGTTTTGCAGTTTCTAGGTTGCTACTTCTCTCGTAGCTGCAGAATACTGTGAATTGTTTGTAAGAAGCTGTCTCCCCAGTTTGTTTTATCTGTGTTCATTCTCAGAATGAAATTGCACTTCTGTCTTTCCATAGCCATCAGGAAAATGGCCCCCTTGGGCTTTGGGGGGTTTTCTCAGCCACTTAAGAAAGGTCTTCACAATCTGAAACTATCCCAGGAAAGTCAGTGTGTTTTTTAAATAATTTAAGTGTTTTTTAATAAAATATTTAAATCTACAATGTCTAGTTAAGAGAGGCCAAAGCTTTTACATGAACGTACACCCTGAAACAGTGAAGTCTGTACAGGAAGCCAGTGAAACAAAGATCATGAGTAAAGAAGGAAATATTCTCTAGGGATTGGTTTGTTTCTCTATGTATGTTTGTACAGTGAGAGTACTATGCTCAAAAAAGTAGTTGTCTTAAGAAATGGAGAGAAATAGATCAGTTTTTTTTTTCTTTAATCATAAGCATGGCACCTAGATTAGTAACATTTTTACTTGGATAAAGCTGTCCCTTTACTGTCAGTTCTTTGGTGTAAGAGTTCTTTCAGTTGGATGTTTTCCTGTGTAGTCTCGCATTGGGCTGGTGGGTGACATGAAAGAAATACCTGACAGAGAAGAGGAAGAAAACTAATACGTACTACATTTCAACAATAGCCAGGTTAGACTTGCGAACTATGAAGAGATTAATTTATTGGCTTCCTTTTTCAGTAACTGTTTTTATGGTGTGAGAAATGAACATATATATATCACCCCTGCTCCCCAATAATAAATTCTAATTAATTATGGAGACGAAGTTTGTTCTAAAGAAAACAGATTTTGAAGAAAACAGAAAACAGACTTAGCAAAGAAACTTGTATCACCTGGTTCTTTTTGATGATCACATTAAACTCATCTTCCACCTTTTCCTTCTAAGAGTTCAGATTAAAAAAAAAAAGACTTTGACTACTTTTTAAAAATACTTAAAATAATGCTATAGGAAATATTTGTACTATATGTTAGCAATATACTGTTTTATAATAACAGGTGATGATTTAAAAGAATCACCCTCATTAGCTACACTTAAGAAGTGTGTCTCTTTAGATCTGCAAATAAGACAGCTTAAAAAAATATTTCCAATCACTTCGGTGTCTAAACAAGAGACATAAGCCGCACCCGTGCAGATTTGCCTGATAAACCTATTCTCCAGAAATGCTAACTTTCTTCCCCTGAAAATTAGTAGCTGTATGTAGTAAAAGACTTGAACCACATTGTGAGCTTTTCTGGAGACTAAAAGCGCTATTGATATTGTTTTGATGTTTTAAAGTAATTTATGGATGTGGGAGAAATATCAATATTAAATGAAAACATATGAAAGTAATTTTTAGTGGTAATTTATGACTTTATTTCTTCATTCTATGTAAAATAATGCACTCTATCCAAATAATTAATGAGTAGGAGATATAGTGTCATCAACCAGTGTAACTTCATTCATTAGAGCATGTCACAACACCTTAATTGCTATAATTTTTTACATTCCATTACATAATTACATCATTCAAGTTAAATTGTTTTCATATCAATCCTGTTGGGTATATATACATGCATATTTTTTAGGAAAAATATTATCACTCTCTCAAATAGCAATAGGAATTTCAACATGATATTTGGATGGAAAGAGACTGAAAGCATATATTTTGTTTATAAATAGGATTAGTAAAAACAAATAACAATGTAAACTATTCTATTGATTTTCAACACCTGTATTTTTAAATATTTTGGTTAACCATTGCATAATAAGGGAAACCATAGAAGTGTGACATTATCTTTGTTAAAAATATGTTGATTTTATACCTATTTTTGAAATTCTGTTTGGAAGCTCAGAAACTAACCTGGCAATTTTTATGACAAATAACCTTATTAAGCAATTAGCACATCTGCATTTTAAAACTATGGTAACTCTTCCTATTTTATCTAATGTACATTGAATCAAAATAGAATTTTAGAGTCAGTACTTTATAACAAGTATAAAAGGTCATCCCCATTCCCCTTCCACCCCTAGCCTGAATATAACTTACCTTCCCGCTATTTTTTATGAGAGATGTTTAACCATAAATTAATTACTTTAAAATATTACCCACTGGCATGTGCCCTGACTACTACTGAGATGATAAAATAAGATGAATGAATGTAAAATAGATTTTCCTATTAAATCCATGAACTTGATATTTGAAGCAAAGGTGAAATTGTAGGTTTTCAATGTTACTGGCATGATAAACATTATAAACAGAATAGGGCTACAACTGTCATCTAAGTTGGTTCAGAATATGCACCTGAATATTATTTTAACATAATAAAATTAGGTAAGTGTTTCCCTGCTTCCCTTACTATTATTGGTCCTGAAAATGGGGGTGCTGGGAGGTGTGTTTAAATAAATATAAGTTTAGCAATTCACTAGACTGACTGAAGATATGTTTTGGAAACTGGTATTACTAAAGTGACTTTACCAAAAAAAAATTGAAAATAGTGAAAATTTCATTTGTGGAAGGAGATGTAAAAACAAGAGTTATATTCAAGGAAATGAATGTTGATTTCAAAATTTTTATATACTACTTCAATTTACAATTAGAGCTTCAAATTTTTTTAATTAGGAAGATATTAAAAATAATGATTAAAGTCTTCCTTCTGCCAAAAAAATTAAAATATTTATGTTGATATTTCTTAGTTCAGATATTTGAGTGGAAAACGAAAGTAATGAATGCTTTCCAAACATACTTCAGTTGTTTTAGGTACTAAACTACACATTCAGTACATACACTTAATTAAAAAAATATATAGATATAGTTGCTACAACAGAGTATAATTTCAAAAGATATTTAATTGAAGAAAGCCCACAAGTCGTTAAACCTTGTGAAATTTTATTAAAATTAATTTTATAGTTAAAAATTCGATGAGAAAAAAAAACCCCTTATGTGCCTTGCATGTTTATGGTGGCTTGTTTGCTATTTTTGTATAATCCAGATATTTTCATATTAGCTAAATCATTTAAATGTCCAAGTGATGCTTAGAAAATCAAATGCTGCCTTTTTAATGCTAGCTTCAAGTTCTTATTAGTTCTTGGTGATAACCTCATTTACATACTGAGTGTCCAATTTTTTAAAAGCATAGTCTCTTTCATTTTCCAGTATTAGAAACCACATGACCACCTGACTGATCTGAGGACAGTCTTCCTTGAGCCTTTTAATACAGGACTTACTGCTTTTAAAATCCTTAGCAAGTGTGTTGCAAGCTAAACACTTGCTTCTGATCTGTAAGTCTGAAAAAAGAATTCTTTCAAATGTAAATTATGCTCAAATATTGATTTGAAAAACTATTTTTTAATGTTTAGTACTTCATTTGCAAACACATAGCTATATTGGTAAGAAGTTATTAATTGTACAAACTTATACCTTCTGATGCAATGTTGATGTGTAGGGCATTTTCCTTACTATTCTCAATTTAAAGCCACTCAATTTAATTTGATTGGACAATTGGGTATTTAAAAACAATGGTTTTAACAATTACTTAATGAGACTATAGAAAAGTCATTGTATAATTTTAAAAATAGATTCCAGCTTTAAGAAGAGAAGTACATATTTTTAAATTTTACATGTGTAAAATTAAGTCTTAATTTTATGGCAACCAAAACAATGCTTTTCCTTCAGAAATCTTAAAATAACCCATAGAGGATTATAATAAGGACTTTTTTATTCCATTCAATAAAAACAATCTCAGCTAGTTTAAAATTTAAATAAGTTATAGTATACCATTATGACTTAATTTAATTTTAAAAAATATTTCTTAGTATAAGAGTAGGTCACAAGGATCTGAAATGAGCCTACTGTTGAAGTTAATTTCCTACATCAGATACAAATTTTAAATGGGAATCAGTAGGAAGTCCTATATTTTGAAGATATTTTCTGTTTCTAGTTTTTCACTTGTAGTTGATAGTGATATTTATTTTTTCCCAAGATTATATTTTTAATAAAAATTGATCACAATTTTACAATTCAAATTTGTCATTATAAATCACAAGTCAATGGAACGGATCATTGTTACCATCTCATTAAGCCCTCTCAATCCATTTAAATCTACTAAATAATATGTTTAATAGCATATTATTGTAGCATTCATATACAGATAATCCTTGTGCTTCACTCTGTGTAAATCTGGTGACTTTCTGGTATTAAAGCTCCCAATTTAACAGTGCCAAGATTAATTAATGAACAATGGAAGGCATAACATTCTAACATGAATGATATGTATTGTTCAATGGTGTGATGGTAATTGTTTAATAACTGGCAGTGAGAAAGGCTTTGATTTGTAGTAATTGCCAGTTTTCATGGTACTACATACTACCACTATGGCCAATATCAAGCTACCAATGGTGTCTCAGTGAATGTAGAGTTGGGAAGATAAGTGTAAAATTGGCTTTCACAAGCCCATGTGAGCTGGCTTCAGCATACTACTAGTATAAAACATGATCAGATGAAGGGGAAAGCAGAGGTCATAAGAGTAAACAGGAGGTTGTCCATTTAGAAGGTGTTTATATAGATATACAAGGGGTGTCAGAAGGATATGTGAATGATAACAGCAAGATTACAAAGCCGTGAAATGAGACTTGGGTTTGTATTCATACAATTAGAACCTTTGAAGTAATTCGAAACTTAAATAACAATTCATCCATTCGCTCATGAAACTATGTGATATCTAAACAATTTGCATACTTTTTGAAGTTTAACTGCATATTAAAATAACTAAAAAGAAAAATGCACTGAGGGAGACTTTAATAATATGAAAACTTCATGGAATTTGTTATTGTGGATGCTGATATTTTCTGAATTATTGCAATTTCATCATTAAATTAGAAAACTTTAATTCTTTACATGGAAAATGTTTAACTACGAAATGGTCTTCCTTGCTTATAATTTTTAATCGAAAATTCTGAAAGGAATAAATTTTCTAAGGTTAATCAGCAACAATATTATAAACATCAATAATGTCCTCTGAAGTTTTATTAATAGGTTCAAGCCTATGCTAGTAAGAATAGTTTCACATGTAGGTAACAGGAAACCTTACAAAACAGTTACTTAAATGAATAAGGGGATTATTGTTCTAATGGAGTCTTACACTAGGCAGGGCAAGAATGAAACAGCTGCTGAAAGGTGATGTCAAGGAACTTGGTACCTTTTGTCTCCATGCTGCACTGTTCTTAGACTGAAGTTTTCATCCTCATGATTGCAAGATGGTCACTGCAACTCCAGGCATCATATTTATGTTCCAGGCAGGAAGAAGGGAGGTAAAAAAAAAAAAAAGAAAAGACATTGTCTTTTAGTTTAGAAAGGAAATGCTTCAGCTATCTACATTTTATTAGCTAGAATTATTTTAGTTGGATAGCCCTACCTGCAAAAAAAACGCACATGTGAGTTTTCTTTTATCTGCATATCCTGCCACCTCAGTTCTTTTGTAAGTTAGAAAGATGTTATTCGGTATGTAATTGACTGTGTCTGCCATTTTTAAATTGTGAAGTAATGTTTGGCCACATATGAAATTCTCTCACATTTCTTATTTCAAGTGTCCATTTCTGAAGTTTTCTTTCACATCTGTGACTGGGTGCCTGTCTCCAAGCAGCCTGACTACTTCCTTCCTGTGTATAATTTTAAACTGGCATTTGTTTAAAACAAGTTAATGCAACTTTTTAAAAAGTGTGTGAAAAGTAAGTGTAAATATGTCATAGTTTAGAGGTCTTTTGTACTTTCTTTGTGGTCCCAGCCTATATTCTTGAGGCATGAATTACCAAATTACTTTTGTGTAAGAAGCATAAATCATTACCCTAATATTATCTTAAATGATGCTATAAAAATATACATTTTCAATCTTGTAGAAAATAACTCTAGTTTATTCTCGATATGGAATATTCTAGTACATTCTAGCTTTCCCTAACTTTTCTAAAGCAATGAAGAAATTGGAGCTTAAAAAAATGTGTAGGCTCCGTAATATGCTGTATAAATGTATCACCCCATATTATAGGGCAGCTTTTACAAAACATTAGGTGCTAAACTGTTTCTAGAGGAGAAAATAAAACTGAACCTAAGAGAGTTCTATGGTTAAATAAGGTCAGGAGAACTATGTACTAGATCCTCCTCTTGGAGATTCACTATTATTAACAAATTAAAGGCTCTGAAAATTATTGCAATAAAAAAATTGGATTATGTTAACTTAACTCAGGAATCTCCAAACACTTTTGGCCATGGGACTTTTAAAAAATTCTATATTGGCTCTTATTAAATGTTCTCTGTCAATAACCAATTAATTTGCTGAATCAAAGGTGTGAAGATTTTTACTGTGTAAGTTCATTTACATTTTAAAATATAGATTAGATCACCTATTCCATACTGAGTTAATATTCATGCTCCTGATTCCTCATGGAATTATTATCTGTGCTCATTTTGCTGATATTCATGAAAGGATAAGATTCCATCACATCTATTTAAATGGCAGGTTGTGAAAATATTACTTGTACAAATTAACTAACATTTAAAGTTTTTAAAAAAAATTTATATAATTGCATTTATTTTTAATATTCAGCTTTTTAAAAAGTAATGTAATGAATGTGAAAATTTTAGACTTAATGATATAATTTTAAAAATTCACTTTCATTTTAAAATGTATGTTGTTTGGACAACTCATTATTACTTATTTGTGAGCTTGGTTAGAAAATCAAGTTTCACTATTAAATTATCAGAAAGGCACTAATTGAATATTTCAGGAAACACCTCCCTATATGCCTTAAAAGTTATGAAGTAATTAGATAATTGGAAGGAAACGTTACTTTGGAATAATGATAAAATTAGCAAACTTTTTTTTTCACACTGGGAAATTATACTTTAAGTGTAAGCATGTGGCTTAAATTAATTCCAGTTTTATTAATATTACTTTATGTGTTAAAGGAAGAAGTAGTTTACAAAATAGTTGATGATTTATTTTGTATTTATTGCAAGGATGAGGTTAATTATCTATTTGAATATCAGTGATCAGAACTTTAAGTTGATAGATTATGTAGATTTTAATTTGAGACCTAATTTTGAAGCTGCATATTTTTATGAGGGCATAATCTTTTTAAAATTTTACTTGTCTAGCTTACGATCCACATGCTATAAATAGGGCTGAAGAAGGTCACTGTATTTTAAATCTCATTTACATATTAGACAACTTCAGATGATAATCATCAATGTTCTATTTCTACATGAACACAAGTACCGTAAGTGCAAAAAGCCAGAAAATAAGCAGTAAATTCAGCAGACATGTGAGCCTAGAGTGTCTAAAACTCAGCTATAGGGATATTAAAATGGCTTGTCTGTCGACAACCAGCAATTTTTATCTACATACTTCTAGTTAGCTCATCTTGTACAGGTTGGACAGGTAGCAATTTTGAAAGGCTCATCTTAAAATGAATGCAATTATCATAGGATTATATGGTCCATCCTGCAAGACATTCACTCATTTTAATCTTTTGTTTGCAGCCTTCTAGCTTCTCTTATACACTCTCATTTATAGTTAATGGAGAGTATTATAGCTTAGGTCTTAGCCGATTTCAGATAAAATATGCTGTTAGATAAAAGCTTCATAAATGGCAGCTACACTTTTTTAAATTTAGATCAAGTGCTGTTTGTTTCTTAGAATCAATAAAGGTATAGCATTTATTTATTTTAATTTATTTTATGATCATAAGATAGTATGTATCCAAATACTAACTCTGTGATCATAATTCACGAGTCAAATTATGTAAATTTAGATTGAGTTCTAAGTAATTAATACATTATGATTTTTTGTTGTTGTTCAGTGATATTTTCATTGAAATGTATTCCAGCTAGATCTATCAAGCCTCTATTTCTGCCTCTACCTACATCCATCAATTTGTCAATATTAGCCATATAAATTACAGTATGAAAAATATGTATTTCTATGTATTTACCATTCATAATTTCTAATATATATTTACCTGAGATAATCTGCCAATGACTATACTTAAATTATTTCAGAAATAAAACTGTAGACCTTTTATTTTTCAAGTTTGATCAAATGAAAAGCTATTAAGTAAGGCAGTTACAGTTTTGAGGATGAACATTCTGAATGATAAAAATAATTTTTACTACAAAATACAGCAACGGGAAACAATAATCTGATCTCTTAACTCAAACATGAAAACTCATTCAGAAATGCAATTGCCTATAAAATACATATGAAATATTATTTCAAAAATCCAATTTGTTGAGAGAAGCTACATTTTCTTCTTTTAATTTTTAGCATGGCTATTTTAAAGGAATTTTGTGTGAAAGGATTTCATACAAATGTTTTAACTCTTTTAAATTTTAATCATAAAACAAGATCACATGTATGTGTTATATATGTGTGGGTTTTTAAAACATTGGGATAAAGACTACAAACACCCAAAGTTTAAATCCATTTACCCCCAATTTTTGAGTACCCACTCTCTGTAGACTACTGACTAAGTAATATGGAGAAATACAAACTTAGTATGTGTTTGGTCTAAATGGAAGGATTAAAATTCAATATTGTAAAAGAACAGAAGGACATGGGAAGGTACCAGATAATAATAAAAGTAGTCCATCCAAAAGCTCAGCACATTGAAAGATGTACATTATATTAGTATTTAATGACCTAAAAATAAATGAGAGACTAAATTACAAACTAAAATATAGCATATTACCTAATACTATGTGGCTGAGAGTACTCAGTTGAGATAATGTCCTTGAAATTCCTGCAAAGAGGGTTGGGAAGTGATAATTTAAGTGCTTTGAATATATACTAACATGATTTCAGAGTGAGTGGAGAATTTTTGGATGCTGAAAGAAGAATTTTTTTTAAATAAGTTCACTTGGGGTTTAGGGGAAAAAAGTTATTTACTGGTAGAAAAAGTTGGAACAGTATTTGGCGAAGCAAGTAGTCGAGCTTGAGATAAAAAAATATTTTGAGAAATTAAAGAACTGATAGCTCGGATAAATGAACAGACACAGATGGACTTCTTGGCCTTCTTTCATGAGCGTATTTTATTTCTGATTGGCTTGGGATAAGTAAATATATTTAAATGGATAGAAATGCAGAAGAAAATGCATCTTTTGGAAATGTATAAAATATGTTCTTTTCTATATTAAAGAACAAAAGAAAGATGTGATTACAATATAATGCATAAATATGTTGTATATGTTAAATAAAGCCACTCTTTGCACTCAAAACTATTATTGGAAGTTAAAATACTGTGAATAAGTGGTAATTTCAGGACTATTAACCAATATAATTCTACGCCATTTTCAAAATCCAAGTGATTAGGGAACTTTCTTAGGTAAAAACAATAGTACAATTAAGAAAAATGTTATTTTTTTCCTTAAAATTATTAACTGCATTCTAAAATTTTATATCTAATGTAGAAGGAACTAATATAAATGAAAATAATTTCATAGGTTAAAGTGATAGATGGAGAATTTATAACTTGATTTAAGCTTCCGTCAGTGGTTACTAATCTACTATTACCGTTTACCACTACTGTCTACTAATCTATTTTTGCGTCATAAAACTACAGATCGTTGAATCATCCACTTTTCTGTATTTTATATTAATCTGATCAAATGTTAGATAACTTTTAAAAGCTGCTTTACAATTTCCTTTTAAATTTATCTGTCATGATTTTCAGTTTAAT
Source organism: Camelus bactrianus (assembly GCF_048773025.1). Taxonomy (NCBI): domain Eukaryota; kingdom Metazoa; phylum Chordata; class Mammalia; order Artiodactyla; family Camelidae; genus Camelus; species Camelus bactrianus. The sequence goes on along the minus strand of NC_133546.1, from coordinate 50,219,074 downwards.
TGACTGACTAAAACAGAAATTCTGGGATCATTTATAAAGTATAAAATGTCCTTTAAATACGTGCTTTCTTAGTTCAAGATAATTAGTACTCCATTTAGTCTTTCTGACCCCAGGTTTTTATTCTAGCATATACAATTTGAGGAATTAAAGCTGCTTCCTTTGCCCACAAAATAAATCAAATATCACATATGAGATAGGTGGTAACAGAGTATAGTTTGGTTTTATATAAGATGCATCTAATTATATAAGGCTGTATTTTGTATAACATTTTTAACAACAAACATTGCGTTGATTAAGATGCAGAGGTGAGAGAAATATAGTAGAACTAAAATAAACATATAATTATTAAAATAGACATAGGTAATTATTTTCTGACAGTACAGTTGAAAGAAAAATGACTTTAGGGAATAAGGCTGGACAATCTTAGTTGCAAATTTAAGAAAATGAAGGCATGGTTTTCACCAAACAAAAAAAGTATATCTGTAGACTGAATTTGTCCTTCCTATTTACATCCAGAAGCAAATTCCAAGAAATCATTAAAATCATTGCATGGTCATACTTTGAATAGATTATAAATATAGTAGAAACCCATATGTGGTCTTCCAAATCAATTTAACTTACTGTAATTTCCAAAACAGGAAGCAAGTTATGGAATAGGTAGATTGAGTGATGGGGAGGGCTACAGGGTAAATTTTTAAACACTAGTACAAAGCTATTTATTAATGATGAAGTTCACATTATGTTATATGTGTAAAAATTATTAGAAAGATGATTGACCTTCTAAATATGTGGCAAATTTATAAAATACCTGTATCCAAACAATAGAATATCATCAAATTCTAGAGCTTGTTTCAATGTTAGTAAAATAATGTAAGGTGATCATTCTTTTCCTGGTGTTAAGGTTATGTGCCAAATGGTATTTTACTTCTTAATATTCAAACTAAATAGCAAGTCATATCATTAATGTTTTAAGTTTTCTAAACCACCATTTACATACAAATACATTATTAATTGTACTCCTATTTTTTGTAGTATTCAGATAATCTCACAGTGGTTGTGAATCAATGTTGCTATGTACTCCTAGTTCTAAATTCTTAACTTTGTTATACTATAAAGAATTTTTATTCATATTTACAAAAAGTAATTTTTATTGAATCAAAGGCAATCTGTTTTACAGTGAAAGCAAAAGCTCTAAACATATTAGTGATTCGTGCATTAGAGCATAAAATAATTTAGCCAGATGCAAAATCCAAGCTAATCTAATGTTTACTTTGTTTTGGCCATAAGTGAAAACATAACAAACAAAATTTATTCTTCCAACCTTAAATTGATAAGAGAGAGAAGCTAATAGATAAAGATGGAATATTATCAACTCAAATCAAGTTAAGCAGTTTGTAATTTTTTGAGGTGTTTTTTTTTGGTGATAAATACTTAGCATGTGTTTATAAGTAAAGCACACAGCTCTAATCATATTGTATATTTGAGCATGTTGTATATTAAAATCATTATGGCTTTCAGATGTATTCCTTTTTTACGTTTTGTAAAAATTACAGTAACTACCTAGGCTTGCCTTTTAAATAATATATTTTATCATTTGTCTTGAAATTAAGACAAACAAGATGGAGTAGACAGCTAAAGAATTCTGTAGACATTCTAGCAAAATGATTGATGACCATAATTAAAAGAGAGTCATAGTAAAATGCTTAAAAACATATCACACACACACACACACTATCCGGCTAATATTTCTCTAAGTATCTTTATACGTGGTCAGATGGCATTTTTGTTTTGTCTTTTAGGAGACTTCCTTCACATGTAAGTGAAGTGGTCCCTTAGAGAGAAGAAGCCAATCACTGTTCTTGTGTTATGACTTTCTTGTCACTACCATTTAAATGTGAGGGCTGTTTTGTCTCCTGACAGGAATACAGTGAACAAGGAAGAAGTGAGCTGGAAAGGAGAGGATAAACTCCATCTGGAAAAATCAGAGCCAGTTTGGGGGGGTTGAGCGTACAAGGAAGACAGAGAGGAAGGTAGAAGAATTTGTATTTATTTGATTAAGAACTTGTTTCATTATTGTAGTAGTAAGTGTTCTATCTCCTTTATATGTATATAGCTTCATATCTATCAACATCTTTAGATATTTCTATATCTATTTATTTATCCTCTAAGTGAACAAAGGAAAATGACTATACTTTGGTCACAATAAAAAATGTTGCAAGCTAAATCAGTTTTTAGTCCTCTAAAAATCAGTCCTCTAAAATACAATAGTAAACACTAAATGACAAATCTGCACTAAATTATGCTCTGAAAAATAATGGTTTTCAAAGTTCTTACCAAGGGCAAATTTATACAATTATCTTTTTCATTGTAATTTAAATATGCATGTTGAAAGACATACACTTTAACTGCATTATTTTGTAAAATTTTTACAAGGATTTACTTACATATTTAAAACCTGTAATGTTTGAATAATTACTCATATAATATGGTACAAATAGATGGTCAGTAAGGTAATGGACCTATTTTTGAAAGAATAATGAAATCCTGGAAACTAATATTGAAGGAAGCTTTAGTGATGACCAGGGGCAGCCTCCTCACTCAACAGATTAAGAAACTGAGAATGAAAGAGAAGACATGGAGATAGTGACAGATGAGAATACTAAGAGTAATGGAAAACATTTTTCGAGAGTTATTTCTTAATCTGTTTGTTCCACAGTCTTTACACACATATATATTCTTATGTATGTGCAATACATTTTAAATTTAGAGCTTTCATGAATTTGTCCCTATTTGATGGGCAAAATATTTGTGAATGATAAAATTGAATACAAAGTGGCAAATTGATTTTTAAGATTTTCTTAAATTTTTTAAAAAATAAATACATAGCGTACTTCTAGAGTTGAAGAGGATGATGTTGAATAATGACTTCTGATTCTCTGAGGAGATAATATACATAAAATTTTGCACCCTTGTTGCAGTGTCTTATAAATATTTCAGTGAATGGTTTGATCTAGTGTAAAGTAGAGAAGCACCCTCTGAATTGAATGAGGGAAAGACCTATAAATATACATAAAATTTTCTTTAAAGTTTTAAAGAGTTCAGGGGGAAAAAAATCTATCCCTGTAAATGTAATAAAAGTTATCTGGGCAGCTTTAGTGTATCTACTGCTACTTAGAATGTGTAATTTTAGGAGTTATTGAATTAAAGATTAGCCTAGACATCCTTTAAACTTAAAGGTAATCATTATTTGCAACAATTAGATTTTTTAAACATTTTAATATTTAAATATTTTTAGATAATTAAATATTTTACATTGATCTTCTTCTACTTCATCTTGAATCTCACCCAGTGGAAGTCCTTATCCTTCACAATGTGACATTCAGAGTGGTGCAAACACTTGTCCCATCCAAGCTTTTCACAAAGCATGCTTTGTTCCATATTTAGGAATCATGACATTCAGGGAGTATAGAGAATTTGTGAGCATTTAATCCAGTACCATCAGTTGTTTAAATGTGAAACAATGCTGCTTAGAGAATAGATCACAAAAGAAACAGGTAGGGTAAACAGGGAATTAAGACAAATACTGTTTGTCCAAAGTTGCTACTAGCTATCAATATCACCAGATTGCATTTGCTTTATAACATGGAGACTGAAGAACAGATAGATTTAATAATTGCTTTGTGAACTCCAGAATATGGTTATATTACACCTATGAAACTCCTGTGTGCTATTGATTGAGAATCATTGTTATATTTATTCACCAAGAAAATAATTCTGCATTGTATCTTCTACTTCCAGTGATATCACACATTCTAAATAACACTGAACAAAGTGCTAAAGGATTTTGTATATATAGATAGAGAGAGACAATAAAAACCACACTCTTTATTGAAGCACTTATTCTATTTCCAGTATTGTTCTAATGCTATAGGAGATATAAAATTAAAATGACAGGCTCCCTTCTTTTAAAGAGCCTATTATCCCAATAAGTGAATTAGACTTTAAAAGATAAGGAAAATTATATTAACTAGAGGAAAATGGAAAAAGCATTTCAAGTGGAGGAGATTAAATATGGTACAGCCCCTCCTGTGAAAGCGCTTATTGTTCAGTAAGTAATTTATGCTTTAAAATAAAAGTAAGATATTAATTAATGGACTGTAATGGGGAAATATTTCAGCTGTGAGAAACAGCATTGGCAAAAGTGTGGAGATGTTATTGGTATATCTAAATAAAAGATCTTTGTTGGAGTATAATAGGAAATACAGTGAGATGACTTTGCTTTCTAAAGCTTTGAAAATTGGGAAAAAGAAGTTGGAGTTGATCGGAAAGCAGTACTGATTTCCTGTAGGTTTTTGATGAAAGAATAAACAGTATTGAAGTCCTGGAGGAAGATTTGCCTGGTAGTCATACATAGGATGGACAAAAGAGATGGTGTTGGGAGAATCAAAAGGCAGAAAGACTTGTTGGATAAGAGGTTAAACAAAACCTAAGCTAAAATTATAGTAATAAGGAGATTGCAAAATGGGAATGAAAGGACAAATTCAAGAATTATTTTAAAGAAAAATGCACTAAACCTTGGCAAAACAATGAATGCAGACATTGAAGGAAAGACAGGTGACTTCAACAATTCTCATCCCGATCTTTGAAAAATGCCTAGATTATTTGCAAAGTTGGTTAAATATAGACATTAAGTTGGTTTGGTATGAGGAAGATGACCAATTTGATTTGGTTGTGCTAAGTTTGAGGTATGGCTGTCCATCCAGGTGGAAATTCCCTTGTAGGCAGCTGGAAAGACATAATGGAGCACTGAGAGGATTTAAGTGAGAATCAGATACATAGATGTTCACGTTAATTCAAGGTCAGCAAGGAACCATACCAAAAAAAGAGCACAGGGCTAGTTTTACAGTGATATGGATAATGATGACTATACAAAGAATCTTTGACACTATAGTTCTTGCATTATGGGAGTCACTTTGGTTTGGAGTGTGAAGTCATATTATTTCTCTCAGTTTTGGGGTTTTTTTTTCTTTTGCAGTTGTCACTCTATTTGGGCACTTTCTGACAGTGCAAACTGGCTAACATACTACAATCGAGTTTATCTGCTCTTATCGAATGGGATCATGAGTGTATGGATGACAGATAATTCTTAATCCTTGACTTATATTTAATTGAATTAAATATACTTGTGTTCAATTGTGTTCATTTTTTAAAAACTCATCTTTCTAAATCACAAACTCATATTATTTCCTAGTTTATGTAATAATGATTTCCAAATGTTTTGTTCCTTTTATTTATTTCTTAACCATAGTTTAATTTCATCCAATTTCAGAACCTCACTACATCATTTTACATTATGAAGCCTTTTACATCTGAGCACAGAAAACACAATACAGCCTTAACTAATATCCTGCTCATTAATGATTTGGAAGGCAACTAAAGTTAACTATAGCTAGGGAAATATTTTCCTTAGAAACCAATTCTTGAAGTACTTAATGTATGCTCAATTGAAAAATTCCAGTATAAGCTTGTAAGACTCATATTCTAAAACACACACAATTATTTTTTAAGTAAAACAGATTTACTGAACAATAGGAACTATTTCAGGGTATATGTTTGTTATTGATATCTATTAACATAAGATTTATAATATCAACTACTATAGGATATCAATCATCTTTATTTCTGAAAAGACATTGTTATTTACATTACATAAACTGTTTATTTGGAACCATATTAAAACTAATTTTCTGGCAAAGGATAGTATTCACAATTAATTATGCTCAGAAAGTGGTCTGTTTGGTAGTAAGGATTCAGAAAGTAAAAAGCAATCAAACAAACAAAGAACCTAGAAGTAAAATGATACTTGCCAAATATAAGTAGATCATGCCCATAAAGCAAGTTGCTTAGAATCAATGTTGTATGTTGATGGAGCAGCTGCTGGAACACACCACTCTTTTGTTTGCTATGGAGAAGAGCTGTTAGTATTTGAGGAAACTGTCTCCATTACTTAGACTTCCAGTAACATAAAAGATCACCAGATAGACTAAACTGTAGGAATGACAAGGGCATTTTTATAGAAGCTTCTTGTCAGGAACCCCTGTATTTTGTACAGTTGTTAGGAAGAGGACCGGACAGCACCCTGTTTGACATGATGCATTCCCCAAAGCTGTATGGCATTATCTTTGATCATGATTTTTAATAGGCCCATAAAATATTTTAAGGTTACTTCTTGATATTTTTTTCCTGAAATCAAAGTTAATTAAATATAAATGATTTTGAAAAATAACCAATCTACCCTAGAAATTTATTTTTTTCCTTCTTCCAGTATGTTGAGTTAAACTCCTTTAACTTTATTTATCTCATCTCAAAGAAACTGTGATGGTTTGCAAAAAATTGCTGAGGCTTTTGCTTTTAGCGTTTCTTCATGGATTCAAAGAAATAACTTTCCCTGACAGTGTAAGAGAAGGAATATTATATTCCATGTGCAAAATAGTTAGAATTCAGGTGGTAATGGTAAAATACAGAGCAAAGATAATATTGTAAAAATGGTTTAAACTTCAGGTGAATTTGAACACCCTTTAAGGATTTCATATCTCTACATATATTACTGAATTTTAACAGTTAAAATATTTATATTATCTGCGTTGGTATGGTAGTAAATAAAAAAAATTCACTCTGCAATATTTCAGAATAGAAATCAGATGGTAGTTAATGCATTTGGTAATCAAAACATGACCTTTTGTTGAAAATTTGGGAATATTTTTTGTATTCCAATAACATGAAGGCATTATAATCAAATCTTGATTTTTCCAGTGCTCTCAATGTTCAAGAATTGACTTTCCAGAGTGCAAGGTATAAGTATGCTATAAAGTGATGAAATAAAGTCTACCCCAAGTAAGAATCAGGCAATTCCTAATTGACTAGAGAGTAGGGAAACTAGAAATAGTGTCCTTCTATCACAGGGAACTGAATTGGATCATAAGAATTCCCTTTTCCTTTTTTATGGGATATGGTAAGGACTGAATGCTGCACAGTGACTTAGCAGGGACTTGCTTGCAAGAGACCTTTATTGCACAGCTGGCTCTAGCCTTCTGTGTTCTCTTGGGCAGATTCCTGATCTATCTTAATCTCAGCTTTTAATAATACTGATATTATTGATTGTTCTTATCTCTGGTCATTTGCTGCAGTTCAAAATGAGTTAATATAGCTACAGTTGTTTTTATAATTGGCAAGTATGACATAAAGTGATATTATTAATTCTATGTCTCGTTTCTAATAGTTTTTTATTTAATCTTGCCTTATCTGGAGTACCTCAATTAGTTCTTTCATGCTTTGTTTTAAACCCTTTTTTTTTTTTTATAGAAGGTAACCCTGCTTTTCAAAGGCTTGAGAAGTTTCCACTTTATGTCTGCTTCCACCAGACGTGTCATCAAAACGGCATAATTTCAATAGAACATGCATGCTGTATCCCTTTCTTTCCTGGATTTTAATCTGCTTTTTTTGCCCAAGTATGAAAGTTCATATAGCTAGCTCTCTTTAGGGCATTCCTGAATTAAGCTAATAGTATCTTCAACTACTAGAAATACAGTGACCCTTGCAACTTTCAGTCCATTTAGATCCAATTTCTAGAAATATTCTCTCATCTCAAAGAGCCAGAGCTATTTGCTTTTATGCTGAAGATAACTATAATATCTACTTCCATAATCTGCTTCCGAGTGAAGGTGATTCTTGAAAAAAACCCAGAATTGTGGCTGAATGGCTAATATTCATTCTGTGAAGGGCTTTGATGTATACGAATTTTTAATGTAGCACTTCCCTGCTTCTCATTCTCCCCTAAATAATCCAATCAGCATTACCTGTCACCTGATTATTTTAAAAAAATGATTCTGTAACCTTTCTTATTTTGAAGGACAGTTTTATGTTCTCTTGAGAATTCTATAATAGTTTACTCAATAAGATGTATTAATCCTTGTATCAACATTTAAAATCATCTATTTTCCCCAAAAATCAAAGAAGTAATACTGAAAATTTGAATATCAAATTTTAGATTTTTAAATCACTTTGGAACTTAAACTGAAAATAGTAAGAGATTATTTGTCATTACATCCTCAGCTTAATTATATGCCCATGAAAGAAAAAAATGAAACCATGGTCAATATGTAAATAGTATATAATGCTAAAAAGCTTTGTATTTTTTTATCCTGGAATGTTTGTTTAAACTTGATTTTGGAAATGATGGTGTCTATTTTGTTTAAGACAAATTCAGTTGGAAAGTTGTTCAGTTTCCCTCTTAAAACCAAGTTAACCCCAAGTTTTAAATGAGGTAAAGAATTGCTTTGTCAACTAAGTAATTAAGCAGAGTAAAGCAGAGCAGAAAAGTCATAGTACCACAGTTACTACTGATAAATTTTCAAACAAGATTTGCTTTGGACTTATAATGCAGATGAAAGTTGAGGATTATTATGATCTCATAATGATAAAGATATCAATTTATATTGAATTTCAATCTTGAAATACGAATAAGAAGTATTTGAAACCTTCCTTCCTTTGTAGGAAGGTCATTGCTACTTAAGGAAGCAGCAAAAAATGTGTTCAAACGTGTGAAAGTATAGAGTTCAATGACTCAAAATAACATGCAATATTATAAAAATCATTTGTGTACTCCCCATTAGTTGTGTGGTTTGTCTCTGCTGTGATAAAATGTTCAAATAAATTTTAAAGTTGCATTTTGCATAATATGGTAAAAGCATTTCCTCAGTGAGCAGATTATTTCATATATTATCTAAATTATTTTGTTTATATAAGACTCTAGAGTACGAAATCTTTAAAGGATTACATACTTTTAGCTAACATTTATGTAGCACTGTGTAGTTTGCAAAATGCTTTGCATATAGTATCTCTCATGCTTAGGGATTTTTTTCTCTTTTTTAGAAATAAATCTTCAGTTCAGAGACATTTAGCAGTATTTCACCAGGTACAAAATGTACATGTGGTTGAAACAAGTTTTCTAGTCTCTAAACCTGTGGTCATTCTGTTATGCAATTTTTAGGCACAAAAATATTAATAATAGTGATAAAAAAACCTGTCTTTCAAGGACCTCATAAAATTTTGAGAATACAACATTAGTACATGAGATACCAATAGTAGGTCACAAGACAATAGGTAATATGTAGAGATTTGAAACAAGTAAGCTTTGGGAGAAAAGTGAACACTATGGAATTTCAGAAAGGAGTAAGAGAGAAGTGAGCTGGGTGAGTCAACTGAAGAACTTTCACTTAGGAAGAGCAGCATAAACAGGGTGAGAAAGGTGGCCAGTCTACATAATACTTTGAGTCGGGTTCAAAACATTGAGTCATATTATATAGAATGTTGAAACTCAGAGGCATAGAATGTTAAACCTGATTCAGCAGCTAGTAGAAATGATTGGTTCTAGAGAAGGGGAGTTGCATGGTCCAAAACTTAATATGAAGTTACTTTGCAAAACAAGATAGAGAAAAGGGGAACCAAGTAAGAATTGAGCTTAAAAATTCATGGTTCAGAACTGAAAGAAAAGGGCATGGAATTTGATGGGCTAAAATAAAGAGGCATTATGAAATAAAAATCAACGTGGCTTAAGCACATCACATTTGTTTGTATTTAAGGAAGGAGAGTAAAAGTCTCAAGAACTCAGAGAAGTGCTGTATCATTTTAGAATGGAAAAATTGGAAGGAGAGCTAGTATGGTAGAAGTTGTCAAGTTTAGCTTTAAGCATTTTAAGTAAGCGGTAATGGTGAGCCGCCTAAGTAGGAATATGCAAAGATAGATGGAAATACTTTGAGACTTTACGGCTGTAAATTAAGAGGGTTTTATAATTATCAGCACAGAGGTTAAAGTCGCGAGTGTGTTAGGTCATTAAAGAGGGAGGAAAGATCTGAGAACCAAGATTTAGCCAAAAGGGATCTCCTGTTAGTGGGGCAGAGAGCAGAGAAGCAGGAGCACATAGCAGAGAAGTTAAAAGAGAAGATATTAAAGGGCTGGTGTTCAGTAAGAATTTTATTAGAAGCCGCAAGATGATTAAGTGACAGTCTTAAGGAAAAAGACAATAGGTTCAAAAAGACCTTTTATAGAGATGGAAGCTTAGGGTTAAGTAGGTATTAGATGTAGAGTAATAAGAGGATTATCATTTTAAATGTTTGGTCAGAAATTGAAAAAGAAATAGAGGAATTAAGAGCATCCAAATAATTGAAATATGCTTTAAATGGCCACTAGGTTTAAAACTTTGTGCTGAAAATTGTAGGAGACATAAGATAAATCAGAAACTGTATTTACATGCACTCATTTACAGTTAATAAAAGAGGGGAGCTATGTGCATTAATTTATAATGAAGAAGCCAGGCTCTCATAAGTTTGACTTGAAGCTCTGAGTGCTATGGAGATGTGAAAAATTGTCATTCAAGTACTGGTTAAACTTCTCTACAAAGAGAGCCAAAAACTGTGCCTTGAATCCGGAAGCATTTATTCCTCTCACTCCAGTCTAGAGCAGCAGAGCACAAGGTCGGTGGGGCAGCCCTGTCACCCTCAGCATGGGGCTTCTAATCGTCGCTAGTCATCATCATGTCCTAAAAGACGGAGAAGGAAAAGAGAGTCCAGGGCAAATATCTTTAAAGAGAATTTTAGAAAGTTGTGTACATCACTTCCACTGATATTTCAGAGGCTCAAATTTAGTTGCATACAAGGGAAGATAGGAAGTAGAGTTTTACTAGCTGGGCAGCAATGTTCCTCGTAAAACTCAGGCAAGACAGTGAATACTGAGGGAGAGTCACCAATCTCTACCTTAGATGTTTACTCGATGAAAAGATCAGGAAAACTACACCTAGATGGTGGTATTGGGTCGGAATTGAAGTATAGGTGTTGGCTTTGAATAGTAGAAAGGAGTGGAGAGTAGAGAATTAGTCTAAAGGACAATCTGAACAAAGGAATGGGTAAGAATCAATATAGGATTTTTTGGGAAAGTGGCCAGCAGCCCAGTGCATAGGAGAAAAAGCAGTAGAATATAATCTTGAAATGTTATTTTGGAGCACAATGTGGTAGATCTTAAATTCTATGCTTTACAAGTCTGAATATTTGGTAAGTAGGCTATAGGCATGATTAAAGATTTGTTTTTAATAGAGTCGTAGCATTTTGGAAATTATTGTACATGAAAATTAACTGGGAAGCAGTATTTAGAGCTTACATATTTGGAATAAAAAGTGGAAAGACCAGCCAGAAGACTAACTGCTACAGAATATGACAACATGAACTGGCATTAATGCCAATGGGAATAGACTAGGAAGGGGGAGGGGAGGAAGTGAAAGAGACATTCTGTAGGTAAACTGATATAATTTGACAAATGTTTGCAGGTCAGCGTCACAAGGACTAGGGGCAGGATCTTTGCAGTTGTTAATTTAGGAATGCCAGCAGGTGATGCTGTTGACAGAGATGGAGAAGACAAAAAAGGGAAGGATTTGGAGAAAAGATTATGAGTTCATATTGAACATATTAATATTGAAAAGTCTACTGTTAGCCCATTGGAAATTCTCTTTAGGTCAAGAGTGAT